>NC_138976.1:186150899-186779196 GCF_964341445.2 Mesoplodon mirus | reverse complement strand
TACTCCCTCTAGAGGAAGGGGACTCCGAAAGGGCTGATTGGCGGCCCCCGATCTGGGGCAGGGGCAGTGGGCAGCCTGTGGCCCGGGCTGGAGCCTCTTTGCATGTGTCCCTGGGACACATCTGCCTGCGAACTTCGGTCACCTGGCAGGAAGGTACGATGCCCAGACCTATGGTTAGCTGTGCAGCGATGTGTACTGTGAAGACAGGTTCCACACACACTTCAAGTAAGAGGTCGGCCTGATTGGAAAGGTGAGAGTTTGGGCAGCTGTGCAAACAAAGAAGGCGCCCTTTGGCCTGGGCCTAAATGCTTGTGACACCCCACTGGACCTGCCGTGCTCTGAGGGCCCTGCCCTGGGCCCCCTGCTCCCCTGCCCTTTGTTCAGTCACAGCAGAGATGGCCACACCCACTCCTTCAGTGAGGGCAGAGTTCCAACCACCCTCAGCCCCGCCCCTCTCCGCAGGTTACCATGGACTACAGAGGCTGCATCCTGAGGCCAGGGCGTTCCGAGAATGCCAAGGGCAGACATGATGACCTTAAATGATTTCCTCTTGTGTCAGGTTTGGTAAACTTTAGGAGCTAGGAAATGGTCCACTTACAGAAATGTTCAAATTTACTGGCATTTCATATATTCTCTGCTATAACATTGTCCTGATTCTTTCTGTATATTCTATACTTATGTTTTTGTTTTCCTTAATCAAAGTGTGTCTTTTCAATCTTTTCAAAGAAGAATCTTTGGACTTACTAAATCACCTGAATTTTATACGTTTTCTGTTGTATTAAGTTATGCTCATATCTTTATTTATCTTTTTTCTATGTTCTCAGGGTTTATTGTTTTGATCTTCTGATGTCAATTAAAACACTTGGTTATTCATTTTAATAAATATTTTACTTATAAAGATTTGAACTTTTGAAGATTCCAGCTTACTTGTAAGTTTCTAAGGGTCAGGTCCTCTGCATTGTTGCTGGCCTAATGTTTAGTTCACCATATAGCAATGTATATATTGACCTATTTTCCCCTCGACTTTCTGTGGTTCCCTACATCTCACCTTTCTTTGCAGACAAGCCATTTGAAATACCCTTAACTTATTTCACAGCCAATAAGTCATTGAAATAATGTGTATTTTTAGAGAAATCTTCTTATATAATTAGGCAGAAAATCTCACCTGCCATAGTTTTCTAAACAGCATAATATCACTCTTCTCAATGCTTAATCTGTTGTATTACACAACCTTTGAGTATTTAGCTTTATCAATGACATGTACTTTAAAAATGTTTGAGGGATCCTACCAGTCTTTGAAAACATCCTTGTTCCTTGTTTCAGTTCCAGTTTTATGTATATATTCTGCCTTGCACCTGATTATTCCAACAATTGATGGATGGCCTTGGGAACCTAATTCTGGTATTGATAGTCTTTACTGATTGTCTCCCCTCGTAGCTGATTTCTTCATTATTGTGTAAATTTAGATCATGAGCTCATGTTTAGCTAAACAGCTGACCTTGTAAGACGCTTAGGTGTGAACGCTCGTAAGCTTCAGGAGAAAGTCGGCAAAATTTATTTGTGTCCCTCCAATGAGTTGCCCACGAGGACACCGTTTTCTACAAGTGTTGGTCCAATACTCCCTCTAGAGGAACGGGACTCCGACAGGGCTGATTGGCGGCCCCCGATCTGGGGCAGGGGCTGTGGGCAGCCGGTGGCCCGGGCAGGAGCCTCTTTGCATGTGTCCCTGGCACACATCTGCCTGCGAACTTCGGTCACCTGGCAGGAAGCTACGATGCCCAGACCTATGGTTAGCTGTGCAGCGAGGTGTACTGTGAGGACAGGTTCCACACACACTTCAAGTAAGAGGTCGGCCTGAGTGGAAAGGTGAGAGTTTGGGCAGCTGTGCAGACAAAGAAGGCGCCCTTTGGCCTGGGCCGAAATGCTTGTGACAGCCCACTGGACCTGCCGTGCTCTGAGGGCCCTGCCCTGGGCCCCCTGCTCCCATGCCCTTTGTTCAGTCACAGCAGAAATGGCCACACCCACTCCTTCAGTGAGGGCAGAGTTCCAACCAACCTCAGCTCCTCACCCTCTCCGCAGGTTACCATGGACTACAGAGGCTGCATCCTGAGGCCAGGGCGTTCCGAGAATGCCAAGGGCAGACATGATGACCTTAAATGATTTCCTCTTGTGTCAGGTTTGGTAAACTTTAGGAGCTAGGAAATGGTCCACTTACAGAAATGTTCAAATTTACTGGCATTTCATATATTCTCTGCTATAACATTGTCCTGATTCTTTCGGTATATTCTTTACTTATGTTTTTGTTTTCCTTAATCAAAGTGTGTCTTTTCAATCTTTTCAAAGAAGATTCTTTGGACTTACTAAATCACCTGAATTTTATACGTTTTCTGTTGTATTAAGTTCTGCTCATATCTTTATTTATCTTTTTTCTATGTTCTCAGGGTTTATTGTTTTGATCTTCTGATGTCAATTAAAACACTTGGTTATTCATTTTAATAAATATTTTACTTATAAAGATTTGAACTTTTGAAGATTCCAGCTTACTTGTAAGTTTCTAAGGGTCAGGTCCTCTCCATTGTTGCTGGCCTAAGGTTTAGTTCACCATATAGCAATGTATATATTGACCTATTTTCCCCTCGACTTTCTGTGATTCCCTTCATCTCACCTTTCTTTGCAGACAAGCCATTTGAAATACCTTTAACTTATTTCACAGCCAATAAGTCATTGAAATAATGTGTATTTTTAGAGAAATCTTCTTCTATAATTAGGCAGAAAATCTCACCTGCCATAGTTTTCAAAACAGCATAATTTCACTCTTCTCAATGCTTAATCTGTGGTATTACACAACCTTTGAGTATTTAGCTTTATCAATGACATGTACTTTAAAAATGTTTTAGAGATCCTACCAGTCTTTGAAAACATCCTTGTTCCTTGTTTCAGTTCCAGTTTTATGTATATATTCTGCCTTGCACCTGATTATTCCAACAATTGATGGATGGCCTTGGGAATCTAATTCTGGTATTGATAGTCTTTACTGATTGTCTCCCCTCGTAGCTGATTTCTTCATTATTGTGTAAATTTAGATCATGAGCTCATGTTTAGCTAAACAGCTGACCTTGTAAGATGCTTAGGTGTGAACGCTCGTAAGCTTCAGGAGAATGTCGGCAAAATTTATTTGTGTCCCTCCAATGAGTTGCCCACGAGGTCACCGTTTTCTACAAGTGTTGGTCCAATACTCCCTCTAGAGGAAGGGGACTCGGACAGGGCTGATTGGCGGCCCCCGATCTGGGGCAGGGGCAGTGGGCAGCCTGTGGCCCGGGCTGGAGCCTCTTTGCATGTGTCCCTGGCACACATCTGCCTGCGAACTTCGGTCACCTGGCAGGAAGCTACGATGCCCAGACCTATGGTTAGCTGTGCAGCGAGGTGTACTGTGAGGACAGGTTCCACACACACTTCAAGTAAGAGGTCGGCCTGAGTGGAAAGGTGAGAGTTTGGGCAGCTGTGCAGACAAAGAAGGCGCCCTTTGGCCTGGGCCGAAATGCTTGTGACAGCCCACTGGACCTGCCGTGCTCTGAGGGCCCTGCCCTGGGCCCCCTGCTCCCCTGCCCTTTGTTCACTCACAGCAGAAATGGCCACACACACTCCTTCAGTGAGGGCAGAGTTCCAACCACCCTCAGCTCTGCCCCCTCTCCGCAGGTTACCATGGACTACAGAGGCTGCATCCTGAGGCCAGGGCGTTCCGAGAATGCCAAGGGCAGACATGATGACCTTAAATGATTTCCTCTTGTGTCAGCTTTGGTAAACTTTAGGAGCTAGGAAATGGTCCACTTTACAGAAATGTTCAAATTTACTGGCATTTCATATATTCTCTGCTATAACATTGTCCTGATACTTTCTGTATATTCTATACTTATGTTTTTGTTTTCCTTAATCAAAGTGTGTCTTTTCAATCTTTTCAAAGACGATTCTTTGGACTTACTAAATCACCTGAATTTTATACGTTTTCTGTTGTATTAAGTTCTGCTCATATCTTTATTTATCTTTTTTCTATGTTCTCAGGGTTTATTGTTTTGATCTTCTGATGTCAATTAAAACACTTGGTTATTCATTTTAATAAATATTTTACTTATAAAGATTTGAACTTTTGAAGATTCCAGCTTACTTGTAAGTTTCTAAGGGTCAGGTCCTCTCCATTTTTGCTGGCCTAAGGTTTAGTTCACCATATAGCGATGTACATATTGACCTATTTTCCCCTCGACTTTCTGTGATTCCCTACATCTCCCCTTTCTTTGCAGACAAGCCATTTGAAATACCCTTAACTTATTTCACAGCCAATAAGTCTTTGAAATAATGTGTATTTTTTAGAGAAATCTTCTTATATAATTAGGCAGAAAATCTCACCTGCCATAGTTTTCAAAACAGCATAATATCACTCTTCTCAATGCTTAATCTGTTGTATTACACAACCATTGAGTATTTAGCTTTATCAATGACATGTACTTTAAAAATGTTTGAGAGATCCTACCAGTCTTTGAAAACATCCTTGTTCCTTGTTTCAGTTCCAGTTTTATGTATATATTCTGCCTTGCACCTGATTATTCCAACAATTGATGGATGGCCTTGGGAACCTAATTCTGGTATTGATAGTCTTTACTGATTGTCTCCCCTCGTAGCTGATTTCTTCATTATTGTGTAAATTTAGATCATGAGCTCATGTTTAGCTAAACAGCTGACCTTGTAAGACGCTTAGGTGTGAACGCTCGTAAGCTTCAGGAGAAAGTCGGCAAAATTTATTTGTGTCCCTCCAATGAGTTGCCCACGAGGACACCTTTTTCTACAAGTGTTGGTCCAATACTCCCTCTAGAGGAACGGGAATCCGACAGGGCTGATTGGCGGCCCCCGATCTGGGGCAGGGGCTGTGGGCAACCGGTGGCCCGGGCTGGAGCCTCTTTGCATGTGTCCCTGGCACACATCTGCCTGCGAACTTCGGTCACCTGGCAGGAAGCTACGATGCCCAGACCTATGGTTAGCTGTGCAGCGAGGTGTACTGTGAGGACAGGTTCCACACACACTTCAAGTAAGAGGTCGGCCTGAGTGGAAAGGTGAGAGTTTGGGCAGCTGTGCAGACAAAGAAGGCGCCCTTTGGCCTGGGCCGAAATGCTTGTGACAGCCCACTGGACCTGCCGTGCTCTGAGGGCCCTGCCCTGGGCCCCCTGCTCCCCTGCCCTTTGTTCAGTCACAGCAGAAATGGCCACACCCACTCCTTCAGTGAGGGCAGAGTTCCAACCAACCTCAGCTCCTCACCCTCTCCGCAGGTTACCATGGACTACAGAGGCTGCATCCTGAGGCCAGGGCGTTCCGAGAATGCCAAGGGCAGACATGATGACCTTAAATGATTTCCTCTTGTGTCAGGTTTGGTAAACTTTAGGAGCTAGGATATGGTCCACTTACAGAAATGTTCAAATTTACTGGCATTTCATATATTCTCTGCTATAACATTGTCCTGATTCTTTCTGTATATTCTTTACTTATGTTTTTGTTTTCCTTAATCAAAGTGTGTCTTTTCAATCTTTTCAAAGAAGATTCTTTGGACTTACTAAATCACCTGAATTTTATACGTTTTCTGTTGTATTAAGTTCTGCCCATATCTTTATTTATCTTTTTTCTATGTTCTCAGGGTTTATTGTTTTGATCTTCTGATGTCAATTAAAACACTTGGTTATTCATTTTAATAAATATTTTACTTATAAAGATTTGAACTTTTGAAGATTCCAGCTTACTTGTAAGTTTCTAAGGGTCAGGTCCTCTCCATTTTTGCTGGCCTAAGGTTTAGTTCACCATATAGCGATGTACATATTGACCTATTTTCCCCTCGACTTTCTGTGATTCCCTACATCTCACCTTTCTTTGCAGACAAGCCATTTGAAATACCCTTAACTTATTTCACAGCCAATAAGTCTTTGAAATAATGTGTATTTTTTAGAGAAATCTTCTTATATAATTAGGCAGAAAATCTCACCTGCCATAGTTTTCAAAACAGCATAATATCACTCTTCTCAATGCTTAATCTGTTGTATTACACAACCTTTGAGTATTTAGCTTTATCAATGACATGTACTTTAAAAATGTTTGAGAGATCCTACCAGTCTTTGAAAACATCCTTGTTCCTTGTTTCAGTTCCAGTTTTATGTATATATTCTGCCTTGCACCTGATTATTCCAACAATTGATGGATGGCCTTGGGAACCTAAATCTGGTATTGATAGTCTTTACTGATTGTCTCCCCTCGTAGCTGATTTCTTCATTATTGTGTAAATTTAGATCATGAGCTCATGTTTAGCTAAACAGCTGACCTTGTAAGACGCTTAGGTGTGAACGCTCGTAAGCTTCAGGAGAAAGTCGGCAAAATTTATTTGTGTCCCTCCAATGAGTTGCCCACGAGGACACCGTTTTCTACAAGTGTTGGTCCAATACTCCCTCTAGAGGAACGGGACTCCGACAGGGCTGATTGGCGGCCCCCGATCTGGGGCAGGGGCTGTGGGCAGCCGGTGGCCCGGGCAGGAGCCTCTTTGCATGTGTCCCTGGGACACATCTGCCTGCGAACTTCGGTCACCTGGCAGGAAGCTACGATGCCCAGACCTATGGTTAGCTGTGCAGCGAGGTGTACTGTGAGGACAGGTTCCACACACACTTCAAGTAAGAGGTCGGCCTGAGTGGAAAGGTGAGAGTTTGGGCAGCTGTGCAGACAAAGAAGGCGCCCTTTGGCCTGGGCCGAAATGCTTGTGACAGCCCACTGGACCTGCCGTGCTCTGAGGGCCCTGCCCTGGGCCCCCTGCTCCCATGCCCTTTGTTCAGTCACAGCAGAAATGGCCACACCCACTCCTTCAGTGAGGGCAGAGTTCCAACCAACCTCAGCTCCTCAACCTCTCCGCAGGTTACCATGGACTACAGAGGCTGCATCCTGAGGCCAGGGCGTTCCGAGAATGCCAAGGGCAGACATGATGACCTTAAATGATTTCCTCTTGTGTCAGGTTTGGTAAACTTTAGGAGCTAGGAAATGGTCCACTTACAGAAATGTTCAAATTTACTGGCATTTCATATATTCTCTGCTATAACATTGTCCTGATTCTTTCTGTATATTCTATACTTATGTTTTTGTTTTCCTTAATCAAAGTGTGTCTTTTCAATCTTTTCAAAGAAGATTCTTTGGACTTACTAAATCACCTGAATTTTATACGTTTTCTGTTGTATTAAGTTCTGCTCATATCTTTATTTATCTTTTTTCTATGTTCTCAGGGTTTATTGTTTTGATCTTCTGATGTCAATTAAAACACTTGGTTATTCATTTTAATAAATATTTTACTTATAAAGATTTGAACTTTTGAAGATTCTAGCTTACTTGTAAGTTTCTAAGGGTCAGGTCCTCTCCATTGTTGCTGGCCTAAGGTTTAGTTCACCATATAGCAATGTATATATTGACCTATTTTCCCCTCGACTTTCTGTAATTCCCTTCATCTCACCTTTCTTTGCAGACAAGCCATTTGAAATACCTTTAACTTATTTCACAGCCAATAAGTCATTGAAATAATGTGTATTTTTAGAGAAATCTTCTTCTATAATTAGGCAGAAAATCTCACCTGCCATAGTTTTCAAAACAGCATAATTTCACTCTTCTCAATGCTTAATCTGTGGTATTACACAACCTTTGAGTATTTAGCTTTATCAATGACATGTACTTTAAAAATGTTTTAGAGATCCTACCAGTCTTTGAAAACATCCTTGTTCCTTGTTTCAGGTCCAGTTTTATGTATATATTCTGCCTTGCACCTGATTATTCCAACAATTGATGGATGGCCTTGGGAATCTAATTCTGGTATTGATAGTCTTTACTGATTGTCTCCCCTCGTAGCTGATTTCTTCATTATTGTGTAAATTTAGATCATGAGCTCATGTTTAGCTAAACAGCTGACCTTGTAAGATGCTTAGGTGTGAACGCTCGTAAGCTTCAGGAGAATGTCGGCAAAATTTATTAGTGTCCCTCCAATGAGTTGCCCACGAGGTCACCGTTTTCTACAAGTGTTGGTCCAATACTCCCTCTAGAGGAAGGGGACTCCGACAGGGCTGATTGGCGGCCCCCGATCTGGGGCAGGGGCAGTGGGCAGCCTGTGGCCCGGGCTGGAGCCTCTTTGCATGTGTCCCTGGCACACATCTGCCTGCGAACTTCGGTCACCTGGCAGGAAGCTACGATGCCCAGACTTATGGTTAGCTGTGCAGCGAGGTGTACTGTGAGGACAGGTTCCACACACACTTCAAGTAAGAGGTCGGCCTGAGTGGAAAGGTGAGAGTTTGGGCAGCTGTGCAGACAAAGAAGGCGCCCTTTGGCCTGGGCCGAAATGCTTGTGACAGCCCACTGGACCTGCCGTGCTCTGAGGGCCCTGCCCTGGGCCCCCTGCTCCCCTGCCCTTTGTTCAGTCACAGCAGAAATGGCCACACCCACTCCTTCAGTGAGGGCAGAGTTCCAACCAACCTCAGCTCCTCACCCTCTCCGCAGGTTACCATGGACTACAGAGGCTGCATCCTGAGGCCAGGGCGTTCCGAGAATGCCAAGGGCAGACATGATGACCTTAAATGATTTCCTCTTGTGTCAGGTTTGGTAAACTTTAGGAGCTAGGAAATGGTCCACTTACAGAAATGTTCAAATTTACTGGCATTTCATATATTATCTGCTATAACTTTGTCCTGATTCTTTCTGTATATTCTTTACTTATGTTTTTGTTTTCCTTAATCAAAGTGTGTCTTTTCAATCTTTTCAAAGAAGATTCTTTGGACTTACTAAATCACCTGAATTTTATACGTTTTCTGTTGTATTAAGTTCTGCTGATATCTTTATTTATCTTTTTTCTATGTTCTCAGGGTTTATTGTTTTGATCTTCTGATGTCAATTAAAATACTTGGTTATTCATTTTAATAAATATTTTACTTATAAAGATTGGAACTTTTGAAGATTCCAGCTTACTTGTAAGTTTCTAAGGGTCAGGTCCTCTCCATTGTTGCTGGCCTAAAGTTTAGTTCACCATATAGCAATGTATATATTGACCTATTTTCCCCTCGACTTTCTGTGATTCCCTACATCTCAACTTTCTTTACAGACAAGCCATTTGAAATACCCTTAACTTATTTCACAGCCAATAAGTCATTGAAATAATGTGTATTTTTAGAGAAATCTTCTTATATAATTAGGCAGAAAATCTCACCTGCCATAGTTTTCAAAACAGCATAATTTCACTCTTCTCAATGCTTAATCTGTTGTATTACACAACATTTGAGTATTTAGCTTTATCAATGACATGTCCTTTAAAAATGTTTTAGAGATCCTACCAGTCTTTGAAAACATCCTTGTTCCTTGTTTCAGTTCCAGTTTTATGTATATATTCTGCCTTGCACCTGATTATTCCAACAATTGATGGATGGCCTTGGGAATCTAATTCTGGTATTGATAGTCTTTACTGATTGTCTCCCCTCGTAGTTGATTTTTTCATTATTGTGTAAATTTAGATCATGAGCTCATGTTTAGCTAAACAGCTGAACTTGTAAGACGCTTAGGTGTGAACGCTCATAAGCTTCAGGAGAAAGTCGGCAAAATTTATTTGTGTCCCTCCAATGAGTTGCCCACGAGGACACCGTTTTCTACAAGTGTTGGTTCAATACTCCCTATAGAGGAAGGGGACTCCGACAGGGCTGATTGGCGGCCCCCGATCTGGGGCAGGGGCAGTGGGCAGCCTGTGGCCCGGGCTGGAGACTCTTTGCATGTGTCCCTGGGACACATCTGCCTGTGAACTTCGGTCACCTGGCAGGAAGCTACGATGCCCAGACCTATGGTTAGCTGTGCAGCGAGGTGTACTGTGAGGACAGGTTCCACACACACTTCAAGTAAGAGGTCGGCCTGAGTGGAAAGGTGAGAGTTTGGGCAGCTGTGCAGACAAAGAAGGCGCCCTTTGGCCTGGGGCTAAATGCTTGTGACACCCCACTGGACCTGCCGTGCTCTGAGGGCCCTGCCCTGGGCCCCCTGCTCCCCTGCCCTTTGTTCAGTCACAGCAGAGATGGCCACACCCACTCCTTCAGTGAGGGCAGAGTTCCAACCACCCTCATCCCCGCCCCCTCTCCGCAGGTTACCATGGACTACAGAGGCTGCATCCTGAGGCCAGGGCATTCCGCGAATGCCAAGGGCAGACATGATGACCTTAAATGATTTCCTCTTGTGTCAGGTTTGGTAAACTTTAGGAGCTAGGAAATGGTCCACTTTACAGAAATGTTCAAATTTACTAGCATTTCATATATTCTCTGCTATAACATTGTCCTGATTCTTTCTGTATATTCTATACTTATGTTTTTGTTTTCCTTAATCAAAGTGTGTCTTTTCAATCTTTTCAAAGAAGATTCTTTGGACTTACTAAATCACCTCAATTTTATACGTTTTCTGTTGTATTAAGTTCTGCTCATATCTTTATTTAACTTTTTTCTATGTTCTCAGGGTTTATTGTTTTGGTCTTCTGATGTCAATTAAAACACTTGGTTATTCATTTTAATAAATATTTTACTTATAAAGATTTGAACTTTTGAAGATTCCAGCTTACTTGTAAGATTCTAAGGGTCAGGTCCTCTCCATTGTTGCTGGCCTAAGGTTTAGTTCACCATATAGCAATGTATATATTGACCTATTTTCCCCTCGACTTTCTGTGATTCCCTACATCTCACCTTTCTTTGCACACAAGCCATTTGAAATACCCTTAACTTATTTCACAGCCAATAAGTCATTGAAATAATGTGTATTTTTAGAGAAATCTTCTTATATAATTAGGCAGAAAATCTCACCTGCCATAGTTTTCAAAACAGCATAATTTCACTCTTCTCAATGCTTAATCTGTTGTATTACACAACCTTTGAGTATTTAGCTTTATCAATGACATGTACTTTAAAAATGTTTTAGAGATCCTACCAGTCTTTGAAAACATCCTTGTTCCTTGTTTCAGTTCCAGTTTTATGTATATATTCTGCCTTGCACCTGATTATTCCAACAATTGATGGATGGCCTTGGGAATCTAATTCTGGTATTGATAGTCTTTACTGATTGTCTCCCCTCGTAGCTGATTTCTTCATTATTGTGTAAATTTAGATCATGAGCTCATGTTTAGATAAACAGCTGACCTTGTAAGACGCTTAGGTGTGAATGCTCGTAAGCTTCCGCAGAAAGACGGTAAAGATTTATTTGTGTCCCTACAATGAGTTGCCCTCGAGGACACCGTTTTCTACAAGTGTTGGTCCAATACTCCCTCTAGAGGAAGGGGATTCCGACACGGCTGATTGGCGGCCCCCGATCTGGGGCAGGGGCAGTGGGCAGCCTGTGGCCCGGGCTGGAGCCTCTTTGCATGTGTCCCTGGGACACATGTGCCTGCGAACTTCGGTCACCTGGCAAGAAGCTACGATGCCCAGACCTATGGTTAGCTGTGCAGCGAGGTGTACTGTGAGGACAGGTTCCACACACACTTCAAGTAAGAGGTCGGCCTGAGTGGAAAGGTGAGAGTTTGGGCAGCTGTGCAGACAAAGAAGGCGCCCTTTGGCCTGGGCCTAAATGCTTGTGACAGCCCACTGGTCCTGCCGGGCTCTGAGGGCCCTGCCCTGGGACCCCTGCTCCCCTGCCCTTTGTTCAGTCACAGCAGAGATGGCCACACCCACTCCTTCAGTGAGGGCAGAGTTCCAACCAACCTCAGCCCCGCCCCCACTCCGCAGGTTACCATGGACTACAGAGGCTGCATCCTGAGGCCAGGGCGTTCCGAGAATGCCAAGGGCAGACATGATGACTTTAAATGATTTCCTCTTGTGTCAGGTTTGGTAAACTTTAGGAGCTAGGAAATGGTCCACTTACAGAAATGTTCAAATTTACTGGCATTTCATATATTCTCTGCTATAACTTTGTCCTGATTCTTTCTGTATATTCTTTCCTTATGTTTTTGTTTTCCTTAATCAAAGTGTGTCTTTTCAATCTTTTCAAAGAAGATTCTTTGGACTTACTAAATCACCTGAATTTTATACGTTTTCTGTTGTATTAAGTTCTGCTCATATCTTTATTTATCTTTTTTCTATGTTCTCAGGGTTTATTGTTTTGATCTTCTGATGTCAATTAAAACACTTGGTTATTCATGTTAATAAATATTTTACTTATAAAGATTTGAACTTTTGAAGATTCCAGCTTACTTGTAAGTTTCTAAGGGTCAGGTCCTCTCCATTGTTGCTGGCCTAAGGTTTAGTTCACCATATAGCAATGTATATATTGACCTATTTTCCCCTCGACTTTCTGTGATTCCCTACATCTCACCTTTCTTTGCAGACAAGCCATTTGAAATACCCTTAACTAATTTCACAGCCAATAAGTCATTGAAATAATGTGTATTTTTAGAGAAATCTTCTTATATAAATAGGCAGAAAATCTCACCTGCCATAGTTTTCAAGACAGCATAATTTCACTCTTCTCAATGCTTAATCTGTTGTATTACACAACCTTTGAGTATTTAGCTTTATCAATGACATGTCCTTTAAAAATGTTTTAGAGATCCTACCAGTCTTTGAAAACATCCTTGTTCCTTGGTTCAGTTCCAGTTTTATGTATATATTCTGCCTTGCACCTGATTATTCCAACAATTGATGGATGGCCTTGGGAATCTAATTCTGGTATTGATAGCCTTTACTGATTGTCTCCCCTCATAGCTGATTTCTTCATTATTGTGTAAATTTAGATCATGAGCTCATGTTTAGCTAAACAGCTGACGTTGTAAGACGCTTAGGTGTGTACGCTCGTAAGCTTCAGGAGAAAGTCGGCAAAATTTATTTGTGTCCCTCCAATGAGTTGCCCACGAGGAAACCGTTTTCTACAAGTGTTGGGCCAATACTCCCTCTAGAGGCAGGGGACTCCGACAGGGCTGATTGGCGGCCCCCGATCTGGGGCAGGGGCAGTGGGCAGCCTGTGGCCCGGTCTGGAGCCTCTTTGCATGTGTCCCTGGGACACATCTGCCTGCGAACTTCGGTCACCTGGCAGGAAGCTACGATGCCCAGACCTATGGTTAGCTGTGCAGCGAGGTGTACTGTGAGGACAGGTTCCACACACACTTCAAGTAAGAGGTCGGCCTGAGTGGAAAGGTGAGAGTTTCGGCAGCTGTGCAGACAAAGAAGGCGCCCTTTGGCCTGGGCCTAAATGCTTGTGACACCCCACTGGACCTGCCGTGCTCTGAGGGCCCTGCCCTGGGCCCCCTCCTCCCCTGCCCTTTGTTCAGTCACAGCAGAGATGGCCACACCCACTCCTTCAGTGAGGGCAGAGTTCCAACCACCCTCAGCCCTGCCCCCTCTCCGCAGGTTACCATGGACTACAGAGGCTGCATCCTGAGGCCAGGGCGTTCCGAGAATGCCAAGGGCAGACATGATGACCTTAAATGATTTCCTCTTGTGTCTGGTTTGGTAAACTTTAGGAGCTAGGAAATGGTCCACTTTACAGAAATGTTCAAGTTTACTAACATTTCATACATTCTCTGCTATAACAATGTCCTGATTCTTTCTGTATATTCTATACTTATGTTTTTGTTTTCCTTAATCAAAGTGTGTCTTTTCAATCTTTTCAAAGAAGATTCTTTGGACTTACTAAATCACCTCAATTTTATACGTTTTCTGTTGTATTAAGTTCTGCTCATATCTTTATTTATCTTTTTTCTATGTTCTAAGGGTTTATTGTTTTGATCTTCTGATGTCAATTAAAACACTTG
Organism: Mesoplodon mirus; assembly: GCF_964341445.2. Lineage (NCBI taxonomy): Eukaryota > Metazoa > Chordata > Mammalia > Artiodactyla > Ziphiidae > Mesoplodon > Mesoplodon mirus. The sequence goes on along the minus strand of NC_138976.1, from coordinate 186,765,389 downwards.
GTTATTCATTTTAATAAATATTTTACTTATAAAGATTTGAACTTTTGAAGATTCCAGCTTACTTGTAAGTTTCTAAGGGTCAGGTCCTCTCCATTGTTGCTGGCCTAAGGTTTAGTTCACCATATAGCAATGTATATATTGACCTATTTTCCCCTCGACTTTCTGTGATTCCCTACATCTCACCTTTCTTTGCAGACAAGCCATTTGAAATACCCTTAACTTATTTCACAGCCAATAAGTCATTGAAATAATGTGTATTTTTAGAGAAATCTTCTTATATAAATAGGCAGAAAATCTCACCTGCCATAGTTTTCAAGACAGCATAATTTCACTCTTCTCAATGCTTAATCTGTTGTATTACACAACCTTTGAGTATTTAGCTTTATCAATGACATGTCCTTTAAAAATGTTTTAGAGATCCTACCAGTCTTTGAAAACATCCTTGTTCCTTGGTTCAGTTCCAGTTTTATGTATATATTCTGCCTTGCACCTGATTATTCCAACAATTGATGGATGGCCTTGGGAATTTAATTCTGGTATTGATAGTCTTTACTGATTGTCTCCCCTCATAGCTGATTTCTTCATTATTGTGTAAATTTAGATCATGAGCTCATGTTTAGCTAAACAGCTGACGTTGTAAGACGCTTAGGTGTGTACGCTCGTAAGCTTCAGGAGAAAGTCGGCAAAATTTATTTGTGTCCCTCCAATGAGTTGCCCACGAGGAAACCGTTTTCTACAAGTGTTGGGCCAATACTCCCTCTAGAGGCAGGGGACTACGACAGGGCTGATTGGCGGCCCCCGATCTGGGGCAGGGGCAGTGGGCAGCCTGTGGCCCAGGCTGGAGCCTCTTTGCATGTGTCCCTGGGACACATCTGACTGCGAACTTCGGTCACCTGGCAGGAAACTACGATGCCCAGAACTATGGTTAGCTGTGCAGCGAGGTGTACTGTGAGGACAGGTTCCACACATACTTCAAGTAAGAGGTCGGCCTGAGTGGAAAGGTGAGAGTTTGGGCAGCTGTGCAGACAAAGAAGGCGCCCTTTGGCCTGGGCCTAAATGCTTGTGACACCCCACTGGACCTGCCGTGCTCTGACGGCCCTGCCCTGGGACCCCTGCTCCCCTGCCCTTTGTTCAGTCACAGCAGAGATGGCCACACGCACTCCTTCAGTGAGGGCAGAGTTCCAACCACCCTCAGCCCCGCCCCCTCTCCACAGGTTACCATGGACTACAGAGGCTGCATCCTGAGGCCAGGGCGTTCCGACAATGCCAAGGGCAGACATGATGACCTTAAATGATTTCCTCTTGTGTCAGGTTTGGTAAACTTTAGGAGCTAGGAAATGGTCCACTTTACAGAAATGTTCAAATTTACTGGCATTTCTTATATTCTCTGCTATAACATTGTCCTGATTCTTTCTGTATATTCTATACTTATGTTTTTGTTTTCCTTAATCAAAGTGTGTCTTTTCAATCTTTTCAAAGAAGATTCTTTGGACTTACTAAATCACCTCAATTTTATACGTTTTCTGTTGTATTAAGTTCTGCTCATATCTTTATTTATCTTTTTTCTATGTTCTCAGGGTTTATTGTTTTGATCTTCTGATGTCAATTAAAACACTTGGTTATTCATTTTAATAAATATTTTACTTATAAAGATTTGAACTTTTGAAGATTCCAGCTTACTTGTAAGTTTCTAAGGGTCAGGTCCTCTCCATTGTTGCTGGCCTAAGGTTTAGTTCACCATATAGCAATGTATATATTGACCTATTTTCCCCTCGACTTTCTGTGATTCCCTACATCTCACCTTTCTTTGCAGACAAGCCATTTGAAATACCCTTAACTTATTTCACAGCCAATAAGTCATTGAAATAATGTGTATTTTTAGAGAAATCTTCTTATATAATTAGGCAGAAAATCTCACCTGCCATAGTTTTCAAAACAGCATAATTTCACTCTTCTCAATGCTTAATCTGTTGTATTACACAACCTTTGAGTATTTAGCTTTATCAATGACATGTCCTTTAAAAATGTTTTAGAGATCCTACCAGTCTTTGAAAACATCCTTGTTCCTTGTTTCAGTTCCAGTTTTATGTATATATTCTGCCTTGCACCTGATTATTCCAACAATTGATGGATGGCCTTGGGAATCTAATTCTGGTATTGATAGTCTTTACTGATTGTCTCCCCTCGTAGCTGATTTCTTCATTATTGTGTAAATTTAGATCATGAGCTCATGTTTAGCTAAACAGCTGACCTTGTAAGACGCTTAGGTGTGAACGCTCGTAAGCTTCAGGAGAATTTCGGCAAAATTTATTTGTGTCCCTACAATGAGTTGCCCACGAGGACACCGTTTTCTACAAGTGTTGGTCCAATACTCCCTCTAAAGGAAGGGGATTCCGACAGGGCTGATTGGCGGCCCCCGATCTGGGGCAGGGGCAGTGGGCAGCCTGTGGCCTGGTCTGGAGCCTCTTTGCATGTGTCCCTGGGACACATCTGCCTGCGAACTTCGGTCACCTGGCAGGAAGCTACGATGCCCAGACCTATGGTTAGCTGTGCAGCGAGGTGTACTGTGAGGACAGGTTCCACACACACTTCAAGTAAGAGGTCGGCCTGAGTGGAAAGGTGAGAGTTTGGGCAGCTGTGCAGACAAAGAAGGCGCCCTTTGGCCTGGGCCGAAATGCTTGTGACAGCCCACTGGACCTGCCGTGCTCTGAGGGCCCTGCCCTGGGCCCCCTGCTCCCCTGCCCTTTGTTCACTCACAGCAGAAATGGCCACACCCACTCCTTCAGTGAGGGCAGACTTCCAACCACCCTCAGCTCTGCCCCCTCTCCGCAGGTTACCATGGACTACAGAGGCTGCATCCTGAGGCCAGGGCGTTCCGAGAATGCCAAGGGCAGACATGATGACCTTAAATGATTTCCTCTTGTGTCAGCTTTGGTAAACTTTAGGAGCTAGGAAATGGTCCACTTTACAGAAATGTTCAAATTTACTGGCATTTCATATATTCTCTGCTATAACATTGTCCTGATACTTTCTGTATATTCTATACTTATGTTTTTGTTTTCCTTAATCAAAGTGTGTCTTTTCAATCTTTTCAAAGAAGATTCTTTGGACATACTAAATCACCTGAATTTTATACGTTTTCTGTTGTATTAAGTTCTGCTCATATCTTTATTTATCTTTTTTCTATGTTCTCAGGGTTTATTGTTTTGATCTTCTGATGTCAATTAAAACACTTGGTTATTCATTTTAATAAATATTTTACTTATAAAGATTTGAACTTTTGAAGATTCCAGCTTACTTGTAAGTTTCTAAGGGTCAGGTCCTCTCCATTGTTGCTGGCCTAAGGTTTAGTTCACCATATAGCGATGTACATATTGACCTATTTTCCCCTCGACTTTCTGTGATTCCCTACATCTCCCCTTTCTTTGCAGACAAGCCATTTGAAATACCCTTAACTTAGTTCACAGCCAATAAGTCTTTGAAATAATGTGTATTTTTTAGGGAAATCTTCTTATATAATTAGGCAGAAAATCTCACCTGCCATAGTTTTCAAAACAGCATAATATCACTCTTCTCAATGCTTAATCTGTTGTATTACACAACCATTGAGTATTTAGCTTTATCAATGACATGTACTTTAAAAATGTTTGAGAGATCCTACCAGTCTTTGAAAACATCCTTGTTCCTTGTTTCAGTTCCAGTTTTATGTATATATTCTGCCTTGCACCTGATTATTCCAACAATTGATGGATGGCCTTGGGAACCTAATTCTGGTATTTATAGTCTTTACTGATTGTCTCCCCTCGTAGCTGATTTCTTCATTATTGTGTAAATTTAGATCATGAGCTCATGTTTAGCTAAACAGCTGACCTTGTAAGACGCTTAGGTGTGAACGCTCGTAAGCTTCAGGAGAAAGTCGGCAAAATTTATTTGTGTCCCTCCAATGAGTTGCCCACGAGGACACCGTTTTCTACAAGTGTTGGTCCAATACTCCCTCTAGAGGAACGGGACTCCGACAGGGCTGATTGGCGGCCCCCGATCTGGGGCAGGGGCTCTGGGCAGCCGGTGGCCCGGGCAGGAGCCTCTTTGCATGTGTCCCTGGCACACATCTGCCTGCGAACTTCGGTCACCTGGCAGGAAGCTACGATGCCCAGACCTATGGTTAGCTGTGCAGCGAGGTGTACTGTGAGGACAGGTTCCACACACACTTCAAGTAAGAGGTCGGCCTGAGTGGAAAGGTGAGAGTTTGGGCAGCTGTGCAGACAAAGAAGGCGCCCTTTGGCCTGGGCCGAAATGCTTGTGACAGCCCACTGGACCTGCCGTGCTCTGAGGGCCCTGCCCTGGGCCCCCTGCTCCCCTGCCCTTTGTTCAGTCACAGCAGAAATGGCCACACCCACTCCTTCAGTGAGGGCAGAGTTCCAACCAACCTCAGCTCTGCCCCCTCTCCGCAGGTTACCATGGACTACAGAGGCTGCATCCTGAGGCCAGGGCGTTCCGAGAATGCCAAGGGCAGACATGATGACCTTAAATGATTTCCTCTTGTGTCAGCTTTGGTAAACTTTAGGAGCTAGGAAATGGTCCACTTTACAGAAATGTTCAAATTTACTGGCATTTCATATATTCTCTGCTATAACATTGTCCTGATACTTTCTGTATATTCTATACTTATGTTTTTGTTTTCCTTAATCAAAGTGTGTCTTTTCAATCTTTTCAAAGATGATTCTTTGGACTTACTAAATCACCTGAATTTTATACGTTTTCTGTTGTATTAAGTTCTGCTCATATCTTTATTTATCTTTTTTCTATGTTCTCAGGGTTTATTGTTTTGATCTTCTGATGTCAATTAAAACACTTGGTTATTCATTTTAATAAATATTTTACTTATAAAGATTTGAACTTTTGAAGATTCCAGCTTACTTGTAAGTTTCTAAGGGTCAGGTCCTCTCCATTGTTGCTGGCCTAAGGTTTAGTTCACCATATAGCGATGTACATATTGACCTATTTTCCCCTCGACTTTCTGTGATTCCTTACATCTCACCTTTCTTTGCAGACAAGCCATTTGAAATACCCTTAACTTATTTCACAGCCAATAAGTCTTTGAAATAATGTGTATTTTTTAGAGAAATCTTCTTATATAATTAGGCAGAAAATCTCACCTGCCATAGTTTTCAAAACAGCATAATATCACTCTTCTCAATGCTTAATCTGTTGTATAACACAACCTTTGAGTATTTAGCTTTATCAATGACATGTACTTTAAAAATGTTTGAGAGATCCTACCAGTCTTTGAAAACATCCTTGTTCCTTGTTTCAGTTCCAGTTTTATGTATATATTCTGCCTTGCACCTGATTATGCCAACAATTGATGGATGGCCTTGGGAACCTAATTCTGGTATTGATAGTCTTTACTGATTGTCTCCCCTCGTAGCTGATTTCTTCATTATTGTGTAAATTTAGATCATGAGCTCATGTTTAGCTAAACAGCTGACCTTGTAAGACGCTTAGGTGTGAACGCTCGTAAGCTTCAGGAGAAAGTCGGCAAAATTTATTTGTGTCCCTCCAATGAGTTGCCCACGAGTACACCGTTTTCTACAAGTGTTAGTCCAATACTCCCTCTAGAGGAACGGGACTCCGACAGGGCTGATTGGCGGCCCCCGATCTGGGGCAGGGGCTCTGGGCAGCCGGTGGCCCGGGCTGGAGCCTCTTTGCATGTGTCCCTGGCACACATCTGCCTGTGAACTTCGGTCACCTGGCAGGAAACTACGATGCCCAGACCTATGGTTAGCTGTGCAGCGAGGTGTACTGTGAGGACAGGTTCCACACACACTTCAAGTAAGTGGTCGGCCTGAGTGGAAAGGTGAGAGTTTGGGCAGCTGTGCAGACAAAGAAGGCGCCCTTTGGCCTGGGCCGAAATGCTTGTGACACCCCACTGGACCTGCCGTGCTCTGAGGGCCCTGCCCTGGGCCCCCTGCTCCCCTGCCCTTTGTTCAGTCACAGCAGAAATGGCCACACCCACTCCTTCAGTGAGGGCAGAGTTCCAACCAACCTCAGCTCCTCCCCCTCTCCGCAGGTTACCATGGACTACAGAGGCTGCATCCTGAGGCCAGGGCGTTCCGAGAATGCCAAGGGCAGACATGATGACCTTAAATGATTTCCTCTTGTGTCAGGTTTGGTAAACTTTAGGACCTAGGAAATGGTCCACTTACAGAAATGTTCAAATTTACTGGCATTTCATATATTCTCTGCTATAACATTGTCCTGATTCTTTCTGTATATTCTTTCCTTATGTTTTTGTTTTCCTTAATCAAAGTGTGTCTTTTCAATCTTTTCAAAGAAGATTCTTTGGACTTACTAAATCACCTCAATTTTATACGTTTTCTGTTGTATTAAGTTCTGCTCATATCTTTATTTATCTTTTTTCTATGTTCTCAGGGTTTATTGTTTTGATCTTCTGATGTCAATTAAAATACTTGGTTATTCATTTTAATAAATATTTTACTTATAAAGATTTGAACTTTTGAAGATTCCAGCTTACTTGTAAGTTTCTAAGGGTCAGGTCCTCTCCATTGTTGCTGGCCTAAGGTTTAGTTCACCATATAGCAATGTATATATTGACCTATTTTCCCCTCGACTTTCTGTGATTCCCTACATCTCAACTTTCTTTACAGACAAGCCATTTGAAATACCCTTAACTTATTTCACAGCCAATAAGTCATTGAATTAATGTGTATTTTTAGAGAAATCTTCTTATATAATTAGGCAGAAAATCTCACCTGCCATAGTTTTCAAGACAGCATAATTTGACTCTTCTCAATGCTTAATCTGTTGTATTACACAACCTTTGAGTATTTAGCTTTATCAATGACATGTACTTTAAAAATGTTTTAGAGATCCTACCAGTGTTTGAAAACATCCTTGTTCCTTGTTTCATTTCCAGTTTTATGTATATATTCTGCCTTGCACCTGATTATTCCAACAATTGATGGATGGCCTTGGGAATCTAATTCTGGTATTGATACTCTTTACTGATTGTCTCCCCTCGCAGCTGATTTTTTTAATTATTGTGTAAATTTAGATCATGATCTCATGTTTAGCTAAACAGCTGACCTTGTAAGACGCTTAGATATGTACGATCGCAAGCTTCAGGAGAAAGTCGGCAAATTTTATTTGTGTCCCTCCAATGAGTTGCCCACGAGGACACCGTTTTCTACAAGTGTTGGTCCAATACTCCCTCTAGAGGCAGGGGACTCCGACACGGCTGTTTGGCGGCCCCCGATCTGGGGCAGGGGCAGTGGGCAGCCTGTGGCACGGTCAGGAGCCTCTTTGCATGTGTCCCTGGGACACATCTGCCTGCGAACTTCGGTCACCTGGCAGGAAGCTACGATGCCCAGACCTATGGTTAGCTGTGCAGCGAGGTGTACTGTGAGGGCAGGTTCCACACACACTTCAAGTAAGAGGTCGGCCTGAGTGGAAAGGTGAGAGTTTGGGCAGCTGTGCAGACAAAGAAGGCGCCTTTTGGCCTGGGCCTAAATGCTTGTGACACCCCCCTAGACCTGCCAGGCTCTGAGGGCCCTGCCCTGGGCCCCCTGCACCCCTGCCCTTTGTTCAGTCACAGCAGAGATGGCCACACCCACTCCTTCAGTGAGGCCAGAGTCCCAACCACCCTCAGCCCCGCCCCCTCTCCACAGGTTACCATGGACTACAGAGGCTGCATCCTGAGGCCAGGGCGTTCCGAGAATGCCAAGGGCAGACATGATGACCTTAAATGATTTCCTCTTGTGTCAGGTTTGGTAAACTTTAGGAGCTAGGAAATGGTCCACTTTACAGAAATGTTCAAATTTACTGGCATTTCATATATTCTCTGCTATAACATTGTCCTGATTCTTTCTGTATATTCTTTACTTATGTTTTTGTTTTCCTTAATCAAAGTGTGTCTTTTCAATCTTTTCAAAGAAGATTCTTTGGACTTACTAAATCACCTCAATTTTATACGTTTTCTGTTGTATTAAGTTCTGCTCATATCTTTATTTATCTTTTTTCTATGTTCTCAGGGTTTATTGTTTTGATCTTCTGATGTCAATTAAAACACTTGGTTATTCATTTTAATAAATATTTTACTTATAAAGATTTGAACTTTTGAAGATTCCAGCTTACTTGTAAGTTTCTAAGGGTCAGGTCCTCTCCATTGTTGCTGGCCTAAGGTTTAGTACACCATATAGCAATGTATATATTGACCTATTTTCCCCTCGACTTTCTGTGATTCCCTACATCTCACCTTTCTTTGCAGACAAGCCATTTGAAATACCCTTAACTTATTTCACAGCCAATAAGTCATTGAAATAATGTATATTTTTAGAGAAATCTTCTTATATAATTAGGCAGAAAATCTCACCTGCCATAGTTTTCAAAACAGCATAATTTCACTCTTCTCAATGCTTAATCTGTTGTATTACACAACCTTTGAGTATTTAGCTTTATCAATGACATGTCCTTTAAAAATGTTTTAGAGATCCTACCAGTCTTTGAAAACATCCTTGTTCCTTGTTTCAGTTCCAGTTTTATGTATATATTCTGCCTTGCACCTGATTATTCCAACAATTGATGGATGGCCTTGGGAATCTAATTCTGGTATTGATAGTCTTTACTGATTGTCTCCCCTCGTAGCTGATTTTTTCATTATTGTGTAAATTTAGATCATGAGCTCATGTTTAGCTAAACAGCTGACCTTGTAAGACGCTTAGGTGTGAATGCTCGTAAGCTTCCGCAGAAAGACAGCAAAGATTTATTTGTGTCCCTCCAATGAGTTGCCCACGAGGACACCGTTTTCTACAAGTGTTGGTCCAATACTCCCTCTAGAGGAAGGGGACTCTGCCAGGGCTGATTGGCGGCCCCCGATCTGGGGCAGGGGCAGTGGGCAGCCTGTGGCCCAGGCTGGAGACTCTTTGCATGTGTCCCTGGGACACATCTGCCTGCGAACTTCGGTCACCTGGCAGGAAGCTACGATGCCCAGACCTATGGTTAGCTGTGCAGCGAGGTGTACTGTGAGGACAGGTTCCACACCCACTTCAAGTAAGAGGTCGGCCTGAGTGGAAAGGTGAGAGTTTGGGCAGCTGTGCAGACAAAGAAGGCGCCCTTTGGCCTGGGCCTAAATGCTTGTGACACCCCACTGGACCTGCCGTGCTCTGAGGGCCCTGCCCTGGGCCCCCTGCTCCCCTGCCCTTTGTTCAGTCACAGCAGAAATGGCCACACCCACTCCTTCAGTGAGGGCAGAGTTCCAACCAACCTCAGCTCCTCCCCCTCTCCGCAGGTTACCATGGACTACAGAGGCTGCATCCTGAGGCCAGGGCGTTCCGAGAATGCCAAGGGCAGACATGATGACCTTAAATGATTTCCTCTTGTGTCAGGTTTGGTAAACTTTAGGAGCTAGGAAATGGTCCACTTACAGAAATGTTCAAATTTACTGGCATTTCATATATTCTCTGCTATAACTTTGTCCTGATTCTTTCTGTATATTCTTTACTTATGTTTTTGTTTTCCTTAATCAAAGTGTGTCTTTTAAATCTTTTCAAAGAAGATTCTTTGGACTTACTAAATCACCTGAATTTTATACGTTTTCTGTTGTATTAAGTTCTGCTCATATCTTTATTTATCTTTTTTCTATGTTCTCAGGGTTTATTGTTTTGATCTTCTGATGTCAATTAAAATACTTGGTTATTCATTTTAATAAATATTTTACTTATAAAGATTTGAACTTTTGAAGATTCCAGCTTACTTGTAAGTTTCTAAGGGTCAGGTCCTCTCCATTGTTGCTGGCCTAAAGTTTAGTTCACCATATAGCAATGTATATATTGACCTATTTTCCCCTCGACTTTCTGTGATTCCCTACATCTCAACTTTCTTTACAGACAAGCCATTTGAAATACCCTTAACTTATTTCAGAGCCAATAAGTCATTGAATTAATGTGTATTTTTAGAGAAATCTTCTTATATAATTTGGCAGAAAATCTCACCTGCCATAGTTTTCAAGACAGCATAATTTGACTCTTCTCAATGCTTAATCTGTTGTATTACACAACCTTTGAGTATTTAGCTTTATCAATGACATGTACTTTAAAAATGTTTTAGAGATCCTACCAGTCTTTGAAAACATCCTTGTTCCTTGTTTCAGTTCCAGTTTTATGTATATATTCTGCCTTGCACCTGATTATTCCAACAATTGATGGATGGCCTTGGGAATCTAATTCTGGTATTGATACTCTTTACTGATTGTCTCCCCTCGTAGCTGATTTTTTTAATTATTGTGTAAATTTAGATCATGAGCTCATGTTTAGCTAAACAGCTGAACTTGTAAGACGCTTAGGTGTGAACGCTCATAAGCTTCAGGAGAAAGTCCGCAAAATTTATTTGTGTCCCTCCAATGAGTTGCCCACGAGGACACCGTTTTCTACAAGTGTTGGTCCAATACTCCCTCTAGAGGCAGGGGACTCCGACACGGCTGTTTGGCGGCCCCCGATCTGGGGCAGCGGCATTGGGCAGCCTGTGGCCCGGGCTGGAGCCTCTTTGCATGTGTCCCTGGGACACATCTGCCTGCGAACTTCGGTCACCTGGCAGGAAGCTACGATGCCCAGACCTATGGTTAGCTGTGCAGCGAGGTGTACTGTGAGGACAGGTTCCACACACACTTCAAGTAAGAGGTCGGCCTGAGTGGAAAGGTGAGAGTTTGGGCAGCTGTGCAGACAAAGAAGGCGCCCTTTGTCCTGGGCCTAAATGCTTGTAACACCCCCCTAGACCTGCCATGCTCTGAGGGCCCTGCCCTGGGCCCCCTGCACCCCTGCCCTTTGTTCAGTCACAGCAGAGATGGCCACACCCACTCCTTCAGTGAGGCCAGAGTCCCAACCACCCTCAGCCCCGCCCCCTCTCCACAGGTTACCATGGACTACAGAGGCTGCATCCTGAGGACAGGGCGTTCCAACAATGCCAAGGGCAGACATGATGACCTTAAATGATTTCCTCTTGTGTCAGGTTTGGTAAACTTTAGAAGCTAGGAAATGGTCCACTTTACAGAAATGTTCAAATTTACTGGCATTTCATATATTCTCTGCTATAACATTGTCCTGATTCTTTCTGTATATTCTTTACTTATGTTTATGTTTTCCTTAATCAAAGTGTGTCTTTTCAATCTTTTCAAAGAAGATTCTTTGGACTTACTAAATCACCTGAATTTTATACGTTTTCTGTTGTATTAAGTTCTGCTCATATCTTTATTTATCTTTTTTCTATGTTCTCAGGGTTTATTGTTTTGATCTTCTGATGTCAATTAAAACACTTGGTTATTCATTTTAATAAATATTTTACTTATAAAGATTGGAACTTTTGAAGATTCCAGCTTACTTGTAAGTTTCTAAGGGTCAGGTCCTCTCCATTGTTGCTGGCCTAAGGTTTAGTTCACCATATAGCAATGTATATATTGACCTATTTTCCCCTCGACTTTCTGTGATTCCCTACATCTCACCTTTCTTTGCAGACAAGCCATTTGAAATACCCTTAACTTATTTCACAGCCAATAAGTCATTGAAATAATGTGTATTTTTAGAGAAATCTTCTTATATAATTAGGCAGAAAATCTCACCTGCCATAGTTTTCAAAACAGCATAATTTCACTCTTCTCAATGCTTAATCTGTTGTATTACACAACCTTTGAGTATTTAGCTTTATCAATGACATGTCCTTTAAAAATGTTTTAGAGATCCTACCAGTCTTTGAAAACATCCTTGTTCCTTGTTTCAGTTCCAGTTTTATGTATATATTCTGCCTTGCACCTGATTATTCCAACAATTGATGGATGGCCTTGGGAATCTAATTCTGGTATTGATAGTCTTTACTGATTGTCTCCCCTCGTAGTTGATTTTTTCATTATTGTGTAAATTTAGATCATGAGCTCATGTTTAGCTAAACAGCTGAACTTGTAAGACGCTTAGGTGTGAACGCTCATAAGCTTCAGGAGAAAGTCCGCAAAATTTATTTGTGTCCCTCCAATGAGTTGCCCACGAGGACACCGTTTTCTACAAGTGTTGGTTCAATACTCCCTCTAGAGGAAGGGGACTCCGACAGGGCTGATTGGCGGCCCCCGATCTGGGGCAGGGTCAGTGGGCAGCCTGTGGCCCGGGCTGGAGCCTCTTTGCATGTGTCCCTGGGACACATCTGCCTGCGAACTTCGGTCACCTGGCAGGAAGCTACGATGCCCAGACCTATGGTTAGCTGTGCAGCGAGGTGTACTGTGAGGACAGGTTCCACACACACTTCAAGTAAGAGGTCGGCCTGAGTGGAAAGGTGAGAGTTTGGGCAGCTGTGCAGACAAAGAAGGTGCCCTTTGGCCTGGGGCTAAATGCTTGTGACACCCCACTGGACCTGCCGTGCTCTGAGGGCCCTGCCCTGGGCCCCCTGCTCCCCTGCCCTTTGTTCAGTCACAGCAGAGATGGCCACACCCACTCCTTCAGTGAGGGCAGAGTTCCAACCACCCTCATCCCCGCCCCCTCTCCGCAGGTTACCATGGACTACAGAGGCTGCATCCTGAGGCCAGGGCATTCCGCGAATGCCAAGGGCAGACATGATGACCTTAAATGATTTCCTCTTGTGTCAGGTTTGGTAAACTTTAGGAGCTAGGAAATGGTCCACTTTACAGAAATGTTCAAATTTAATAGCATTTCATATATTCTCTGCTATAACATTGTCCTGATTCTTTCTGTATATTCTATACTTATGTTTTTGTTTTCCTTAATCAAAGTGTGTCTTTTCAATCTTTTCAAAGAAGATTCTTTGGACTTACTAAATCACCTCAATTTTATACGTTTTCTGTTGTATTAAGTTCTGCTCATATCTTTATTTATCTTTTTTCTATGTTCTCAGGGTTTATTGTTTTGGTCTTCTGATGTCAATTAAAACACTTGGTTATTCATTTTAATAAATATTTTACTTATAAAGATTTGAACTTTTGAAGATTCCAGCTTACTTGTAAGATTCTAAGGGTCAGGTCCTCTCCATTGTTGCTGGCCTAAGGTTTAGTTCACCATATAGCAATGTATATATTGACCTATTTTCCCCTCGACTTTCTGTGATTCCCTACATCTCACCTTTCTTTGCACACAAGCCATTTGAAATACCCTTAACTTATTTCACAGCCAATAAGTCATTGAAATAATGTGTATTTTTAGAGAAATCTTCTTATATAATTAGGCAGAAAATCTCACCTGCCATAGTTTTCAAAACAGCATAATTTCACTCTTCTCAATGCTTAATCTGTTGTATTACACAACCTTTGAGTATTTAGCTTTATCAATGACATGTACTTTAAAAATGTTTTAGAGATCCTACCAGTCTTTGAAAACATCCTTGTTCCTTGTTTCAGTTCCAGTTTTATGTATATATTCTGCCTTGCACCTGATTATTCCAACAATTGATGGATGGCCTTGGGAATCTAATTCTGGTATTGATAGTCTTTACTGATTGTCTCCCCTCGTAGCTGATTTCTTCATTATTGTGTAAATTTAGATCATGAGCTCATGTTTAGCTAAACAGCTGAACTTGTAAGACGCTTAGGTGTGAATGCTCGTAAGCTTCCGCAGAAAGACGGTAAAGATTTATTTGTGTCCCTCCAATGAGTTGCCCTCGAGGACACCGTTTTCTACAAGTGTTGGTCCAATACTCCCTCTAGAGGAAGGGGATTCCGACACGGCTGATTGGCGGCCCCCGATCTGGGGCAGGGGCAGTGGGCAGCCTGTGGCCCGGGCTGGAGCCTCTTTGCATGTGTCCCTGGGACACATGTGCCTGCGAACTTCGGTCACCTGGCAAGAAGCTACGATGCCCAGACCTATGGTTAGCTGTGCAGCGAGGTGTACTGTGAGGACAGGTTCCACACACACTTCAAGTAAGAGGTCGGCCTGAGTGGAAAGGTGAGAGTTTGGGCAGCTGTGCAGACAAAGAAGGCGCCCTTTGGCCTGGGCCTAAATGCTTGTGACAGCCCACTGGTCCTGCCGGGCTCTGAGGGCCCTGCCCTGGGACCCCTGCTCCCCTGCCCTTTGTTCAGTCACAGCAGAGATGGCCACACCCACTCCTTCAGTGAGGGCAGAGTTCCAACCAACCTCAGCCCCGCCCCCTCTCCGCAGGTTACCATGGACTACAGAGGCTGCATCCTGAGGCCAGTGCGTTCCGAGAATGCCAAGGGCAGACATGATGACTTTAAATGATTTCCTCTTGTGTCAGGTTTGGTAAACTTTAGGAGCTAGGAAATGGTCCACTTACAGAAATGTTCAAATTTACTGGCATTTCATATATTCTCTGCTATAACTTTGTCCTGATTCTTTCTGTATATTCTTTCCTTATGTTTTTGTTTTCCTTAATCAAAGTGTGTCTTTTCAATCTTTTCAAAGAAGATTCTTTGGACTTACTAAATCACCTGAATTTTATACGTTTTCTGTTGTATTAAGTTCTGCTCATATCTTTATTTATCTTTTTTCTATGTTCTCAGGGTTTATTGTTTTGATCTTCTGATGTCAATTAAAACACTTGGTTATTCATTTTAATAAATATTTTACTTATAAAGATTTGAACTTTTGAAGATTCCAGCTTACTTGTAAGTTTCTAAGGGTCAGGTCCTCTCCATTGTTGCTGGCCTAAGGTTTAGTTCACCATATAGCAATGTATATATTGACCTATTTTCCCCTCGACTTTCTGTGATTCCCTACATCTCACCTTTCTTTGCAGACAAGCCATTTGAAATACCCTTAACTTATTTCACAGCCAATAAGTCATTGAAATAATGTGTAGTTTTTAGAGAAATCTTCTTATATAATTAGGCAGAAAATCTCACCTGCCATAGTTTTCAAAACAGCATAATTTCACTCTTCTCAATTCTTATTCTGTTGTATTACACAACCTTTGAGTATTTAGCTTTATCAATGACATGTACTTTAAAAATGTTTTAGAGATCCTACCAGTCTTTGAAAACATTCTTGTTCCTTGTTTTAGTTCCAGTTTTATGTATATATTCTGCCTTGCACCTGATTATTCCAACAATTGATGGATGGCCTTGGGAACCTAATTCTGGTATTGATAGTCTTTAATGATTGTCTCCCCTCGTAGCTGATTTTTTCATTATTGTGTAAATTTAGATCATGATCTCATGTTTAGCTAAACAGCTGACCTTGTAAGACGATTAGGTGTGTACGCTAGTAAGCTTTAGGAGAAAGTCCGCAAAATTTATTTGTGTCCCTCCAATGAGTTGCCCACGAGGACACCGTTTTCTACAAGTGTTGGTCCAATACTCCCTCTAGAGGTAGGGGACTCCGACAGGGCTGATTGGCGGCCCCCGATCTGGGGCAGGGGCTGTGGGCAGCCTGTGGCCCGGGCTGGAGCCTCTTTGCATGTGTCCCTGGGACACATCTGCCTGCGAACTTCGGTCACCTGGCAGGAAGCTACGATGCCCAGACCTATGGTTAGCTGTGCAGCGAGGTGTACTGTGAGGACAGGTTCCACACACACTTCAAGTAAGAGGTCGGCCTGAGTGGAAAGGTGAGAGTTTGGGCATCTGTGCAGACAAAGAAGGCGCCCTTTGGCCTGGGCCTAAATGCTTGTGACAGCCCACTGGACCTGCCGTGCTCTGAGGGCCCTGCCCTGGGCCCCCTGCTCCCCTGCCCTTTGTTCAGTCACAGCAGAGATGGCCACACCCACTCCTTCAGTGAGGGCAGAGTTCCAAGCAACCTCAGCCCCGTCCCCTCTCCGCAGGTTACCATGGACTACAGAGGCTGCATCCTGAGGCCAGGGCGTTCCGAGAATGCCAAGGGCAGACATGATGACCTTAAATGATTTCCTCTTGTGTCAGGTTTGGTAATCTTTAGGAGCTAGGAAATGGTCCACTTACAGAAATGTTCAAATTTACTGGCATTTCGTATATTCTCTGCTATAACATTGTCCTGATTCTTTCTGTATATTCTTTCCTTATGTTTTTGTTTTCCTTAATCAAAGTGTGTCTTTTCAATCTTTTCAAAGAAGATTCTTTGGACTTACTAAATCACCTGAATTTTATCCGTTTTCTGTTGTATTAAGTTCAGCTCATATCTTTATTTATCTTTTTTCTATGTTCTCAGGGTTTATTGTTTTGATCTTCTGATGTCAATTAAAACACTTGGTTATTCATTTTAATAAATATTTTACTTATAAAGATTTGAACTTTTGAAGATTCCAGCTTACTTGTAAGCTTCTAAGGGTCAGGTCCTCTCCATTGTTGCTGGCCTAATGTTTAGTTCAACATATAGCAATGTATATATTGACCTATTTTCCCCTCGACTTTCTCTGATTCCCTACATCTCACCTTTCTTTGCAGACAAGCCATTTGAAATACCCTTAACTTATTTCACAGCCAATAAGTCATTGAAATAATGTGTATTTTTAGAGAAATCTTCTTATATAATTAGGCAGAAAATCTCACCTGCCATAGTTTTCAAAACAGCATAATTTCACTCTTCTCAATGCTTAATCTGTTGTATTACACAACCTTTGAGTATTTAGCTTTATCAATGACATGTATAGATCCTACCAGTCTTTGAAAACATCCTTGTTCCTTGTTTCAGGTCCAGTTTTATGTATATATTCCGCCTTGCACCTGATTATTCCAACAATTGATGGATGGCCTTGGGAATCTAATTCTGGTATTGATAGTCTTTACTGATTGTCTCCCATCGTAGCTGATTTCTTCATTATTGTGTAAATTTAGATCATGAGCTCATGTTTAGCTAAACAGCTGACCTTGTAAGACGCTTAGGTGTGAACGCTCGTAAGCTTCAGCAGAAAGTCGGCAAAGATTTATTTGTGTCCCTCCAATGAGTTGCCCACGAGGACACCGTTTTCTACAAGTGTTGGTCCAATACTCCCTCTAGAGGAAGGGGACTCCGACAGGGCTGATTGGCGGGCCCCGATCTGGGGCAGGGGCAGTGGGCAGCCTGTGGCCCGGGCTGGAGCCTCTTTGCATGTGTCCCTGGGACACATCTGCCTGCGAACTTCGGTCACCTGGCAGGAAGCTACGATGCCCAGACCTATGGTTAGCTGTGCAGCGAGGTGTACTGTGAGGACAGGTTGCACACACACTTCAAGTAAGAGGTCGGCCTGAGTGGGTAGGTGAGAGTTTGGGCAGCTGAGCAGACAAAGAAGGCGCCCTTTGGCCTGGGCCTAAATGCTTGTGACACCCCACTGGGCCTGCCGTGCTCTGAGGGCCCTGCCCTGGGCCCCCTGCTCCCCTGCCCTTTGTTCAGTCACAGCAGAGATGGCCACACCCACTCCTTCAGTGAGGGCAGAGTTCCAACCACCCTCAGCCCCGCCCCCTCTCCGCAGGTTACCATGGACTACAGAGGCTGCATCCTGAGGCCAGGGCGTTCCGAGAATGCCAAGGGCAGACATGATGACCTTAAATGATTTCCTCTTGTGTCAGGTTTGGTAAACTTTAGGAGCTAGGAAATGGTCCACTTTACAGAAATGTTCAAATTTACTGGC
This sequence comes from Mesoplodon mirus, assembly GCF_964341445.2. Taxonomy (NCBI): domain Eukaryota; kingdom Metazoa; phylum Chordata; class Mammalia; order Artiodactyla; family Ziphiidae; genus Mesoplodon; species Mesoplodon mirus. Next base: position 186,747,848 of record NC_138976.1, on the reverse strand, counting down.
ATTTCATACATTCTCTGCTATAACATTGTCCTGATTCTTTCTGTATATTCTTTCCTTATGTTTTTGTTTTCCTTAATCAAAGTGTTTCTTTTCAATCTTTTCAAAGAAGATTCTTTGGACTTACTAAATCACCTCAATTTTATACGTTTTCTGTTGTATTAAGTTCTGCTCATATCTTTATTTAACTTTTTTCTATGTTCTCAGGGTTTATTGTTTTGGTCTTCTGATGTCAATTAAAACACTTGGTTATTCATTTTAATAAATATTTTACTTATAAAGATTTGAACTTTTGAAGATTCCAGCTTACTTGTAAGATTCTAAGGGTCAGGTCCTCTCCATTGTTGCTGGCCTAAGGTTTAGTTCACCATATAGCAATGTATATATTGACCTATTTTCCCCTCGACTTTCTGTGATTCCCTACATCTCACCTTTCTTTGCACACAAGCCATTTGAAATACCCTTAACTTATTTCACAGCCAATAAGTCATTGAAATAATGTGTATTTTTAGAGAAATCTTCTTATATAATTAGGCAGAAAATCTCACCTGCCATAGTTTTCAAAACAGCATAATTTCACTCTTCTCAATGCTTAATCTGTTGTATTACACAACCTTTGAGTATTTAGATTTATCAATGACATGTACTTTAAAAATGTTTTAGAGATCCTACCAGTCTTTGAAAACATCCTTGTTCCTTGTTTCAGTTCCAGTTTTATGTATATATTCTGCCTTGCACCTGATTATTCCAACAATTGATGGATGGCCTTGGGAATCTAATTCTGGTATTGATAGTCTTTACTGATTGTCTCCCCTCGTAGCTGATTTCTTCATTATTGTGTAAATTTAGATCATGAGCTCATGTTTAGCTAAACAGCTGACCTTGTAAGACGCTTAGGTGTGAATGCTCGTAAGGTTCCGCAGAAAGACGGTAAAGATTTATTTGTGTCCCTCCAATGAGTTGCCCTCGAGGACACCGTTTTCTACAAGTGTTGGTCCAATACTCCCTCTAGAGGAAGGGGATTCCGACACGGCTGATTGGCGGCCCCCGATCTGGGGCAGGGGCAGTGGGCAGCCTGTGGCCCGGGCTGGAGCCTCTTTGCATGTGTCCCTGGGACACATGTGCCTGCGAACTTCGGTCACCTGGCAAGAAGCTACGATGCCCAGACCTATGGTTAGCTGTGCAGCGAGGTGTACTGTGAGGACAGGTTCCACACACACTTCAAGTAAGAGGTCGGCCTGAGTGGAAAGGTGAGAGTTTGGGCAGCTGTGCAGACAAAGAAGGCGCCCTTTGGCCTGGGCCTAAATGCTTGTGACAGCCCACTGGTCCTGCCGGGCTCTGAGGGCCCTGCCCTGGGACCCCTGCTCCCCTGCCCTTTGTTCAGTCACAGCAGAGATGGCCACACCCACTCCTTCAGTGAGGGCAGAGTTCCAACCAACCTCAGCCCCGCCCCCTCTCCGCAGGTTACCATGGACTACAGAGGCTGCATCCTGAGGCCAGGGCGTTCCGAGAATGCCAAGGGCAGACATGATGACTTTAAATGATTTCCTCTTGTGTCAGGTTTGGTAAACTTTAGGAGCTAGGAAATGGTCCACTTACAGAAATGTTCAAATTTACTGGCATTTCATATATTCTCTGCTATAACTTTGTCCTGATTCTTTCTGTATATTCTTTCCTTATGTTTTTGTTTTCCTTAATCAAAGTGTGTCTTTTCAATATTTTCAAAGAAGATTCTTTGGACTTACTAAATCACCTGAATTTTATACGTTTTCTGTTGTATTAAGTTCTGCTCATATCTTTATTTATCTTTTTTCTATGTTCTCAGGGTTTATTGTTTTGATCTTCTGATGTCAATTAAAACACTTGGTTATTCATTTTAATAAATATTTTACTTATAAAGATTTGAACTTTTGAAGATTCCAGCTTACTTGTAAGTTTCTAAGGGTCAGGTCCTCTCCATTGTTGCTGGCCTAAGGTTTAGTTCACCATATAGCAATGTATATATTGACCTATTTTCCCCTCGACTTTCTGTGATTCCCTACATCTCACCTTTCTTTGCAGACAAGCCATTTGAAATACCCTTAACTTATTTCACAGCCAATAAGTCATTGAAATAATGTGTAGTTTTTAGAGAAATCTTCTTATATAATTAGGCAGAAAATCTCACCTGCCATAGTTTTCAAAACAGCATAATTTCACTCTTCTCAATTCTTAATCTGTTGTATTACACAACCTTTGAGTATTTAGCTTTATCAATGACATGTACTTTAAAAATGTTTTAGAGATCCTACCAGTCTTTGAAAACATTCTTGTTCCTTGTTTTAGTTCCAGTTTTATGTATATATTCTGCCTTGCACCTGATTATTCCAACAATTGATGGATGGCCTTGGGAACCTAATTCTGGTATTGATAGTCTTTAATGATTGTCTCCCCTCGTAGCTGATTTTTTCATTATTGTGTAAATTTAGATCATGATCTCATGTTTAGCTAAACAGCTGACCTTGTAAGACGATTAGGTGTGTACGCTAGTAAGCTTCAGGAGAAAGTCCGCAAAATTTATTTGTGTCCCTCCAATGAGTTGCCCACGAGGACACCGTTTTCTACAAGTGTTGGTCCAATACTCCCTCTAGAGGAAGGGGACTCCGACAGGGCTGATTGGCGGCCCCCGATCTGGGGCAGGGGCTGTGGGCAGCCTGTGGCCCGGGCTGGAGCCTCTTTGCATGTGTCCCTGGGACACATCTGCCTGCGAACTTCGGTCACCTGGCAGGAAGCTACGATGCCCAGACCTATGGTTAGCTGTGCAGCGAGGTGTACTGTGAGGACAGGTTCCACACACACTTCAAGTAAGAGGTCGGCCTGAGTGGAAAGGTGAGAGTTTGGGCATCTGTGCAGACAAAGAAGGCGCCCTTTGGCCTGGGCCTAAATGCTTGTGACAGCCCACTGGACCTGCCGTGCTCTGAGGGCCCTGCCCTGGGCCCCCTGCTCCCCTGTCCTTTGTTCAGTCACAGCAGAGATGGCCACACCCACTCCTTCAGTGAGGGCAGAGTTCCAAGCAACCTCAGCCCCGTCCCCTCTCCGCAGGTTACCATGGACTACAGAGGCTGCATCCTGAGGCCAGGGCGTTCCGAGAATGCCAAGGGCAGACATGATGACCTTAAATGATTTCCTCTTGTGTCAGGTTTGGTAATCTTTAGGAGCTAGGAAATGGTCCACTTACAGAAATGTTCAAATTTACTGGCATTTCATATATTCTCTGCTATAAAATTGTCCTGATTCTTTCTGTATATTCTTTCCTTATGTTTTTGTTTTCCTTAATCAAAGTGTGTCTTTTCAATCTTTTCAAAGAAGATTCTTTGGACTTACTAAATCACCTGAATTTTATCCGTTTTCTGTTGTATTAAGTTCAGCTCATATCTTTATTTATCTTTTTTCTATGTTCTCAGGGTTTATTGTTTTGATCTTCTGATGTCAATTAAAACACTTGGTTATTCATTTTAATAAATATTTTACTTATAAAGATTTGAACTTTTGAAGATTCCAGCTTACTTGTAAGCTTCTAAGGGTCAGGTCCTCTCCATTGTTGCTGGCCTAATGTTTAGTTCAACATATAGCAATGTATATATTGACCTATTTTCCCCTCGACTTTCTCTGATTCCCTACATCTCACCTTTCTTTGCAGACAAGCCATTTGAAATACCCTTAACTTATTTCACAGCCAATAAGTCATTGAAATAATGTGTATTTTTAGAGAAATCTTCTTATATAATTAGGCAGAAAATCTCACCTGCCATAGTTTTCAAAACAGCATAATTTCACTCTTCTCAATGCTTAATCTGTTGTATTACACAACCTTTGAGTATTTAGCTTTATCAATGACATGTATAGATCCTACCAGTCTTTGAAAACATCCTTGTTCCTTGTTTCAGGTCCAGTTTTATGTATATATTCCGCCTTGCACCTGATTATTCCAACAATTGATGGATGGCCTTGGGAATCTAATTCTGGTATTGATAGTCTTTACTGATTGTCTCCCATCGTAGCTGATTTCTTCATTATTGTGTAAATTTAGATCATGAGCTCATGTTTAGCTAAACAGCTGACCTTGTAAGACGCTTAGGTGTGAACGCTCGTAAGCTTCAGCAGAAAGTCGGCAAAGATTTATTTGTGTCCCTCCAATGAGTTGCCCACGAGGACACCGTTTTCTACAAGTGTTGGTCCAATACTCCCTCTAGAGGAAGGGGACTCCGACAGGGCTGATTGGCGGGCCCCGATCTGGGGCAGGGGCAGTGGGCAGCCTGTGGCCCGGGCTGGAGCCTCTTTGCATGTTTCCCTGGGACACATCTGCCTGCGAACTTCGGTCACCTGGCAGGAAGCTACGATGCCCAGACCTATGGTTAGCTGTGCAGCGAGGTGTACTGTGAGGACAGGTTGCACACACACTTCAAGTAAGAGGTCGGCCTGAGTGGGTAGGTGAGAGTTTGGGCAGCTGAGCAGACAAAGAAGGCGCCCTTTGGCCTGGGCCTAAATGCTTGTGACACCCCACTGGGCCTGCCGTGCTCTGAGGGCCCTGCCCTGGGCCCCCTGCTCCCCTGCCCTTTGTTCAGTCACAGCAGAGATGGCCACACCCACTCCTTCAGTGAGGGCAGAGTTCCAACCACCCTCAGCCCCGCCCCCTCTCCGCAGGTTACCATGGACTACAGAGGCTGCATCCTGAGGCCAGGGCGTTCCGAGAATGCCAAGGGCAGACATGATGACCTTAAATGATTTCCTCTTGTGTCAGGTTTGGTAAACTTTAGGAGCTAGGAAATGGTCCACTTTACAGAAATGTTCAAATTTACTGGCATTTCATACATTCTCTGCTATAACATTGTCCTGATTCTTTCTGTATATTCTTTCCTTATGTTTTTGTTTTCCTTAATCAAAGTGTGTCTTTTCAATCTTTTCAAAGAAGATTCTTTGGACTTACTAAATCACCTCAATTTTATACGTTTTCTGTTGTATTAAGTTCTGCTCATAGCTTTATTTATCTTTTTTCTATGTTCTCAGGGTTTATTGTTTTGATCTTCTGATGTCAATTAAAACACTTGGTTATTCATTTTAATAAATATTTTACTTATAAAGATTTGAACTTTTGAAGATTCCAGCTTACTTGTAAGTTTCTAAGGGTCAGGTCCTCTCCATTGTTGCTGGCCTAAGGTTTAGTTCACCATATAGCAATGTATATATTGACCTATTTTCCCCTCGACTTTCTGTGATTCCCTACATCTCACCTTTCTTTGCAGACAAGCCATTTGAAATACCCTTAACTTATTTTACAGCGAATAAGTCATTGAAATAATGTGTAGTTTTTAGAGAAATCTTCTTATATAATTAGGCAGAAAATCTCACCTGCCATAGTTTTCAAAACAGCATAATTTCACTCTTCTCAATGCTTAATCTGTTGTATTACACAACCTTTGAGTATTTAGCTTTATCAATGACATGTCCTTTAAAAATGTTTTAGAGATCCTACCAGTCTTTGAAAACATCCTTGTTCCTTGTTTCAGTTCCAGTTTTATGTATATATTCTGCCTTGCACCTGATTATTCCAACAATTGATGGATGGCCTTGGGAATCTAATTCTGGTATTGATAGTCTTTACTGATTGTTTCCCCTCGTAGCTGATTTTTTCATTATTGTGTAAATTTAGATCATGAGCTCATGTTTAGCTAAACAGCTGACCTTGTAAGACGCTTAGGTGTGAACGCTCGTAAGCTTCAGGAGAATTTCGGCAAAATTTATTTGTGTCCCTACAATGAGTTGCCCACGAGGACACCGTTTTCTACAAGTGTTGGTCCAATACTCCCTCTAAAGGAAGGGGATTCCGACAGGGCTGATTGGCGGCCCCCGATCTGGGGCAGGGGCAGTGGGCAGCCTGTGGCCTGGTCTGGAGCCTCTTTGCATGTGTCCCTGGGACACATCTGCCTGCGAACTTCGGTCACCTGGCAGGAAGCCACGATGCCCAGACCTATGGTTAGCTGTGCAGCGAGGTGTACTGTGAGTACAGGTTCCACACACACTTCAAGTAAGAGGTCGGCCTGAGTGGAAAGGTGAGAGTTTGGGCAGCTGTGCAGACAAAGAAGGCACACTTTGGCCTGGGCCTAAATGCTTGTGACACCCCACTGGACCTGCCGTGCTCTGAGGGCCCTGCCCTGGGAACCCTGCTCCCCTGCCCTTTGTTCAGTCACAGCAGAGATGGCCACACCCACTCCTTCAGTGAGGGCAGAGTTCCAACCACCCTCAGCCCCGCCCCCTCTCCACAGGTTCCCATGGACTACAGAGGCTGCATCCTGAGGCCAGGGCGTTCCGACAATGCCAAGGGCAGACATGATGACCTTAAATGATTTCCTCTTGTGTCAGGTTTGGTAAACTTTAGGAGCGAGGAAATGGTCCACTTTACAGAAATGTTCAAATTTACTGGCATTTCTTATATTCTCTGCTATAACATTGTCCTGATTCTTTCTGTATATTCTATACTTATGTTTTTGTTTTCCTTAATCAAAGTGTGTCTTTTCAATCTTTTCAAAGAAGATTCTTTGGACTTACTAAATCACCTGAATTTTATACGTTTTCTGTTGTATTAAGTTCTGCTCATATCTTTATTTATCTTTTTTCTATGTTCTCAGGGTTTATTGTTTTGATCTTCTGATGTCAATTAAAACACTTGGTTTTTCATTTTAATAAATATTTTACTTATAAAGATTTGAACTTTTGAAGATTCCAGCTTACTTGTAAGTTTCTAAGGGTCAGGTCCTCTCCATTGTTGCTGGCCTAAGGTTTAGTTCACCATATAGCAATGTATATATTGACCTATTTTCCCCTCGACTTTCTGTGATTCCCTACATTTCACCTTTCTTTGCAGACAAGCCATTTGAAATACCCTTAACTTATTTCACAGCCAATAAGTCATTGAAATAATGTGTATTTTTAGAGAAATCTTCTTATATAATTAGGCAGAAAATCTCACCTGCCATAGTTTTCAAAACAGCATAATTTCACTCTTCTCAATGCTTAATCTGTTGTATTACACAACCTTTGAGTATTTAGCTTTATCAATGACATGTCCTTTAAAAATGTTTTAGAGATCCTACCAGTCTTTGAAAACATCCTTGTTCCTTGTTTCAGCTCCAGTTTTATGTATATATTCTGCCTTGCACCTGATTATTCCAACAATTGATGGATGTCCTTGGGAATCTAATTCTGGTATTGATAGTCTTTACTGATTGTCTCCCCTCGTAGCTGATTTCTTCATTATTGTGTAAATTTAGATCATGAGCTCATGTTTAGCTAAACAGCTGACCTTGTAAGACGCTTAGGTGTGAACGCTCGTAAGCTTCCGCAGAAAGACGGCAAAGATTTATTGGTGTCCCTCCAATGAGTTGCCCACGAGGACACCGTTTTCTACAAGTGTTGGTCCAATACTCCCTCTAGAGGAAGGGGACTCCGACAGGGCTGATTGGCGGCCCCCGATCTGGGGCAGGGGCAGTGGGCAGCCTGTGGCCCGGGCTGGAGCCTCTTTGCATGTGTCCCTGGGACACATCTGCCTGCGAACTTCGGTCACCTGGCAGGAAACTACGATGCCCAGAACTATGGTTTGCTGTGCAGCAAGGTGTACTGTGAGGACAGGTTCCACACATACTTCAAGTAAGAGGTCGGCCTGAGTGGAAAGGTGAGAGTTTGGGCAGCTGTGCAGACAAAGAAGGCGCCCTTTGGCCTGGGCCTAAATGCTTGTGACACCCCACTGGACCTGCCGTGCTCTGAGGGCCCTGCCCTGGGCCCCCTGCTCCCCTGCCCTTTGTTCAGTCACAGCAGAGATGGCCACACCCACTCCTTCAGTGAGGGCAGAGTTCCAACCACCCTCAGCCCTGCCCCCTCTCCACAGGTTACCATGGACTACAGAGGCTGCATCCTGAGGCCAGGGCGTTCCGACAATGCCAAGGGCAGACATGATGACCTTAAATGATTTCCTCTTGTGTCAGGTTTGGTAAACTTTAGGAGCTAGGAAATGGTCCACTTTACAGAAATGTTCAAATTTACTGGCATTTCTTATATTCTCTGCTATAACATTGTCCTGATTCTTTCTGTATATTCTTTACTTATGTTTTTGTTTTCCTTAATCAAAGTGTGTCTTTTCAATCTTTTCAAAGAAGATTCTTTGGACTTACTAAATCACCTGAATTTTATACGTTTTCTGTTGTATTAAGTTCTGCTCATATCTTTATTTATCTTTTTTTCTATGTTCTCAAGGTTTATTGTTTTGATCTTCTGATGTCAATTAAAACACTTGGTTATTCATTTTAATAAATATTTTACTTATAAAGATTTGAACTTTTGAAGATTCCAGCTTACTTGTAAGTTTCGAAGGGTCAGGTCCTCTCCATTGTTGCTGGCCTAAGGTTTTGTTCACCATATAGCAATGTATATATTGACCTATTTTCCCCTCGACTTTCTGTGATTCCCTACATCTCAACTTTCTTTGCAGACAAGCCATTTGAAATACCCTTAACTTATTTCACAGCCAATAAGTCATTGAAATAATGTGTATTTTTAGAGAAATCTTCTTATATAATTAGGCAGAAAATCTCACCTGCCATAGTTTTCAAAACAGCATAATTTCACTCTTCTCAATGCTTAATCTGTTGTATTACACAACCTTTGAGTATTTAGCTTTATCAATGACATGTACTTTAAAAATGTTTTAGAGATCCTACCAGTCTTTGAAAACATCCTTGTTCCTTGTTTCAGTTCCAGTTTTATGTATATATTCCGCCTTGCACCTGATTATTCCAACAATTGATGGATGGCCTTGGGAATCTAATTCTGGTATTGATAGTCTTTACTGATTGTCTCCCCTCGTAGCTGATTTTTTCATTATTGTGTAAATTTAGATCATGAGCTCATGTTTAGCTAAACAGCTGACCTTGTAAGACGCTTAGGTGTGAACGCTCGTAAGCTTCAGGAGAATTTCGGCAAAATTTATTTGTGTCCCTCCAATGAGATGCCCACGAGGACACCGTTTTCTACAAGTGTTGGTCCAATACTCCCTCTAAAGGAAGGGGATTCCGACAGGGCTGATTGGCGGCCCCCGATCTGGGGCAGGGGCAGTGGGCAGCCTGTGGCCCGGTCTGGAGCCTCTTTGCATGTGTCCCTGGGACACATCTGCCTGCGAACTTCGGTCACCTGGCAGGAAGCTACGATGCCCAGACCTATGGTTAGCTGTGCAGCGAGGTGTACTGTGAGGACAGGTTCCACACACACTTCAAGTAAGAGGTCGGCCTGAGTGGAAAGGTGAGAGTTTGGGCAGCTGTGCAGACAAAGAAGGCACACTTTGGCCTGGGCCTAAATGCTTGTGACACCCCACTGGACCTGCCGTGCTCTGAGGGCCCTGCCCTGGGTCCCCTGCTCCCCTGCCCTTTGTTCAGTCACAGCAGAGATGGCCACACCCACTCCTTCAGTGAGGGCAGAGTTCCAACCAACCTCAGCCCCGCCCCCTCTCCACAGGTTACCATGGACTACAGAGGCTGCATCCTGAGGCCAGGGCGTTCCGACAATGCCAAGGGCAGACATGATGACCTTAAATGATTTCCTCTTGTGTCAGGTTTGGTAAACTTTAGGAGCTAGGAAATGGTCCACTTTACAGAAATGTTCAAATTTACTGGCATTTCTTATATTCTCTGCTATAACATTGTCCTGATTCTTTCTGTATATTCTATACTTATGTTTTTGTTTTCCTTAATCAAAGTGTGTCTTTTCAATCTTTTCAAAGAAGATTCTTTGGACTTACTAAATCACCTGAATTTTATACGTTTTCTGTTGTATTAAGTTCTGCTCATATCTTTATTTATCTTTTTTCTATGTTCTCAGGGTTTATTGTTTTGATCTTCTGATGTCAATTAAAACACTTGGTTATTCATTTTAATAAATATTTTACTTATAAAGATTTGAACTTTTGAAGATTCCAGCTTACTTGTAAGATTCTAAGGGTCAGGTCCTCTCCATTGTTGCTGGCCTAAGGTTTAGTTCACCATATAGCAATGTATATATTGACCTATTTTCCCCTCGACTTTCTGTGATTCCCTACATCTCACCTTTCTTTGCAGACAAGCCATTTGAAATACCCTTAACTTATTTCACAGCCAATAAGTCATTGAAATAATGTGTATTTTTAGGGAAATCTTCTTATATAATTAGGCAGAAAATCTCTCCTGCCATAGTTTTCAAAACAGCATAATTTCACTCTTCTCAATGCTTAATCTGTTGTATTACACAACCTTTGAGTATTTAGCTTTATCAATGACATGTCCTTTAAAAATGTTTTAGAGATCCTACCAGTCTTTGAAAACATCCTTGTTCCTTGTTTCAGTTCCAGTTTTATGTATATATTCTGCCTTGCACCTGATTATTCCAACAATTGATGGATGGCCTTGGGAATCTAATTCTGGTATTGATAGTCTTTACTGATTGTCTCCCCTCGTAGCTGATTTTTTCATTATTGTGTAAATTTAGATCATGAGCTCATGTTTAGCTAAACAGCTGACCTTGTAAGACGCTTAGGTGTGAACGCTCGTAAGCTTCCGCAGAAAGACGGCAAAGATTTATTGGTGTCCCTCCAATGAGTTGCCCACGAGGACACCGTTTTCTACAAGTGTTGGTCGAATACTCCCTCTAGAGGAAGGGGACTCCGACAGGGCTGATTGGCGGCCCCCGATCTGGGGCAGGGCCAGTGGGCAGCCTGTGGTCCGGGCTGGAGCCTCTTTGCATGTGTCCCTGGGACACATCTGCCTGCGAACTTCGGTCACCTGGCAGGAAACTACGATGCCCAGAACTATGGTTAGCTGTGCAGCGAGGTGTACTGTGAGGACAGGTTCCACACATACTTCAAGTAAGAGGTCGGCCTGAGTGGAAAGGTGAGAGTTTGGGCAGCTGTGCAGACAAAGAAGGCGCCCTTTGGCCTGGGCCTAAATGCTTGTGACACCCCACTGGACCTGCCGTGCTCTGAGGGCCCTGCCCTGGGACCCCTGCTCCCCTGCCCTTTGTTCAGTCACAGCAGAGATGGCCACACCCACTCCTTCAGTGAGGGCAGAGTTCCAACCACCCTCAGCCCCGCCCCCTCTCCACAGGTTACCATGGACTACAGAGGCTGCATCCTGAGGCCAGGGCGTTCCGACAATGCCAAGGGCAGACATGATGACCTTAAATGATTTCCTCTTGTGTCAGGTTTGGTAAACTTTAGGAGCTAGGAAATGGTCCACTTTACAGAAATGTTCAAATTTACTGGCATTTCTTATATTCTCTGCTATAACATTGTCCTGATTCTTTCTGTATATTCTATACTTATGTTTTTGTTTTCCTTAATCAAAGTGTGTCTTTTCAATCTTTTCAAAGAAGATTCTTTGGACTTACTAAATCACCTCAATTTTATCCGTTTTCTGTTGTATTAAGTTCTGCTCATATCTTTATTTATCTTTTTTCTATGTTCTCAGGGTTTATTGTTTTGATCTTCTGATGTCAATTAAAACACTTGGTTATTCATTTTAATAAATATTTTACTTATAAAGATTTGAACTTTTGAAGATTCCAGCTTACTTGTAAGTTTCTAAGGGTCAGGTCCTCTCCATTGTTGCTGGCCTAAGGTTTAGTTCACCATATAGCAATGTATATATTGACCTATTTTCCCCTCGACTTTCTGTGATTCCCTACATCTCACCTTTCTTTGCAGACAAGCCATTTGAAATACCCTTAACTTATTTCACAGCCAATAAGTCATTGAAATAATGTGTATTTTTAGAGAAATCTTCTTATATAATTAGGCAGAAAATCTCACCTGCCATATTTTTCAAAACAGCATAATTTCACTCTTCTCAATGCTTAATCTGTTGTATTACACAACCTTTGAGTATTTAGCTTTATCAATGACATGTACTTTAAAAATGTTTTAGAGATCCTACCAGTCTTTGAAAACATCCTTGTTCCTTGTTTCAGTTCCAGTTTTATGTATATATTCTGCCTTGCACCTGATTATTCCAACAATTGATGGATGGCCTTGGGAATCTAATTCTGGTATTGATAGTCTTTACTGATTGTCTCCCCTCGTAGCTGATTTTTTCATTATTGTGTAAATTTAGATCATGAGCTCATGTTTAGCTAAACAGCTGACCTTGTAAGACGCTTAGGTGTGAACGCTCGTAAGCTTCCACAGAAAGACGGCAAAGATTTATTGGTGTCCCTCCAATGAGTTGCCCACGAGGACACCGTTTTCTACAAGTGTTGGTCCAATACTCCCTCTAGAGGAAGGGGACTCCGACAGGGCTGATTGGCGGCCCCCGATCTGGGGCAGGGGCAGTGGGCAGCCTGTGGCCCGGGCTGGAGCCTCTTTGCATGTGTCCCTGGGACACATCTGCCTGCGAACTTCGGTCACCTGGCAGGAAGCTACGATGCCCAGATCTATGTTTAGCTGTGCAGCGAGGTGTACTGTGAGGACAGGTTCCACACATACTTCAAGTAAGAGGTCGGCCTGAGTGTAAAGGTGAGAGTTTGGGCAGCTGTGCAGACAAAGAAGGCACACTTTGGCCTGGGCCTAAATGCTTGTGACACCCCACTGGACCTGCCGTGCTCTGAGGGCCCTGCCCTGGGACCCCTGTTCCCCTGCCCTTTGTTCAGTCACAGCAGAGATGGCCACACCCACTCCTTCAGTGAGGGCAGAGTTCCAACCACCCTCAGCCCCGCCCCCTCTCCACAGGTTACCATGGACTACAGAGGCTGCATCCTGAGGCCAGGGCGTTCCAAGAATGCCAAGGGCAGACATGATGACCTTAAATGATTTCCTCTTGTGTCAGGTTTGGTAAACTTTAGGAGCTAGGAAATGGTCCACTTTACAGAAATGTTCAAATTTACTGGCATTTCTTATATTCTCTGCTATAACATTGTCCTGATTCTTTCTGTATATTCTTTACTTATGTTTTTGTTTTCCTTAATCAAAGTGTGTCTTTTCAATCTTTTCAAAGAAGATTCTTTGGACTTACTAAATCCCCTGAATTTTATACGTTTTCTGTTGTATTAAGTTCTGCTCATATCTTTATTTATCTTTTTTCTATGTTCTCAGGGTTTATTGTTTTGATCTCCTGATGTCAATTAAAACACTTGGTTATTCATTTTAATAAATATTTTACTTATAAAGATTTGAACTTTTGAAGATTCCAGCTTACTTGTAAGATTCTAAGGGTCAGGTCCTCTCCATTGTTGCTGGCCTAAGGTTTAGTTCACCATATAGCAATGTATATATTGACCTATTTTCCCCTCGACTTTCTGTGATTCCCTACATCTCACCTTTCTTTGCAGACAAGCCATTTGAAATACCCTTAACTTATTTCACAGCCAATAAGTCATTGAAATAATGTGTATTTTTAGAGAAATCTTCTTATATAATTAGGCAGAAAATCTCACCTGACATAGTTTTCAAAACAGCATAATTTCACTCTTCTCAATGCTTAATCTGTTGTATTACACAACCTTTGAGTATTTAGCTTTATCAATGACATGTCCTTTAAAAATGTTTTAGAGATCCTACCAGTCTTTGAAAACATCCTTGTTCCTTGTTTCAGTTCCAGTTTTATGTATATATTCTGCCTTGCACCTGATTATTCCAACAATTGATGGATGGCCTTGGGAATCTAATTCTGGTATTGATAGTCTTTACTGATTGTCTCCCCTCGTAGCTGATTTTTTCATTATTGTGTAAATTTAGATCATGAGCTCATGTTTAGCTAAACAGCTGACCTTGTAAGACGCTTAGGTGTGAACGCTCGTAAGCTTCCGCAGAAAGACGGCAAAGATTTATTTGTGTCCCTCCAATGAGTTGCTCACGAGGACACCGTTTTCTACAAGTGTTGGTCCAATACTCCCTCTAAAGGAAGAGGATTCCGACAGGGCTGATTGGCGGCCCCCGATCTGGGGCAGGGGCAGTGGGCAGCCTGTGGCCCGGTCTGGAGCCTCTTTGCATGTGTCCCTGGGACACATCTGCCTGCGAACTTCGGTCACCTGGCAGGAAGCTACGATGCCCAGACCTATGGTTAGCTGTGCAGCGAGGTGTACTGTGAGGACAGGTTCCACACACACTTCAAGTAAGAGGTCGGCCTGAGTGGAAAGGTGAGAGTTTGGGCAGCTGTGCAGACAAAGAAGGCACACTTTGGCCTGGGCCTAAATGCTTGTGACACCCCACTGGACCTGCCGTGCTCTGAGGGCCCTGCCCTGGGCCCCCTGCTCCTCTGCCCTTTGTTCAGTCACAGCAGAGATGGCCACACCCACTCCTTCTGTGAGGGCAGTGTTCCAACCAACCTCAGCCCCGCCCCCTCTCCGCAGTTTACCATGGACTACAGAGGCTGCATCCTGAGACCAGGGTGTTCCGAGAATGCAAAGGGCAGACATGATGACCTTAAATGATTTCCTCTTGTGTCAGGTTTGGTAAACTTTAGGAGCTAGGAAATGGTCCACTTTACAGAAATGTTCAAATTTACTGGCATTTCATATATTCTCTGCTATAACATTGTCCTGATTCTTTCTGTATATTCTTTACTTATGTTTTTGTTTTCCTTAATCAAAGTGTGTCTTTTCAATCTTTTCAAAGAAGATTCTTTGGACTTACTAAATCACCTCAATTTTATACGTTTTCTGTTGTATTAAGTTCTGCTCATATCTTTATTTATCTTTTTTCTATGTTCTCAGTGTTTATTGTTTTGATCTTCTGATGTCAATTAAAACACTTGGTTATTCATTTTAATAAATATTTTACTTATAAAGATTTGAACTTTTGAAGATTCCAGCTTACTTTTAAGTTTCTAAGGGTCAGGTCCTCTCCATTGTTGCTGGCCTAAGGTTTAGTTCACCATATAGCAATGAATATATTGACCTATTTTCCCCTCGACTTTCTGTGATTCCCTACATCTCAACTTTCTTTGCAGACAAGCCATTTGAAATACCCTTAACTTATTTCACAGCCAATAAGTCATTGAAATAATGTGTATTTTTAGAGAAATCTTCTTATATAATTAGGCAGAAAATCTCACCTGACATAGTTTTCAAAACAGCATAATTTCACTCTTCTCAATGCTTAATCTGTTGTATTACACAACCTTTGAGTATTTAGCTTTATCAATGACATGTCCTTTAAAAATGTTTTAGAGATCCTACCAGTCTTTGAAAACATCCTTGTTCCTTGTTTCAGTTCCAGTTTTATGTATATATTCTGCCTTGCACCTGATTATTCCAACAATTGATGGATGGCCTTGGGAATCTAATTCTGGTATTGATAGTCTTTACTGATTGTCTCCCCTCGTAGCTGATTTCTTCATTATTGTGTAAATTTAGATCATGAGCTCATGTTTAGCTAAACAGCTGACCTTCTAAGACGCTTAGGTGTGGACGCTCGTAAGCTTCCGCAGAAAGTCGGCAAAGATTTATTGGTGTCCCTCCAATGAGTTGCCCACGAGGACACCGTTTTCTACAAGTGTTGGTCCAATACTCCCTCTAGAGGAAGGGGACTCCGACAGGGCTGATTGGCGGCCCCCGATCTGGGGCAGGGGCAGTGGGCAGCCTGTGGCCCGGGCTGGAGCCTCTTTGCATGTGTCCCTGGGACACATCTGCCTGCGAACTTCGGTCACCTGGCAGGAAGCTACGATGCCCAGATCTATGGTTAGCTGTGCAGCGAGGTGTACTGTGAGGACAGGTTCCACACATACTTCAAGTAAGAGGTCGGCCTGAGTGGAAAGGTGAGAGTTTGGGCAGCTGTGCAGACAAAGAAGGCACACTTTGGCCTGGGCCTAAATGCTTGTGACACCCCACAGGACCTGCCGTGCTCTGAGGGCCCTGCCCTGGGACCCCTGCTCCCCTGCCCTTTGTTCAGTCACAGCAGAGATGGCCACACCCACTCCTTCAGTGAGGGCAGAGTTCCAACCACCCTCAGCCCCGCCCCCTCTCCACAGGTTACCATGGACTACAGAGGCTGCATCCTGAGGCCAGGGCGTTCCGACAATGCCAAGGGCAGACATGATGACCTTAAATGATTTCCTCTTGTGTCAGGTTTGGTAAACTTTGGGAGCTAGGAAATGGTCCACTTTACAGAAATGTTCAAATTTACTGGCATTTCTTATATTCTCTGCTATAACATTGTCCTGATTCTTTCTGTATATTCTTTACTTATGTTTTTGTTTTCCTTAATCAAAGTGTGTCTTTTCAATCTTTTCAAAGAAGATTCTTTGGACTTACTAAATCACCTCAATTTTATACGTTTTCTGTTGTATTAAGTTCTGCTCATATCTTTATTTATCTTTTTTCTATGTTTTCAGGGTTTATTGTTTTGATCTTCTGATGTCAATTAAAACACTTGGTTATTCATTTTAATAAATATTTTACTTATAAAGATTTGAACTTTTGAAGATTCCAGCTTACTTTTAAGTTTCTAAGGGTCAGGTCCTCTCCATTGTTGCTGCCCTAAGGTTTAGTTCACCATATAGCAATGAATATATTGACCTATTTTCCCCTCGACTTTCTGTGATTCCCTACATCTCAACTTTCTTTGCAGACAAGCCATTTGAAATACCCTTAACTTATTTCACAGCCAATAAGTCATTGAAATAATGTGTATTTTTAGAGAAATCTTCTTATATAATTAGGCAGAAAGTCTCACCTGACATAGTTTTCAAAACAGCATAATTTCACTCTTCTCAATGCTTAATCTGTTGTATTACACAACCTTTGAGTATTTAGCTTTATCAATGACATGTACTTTAAAAATGTTTTAGAGATCCTACCAGTCTTTGAAAACATCCTTGTTCCTTGTTTCAGTTCCAGTTTTATGTATATATTCTGCCTTGCACCTGATTATTCCAACAATTGATGGATGGCCTTGGGAATCTAATTCTGGTATTGATAGTCTTTACTGATTGTCTCCCCTCGTAGCTGATTTCTTCATTATTGTGTAAATTTAGATCATGAGCTCATGTTTAGCTAAACAGCTGACCTTGTAAGACGTTTAGGTGTAAACGCTCGTAAGCTTCCGCAGAAAGACGGCAAAGATTTATTGGTGTCCCTCCAATGAGTTGCCCACGAGGACACCGTTTTCTACAAGTGTTGGTCCAATACTCCCTCTAGAGGAAGGGGACTCCGACAGGGCTGATTGGCGGCCCCCGATCTGGGGCAGGGGCAGTGGGCAGCCTGTGGCCCGGGCTGGAGCCTCTTTGCATGTGTCCCTGGGACACATCTGCCTGCGAACTTCGGTCACCTGGCAGGAAACTACGATGCCCTGATCTATGGTTAGCTGTGCAGCGAGGTGTACTGTGAGGACAGGTTCCACACATACTTCAAGTAAGAGGTCGGCCTGAGTGGAAAGGTGAGAGTTTGGGCAGCTGTGCAGACAAAGAAGGCACACTTTGGCCTGGGCCTAAATGCTTGTGACACCCCACTGGACCTGCCGTGCTCTGAGGGCCCTGCCCTGGGACCCCTGCTCCCCTGCCCTTTGTTCAGTCACAGCAGAGATGGCCACACCCACTCCTTCAGTGAGGGCAGAGTTCCAACCACCCTCAGCCCCGCCCCCTCTCCACAGGTTACCATGGACTACAGAGGCTGCATCCTGAGGCCAGGGCGTTCCGACAATGCCAAGGGCAGACATGATGACCTTAAATGATTTCCTCTTTTGTCAGGTTTGGTAAACTTTAGGAGCTAGGAAATGGTCCACTTTACAGAAATGTTCAAATTTACTGGCATTTCATATATTCTCTGCTATAACATTGTCCTGATTCTTTCTGTATATTCTTTACTTATGTTTTTGTTTTCCTTAATCAAAGTGTGTCTTTTCAATCTTTTCAAAGAAGATTCTTTGGACTTACTAAATCACTTGAATTTTATACGTTTTCTGTTGTATTAAGTTCTGCTCATATCTTTATTTATCTTTTTTCTATGTTCTCAGGGTTTATTGTTTTGATCTTCTGATGTCAATTAAAACACTTGGTTATTCATTTTAATAAATATTTTACTTATAAAGATTTGAACTTTTGAAGATTCCTGCTTACTTGTAAGTTTCTAAGGGTCAGGTCCTCTCCATTGTTGCTGGCCTAAGACTTAATTCACCATATAGCAATGTATATATTGACCTATTTTCCCCTCGACTTTCTGTGATTCCCTACATCTCACCTTTCTTTGCAGACAAGCCATTTGAAATACCCTTAACTTATTTCACAGCCAATAAGTCATTGAAATAATGTGTATTTTTTAGAGAAATCTTCTTATATAATTAGGCAGAAAATCTCACCTGCCATAGTTTTCAAAACAGCATAATTTCACTCTTCTCAATGCTTAATCTGTTGTATTACACAACCTTTGAGTATTTAGCTTTATCAATGACATGTACTTTAAAAATGTTTTAGAGATCCTACCAGTCTTTGAAAACATCCTTGTTCCTTGTTTCAGTTCCAGTTTTATGTATATATTCTGCCTTGCACCTGATTATTCCAACAATTGATGGATGGCCTTGGGAATCTAATTCTGGTATTGATAGTCTTTACTGATTGTCTCCCCTCGTAGCTGATTTCTTCATTATTGTGTAAATTTAGATCATGAGCTCATGTTTAGCTAAACAGCTGACCTTGTAAGACGCTTAGGTGTGAACGCTCGTAAGCTTCCGCAGAAAGACGGCAAAGATTTATTGGTGTCCCTCCAATGAGTTGCCCACGAGGACACCGTTTTCTACAAGTGTTGGTCCAATACTCCCTCTAGAGGAAGGGGACTCCGACAGGGCTGATTGGCGGCCCCCGATCTGGGGCAGGGGCAGTGGGCAGCCTGTGGCCCAGGCAGGAGCCTCTTTGCATGTGTCCCTGGGACATATCTGCCTGCGAACTTCGGTCACCTGGCAGGAACCCACGATGCCCAGACCTATGGTTAGCTGTGCAGCGAGGTGTACTGTGAGGACAGGTTCCACACACACTTCAAGTAAGAGGTCGGCCTGAGTGGAAAGGTGAGAGTTTGGGCAGCTGTGCAGACAAAGAAGGCGCCCTTTGGCCTGGGCCTAAATGCTTGTGACACCCCACTGGACCTGCCGTGCTCTGAGGGCCCTGCCCTGGGACCCCTGCTCCCCTGCCCTTTGTTCAGTCACAGCAGAGATGGCCACACCCACTCCTTCAGTGAGGGCAGAGTTCCAACCACCCTCAGCCCCGCCCCCTCTCCACAGGTTACCATGGACTACAGAGGCTGCATCCTGAGGCCAGGGCGTTCCGACAATGCCAAGGGCAGACATGATGACCTTAAATGATTTCCTCTTGTGTCAGGTTTGGTAAACTTTAGGAGCTAGGAAATGGTCCACTTTACAGAAATGTTCAAATTTACTGGCATTTCTTATATTCTCTGCTATAACATTGTCCTGATTCTTTCTGTATATTCTATACTTATGTTTTTGTTTTCCTTAATCAAAGTGTGTCTTTTCAATCTTTTAAAAGAAGATTCTTTGGACTTACTAAATCACCTGAATTTTATACGTTTTCTGTTGTATTAAGTTCTGCTCATATCTTTATTTATCTTTTTTCTATGTTCTCAGTGTTTATTGTTTTGATCTTCTGATGTCAATTAAAACACTTGGTTATTCATTTTAATAAATATTTTACTTATATAGATTTGAACTTTTGAAGATTCCAGCTTACTTGTAAGTTTCTATGGGTCAGGTCCTCTCCATTGTTGCTGGCCTAAGGTCTAGTTCACCATATATCAATGTATATATTGACCTATTTTCCCCTCGACTTTCTGTGATTCCCTACATCTCACCTTTCTTTGCAGACAAGCCATTTGAAATACCCTTAACTTATTTCACAGCCAATAAGTCATTGAAATAATGTGTATTTTTAGAGAAATCTTCTTATATAATTAGGCAGAAAATCTCACCTGCCATAGTTTTCAAAACAGCATAATTTCACTCTTCTCAATGCTTAATCTGTTGTATTACACAACCTTTGAGTATTTAGCTTTATCAATGACATGTACTTTAAAAATGTTTTAGAGATCCTACCAGTCTTTGAAAACATCCTTGTTCCTTGTTTCAGTTCCAGTTTTATGTATATATTCTGCCTTGCACCTGATTATTCCAACAATTGATGGATGGCCTTGGGAATCTAATTCTGGTATTGATAGTCGTAACTGATTGTCTCCACTCGTAGCTGATTTTTTCATTATTGTGTAAATTTAGATCATGAGCTCATGTTTATCTAAACAGCTGACCTTGTAAGACGCTTAGGTGTGAACGCTCGTAAGCTTCAGCAGAAAGACGGCAAAGATTTATTTGTGTCCCTCCAATGAGTTGCCCACGAGGACACCGTTTTCTACAAGTGTTGGTCCAATACTCACTCTAGAGGCAGGGGATTCCGATAGGGCTGATTGGCGGCCCCCGATCTGGGGCAGGGGCATTGGGCAGCCTGTGGCCCGGTCTGGAGCCTCTTTGCATGTGTCCCTGGGACACATCTGCCTGCGAACTTCGGTCACCTGGCAGGAAGCTACGATGCCCAGACCTATGGTTAGCTGTGCAGCGAGGTGTACTGTGAGGACAGGTTCCACACACACTTCAAGTAAGAGGTCGGCCTGAGTGGAAAGGTGAGAGTTTGGGCAGCTGTGCAGACAAAGAAGGCACACTTTGGCCTGGGCCTAAATGCTTGTGACACCCCACTGGACCTGCCATGCTCTGAGGGCCCTGCCCTGGGCCCCCTGCTCCCCTGCCCTTTGTTCAGTCACAGCAGAGATGGCCACACCCACTCCTTCAGTGAGGGCAGTGTTCCAACCAACCTCAGCCCCGCCCCCTCTCCGCAGTTTACCATGGACTACAGAGGTTGCATCCTGAGACCAGGGCGTTCCGAGAATGCCAAGTGCAGACATGATGACCTTAAATGATTTCCTCTTGTGTCAGGTTTGGTAAACTTTAGGAGCTAGGAAATGGTCCACTTTACAGAAATGTTCAAATTTACTGGCATTTCATATATTCTCTGCTATAACATTGTCCTGATTCTTTCTGTATATTCTTTACTTATGTTTTTGTTTTCCTTAATCAAAGTGTGTCTTTTCAATCTTTTAAAAGAAGATTCTTTGGACTTACTAAATCACCTGAATTTTATACGTTTTCTGTTGTATTAAGTTCTGCTCATATCTTTATTTATCTTTTTTCTATGTTCTCAGTGTTTATTGTTTTGATCTTCTGATGTCAATTAAAACACTTGGTTATTCATTTTAATAAATATTTTACTTATATAGATTTGAACTTTTGAAGATTCCAGCTTACTTGTAAGTTTCTATGGGTCAGGTCCTCTCCATTGTTGCTGGCCTAAGGTCTAGTTCACCATATAGCAATGTATATATTGACCTATTTTCCCCTCGACTTTCTGTGATTCCCTACATCTCACCTTTCTTTGCAGACAAGCCATTTGAAATACCCTTAACTTATTTCACAGCCAATAAGTCATTGAAATAAAGTGTATTTTTAGAGAAATCTTCTTATATAATTAGGCTGAAAATCTCACCTGACATAGTTTTCAAAACAGCATAATTTCACTCTTCTCAATGCTTAATCTGTTGTATTACACAACCTTTGAGTATTTAGCTTTATCAATGACATGTCCTTTAAAAATGTTTTAGAGATCCTACCAGTCTTTGAAAACATCCTTGTTCCTTGTTTCAGTTCCAGTTTTATGTATATATTCTGCCTTGCACCTGATTATTCCAACAATTGATGGATGGCCTTGGGAATCTAATTCTGGTATTGATAGTCTTTACTGATTGTCTCCCCTCGTAGCTGATTTCTTCATTATTGTGTAAATTTAGATCATGAGCTCATGTTTAGCTAAACAGCTGACCTTGTAAGACGCTTAGGTGTGAACGCTCGTAAGCTTCCGCAGAAAGACGGCAAAGATTTATTGGTGTCCCTCCAATGAGTTGCCCACGAGGACACCGTTTTCTACAAGTGTTGGTCCAATACTCCCTCTAGAGGAAGGGGACTCCGACAGGGCTGATTGGCGGCCCCCGATCTGGGGCAGGGGCAGTGGGCAGCCTGTGGCCCGGGCTGGAGCCTCTTTGCATGTGTCCCTGGGACACATCTGCCTGCGAACTTCGGTCACCTGGCAGGAAGCTACGATGCCCAGATCTATGGTTAGCTGTGCAGCGAGGTGTACTGTGAGGACAGGTTCCACACATACTTCAAGTAAGAGGTCGGCCTGAGTGGAAAGGTGAGAGTCTGGGCAGTTGTGCAGACAAAGAAGGCACACTTTGGCCTGGGCCTAAATGCTTGTGACACCCCACTGGACCTGCCGTGCTCTGAGGGCCCTGCCCTGGGACCCCTGCTCCCCTGCCCTTTGTTCAGTCACAGCAGAGATGGCCACACCCACTCCTTCAGTGAGGGCAGAGTTCCAACCACCCTCAGCCCCGCCCCCTCTCCACAGGTTACCATGGACTACAGAGGCTGCATCCTGAGGCCAGGGCGTTCCGACAATGCCAAGGGCAGACATGATGACCTTAAATGATTTCCTCTTGTGTCAGGTTTGGTAAACTTTAGGAGCTAGGAAATGGTCCACTTTACAGAAATGTTCAAATTTACTGGCATTTCTTATATTCTCTGCTATAACATTGTCCTGATTCTTTCTGTATATTCTTTACTTATGTTTTTGTTTTCCTTAATCAAAGTGTGTCTTTTCAATCTTTTCAAAGAAGATTCTTTGGACTTACTAAATCACCTGAATTTTATACGTTTTCTGTTGTATTAAGTTCTGCTCATATCTTTATTTATCTTTTTTCTATGTTCTCAGGGTTTATTGTTTTGATCTTCTGATGTCAATTAAAACACTTGGTTATTCATTTTAATAAATATTTTACTTATAAAGATTTGAACTTTTGAAGATTCCAGCTTACTTGTAAGTTTCTAAGGGTCAGGTCCTCTCCATTGTTGCTGGCCTAAGGTTTAGTTCACCATATAGCAATGTATATATTGACCTATTTTCCCCTCGACTTTCTGTGATTCCCTACATCTCACCTTTCTTTGCAGACAAGCCATTTGAAATACCCTTAACTTATTTCACAGCCAATAAGTCATTGAAATAATGTGTATTTTTAGAGAAATCTTCTTATATAATTAGGCAGAAAATCTCACCTGCCATAGTTTTCAAAACAGCATAATTTCACTCTTCTCAATGCTTAATCTGTTGTATTACACAACCTTTGAGTATTTAGCTTTATCAATGACATGTACTTTAAAAATGTTTTAGAGATCCTACCAGTCTTTGAAAACATCCTTGTTCCTTGTTTCAGTTCCAGTTTTATGTATATATTCTGCCTTGCACCTGATTATTCCAACAATTGATGGATGGCCTTGGGAATCTAATTCTGGTATTGATAGTCTTTACTGATTGTCTCCCCTCGTAGCTGATTTTTTCATTATTGTGTAAATTTAGATCATGAGCTCATGTTTAGCTAAACAGCTGACCTTGTAAGACGCTTAGGTGTGAACGCTCGTAAGCTTCAGGAGAATTTCGGCAAAATTTATTTGTGTCCCTCCAATGAGTTGCTCACGAGGACACCGTTTTCTACAAGTGTTGGTCCAATACTCCCTCTAAAGGAAGGGGATTCCGACAGGGCTGATTGGCGGCCCCCGATCTGGGGCAGGGGCAGTGGGCAGCCTGTGGCCCGGTCTGGAGCCTCTTTGCATGTGTCCCTGGGACACATCTGCCTGCGAACTTCGGTCAGCTGGCAGGAAGCTACGATGCCCAGACCTATGGTTAGCTGTGCAGGGAGGTGTACTGTGAGGACAGGTTCCACACACACTTCAAGTAAGAGGTCGGCCTGAGTGGAAAGGTGAGAGTTTGGGCAGCTGTGCAGACAAAGAAGGCACACTTTGGCCTGGGCCTAAATGCTTGTGACACCCCACTGGACCTGCCGTGCTCTGAGGGCCCTGCCCTGGGCCCCCTGCTCCCCTGCCCTTTGTTCAGTCACAGCAGAGATGGCCACACCCACTCCTTCAGTGAGGGCAGTGTTCCAACCAACCTCAGCCCCGCCCCCTCTCCGCAGTTTACCATGGACTACAGAGGCTGCATCCTGAGACCAGGGCGTTCCGAGAATGCCAAGGGCAGACATGATGACCTTAAATGATTTCCTCTTGTGTCAGGTTTGGTAAACTTTAGGAGCTAGGAAATGGTCCACTTTACAGAAATGTTCAAATTTACTGGCATTTCATATATTCTCTGCTATAACATTGTCCTGATTCTTTCTGTATATTCTTTACTTATGTTTTTGTTTTCCTTAATCAAAGTGTGTCTTTTCAATCTTTTCAAAGAAGATTCTTTGGACTTACTAAATCACCTCTATTTTATACGTTTTCTGTTGTATTAAGTTCTGCTCATATCTTTATTTATCTTTTTTCTATGCTCTCAGGGTTTATTGTTTTGATCTTCTGATGTCAATTAAAACACTTGGTTATTCATTTTAATAAATATTTTACTTATAAAGATTTGAACTTTTGAAGATTCCAGCTTACTTGTAAGTTTCTAAGGGTCAGGTCCTCTCCATTGTTGCTGGCCTAAGGTTTAGTTCACCATATAGCAATGAATATATTGACCTATTTTCCCCTCGACTTTCTGTGATTCCCTACATCTCAACTTTCTTTGCAGACAAGCCATTTGAAATACCCTTAACTTATTTCACAGCCAATAAGTCATTGAAATAATGTGTATTTTTAGAGAAATCTTCTTATATAATTAGGCAGAAAATCTCACCTGACATAGTTTTCAAAACAGCATAATTTCACTCTTCTCAATGCTTAATCTGTTGTATTACACAACCTTTGAGTATTTAGCTTTATCAATGACATGTCCTTTAAAAATGTTTTAGAGATCCTACCAGTCTTTGAAAACATCCTTGTTCCTTGTTTCAGTTCCAGTTTTATGTATATATTCTGCCTTGCACCTGATTATTCCAACAATTGATGGATGGCCTTGGGAATCTAATTCTGGTATTGATAGTCTTTACTGATTGTCTCCCCTCGTAGCTGATTTCTTCATTATTGTGTAAATTTAGATCATGAGCTCATGTTTAGCTAAACAGCTGACCTTGTAAGACGCTTAGGTGTGAACGCTCGTAAGCTTCCGCAGAAAGACGGCAAAGATTTATTGGTGTCCCTCCAATGAGTTGCCCACGAGGACACCGTTTTCTACAAGTGTTGGTCCAATACTCCCTCTAGAGGAAGGGGACTCCGACAGGGCTGATTGGCGGCCCCCGATCTGGGGCAGGGGCAGTGGGCAGCCTGTGGCCCGGGCTGGAGCCTCTTTGCATGTGTCCCTGGGACACATCTGCCTGCGAACTTCGGTCACCTGGCAGGAAGCTACGATGCCCAGATCTATGGTTAGCTGTGCAGCGAGGTGTACTGTGAGGACAGGTTCCACACATACTTCAAGTAAGAGGTCGGCCTGAGTGGAAAGGTGAGAGTCTGGGCAGTTGTGCAGACAAAGAAGGCACACTTTGGCCTGGGCCTAAATGCTTGTGACACCCCACTGGACCTGCCGTGCTCTGAGGGCCCTGCCCTGGGACCCCTGCTCCCCTGCCCTTTGTTCAGTCACAGCAGAGATGGCCACACCCACTCCTTCAGTGAGGGCAGAGTTCCAACCACCCTCAGCCCCGCCCCCTCTCCACAGGTTACCATGGACTACAGAGGCTGCATCCTGAGGCCAGGGCGTTCCGACAATGCCAAGGGCAGACATGATGACCTTAAATGATTTCCTCTTGTGTCAGGTTTGGTAAACTTTAGGAGCTAGGAAATGGTCCACTTTACAGAAATGTTCAAATTTACTGGCATTTCTTATATTCTCTGCTATAACATTGTCCTGATTCTTTCTGTATATTCTTTACTTATGTTTTTGTTTTCCTTAATCAAAGTGTGTCTTTTCAATCTTTTCAAAGAAGATTCTTTGGACTTACTAAATCACCTGAATTTTATACGTTTTCTGTTGTATTAAGTTCTGCTCATATCTTTATTTATCTTTTTTCTATGTTCTCAGGGTTTATTGTTTTGATCTTCTGATGTCAATTAAAACACTTGGTTATTCATTTTAATAAATATTTTACTTATAAAGATTTGAACTTTTGAAGATTCCAGCTTACTTGTAAGTTTCTAAGGGTCAGGTCCTCTCCATTGTTGCTGGCCTAAGGTTTAGTTCACCATATAGCAATGTATATATTGACCTATTTTCCCCTCGACTTTCTGTGATTCCCTACATCTCACCTTTCTTTGCAGACAAGCCATTTGAAATACCCTTAACTTATTTCACAGCCAATAAGTCATTGAAATAATGTGTATTTTTAGAGAAATCTTCTTATATAATTAGGCAGAAAATCTCACCTGCCATAGTTTTCAAAACAGCATAATTTCACTCTTCTCAATGCTTAATCTGTTGTATTACACAACCTTTGAGTATTTAGCTTTATCAATGACATGTACTTTAAAAATGTTTTAGAGATCCTACCAGTCTTTGAAAACATCCTTGTTCCTTGTTTCAGTTCCAGTTTTATGTATATATTCTGCCTTGCACCTGATTATTCCAACAATTGATGGATGGCCTTGGGAATCTAATTCTGGTATTGATAGTCTTTACTGATTGTCTCCCCTCGTAGCTGATTTTTTCATTATTGTGTAAATTTAGATCATGAGCTCATGTTTAGCTAAACAGCTGACCTTGTAAGACGCTTAGGTGTGAACGCTCGTAAGCTTCAGGAGAATTTCGGCAAAATTTATTTGTGTCCCTCCAATGAGTTGCTCACGAGGACACCGTTTTCTACAAGTGTTGGTCCAATACTCCCTCTAAAGGAAGGGGATTCCGACAGGGCTGATTGGCGGCCCCCGATCTGGGGCAGGGGCAGTGGGCAGCCTGTGGCCCGGTCTGGAGCCTCTTTGCATGTGTCCCTGGGACACATCTGCCTGCGAACTTCGGTCAGCTGGCAGGAAGCTACGATGCCCAGACCTATGGTTAGCTGTGCAGGGAGGTGTACTGTGAGGACAGGTTCCACACACACTTCAAGTAAGAGGTCGGCCTGAGTGGAAAGGTGAGAGTTTGGGCAGCTGTGCAGACAAAGAAGGCACACTTTGGCCTGGGCCTAAATGCTTGTGACACCCCACTGGACCTGCCGTGCTCTGAGGGCCCTGCCCTGGGCCCCCTGCTCCCCTGCCCTTTGTTCAGTCACAGCAGAGATGGCCACACCCACTCCTTCAGTGAGGGCAGTGTTCCAACCAACCTCAGCCCCGCCCCCTCTCCGCAGTTTACCATGGACTACAGAGGCTGCATCCTGAGACCAGGGCGTTCCGAGAATGCCAAGGGCAGACATGATGACCTTAAATGATTTCCTCTTGTGTCAGGTTTGGTAAACTTTAGGAGCTAGGAAATGGTCCACTTTACAGAAATGTTCAAATTTACTGGCATTTCATATATTCTCTGCTATAACATTGTCCTGATTCTTTCTGTATATTCTTTACTTATGTTTTTGTTTTCCTTAATCAAAGTGTGTCTTTTCAATCTTTTCAAAGAAGATTCTTTGGACTTACTAAATCACCTCTATTTTATACGTTTTCTGTTGTATTAAGTTCTGCTCATATCTTTATTTATCTTTTTTCTATGCTCTCAGGGTTTATTGTTTTGATCTTCTGATGTCAATTAAAACACTTGGTTATTCATTTTAATAAATATTTTACTTATAAAGATTTGAACTTTTGAAGATTCCAGCTTACTTGTAAGTTTCTAAGGGTCAGGTCCTCTCCATTGTTGCTGGCCTAAGGTTTAGTTCACCATATAGCAATGAATATATTGACCTATTTTCCCCTCGACTTTCTGTGATTCCCTACATCTCAACTTTCTTTGCAGACAAGCCATTTGAAATACCCTTAACTTATTTCACAGCCAATAAGTCATTGAAATAATGTGTATTTTTAGAGAAATCTTCTTATATAATTAGGCAGAAAATCTCACCTGACATAGTTTTCAAAACAGCATAATTTCACTCTTCTCAATGCTTAATCTGTTGTATTACACAACCTTTGAGTATTTAGCTTTATCAATGACATGTCCTTTAAAAATGTTTTAGAGATCCTACCAGTCTTTGAAAACATCCTTGTTCCTTGTTTCAGTTCCAGTTTTATGTATATATTCTGCCTTGCACCTGATTATTCCAACAATTGATGGATGGCCTTGGGAATCTAATTCTGGTATTGATAGTCTTTACTGATTGTCTCCCCTCGTAGCTGATTTCTTCATTATTGTGTAAATTTAGATCATGAGCTCATGTTTAGCTAAACAGCTGACCTTGTAAGACGCTTAGGTGTGAACGCTCGTAAGCTTCCGCAGAAAGACGGCAAAGATTTATTGGTGTCCCTCCAATGAGTTGCCCACGAGGACACCGTTTTCTACAAGTGTTGGTCCAATACTCCCTCTAGAGGAAGGGGACTCTGACAGGGCTGATTGGCGGCCCCCGATCTGGGGCAGGGGCAGTGGGCAGCCTGTGGCCCGGGCTGGAGCCTCTTTGCATGTGTCCCTGGGACACATCTGCCTGCGAACTTCGGTCACCTGGCAGGAAACTACGATGCCCAGACCTATGGTTAGCTGTGCAGCGAGGTGTACTGTGAGGACAGGTTCCACACACACTTCAAGTAAGAGGTCGGCCTGAGTGGAAAGGTGAGAGTTTGGGCAGCTGTGCAGACAAAGAAGGCACACTTTGGCCTGGGCCTAAATGCTTGTGACACCCCACTGGTCCTGCCGTGCTCTGAGGGCCCTGCCCTGGGAACACTGCTCCCCTGCCCTTTGATCAGTCACAGCAGAGATGGCCACACCCACTCCTTCAGTGAGGGCAGAGTTCCAACCACCCTCAGCCCCGCCCCCTCTCCACAGGTTACCATGGACTACAGAGGCTGCATCCTGAGGCCAGGGCGTTCCGACAATGCCAAGGGCAGACATGATGACCTTAAATGATTTCCTCTTGTGTCAGGTTTGGTAAACTTTAGGAGCTAGGAAATGGTCCACTTTACAGAAATGTTCAAATTTACTGGCATTTCTTATATTCTCTGCTATAACATTGTCCTGATTCTTTCTGTATATTCTATACTTATGTTTTTGTTTTCCTTAATCAAAGTGTGTCTTTTCAATCTTTTCAAAGAAGATTCTTTGGACTTACTAAATCACCTGAATTTTATACGTTTTCTGTTGTATTAAGTTCTGCTCATATCTTTATTTATCTTTTTTCTATGTTCTCAGGGTTTATTGTTTTGATCTTCTGATGTCAATTAAAACACTTGGTTATTCATTTTAATAAATATTTTACTTATAAAGATTTGAACTTTTGAAGATTCCAGCTTACTTGTAAGTTTCTAAGGGTCAGGTCCTCTCCATTGTTGCTGGCCTAAGGTTTAGTTCACCATATAGCAATGTATATATTGACCTATTTTCCCCTCGACTTTCTGTGATTCCCTACATCTCACCTTTCTTTGCAGACAAGCCATTTGAAATACCCTTAACTTATTTCACAGCCAATAAGTCATTGAAATAATGTGTATTTTTAGAGAAATCTTCTTATATAATTAGGCAGAAAATCTCACCTGCCATAGTTTTCAAAACAGCATAATTTCACTCTTCTCAATGCTTAATCTGTTGTATTACACAACCTTTGAGTATTTAGCTTTATCAATGACATGTCCTTTAAAAATGTTTTAGAGATCCTACCAGTCTTTGAAAACATCCTTGTTCCTTGTTTCAGTTCCAGTTTTATGTATATATTCTGCCTTGCACCTGATTATTCCAACAATTGATGGATGGCCTTGGGAATCTAATTCTGGTATTGATAGTCTTTACTGATTGTCTCCCCTCGTAGCTGATTTCTTCATTATTGTGTAAATTTAGATCATGAGCTCATGTTTAGCTAAACAGCTGACCTTGTAAGACGCTTAGGTGTGAACGCTCGTAAGCTTCCGCAGAAAGACGGCAAAGATTTATTGGTGTCCCTCCAATGAGTTGCCCACGAGGACACCGTTTTCTACAAGTGTTGGTCCAATACTCCCTCTAGAGGAAGGGGACTCCGACAGGGCTGATTGGCGGCCCCCGATCTGGGGCAGGGGCAGTGGGCAGCCTGTGGCCCGGGCTGGAGCCTCTTTGCATGTGTCCCTGGGACACATCTGCCTGCGAACTTCGGTCACCTGGCAGGAAACTACGATGCCCAGAACTATGGTTAGCTGTGCAGCGAGGTGTACTGTGAGGACAGGTTCCACACATACTTCAAGTAAGAGGTCGGCCTGAGTGGAAAGGTGAGAGTTTGGGCAGCTGTGCAGACAAAGAAGGCACACTTTGGCCTGGGCCTAAATGCTTGTGACACCCCACTGGACCTGCCGTGCTCTGAGGGCCCTGCCCTGGGACCCCTGCTCCCCTGCCCTTTGTTCAGTCACAGCAGAGATGGCCACACCCACTCCTTCAGTGAGGGCAGAGTTCCAACCACCCTCAGCCCCGACCCCTCTCCACAGGTTACCATGGACTACAGAGGCTGCATCCTGAGGCCAGGGCGTTCCGACAATGCCAAGGGCAGACATGATGACCTTAAATGATTTCCTCTTGTGTCAGGTTTGGTAAACTTTAGGAGCTAGGAAATGGTCCACTTTACAGAAATGTTCAAATTTACTGGCATTTCTTATATTCTCTGCTATAACATTGTCCTGATTCTTTCTGTATATTCTTTACTTATGTTTTTGTTTTCCTTAATCAAAGTGTGTCTTTTCAATCTTTTCAAAGAAGATTCTTTGGACTTACTAAATCACCTGAATTTTATACGTTTTCTGTTGTATTAAGTTCTGCTCATATCTTTATTTATCTTTTTTCTATGTTCTCAGGGTTTATTGTTTTGATCTTCTGATGTCAATTAAAACACTTGGTTATTCATTTTAATAAATATTTTACTTATAAAGATTTGAACTTTTGAAGATTCCAGCTTACTTGTAAGTTTCTAAGGGTCAGGTCCTCTCCATTGTTGCTGGCCTAAGGTTTAGTTCACCATATAGCAATGTATATATTGACCTATTTTCCCCTCGACTTTCTGTGATTCCCTACATCTCACCTTTCTTTGCAGACAAGCCATTTGAAATACCCTTAACTTATTTCACAGCCAATAAGTCATTGAAATAATGTGTATTTTTAGAGAAATCTTCTTATATAATTAGGCAGAAAATCTCACCTGCCATAGTTTTCAAAACAGCATAATTTCACTCTTCTCAATGCTTAATCTGTTGTATTACACAACCTTTGAGTATTTAGCTTTATCAATGACATGTACTTTAAAAATGTTTTAGAGATCCTACCAGTCTTTGAAAACATCCTTGTTCCTTGTTTCAGTTCCAGTTTTATGTATATATTCTGCCTTGCACCTGATTATCCCAACAATTGATGGATGGCCTTGGGAATCTAATTCTGGTATTGATAGTCTTTACTGATTGTCTCCCCTCGTAGCTGATTTTTTCATTATTGTGTAAATTTAGATCATGAGCTCATGTTTAGCTAAACAGCTGACCTTGTAAGACGCTTAGGTGTGAACGCTCGTAAGCTTCAGGAGAATTTCGGCAAAATTTATTTGTGTCCCTCCAATGAGATGCCCACGAGGACACCGTTTTCTACAAGTGTTGGTCCAATACTCCCTCTAAAGGAAGGGGATTCCGACAGGGCTGATTGGCGGCCCCCGATCTGGGGCAGGGGCAGTGGGCAGCCTGTGGCCAGGTCTGGAGCCTCTTTGCATGTGTCCCTGGGACACATCTGCCTGCGAACTTCGGTCACCTGGCAGGAAGCTACGATGCCCAGACCTATGGTTAGCTGTGCAGCGAGGTGTACTGTGAGGACAGGTTCCACACACACTTCAAGTAAGAGGTTGGCCTGAGTGGAAAGGTGAGAGTTTGGGCAGCTGTGCAGACAAAGAAGGCACACTTTGGCCTGGGCCTAAATGCTTGTGACACCCCACTGGACCTGCCGTGCTCTGAGGGCCCGGCCCTGGGTCCCGTGCTCCCCTGCCCTTTGTTCAGTCACAGCAGAGATGGCCACACCCACTCCTTCAGTGAGGGCAGAGTTCCAACCACCCTCATCCCCGCCCCTTCTCCACAGGTTACCATGGACTACAGAGGCTGCATCCTGAGGCCAGGGCGTTCCGACAATGCCAAGGGCAGACATGATGACCTTAAATGATTTCCTCTTGTGTCAGGTTTGGTAAACTTTAGGAGCTAGGAAATGGTCCACTTTACAGAAATGTTCAAATTTACTGGCATTTCTTATATTCTCTGCTATAACATTGTCCTGATTCTTTCTGTATATTCTATACTTATGTTTTTGTTTTCCTTAATCAAAGTGTGTCTTTTCAATCGTTTCAAAGAAGATTCTTTGGACTTACTAAATCACCTGAATTTTATACGTTTTCTGTTGTATTAAGTTCTGCTCATATCTTTATTTATCTTTTTTCTATGTTCTCAGGGTTTATCGTTTTGATCTTCTGATGTCAATTAAAACACTTGGTTATTCATTTTAATAAATATTTTACTTATAAAGATTTGAACTTTTGAAGATTCCAGCTTACTTGTAAGTTTCTAAGGGTCAGGTCCTCTCCATTGTTGCTGGCCTAAGGTTTAGTTCACCATATAGCAATGTATATATTGACCTATTTTCCCCTCGACTTTCTGTGATTCCCTACATCTCAACTTTCTTTGCAGAGAAGCCATTTGAAATACCCTTAACTTATTTCACAGCCAATAAGTCATTGAAATAATGTGTATTTTTAGAGAAATCTTCTTATATAATTAGGCAGAAAATCTCACCTGCCATAGTTTTCAAAACAGCATAATTTCACTCTTCTCAATGCTTAATCTGTTGTATTACACAACCTTTGAGTATTTAGCTTTATCAATGACATGTGCTTTAAAAATGTTTAGAGATCCTACCAGTCTTTGAAAACATCCTTGTTCCTTGTTTCAGTTCCAGTTTTATGTATATATTCTGCCTTGCACCTGATTATTCCAACAATTGATGGATGGCCTTGGGAATCTAATTCTGGTATTGATAGTCTTTACTGATTGTCTCCCCTCGTAGCTGATTTCTTCATTATTGTGTAAATTTAGATCATGAGCTCATGTTTAGCTAAACAGCTGACCTTGTAAGACGCTTAGGTGTGAACGCTCGTAAGCTTCCGCAGAAAGACGGCAAAGATTTATTGGTGTCCCTCCAATGAGTTGCCCACGAGGACACCGTTTTCTACAAGTGTTGGTCCAATACTCCCTCTAGAGGAAGGGGACTCCGACAGGGCTAATTGGCGGCCCCCGATCTGGGGCAGGGGCAGTGGGCAGCCTGTGGCCCGGGCTGGAGCCTCTTTGCATGTGTCCCTGGGACACATCTGCCTGCGAACTTCGGTCACCTGGCAGGAAACTACGATGCCCAAAACTATGGTTAGCTGTGCAGCGAGGTGTACTGTGAGGACAGGTTCCAAACACACTTCAAGTAAGAGGTCGGCCTGAGTGGAAAGGTGAGAGTTTGGGCAGCTGTGCAGACAAAGATGGCGCCCTTTGGCCTGGGCCTAAATGCTTGTGACACCCCACTGGACCTGCCGTGATCTGAGGGCCCTGCCCTGGGACCCCTGCTCCCCTGCCCTTTGTTCAGTCACAGCAGAGATGGCCGCACCCACTCCTTCAGTGAGGGCAGAGTTCCAACCACCCTCAGCCCCGCCCCCTCTCCACAGGTTACCATGGACTACAGAGGCTGCATCCTGAGGCCAGGGCGTTCCAACAATGCCAAGGGCAGACATGATGACCTTAAATGATTTCCTCTTGTGTCAGGTTTGGTAAACTTTAGGAGCTAGGAAATGGTCCACTTTACAGAAATGTTCAAATTTACTGGCATTTCTTATATTCTCTGCTATAACATTGTCCTGATTCTTCCTGTATATTCTATACTTATGTTTTTGTTTTCCTTAATCAAAGTGTGTCTTTTCAATCTTTTCAAAGAAGATTCTTTGGACTTACTAAATCACCTGAATTTTATACGTTTTCTGTTGTATTAAGTTCTGCTCATATCTTTATTTATCTTTTTTCTATGTTCTCAGGGTTTATTATTTTGATCTTCTGATGTCAATTCAAACACTTGGTTATTCATTTTAATAAATATTTTACTTATAAAGATTTGAACTTTTGAAGATTCCAGCTTACTTGTAAGTTTCTAAGGGTCAGGTCCTCTCCATTGTTGCTGGCCTAAGGTTTAGTTCACCATATAGCAATGTATATATTGACCTATTTTCCCCTCGACTTTCTGTGATTCCCTACATCTCACCTTTCTTTGCAGACAAGCCATTTGAAATACCCTTAACTTATTTCACAGCCAATAAGTCATTGAAATAATGTGTATTTTTAGAGAAATCTTCTTATATAATTAGGCAGAAAATCTCACCTGCCATAGTTTTCAAAACAGCATAATTTCACTCTTCTCAATGCTTAATCTGTTGTATTACACAACCTTTGAGTATTTAGCTTTATCAATGACATGTCCTTTAAAAATGTTTTAGAGATCCTACCAGTCTTTGAAAACATCCTTGTTCCTTGTTTCAGTTCCAGTTTTATGTATATATTCTTCCTTGCACCTGATTATTCCAACAATTAATGGATGGCCTTGGGAATCTAATTCTGGTATTGATAGTCTTTACTGATTGTCTCCCCTCGTAGCTGATTTTTTCATTATTGTGTAAATTTAGATCATGAGCTCATGTTTAGCTAAACAGCTGACCTTGTAAGACGCTTAGGTGTGAACGCTCGTAAGCTTCAGGAGAATTTCGGCAAAATTTATTTGTGTCCCTCCAATGAGTTGCCCACGAGGACACCGTTTTCTACAAGTGTTGGTCCAATACTCCCTCTAAAGGAAGGGGATTCCGACAGGGCTGATTGGCGGCCCCCGATCTGGGGCAGGGGCAGTGGGCAGCCTGTGGCCCGGTCTGGAGCCTCTTTGCATGTGTCCCTGGGACACATCTGCCTGCGAACTTCGGTCACCTGGCAGGAAGCTACGATGCCCAGACCTATGGTTAGCTATGCAGCGAGGTGTACTGTGAGGACAGGTTCCACACACACTTCAAGTAAGAGGTCGGCCTGAGTGGAAAGGTGAGAGTTTGGGCAGCTGTGCAGACAAAGAAGGCACACTTTGGCCTGGGCCTAAATGCTTGTGACACCCCACTGGACCTTCCGTGCTCTGAGGGCCCTGCCCTGGGCCCCCTGCTCCCCTGCCCTTTGTTCAGTCACAGCAGAGATGGCCACACCCACTCCTTCAGTGAGGGCAGAGTTCCAACCACCCTCAGCCCCACCCCCTCTCCACAGGTTACCATGGACTACAGAGGCTGCATCCTGAGGCCAGGGCGTTCCAACAATGCCAAGGGCAGACATGATGACCTTAAATGATTTCCTCTTGTGTCAGGTTTGGTAAACTTTAGGAGCTAGGAAATGGTCCACTTTACAGAAATGTTCAAATTTACTGGCATTTCTTATATTCTCTGCTATAACATTGTCCTGATTCTTTCTGTATATTCTATGCTTATGTTTTTGTTTTCCTTAATAAAAGTGTGTCTTTTCAATCTTTTCAAAGAAGATTCTTTGGACTTACTAAATCACCTGAATTTTATACGTTTTCTGTTGTATTAAGTTCTGCTCATATCTTTATTTATCTTTTTTCTATGTTCTCAGGGTTTATTGTTTTGATCTTCTGATGTCAATTAAAACACTTGGTTATTCATTTTAATAAATATTTTACTTATAAAGATTTGAACTTTTGAAGATTCCAGCTTACTTGTAAGTTTCTAAGGGTCAGGTCCTCTCCATTGTTGCTGGCCTAAGGTTTAGTTCACCAAATAGCAATGTATATATTGACCTATTTTCCCCTCGACTTTCTGTGATTCCCTACATCTCACCTTTCTTTGCAGACAAGCCATTTGAAATAACCTTAACTTATTTCACAGCCAATAAGTCATTGAAATAATGTGTATTTTTAGGGAAATCTTCTTATATAATTAGGCAGAAAATCTCTCCTGCCATAGTTTTCAAAACAGCATAATTTCACTCTTCTCAATGCTTAATCTGTTGTATTACACAACCTTTGAGTATTTAGCTTTATCAATGACATGTACTTTAAAAATGTTTTAGAGATCCTACCAGTCTTTGAAAACATCCTTGTTCCTTGTTTCAGTTCCAGTTTTATGTATATATTCTGCCTTGCACCTGATTATTCCAACAATTGATGGATGGCCTTGGGAATCTAATTCTGGTATTGATAGTCTTTACTGATTGTCTCCCCTCGTAGCTGATTTCTTCATTATTGTGTAAATTTAGATCATGAGCTCATGTTTAGCTAAACAGCTGACCTTGTAAGACGCTTAGGTGTGAACGCTCGTAAGCTTCCGCAGAAAGACGGCAAAGATTTATTTGTGTCCCTCCAATGAGTTGCCCACGAGGACACCGTTTTCTACAAGTGTTGGTCCAATACTCCCTCTAGAGGAAGGGGACTCCGACAGGGCTGATTGGCGGCCCCCTATCTGGGGCAGGGGCAGTGGGCAGCCTGTGGCCCGGGCTGGAGCCTCTTTGCATGTGTCCCTGGGACACATCTGCCTGCGAACTTCGGTCACCTGGCAGGAAACTACGATGCCCAGAACTATGGTTAGCTGTGCAGCGAGGTGTACTGTGAGGACAGGTTCCACACATACTTCAAGTAAGAGGTCGGCCTGAGTGGAAAGGTGAGAGTTTGGGCAGCTGTGCAGACAAAGAAGGCGCCCTTTGTCCTGGGCCTAAATGCTTGTGACACCCCACTGGACCTGCCGTGCTCTGAGGGCCCTGCCCTGGGCCCCCTGCTCCCCTGCCCTTTGTTCAGTCACAGCAGAGATGGCCACACCCACTCCTTCAGTGAGGGCAGAGTTCCAACCACCCTCAGCCCCGCCCCCTCTCCACAGGTTACCATGGACTACAGAGGCTGCATCCTGAGGCCAGGGCGTTCCGACAATGCCAAGGGCAGACATGATGACCTTAAATGATTTCCTCTTGTGTCAGGTTTGGTAAACTTTAGGAGCTAGGAAATGGTCCACTTTACAGAAATGTTCAAATTTACTGGCATTTCTTATATTATCTGCTATAACATTGTCCTGATTCTTTCTGTATATTCTATACTTATGTTTTTGTTTTCCTTAATCAAAGTGTGTCTTTTCAATCTTTTCAAAGAAGATTCTTTGGACTTACTAAATCACCTGAATTTTATACGTTTTCTGTTGTATTAATTTCTGCTCATATCTTTATTTATCTTTTTTCTATGTTCTCAGGGTTTATTGTTTTGATCTTCTGATGTCAATTAAAACACTTGGTTATTCATTTTAATAAATATTTTACTTATAAAGATTTGAACTTTTGAAGATTCTAGCTTACTTGTAAGTTTCTAAGGGTCACGTCCTCTCCATTGTTGCTGGCCTAAGGTTTAGTTCACCATATAGCAATGTATATATTGACCTATTTTCCCCTCGACTTTCTGTGATTCCCTACATCTCACCTTTCTTTGCAGACAAGCCATTTGAAATACCCTTAACTTATTTCACAGCCAATAAGTCATTGAAATAATGTGTATTTTTAGAGAAATCTTCTTCTATAATTAGGCAGAAAATCTCACCTGCCATAGTTTTCAAAACAGCATAATTTCACTCTTCTCAATGCTTAATCTGTTGTATTACACAACCTTTGAGTATTTAGCTTTATCAATGACATGTCCTTTAAAAATGTTTTAGAGATCCTACCAGTCTTTGAAAACATCCTTGTTCCTTGTTTCAGTTCCAGTTTTATGTATATATTCTTCCTTGCACCTGATTATTCCAACAATTCATGGATCGCCTTGGGAATCTAATTCTGGTATTGATAGTCTTTACTGATTGTCTCCCCTCGTAGCTGATTTCTTCATTATTGTGTAAATTTAGATCATGAGCTCATGTTTAGCTAAACAGCTGACCTTGTAAGACGCTTAGGTGTGAACGCTCGTAAGCTTCAGGAGAATTTCGGCAAAATTTATTTGTGTCCCTCCAATGAGTTGCTCACGAGGACACCGTTTTCTACAAGTGTTGGTCCAATACTCCCTCTAAAGGAAGGGGATTCCGACAGGGCTGATTGGCGGCCCCCGATCTGGGGCAGGGGCAGTGGGCAGCCTGTGGCCCGGTCTGGAGCCTCTTTGCATGTGTCCCTGGGACACATCTGCCTGCGAACTTCGGTCACCTGGCAGGAAGCTACGATGCCCAGACCTATGGTTAGCTGTGCAGCGAGGTGTACTGTGAGGACAGGTTCCACACACACTTCAAGTAAGAGGTCGGCCTGAGTGGAAAGGTGAGAGTTTGGGCAGCTGTGCAGACAAAGAAGGCACACTTTGGCCTGGGCCTAAATGCTTGTGACACCCCACTGGACCTGCCGTGCTCTGAGGGCCCTGCCCTGGGCCCCCTGCTCCCCTGCCATTTGTTCAGTCACAGCAGAGATGGCCACACCCACTCCTTCAGTGAGGGCAGTATTCCAACCAACCTCAGCCCCGCCCCCTCTCCGCAGGTTACCATGGACTACAGAGGCTGCATCCTGAGGCCAGGGCGTTCCGAGAATGCCAAGGGCAGACATGATGACCTTAAATGATTTCCTCTTGTGTCAGGTTTGGTAAACTTTAGGAGCTAGGAAATGGTCCACTTTACAGAAATGTTCAAATTTACTGGCATTTCATATATTCTCTGCTATAACATTGTCCTGATTCTTTCTGTATATTCTTTACTTATGTTTTTGTTTTCCTTAATCAAAGTGTGTCTTTTCAATCTTTTCAAGGAAGATTCTTTGGACTTACTAAATCACCTGAATTTTATAAGTTTTCTGTTGTATTAAGTTCTGCTCATATCTTTATTTATCTTTTTTCTATGTTCTCAGTGTTTATTGTTTTGATCTTCTGATGTCAATTAAAACACTTGGTTATTCATTTTAATAAATATTTTACTTATATAGATTTGAACTTTTGAAGATTCCAGCTTCCTTGTAAGTTTCTAAGGGTCAGGTCCTCTCCATTGTTGCTGGCCTAAGGTCTAGTTCACCATATAGCAATGTATATATTGACCTATTTTCCCCTCGACTTTCTGTGATTCCCTACATCTCACCTTTCTTTGCAGACAAGCCATTTGAAATACCCTTAACTTATTTCACAGCCAATAAGTCATTGAAATAATGTGTATTTTTAGAGAAATCTTCTTATATAATTAGGCAGAAAATCCCACCTGCCATAGTTTTCAAAACAGCATAATTTCACTCTTCTCAATGCTTAATCTGTTGTATTATACAACCTTTGAGTATTTAGCTTTATCAATGACATGTACTTTAAAAATGTTTTAGAGATCCTACCAGTCTTTGAAAACATCCTTGTTCCTTGTTTCAGTTCCAGTTTTATGTATATATTCTGCCTTGCACCTGATTATTCCAACAATTGATGGATGGCCTTGGGAATCTAATTCGGGTATTGATAGTCGTAACTGATTGTCTCCACTCGTAGCTGATTTTTTCATTATTGTGTAAATTTAGATCATGAGCTCATGTTTATCTAAACAGCTGACCTTGTAAGACGCTTAGGTGTGAACGCTCGTAAGCTTCAGGAGAAAGTGGGCAAAATTTATTTGTGTCCCTCCAATGAGTTGCCCACGAGGACACCGTTTTCTACAAGTGTTGGTCCAATACACCCTCTAGAGGAAGGGGACTCTGACAGGGCTGATTGGCGGCCACCGATCTGGGGCAGGGGCAGTGTGCAGCCTGTGGCCCGGGCTGGAGCCTCTTTGCATGTGTACCTGGGACACATCTGCCTGCGAACTTCGGTCACCTGGCAGAAAGCTACGATGCCCAGACCTATGGTTAGCTGTGCAGCGAGGTGTACTGTGAGGACAGGTTCCACACACACTTCAAGTAAGAGGTCGGCCTGAGTGGAAAGGTGAGAGTTTGGGCAGCTGTGCAGACAAAGAAGGCGCCCTTTGGCCTGGGCCTAAATGCTTGTGACACCCCACTGGACCTGCCGTGCTCTGAGGGCCCTGCCCTGGGCCCCCTGCTCCCCTGCCCTTTGTTCAGTCACAGCAGAGATGGCCACACCCACTCCTTCAGTGAGGGCAGAGTTCCAACCACCCTCAGCCCCGCCCCCTCTCCGCAGGTTACCATGGACTACAGAGGCTGCATCCTGAGGCCAGGGCGTTCCTACAATGCCAAGGGCAGACATGATGACCTTAAATGATTTCCTCTTGTGTCAGGTTTGGTAAACTTTAGGAGCTAGGGAATGGTCCACTTTACAGAAATGTTCAAATTTACTGGCATTTCATATAATCTCTGCTATAATATTGTCCTGATTCTTTCTGTATATTCTTTACTTATGTTTTTGTTTTCCTTAATCAAAGTGTGTCTTTTCAATCTTTTCAAAGAAGATTCTTTGGACTTACTAAATCACCTGAATTTTATACGTTTTCTGTTGTATTAAGTTCTGCTCATATCTTTATTTATCTTTTTTCTATGTTCTCAGGGTTTATTGTTTTGATCTTCTGATGTCAATTAAAACACTTGGTTATTCATTTTAATAAATATTTTACTTATAAAGATTTGAACTTTTGAATATTCCAGCTTACTTTTAAGTTTCTAAGGGTCAGGTCCTCTCCATTGTTGCTGGCCTAAGGTTTAGTTCACCATATAGCAATGAATATATTGACCTATTTTCCCCTCGACTTTCTGTGATTCCCTACATCTCAACTTTCTTTGCAGACAAGCCATTTGAAATACCCTTAAATTATTTCACAGCCAATAAGTCATTGAAATAATGTGTATTTTTAGAGAAATCTTCTTATATAATTAGGCAGAAAATCTCACCTGACATAGTTTTCAAAACAGCATAATTTCACTCTTCTCAGTGCTTAATCTGTTTTATTACACAACCTTTGAGTATTTAGCTTTATCAATGACATGTCCTTTAAAAATATTTTAGAGATCCTACCAGTCTTTGAAAACATCCTTGTTCCTTGTTTCAGTTCCAGTTTTATGTATATATTCTGCCTTGCACCTGATTATTCCAACAATTGATAGATGGCCTTGGGAATCTAATTCTGGTATTGATAGTCTTTACTGATTGTCTCCCCTCGTAGCTGATTTCTTCATTATTGTGTAAATTTAGATCATGAGCTCATGTTTAGCTAAACAGCTGACCTTGTAAGACGCTTAGGTGTGAACGCTCGTAAGCTTCCGCAGAAAGACGGCCAAGATTTATTTGTGTCCCTCCAATGAGTTGCCCACGAGGACACCGTTTTCTACAAGTGTTGGTCCAATACTCCCTCTAGAGGAAGGGGACTCCGACAGGGCTGATTGGCGGCCACCGATCTGGGGCAGGGGCAGTGGGCAGCCTGTGGCCCGGGCTGGAGCCTCTTTGCATGTGTCCCTGGGACACATCTGCCTGCGAACTTCGGTCACCTGGCAGGAAACTACGATGCCCAGATCTATGGTTAGCTGTGCAGCGAGGTGTACTGTGAGGACAGGTTCCACACACACTTCAAGTAAGAGGTCGGCCTGAGTGGAAAGGTGAGGGTTTGGGCAGCTGTGCAGACAAAGAAGGCACACTTTGGCCTGGGCCTAAATGCTTGTGACACCCCACTGGACCTGCCGTGCTCTGAGGGCCCTGCACTGGGACCCCTGCTCCCCTGCCCTTTGTTCAGTCACAGCAGAGATGGCCACACCCACTCCTTCAGTGAGGGCAGAGTTCCAACCACCCTCAGCCCCGCCCCCTCTCCACAGGTTACCATGGACTACAGAGGCTGCATCCTGAGGCCAGGGCGTTCCGACAATGCCAAGGGCAGACATGATGACCTTAAATGATTTCCTCTTTTGTCAGGTTTGGTAAACTTTAGGAGCTAGGAAATGGTCCACTTTACAGAAATGTTCAAATTTACTGGCATTTCTTATATTCTCTGCTATAACATTGTCCTGATTCTTTCTGTATATTCTATACTTATGTTTTTGTTTTCCTTAATCAAAGTGTGTCTTTTCAATCTTTTCAAAGAAGATTCTTTGGACTTACTAAATCACCTGAATTTTATACGTTTTCTGTTGTATTAAGTTCTGCTCATATCTTTATTTATCTTTTTTCTATGTTCTCAGGGTTTATTGTTTTGATCTTCTGATGTCAATTAAAACACTTGGTTATTCATTTTAATAAATATTTTACTTATAAAGATTTGAACTTTTGAAGATTCCAGCTTACTTGTAAGTTTCTAAGGGTCAGGTCCTCTCCATTGTTGCTGGCCTAAGGTTTAGTTCACCATATAGCAATGTATATATTGACCTATTTTCCCCTCGACTTTCTGTGATTCCCTACATCTCACCTTTCTTTGCAGACAAGCCATTTGAAATACCCTTAACTTATTTCACAGCCAATAAGTCATTGAAATAATGTGTATTTTTAGAGAAATCTTCTTATATAATTAGGCAGAAAATCTCACCTGCCATAGTTTTCAAAACAGCATAATTTCACTCTTCTCAATGCTTAATCTGTTGTATTACACAACCTTTGAGTATTTAGCTTTATCAATGACATGTCCTTTAAAAATGTTTTAGAGATCCTACCAGTCTTTGAAAACATCCTTGTTCCTTGTTTCAGTTCCAGTTTTATGTATATATTCTGCCTTGCACCTGATTATTCCAACAATTGCTGGATGGCCTTGGGAATCTAATTCTGGTATTGATAGTCTTTACTGATTGTCTCCCCTCGTAGCTGATTTTTTCATTATTGTGTAAATTTAGATCATGAGCTCATGTTTAGCTAAACAGCTGACCTTGTAAGACGCTTATGTGTGAACGCTCGTAAGCTTCCGCAGAAAGACGGCAAAGATTTATTTGTGTCCCTCCAATGAGTTGCCAA
Organism: Mesoplodon mirus; assembly: GCF_964341445.2. Taxonomy (NCBI): domain Eukaryota; kingdom Metazoa; phylum Chordata; class Mammalia; order Artiodactyla; family Ziphiidae; genus Mesoplodon; species Mesoplodon mirus. Next base: position 186,704,814 of record NC_138976.1, on the reverse strand, counting down.
CGAGGACACCGTTTTCTACAAGTGTTGGTCCAATACTCCCTCTAGAGGAAGGGGACTCCGACAGGGCTGATTGGCGGCCCCCGATCTGGGGCAGGGGCAGTGGGCAGCCTGTGGCCCGGTCTGGAGCCTCTTTGCATGTGTCCCTGGGACACATCTGCCTGCGAACTTCGGTCACCTGGCAGGAAACTACGATGCCCAGAACTATGGTTAGCTGTGCAGCGAGGTGAACTGTGAGGACAGGTTCCACACATACTTCAAGTAAGAGGTCGGCCTGAGTGGAAAGGTGAGAGTTTGGGCAGCTGTGCAGACAAAGAAGGCGCCCTTTGGCCTGGGCCTAAATGCTTGTGACACCCCACTGGACCTGCCGTGCTCTGAGGGCCCTGCCCTGGGACCCCTGCTCCCCTGCCCTTTGTTCAGTCACAGCAGAGATGGCCACACCCACTCCTTCAGTGAGGGCAGAGTTCCAACCACCCTCAGCCCCGCCCCCTCTCCACAGGTTACCATGGACTACAGAGGCTGCATCCTGAGGCCAGGGCGTTCCGACAATGCCAAGGGCAGACATGATGACCTTAAATGATTTCCTCTTGTGTCAGGTTTGGTAAACTTTAGGAGCTAGGAAATGGTCCACTTTACAGAAATGTTCAAATTTACTGGCATTTCTTATATTCTCTGCTATAACATTGTCCTGATTCTTTCTGTATATTCTTTACTTATGTTTTTGTTTTCCTTAATCAAAGTGTGTCTTTTCAATCTTTTCAAAGAAGATTCTTTGGACTTACTAAATCACCTGAATTTTATCCGTTTTCTGTTGTATTAAGTTCTGCTCATATCTTTATTTATCTTTTTTCTATGTTCTCAGGGTTTATCGTTTTGATCTTCTGATGTCAATTAAAACACTTGGTTATTCATTTTAATAAATATTTTACTTATAAAGATTTGAACTTTTGAAGATTCCAGCTTACTTGTAAGTTTCTAAGGGTCAGGTCCTCTCCATTGTTGCTGGCCTAAGGTTTAGTTCACCATATAGCAATGAATATATTGACCTATTTTCCCCTCGACTTTCTGTGATTCCCTACATCTCACCTTTCTTTGCAGACAAGCCATTTGAAATACCCTTAACTTATTTCACAGCCAATAAGTCATTGAAATAATGTGTATTTTTAGAGAAATCTTCTTATATAATTAGGCAGAAAATCTCACCTGCCATAGTTTTCTAAACAGCATAATTTCACTCTTCTCAATGCTTAATCTGTTGTATTACACAACCTTTGAGTATTTAGCTTTATCAATGACATGTCCTTTAAAAATGTTTTAGAGATCCTACCAGTCTTTGAAAACATCCTTGTTCCTTGTTTCAGTTCCAGTTTTATGTATATATTCTGTCTTGCACCTGATTATTCCAACAATTGATGGATGGCCTTGGGAATCTAATTCTGGTATTGATAGTCTTTACTGATTGTCTCCCCTCGTAGCTGATTTTTTCATTATTGTGTAAATTTAGATCATGAGCTCATGTTTAGCTAAACAGCTGACCTTGTAAGACGCTTAGTTGTGAACGCTCGTAAGCTTCAGGAGAAAGTCGGCAAAATTTATTTGTGTCCCTCCAATGAGTTGCCCACGAGGACACCGTTTTCTACAGGTGTTGGTCCAATACTCCCTCTAAAGGAAGGGGATTCCGACAGGGCTGATTGGCTGCCCCCGATCTGGGGCAGGGGCAGTGGGCAGCCTGTGGCCCGGTCTGGAGCCTCTTTGCATGTGTCCCTGGGACACATCTGCCTGCGAACTTCGGTCACCTGGCAGGAAGCTACGATGCCCAGACCTATGGTTAGCTGTGCAGCGAGGTGTACTGTGAGGACAGGTTCCACACACACTTCAAGTAAGAGGTCGGCCTGAGTGGAAAGGTGAGAGTTTGGGCAGCTGTGCAGACAAAGAAGGCACACTTTGGCCTGGGCCTAAATGCTTGTGACACCCCACTGGACCTGCTGTGCTCTGAGGGCCTTGCCCTGGGCCCCCTGCTCCCCTGCCCTTTGTTCAGTCACAGCAGAGATGGCCACACCCACTCCTTCATTGAGGGCAGAGTTCCAACCACCCTCAGCCCCGCCCCCTCTCCACAGGTTACCATGGACTACAGAGGCTGCATCCTGAGGCCAGGGCGTTCCGACAATGCCAAGGGCAGACATGATGACCTTAAATGATTTCCTCTTGTGTCAGGTTTGGTAAACTTTAGGAGCTAGGAAATGGTCCACTTTACAGAAATGTTCAAATTTACTGGCATTTCTTATATTCTCTGCTATAACATTGTCCTGATTCTTTCTGTATATTCTATACTTATGTTTTTGTTTTCCTTAATCAAAGTGTGTCTTTTCAATCTTTTCAAAGAAGATTCTTTGGACTTACTAAATCACCTGAATTTTATACGTTTTCTGTTGTATTAAGTTCTGCTCATATCTTTACTTATCTTTTTTCTATGTTCTCAGGGTTTATTGTTTTGATCTTCTGATGTCAATTAAAACACTTGGTTATTCATTTTAATAAATATTTTACTTATAAAGATTGGAACTTTTGAAGATTCCAGCTTACTTGTAAGTTTCTAAGGGTCAGGTCCTCTCCATTGTTGCTGGCCTAAGGTTTAGTTCACCATATAGCAATGTATATATTGACCTATTTTCCCCTCGACTTTCTGTGATTCCCTACATCTCACCTTTCTTTGCAGACAAGCCATTTGAAATACCCTTAACTTATTTCACAGCCAATAAGTCATTGAAATAATGTGTATTTTTAGAGAAATCTTCTTATATAATTAGGCAGAAAATCTCACCTGCCATAGTTTTCAAAACAGCATAATTTCACTCTTCTCAATGCTTAATCTGTTGTATTACACAACCTTTGAGTATTTAGCTTTATCAATGACATGTACTTTAAAAATGTTTTAGAGATCCTACCAGTCTTTGAAAACATCCTTGTTCCTTGTTTCAGGTCCAGTTTTATGTATATATTCTGCCTTGCACCTGATTATCCCAACAATTGATGGATGGCCTTGGGAATCTAATTCTGGTATTGATAGTCTTTACTGATTGTCTCCCCTCGTAGCTGATTTCTTCATTATTGTGTAAATTTAGATCATGAGCTCATGTTTAGCTAAACAGCTGACCTTGTAAGACGCTTAGGTGTGAACGCTCGTAAGCTTCCGCAGAAAGACGGCAAAGATTTATTTGTGTCCCTCCAATGAGTTGCCCACGAGGACACCGTTTTCTACAAGTGTTGGTCCAATACTCCCTCTAGAGGAAGGGGACTACGACAGGGCTGATTGGCGGCCCCCGATCTGCGGCAGGGGCAGTGGGCAGCCTGTGGCCCGGGCTGGAGCCTCTTTGCATGTGTCCCTGGGACACATCTGCCTGCGAACTTCGGTCACCTGGCAGGAAACTACGATGCCCAGATCTATGGTTAGCTGTGCAGCGAGGTGAACTGTGAGGACAGGTTCCACACATACTTCAAGTAAGAGGTCGGCCTGAGTGGAAAGGTGAGAGTTTGGGCAGCTGTGCAGACAAAGAAGGCGCCCTTTGGCCTGGGCCTAAATGCTTGTGACACCCCACTGGACCTGCCGTGCTCTGAGGGCCCTTCACTGGGCCCCCTGCTCCCCTGCCCTTTGTTCAGTCACAGCAGAGATGGCCACACCCACTCCTTCAGTGAGGGCAGAGTTCCAACCTCCCTCAGCCCCCCCCCCTCTCCACAGGTTACCATGGACTACAGAGGCTGCATCCTGAGGCCAGGGCGTTCCGACAATGCCAAGGGCAGACATGATGACCTTAAATGATTTCCTCTTGGGTCAGGTTTGGTAAACTTTAGGAGCTAGGAAATGGTCCACTTTACAGAAATGTTCAAATTTACTGGCATTTCTTATATTCTCTGCTATAACATTGTCCTGATTCTTTCTGTATATTCTATACTTATGTTTTTGTTTTCCTTAATCAAAGTGTGTCTTTTCAATCTTTTCAAAGAAGATTCTTTGGACTTACTAAATCACCTGAATTTTATACGTTTTCTGTTGTATTAAGTTCTGCTCATATCTTTATTTATCTTTTTTCTATGTTCTCAGGGTTTATTGTTTTGATCTTCTGTTGTGAATTAAAACACTTGGTTATTCATTTTAATAAATATTTTACTTATAAAGATTTGAACTTTTGAAGATTCCAGCTTACTTGTAAGTTTCTAAGGGTCAGGTCCTCTCCATTGTTGCTGGCCTAAGGTTTAGTTCACCATATAGCAATGTATATATTGACCTATTTTCCCCTCGACTTTCTGTGATTCCCTACATCTCACCTTTCTTTGCAGACAAGCCATTTGAAATACCCTTAACTTATTTCACAGCCAATAAGTCATTGAAATAATGTGTATTTTTAGAGAAATCTTCTTATATAATTAGGCAGAAAATCTCACCTGCCATAGTTTTCAAAACAGCATAATTTCACTCTTCTCAATGCTTAATCTGTTGTATTACACAACCTTTGAGTATTTAGCTTTATCAATGACATGTCCTTTAAAAATGTTTTAGAGATCCTACCAGTCTTTGAAAACATCCTTGTTCCTTGTTTCAGTTCCAGTTTTATGTATATATTCTGCCTTGCACCTGATTATTCCAACAATTGATGGATGGCCTTGGGAATCTAATTCTGGTATTGATAGTCTTTACTGATTGTCTCCCCTCGTAGCTGATTTCTTCATTATTGTGTAAATTTAGATCATGAGCTCATGTTTAGCTAAACAGCTGACCTTGTAAGACGCTTATGTGTGAACGCTCGTAAGCTTCCGCAGAAAGACGGCAAAGATTTATTGGTGTCCCTCCAATGAGTTGCCCACGAGGACACCGTTTTCTACAAGTGTTGGTCCAATACGCCCTCTAGAGGAAGGGGACTCCGACAGGGCTGATTGGCGGCCCCCGATCTGGGGCACGGGCAGTGGGCAGCCTGTGGCCCGGTCTGGAGCCTCTTTGCATGTGTCCCTGGGACACATCTGCCTGCGAACTTCGGTCACCTGGCAGGAAGCTACGATGCCCAGACCTATGGTTAGCTGTGCAGCGAGGTGTACTGTGAGGACAGGTTCCACACACACTTCAAGTAAGAGGGCGGCCTGAGTGGAAAGGTGAGAGTTTGGGCAGCTGTGCAGACAAAGAAGGCACACTTTGGCCTGGGCCTAAATGCTTGTGACACCCCGCTGGACCTGCCGTGCACTGAGGGCCCTGCCCTGGGCCCCCTGCTCCCCTGCCCTTTGTTCAGTCACAGCAGAGATGGCCACACCCACTCCTTCAGTGAGGGCAGAGTTCCAACCACCCTCAGCCCCGCCCCCTCTCCACAGGTTACCATGGACTACAGAGGCTGCATCCTGAGGCCAGGGCGTTCCGACAATGCCAAGGGCAGACATGATGACCTTAAATGATTTCCTCTTGTGTCAGGTTTGGTAAACTTTAGGAGCTAGGAAATGGTCCACTTTACAGAAATGTTCAAATTTACTGGCATTTCTTATATTCTCTGCTATAACATTGTCCTGATTCTTTCTGTATATTCTATACTTATGTTTTTGTTTTCCTTAATCAAAGTGTGTCTTTTCAATCTTTTCAAAGAAGATTCTTTGGACTTACTAAATCACCTGAATTTTATACGTTTTCTGTTGTATTAAGTTCTGCTCATATCTTTATTTATCTTTTTTCTATGTTCTCAGGGTTTATTGTTTTGATCTTCTGATGTCAATTAAAACACTTGGTTATTCATTTTAATAAATATTTTACTTATAAAGATTTGAACTTTTGAAGATTCCAGCTTACTTGTAAGTTTCTAAGGGTCAGGTCCTCTCCATTGTTGCTGGCCTAAGGTTTAGTTCACCATATAGCAATGTATATATTGACCTATTTTCCCCTCGACTTTCTGTGATTCCCTACATCTCACCTTTCTTTGCAGACAAGCCATTTGAAATACCCTTAACTTATTTCACAGCCAATAAGTCATTGAAATAATGTGTATTTTTAGAGAAATCTTCTTATATAATTAGGCAGAAAATCTCACCTGCCATAGTTTTCAAAACAGCATAATTTCACTCTTCTCAATGCTTAATCTGTTGTATTACACGACCTTTGAGTATTTAGCTTTATCAATGACATGTACTTTAAAAATGTTTTAGAGATCCTACCAGTCTTTGAAAACATCCTTGTTCCTTGTTTCAGTTCCAGTTTTATGTATATATTCTGCCTTGCACCTGATTATTCCAACAATTGATGGATGGCCGTGGGAATCTAATTCTGGTATTGATAGTCTTTACTGATTGTCTCCCCTCGTAGCTGATTTTTTCATTATTGTGTAAATTTAGATCATGAGGTCATGTTTAGCTAAACAGCTGACCTTGTAAGACGCTTAGGTGTGAACGCTCGTAAGCTTCAGGAGAAAGTCGGCAAAATTTATTTGTGTCCCTCCAATGAGTTGCCCACGAGGACACCGTTTTCTACAAGTGTTGGTCCAATACTCCCTCTAAAGGAAGGGGATTCCGACAGGGCTGATTGGCGGCCCCCGATCTGGGGCAGGGGCAGTGGGCAGCCTGTGGCCCGGTCTGGAGCCTCTTTGCATGTGTCCCTGGGACACATCTGCCTGCGAACTTTGGTCACCTGGCAGGAAGCTACGATGCCCAGACCTATGGTTAGCTGTGCAGCGAGGTGTACTGTGAGGACAGGTTCCACACACACTTCAAGTAAGAGGTCGGCCTGAGTGGAAAGGTGAGAGTTTGGGCAGCTGTGCAGACAAAGAAAGCACACTTTGGCCTGGGCCTAAATGCTTGTGACACCCCACTGGACCTGCCGTGCTCTGAGGGCCCTGCCCTGGGCCCCCTGCTCCCCTGCCCTTTGTTCAGTCACAGCAGAGATGGCCACACCCACTCCTTCAGTGAGGGCAGAGTTCCAACCACCCTCAGCCCCGCCCCCTCTCCACAGGTTACCATGGACTACAGAGGCTGCATCCTGAGGCCAGGGCGTTCCGACAATGCCAAGGGCAGACATGATGACCTTAAATGATTTCCTCTTGTGTCAGGTTTGGTAAACTTTAGGAGCTAGGAAATGGTCCACTTTACAGAAATGTTCAAATTTACTGGCATTTCTTATATTCTCTGCTATAACATTGTCCTGATTCTTTCTGTATATTCTATACTTATGTTTTTGTTTTCCTTAATCAAAGTGTGTCTTTTCAATCTTTTCAAAGAAGATTCTTTGGACTTACTAAATCACCTGAATTTTATACGTTTTCTGTTGTATTAAGTTCTGCTCATATCTTTATTTATCTTTTTTCTATGTTCTCAGGGTTTATTGTTTTGATCTTCTGATGTCAATTAAAACACTTGGTTATTCATTTTAATAAATATTTTACTTATAAAGATTTGAACTTTTGAAGATTCCAGCTTACTTGTAAGTTTCTAAGGGTCAGGTCCTCTCCATTGTTGCTGGCCTAAGGTTTAGTTCACCATATAGCAATGTATATATTGACCTATTTTCCCCTCGACTTTCTGTGATTCCCTACATCTCACCTTTCTTTGCAGACAAGCCATTTGAAATACCCTTAACTTATTTCACAGCCAATAAGTCATTGAAATAATGTGTATTTTTAGAGAAATCTTCTTATATAATTAGGCAGAAAATCTCACCTGCCATAGTTTTCTAAACAGCATAATTTCACTCTTCTCAATGCTTAATCTGTTGTATTACACAACCTTTGAGTATTTAGCTTTATCAATGACATGTCCTTTAAAAATGTTTTAGAGATCCTACCAGTCTTTGAAAACATCCTTGTTCCTTGTTTCAGTTCCAGTTTTATGTATATATTCTGCCTTGCACCTGATTATCCCAACAATTGATGGATGGCCTTGGGAATCTAATTCTGGTATTGATAGTCTTTACTGATTGTCTCCCCTCGTAGCTGATTTTTTCATTATTGTGTAAATTTAGATCATGAGCTCATGTTTAGCTAAACAGCTGACCTTGTAAGACGCTTAGGTGTGAACGCTCGTAAGCTTCAGGAGAAAGTCGGCAAAATTTATTTGTGTCCCTCCAATGAGTTGCCCACGAGGACACCGTTTTCTACAAGTGTTGGTCCAATACGCCCTCTAAAGGAAGGGGATTCCGACAGGGCTGATTGGCGGCCCCCGATCTGGGGCTGGGGCAGTGGGCAGCCTGTGGCCCGGTCTGGAGCCTCTTTGCATGTGTCCCTGGGACACATCTGCCTGCGAACTTCGGTCACCTGGCAGGAAGCTACGATGCCCAGACCTATGGTTAGCTGTGCAGCGAGGTGTACTGTGAGGACAGGTTCCACACACACTTCAAGTAAGAGGGCGGCCTGAGTGGAAAGGTGAGAGTTTGGGCAGCTGTGCAGACAAAGAAGGCACACTTTGGCCTGGGCCTAAATGCTTGTGACACCCCACTGGACCTGCCGTGCTCTGAGGGCCCTGCCCTGGGTCCCCTGCTCCCATGCCCTTTGTTCAGTCACAGCAGAGGTGGCCACACCCACTCCTTCAGTGAGGGCAGAGTTCCAACCACACTCAGCCCCGCCCCCTCTCCACAGGTTACCATGGACTACAGAGGCTGCATCCTGAGGCCAGGGAGTTCCGACAATGCCAAGGGCAGACATGATGACCTTAAATGCTTTCCTCTTGTGTCAGGTTTGGTAAAATTTAGGAGCTAGGAAATGGTCCACTTTACAGAAATGTTCAAATTTACTGGCATTTCTTATATTCTCTGCTATAACATTGTCCTGATTCTTTCTGTATATTCTATACTTATGTTTTTGTTTTCCTTAATCAAAGTGTGTCTTTTCAATCTTTTCAAAGAAGATTCTTTGGACTTACTAAATCACCTCAATTTTATACGTTTTCTGTTGTATTAAGTTCTGCTCATATCTTTATTTATCTTTTTTCTATGTTCTCAGGGTTTATTGTTTTGATCTTCTGATGTCAATTAAAACACTTGGTTATTCATTTTAATAAATATTTTACTTATAAAGATTTGAACTTTTGAAGATTCCAGCTTACTTGTAAGTTTCTAAGGGTCAGGTCCTCTCCATTGTTGCTGGCCTAAGGTTTAGTTCACCATATAGCAATGTATATATTGACCTATTTTCCCCTCGACTTTCTGTGATTCCCTACATCTCACCTTTCTTTGCAGACAAGCCATTTGAAATACCCTTAACTTATTTCACAGCCAATAAATCATTGAAATAATGTGTATTTTTAGGGAAATCTTCTTATATAATTAGGCAGAAAATCTCACCTGCCATAGTTTTCAAAACAGCATAATTTCACTCTTCTCAATGCTTAATCTGTTGTATTACACAACCTTTGAGTATTTAGCTTTATCAATGACATGTACTTTAAAAATGTTTTAGAGATCCTACCAGTCTTTGAAAACATCCTTGTTCCTTGTTTCAGTTCCAGTTTTATGTATATATTCTGCCTTGCACCTGATTATTCCAACAATTGATGGATGGCCTTGGGATTCTAATTCTGGTATTGATAGTCTTTACTGATTGTCTCCCCTCGTAGCTGATTTTTTCATTATTGTGTAAATTTAGATCATGAGCTCATGTTTAGCTAAACAGCTGACCTTGTAAGACGCTTAGGTGTGAACGCTCGTAAGCTTCCGCAGAAAGGCGGCAAAGATTTATTTGTGTCCCTCCAATGAGTTGCCCACGAGGACACCGTTTTCTACAAGTGTTGGTGCAATACTCCCTCTAGAGGAAGGGGACTCCGACAGGGCTGATTGGCGGCCCCCGATCTGCGGCAGGGGCAGTGGGCAGCCTGTGGCCCAGTCTGGAGCCTCTTTGCATGTGTCCCTGGGACACATCTGCCTGCGAACTTTGGTCACCTGGCAGGAAGCTACGATGCCCAGACCTATGGTTAGCTGTGCAGCGAGGTGTACTGTGAGGACAGGTTCCACACACACTTCAAGTAAGAGGTCGGCCTGAGTGGAAAGGTGAGAGTTTGGGCAGCTGTGCAGACAAAGAAGGCACACTTTGGCCTGGGCCTAAATGCTTGTGACACCCCACTGGACCTGCCGTGCTCTGAGGGCCCTGCCCTGGGCCCCCTGCTCCCCTGCCCATTGTTCAGTCACAGCAGAGATGGCCACACCCACTCCTTCAGTGAGGGCAGAGTTCCAACCACCCTCAGCCCCGCCCCCTCTCCACAGGTTACCATGGACTACAGAGGCTGCATCCTGAGGCCAGGGCGTTCCGACAATGCCAAGGGCAGACATGATGACCTTAAATGATTTCCTCTTGTGTCAGGTTTGGTAAACTTTAGGAGCTAGGAAATGGTCCACTTTACAGAAATGTTCAAATTTACTGGCATTTCTTATATTCTCTGCTATAACATTGTCCTGATTCTTTCTGTATATTCTATACTTATGTTATTGTTTTCCTTAATCAAAGTGTGTCTTTTCAATCTTTTCAAAGAAGATTCTTTGGACTTACTAAATCACCTGAATTTTATACGTTTTCTGTTGTATTAAGTTCTGCTCATATTTTTATTTATCTTTTTTCTATGTTCTCAGGGTTTATTGTTTTGATCTTCTGATGTCAATTAAAACACTTGGTTATTCATTTTAATAAATATTTTACTTATAAAGATTTGAACTTTTGAAGATTCCCGCATACTTGTAAGTTTCTAAGGGACAGGTCCTGTCCATTGTTGCTGGCCTAAGGTTTAGTTCACCATATAGCAATGTATATATTGACCTATTTTCCCCTCGACTTTCTGTGATTCCCTACATCTCACCTTTCTTTGCAGACAAGCCATTTGAAATACCCTTAACTTATTTCACAGCCAATAAGTCATTGAAATAATGTGTATTTTTAGAGAAATCTTCTTATATAATTAGGCAGAAAATCTCACCTGCCATAGTTTTCAAAACAGCATAATTTCACTCTTCTCAATGCTTAATCTGTTGTATTACACAACGTTTGAGTATTTAGCTTTATCAATGACATGTACTTTAAAAATGTTTTAGAGATCCTACCAGTCTTTGAAAACATCCTTGTTCCTTGTTTCAGTTCCAGTTTTATGTATATATTCTGGCTTGCACCTGATTATTCCAACAATTCATGGATGGCCTTGGGAATCTAATTCTGGTATTGATAGTCTTTACTGATTGTCTCCCCTCGTAGCTGATTTTTTCATTATTGTGTAAATTTAGATCATGAGCTCATGTTTAGCTAAACAGCTGACCTTGTAAGACGCTTAGGTGTGAACGCTCGTAAGCTTCCGCAGAAAGACGGAAAAAATTTATTTGTGTCCCTCCAATGAGTTGCCCACGAGGACACCGTTTTCTACAAGTGTTGGTCCAATACACCCTCTAGAGGATGGGGACTCCGACAGGGCTGATTGGCGGCCCCCGATCTGGGGCAGGGGCAGTGGGCAGCCTGTGGCCCGGTCTGGAGCCTCTTTGCATGTGTCCCTGGGACACATCTGCCTGCGAACTTCGTTCACCTGGCAGGAAACTACGATGCCCAGAACTATGGTTAGCTGTGCAGCGAGGTGAACTGTGAGGACAGGTTCCACACATACTTCAAGTAAGAGGTCGGCCTGAGTGGAAAGGTGAGAGTTTGGGCAGCTGTGCAGACAAAGAAGGCGCCCTTTGGCCTGGGCCTAAATGCTTGTGACACCCCACTGGACCTGCCGTGCTCTGAGGGCCCTGCCCTGGGAACCCTGCTCCCCTGACCTTTGTTCAGTCACAGCAGAGATGGCCACACCCACTCCTTCAGTGAGGGCAGAGTTCCAACCACCCTCAGCCCCGCCCCCTCTCCACAGGTTACCATGGACTACAGAGGCTGCATCCTGAGGCCAGGGCGTTCCGACAATGCCAAGGGCAGACATGATGACCTTAAATGATTTCCTCTTGTGTCAGGTTTGGTAAACTTTAGGAGCTAGGAAATGGTCCACTTTACAGAAATGTTCAAATTTACTGGCATTTCTTATATTCTCTGCTATAACATTGTCCTGATTCTTTCTGTATATTCTATACTTATGTTTTTGTTTTCCTTAATCAAAGTGTGTCTTTTCAATCTTTTCAAAGAAGATTCTTTGGACTTACTAAATCACCTGAATTTTATACGTTTTCTGTTGTATTAAGTTCTGCTCATATCTTTATTTATCTTTTTTCTATGTTCTCAGGGTTTATTGTTTTGATCTTCTGATGTCAATTAAAACACTTGGTTATTCATTTTAATAAATATTTTACTTATAAAGATTTGAACTTTTGAAGATTCCAGCTTACTTGTAAGTTTCTAAGGGTCAGGTCCTCTCCATTGTTGCTGGCCTAAGGTTTAGTTCACCATATAGCAATGTATATATTGACCTATTTTCCCCTCGACTTTCTGTGATTCCCTACATCTCACCTTTCTTTGCAGACAAGTCATTTGAAATACCCTTAACTTATTTCACAGCCAATAAGTCATTGAAATAATGTGTATTTTTAGAGAAATCTTCTTATATAATTAGGCAGAAAATCTCACCTGCCATAGTTTTCAAAACAGCATAATTTCACTCTTCTCAATGCTTAATCTGTTGTATTACACAACCTTTGAGTATTTAGCTTTATCAATGACATGTCCTTTAAAAATGTTTTAGAGATCCTACCAGTCTTTGAAAACATCCTTGTTCCTTGTTTCAGTTCCAGTTTTATGTATATATTCTGCCTTGCACCTGATTATTCCAACAATTAATGGATGGCCTTGGGAATCTGATTCTGGTATTGATAGTCTTTACTGATTGTCTCCCCTCGTAGCTGATTTTTTCATTATTGTGTAAATTTAGATCATGAGCTCATGTTTAGCTAAACAGCTGACCTTGTAAGACGCTTAGGTGTGAACGCTCGTAAGCTTCAGGAGAAAGTCGGCAAAATTTATTTGTGTCCCTCCAATGAGTTGCCCACGAGGACACCGTTTTCTACAAGTGTTGGTCCAATACGCCCTCTAAAGGAAGGGGATTCCGACAGGGCTGATTGGCGGCCCCCGATCTGGGGCAGGGGCAGTGGGCAGCCTGTGGCCCGGTCTGGAGCCTCTTTGCATGTGTCCCTGGGACACATCTGCCTGCGAACTTCGGTCACCTGGCAGGAAGCTACGATGCCCAGACCTATGGTTAGCTGTGCAGCGAGGTGTACTGTGAGGACAGGTTCCACACACACTTCAAGTAAGAGGGCGGCCTGAGTGGAAAGGTGAGAGTTTGGGCAGCTGTGCAGACAAAGAAGGCACACTTTGGCCTGGGCTTAAATGCTTGTGACACCCCACTGGACCTGCCGTGCTCTGAGGGCCCTGCCCTGGGCCCCCTGCTCCCCTGCCCTTTGTTCAGTCACAGCAGAGGTGGCCACACCCACTCCTTCAGTGAGGGCAGAGTTCCAACCACCCTCAGCCCCGCCCCCTCTCCACAGGTTACCATGGACTACAGAGGCTGCATCCTGAGGCCAGGGAGTTCCGACAATGCCAAGGGCAGACATGATGACCTTAAATGAATTCCTCTTGTGTCAGGTTTGGTAAACTTTAGGAGCTAGGAAATGGTCTACTTTACAGAAATGTTCAAATTTACTGGCATTTCTTATATTCTCTGCTATAACATTGTCCTGATTCTTTCTGTATATTCTATACTTATGTTTTTGTTTTCCTTAATCAAAGTGTGTCTTTTCAATCTTTTCAAAGAAGATTCTTTGGACTTACTAAATCACCTGAATTTTATACGTTTTCTGTTGTATTAAGTTCTGCTCATATCTTTATTTATCTTTTTTCTATGTTCTCAGGGTTTATTGTTTTGATCTTCTGATGTCAATTAAAACACTTGGTTATTCATTTTACTAAATATTTTACTTATAAAGATTTGAACTTTTGAAGATTCCAGCTTACTTGTAAGTTTCTAAGGGTCAGGTCCTCTCCATTGTTGCTGGCCTAAGGTTTAGTTCACCATATAGCCATGTATATATTGACCTATTTTCCCCTCGACTTTCTGTGATTCCCTACATCTCACCTTTCTTTGCAGACAAGCCATTTGAAATACCCTTAACTTATTTCACAGCCAATAAATCATTGAAATAATGTGTATTTTTAGGGAAATCTTCTTATATAATTAGGCAGAAAATCTCACCTCCCATAGTTTTCAAAACAGCATAATTTCACTCTTCTCAATGCTTAATCTGTTGTATTACACAACCTTTGAGTATTTAGCTTTATCAATGACATGTACTTTAAAAATGTTTTAGAGATCCTACCAGTCTTTGAAAACATCCTTGTTCCTTGTTTCAGTTCCAGTTTTATGTATATATTCTGCCTTGCACCTCATTATTCCAACAATTGATGGATGGCCTTGGGATTCTAATTCTGGTATTGATAGTCTTTACTGATTGTCTCCCCTCGTAGCTGATTTTTTCATTATTGTGTAAATTTAGATCATGAGCTCATGTTTAGCTAAACAGCTGACCTTGTAAGACGCTTAGGTGTGAACGCTCGTAAGCTTCCGCAGAAAGACGGCAAAGATTTATTTGTGTCCCTCCAATGAGTTGCCCACGAGGACACCGTTTTCTACAAGTGTTGGTCCAATACTCCCTCTAGAGGAAGGGGACTCCGACAGGGCTGATTGGCGGCCCCCCATCTGCGGCAGGGTCAGTGGGCAGCCTGTGGCCCGGGCTGGAGCCTCTTTGCATGTGTCCCTTGGACACATCTGCCTGCGAACTTCGGTCACCTGGCAGGAAACTACGATGCCCACAACTATGGTTAGCTGTGCAGGGAGGTGTACAGTGAGGACAAGTTCCACACATACTTCAAGTAAGAGGTCGGCCTGAGTGGAAAGGTGAGAGTTTGGGCAGCTGTGCAGACAAAGAAGGCGCCCTTTGGCCTGGGCCTAAATGCTTGTGACACCCCACTGGACCTGCCGTGCTCTGAGGACCCTGCCCTGGGACCCCTGCTCCCCTGCCCTTTGTTCAGTCACAGCAGAGATGGCCACACCCACTCCTTCAGTGAGGGCAGAGTTCCAACCACCCTCAGCCCCGCCCCCTCTCCACAGGTTACCATGGACTACAGAGGCTGCATCCTGAGGCCAGGGCGTTCCGACAATGCCAAGGGCAGACATGATGACCTTAAATGATTTCCTCTTGTGTCAGGTTTGGTAAACTTTAGGAGCTAGGAAATGGTCCACTTTACAGAAATGTTCAAATTTACTGGCATTTCTTATATTCTCTGCTATAACATTGTCCTGATTCTTTCTGTATATTCTATACTTATGTTTTTGTTTTCCTTAATCAAAGTGTGTCTTTTCAATCTTTTCAAAGAAGATTCTTTGGACTTACTAAATCACCTGAATTTTATACGTTTTCTGTTGTATTAAGTTCTGCTCATATCTTTATTTATCTTTTTTCTATGTTCTCAGGGTTTATTGTTTTGATCTTCTGATGTCAATTAAAACACTTGGTTATTCATTTTAATAAATATTTTACTTATAAAGATTTGAACTTTTGAAGATTCCAGCTTACTTGTAAGTTTCTAAGGGTCAGGTCCTCTCCATTGTTGCTGGCCTAAGGTTTAGTTCATCATATAGCAATGTATATATTGACCTATTTTCCCCTCGACTTTCTGTGATTCCCTACATCTCACCTTTCTTTGCAGACAAGCCATTTGAAATACCCTTAACTTATTTCACAGCCAATAAGTCATTGAAATAATGTGTATTTTTAGAGAAATCTTCTTATATAATTAGGCAGAAAATCTCACCTGCCATAGTTTTCAAAACAGCATAATTTCACTCTTCTCAATGCTTAATCTGTTGTATTACACAACCTTTGAGTATTTAGCTTTATCAATGACATGTCCTTTAAAAATGTTTGAGAGATCCTACCAGTCTTTGAAAACATCCTTGTTCCTTGTTTCAGTTCCAGTTTTATGTATATATTCTGGCTTGCACCTGATTATTCCAACAATTCATGGATGGCCTTGGGAATCTAATTCTGGTATTGATAGTCTTTACTGATTGTCTCCCCTCGTAGCTGATTTTTTCATTATTGTGTAAATTTAGATCATGAGCTCATGTTTAGCTAAACAGCTGACCTTGTAAGACGCTTAGGTGTGAACGCTCGTAAGCTTCCGTAGAAAGACGGAAAAAATTTATTTGTGTCCCTCCAATGAGTTGCCCACGAGGACACCGTTTTCTACAAGTGTTGGTCCAATACACCCTCTAGAGGATGGGGACTCCGACAGGGCTGATTGGCGGCCCCCGATCTGGGGCAGGGGCAGTGGGCAGCCTGTGGCCCGGGCTGGAGCCTCTTTGCATGTGTCCCTGGGACACATCTGCCTGCGAACTTCGGTCACCTGGCAGGAAACTACGATGCCCAGAACTATGGTTAGCTGTGCAGCGAGGTGAACTGTGAGGACAGGTTCCACACATACTTCAAGTAAGAGGTCGGCCTGAGTGGAAAGGTGAGAGTTTGGGCAGCTGTGCAGACAAAGAAGGCGCCCTTTGGCCTGGGCCTAAATGCTTGTGACACCCCACTGGACCTGCCGTGCTCTGAGGGCCCTGCCCTTGGAACCCTGCTCCCCTGCCCTTTGTTCAGTCACAGCAGAGATGGCCACACCCACTCCTTCAGTGAGGGCAGAGTTCCAACCACCCTCAGCCCCGCCCCCTCTCCACAGGTTACCATGGACTACAGAGGCTGCATCCTGAGGCTAGGGCGTTCCGAAAATGCCAAGGGCAGACATGATGACCTTAAATGATTTCCTCTTGTGTCAGGTTTGGTAAACTTTAGGAGCTAGGAAATGGTCCACTTTACAGAAATGTTCAAATTTACTGGCATTTCTTATATTCTCTGCTATAACATTGTCCTGATTCTTTCTGTATATTCTATACTTATGTTTTTGTTTTCCTTAATCAAAGTGTGTCTTTTCAATCTTTTCAAAGAAGATTCTTTGGACTTACTAAATCACCTGAATTTTATACGTTTTCTGTTGTATTAAGTTCTGCTCATATCTTTATTTATCTTTTTTCTATGTTCTCAGGGTTTATTGTTTTGATCTTCTGATGTCAATTAAAACACTTGGTTATTCATTTTACTAAATATTTTACTTATAAAGATTTGAACTTTTGAAGATTCCAGCTTACTTGTAAGTTTCTAAGGGTCAGGTCCTCTCCATTGTTGCTGGCCTAAGGTTTAGTTCACCATATAGCCATGTATATATTGACCTATTTTCCCCTCGACTTTCTGTGATTCCCTACATCTCACCTTTCTTTGCAGACAAGCCATTTGAAATACCCTTAACTTATTTCACAGCCAATAAATCATTGAAATAATGTGTATTTTTAGGGAAATCTTCTTATATAATTAGGCAGAAAATCTCACCTCCCATAGTTTTCAAAACAGCATAATTTCACTCTTCTCAATGCTTAATCTGTTGTATTACACAACCTTTGAGTATTTAGCTTTATCAATGACATGTACTTTAAAAATGTTTTAGAGATCCTACCAGTCTTTGAAAACATCCTTGTTCCTTGTTTCAGTTCCAGTTTTATGTATATATTCTGCCTTGCACCTCATTATTCCAACAATTGATGGATGGCCTTGGGATTCTAATTCTGGTATTGATAGTCTTTACTGATTGTCTCCCCTCGTAGCTGATTTTTTCATTATTGTGTAAATTTAGATCATGAGCTCATGTTTAGCTAAACAGCTGACCTTGTAAGACGCTTAGGTGTGAACGCTCGTAAGCTTCCGCAGAAAGACGGCAAAGATTTATTTGTGTCCCTCCAATGAGTTGCCCACGAGGACACCGTTTTCTACAAGTGTTGGTCCAATACTCCCTCTAGAGGAAGGGGACTCCGACAGGGCTGATTGGCGGCCCCCCATCTGCGGCAGGGTCAGTGGGCAGCCTGTGGCCCGGGCTGGAGCCTCTTTGCATGTGTCCCTTGGACACATCTGCCTGCGAACTTCGGTCACCTGGCAGGAAACTACGATGCCCACAACTATGGTTAGCTGTGCAGGGAGGTGTACAGTGAGGACAAGTTCCACACATACTTCAAGTAAGAGGTCGGCCTGAGTGGAAAGGTGAGAGTTTGGGCAGCTGTGCAGACAAAGAAGGCGCCCTTTGGCCTGGGCCTAAATGCTTGTGACACCCCACTGGACCTGCCGTGCTCTGAGGACCCTGCCCTGGGACCCCTGCTCCCCTGCCCTTTGTTCAGTCACAGCAGAGATGGCCACACCCACTCCTTCAGTGAGGGCAGAGTTCCAACCAACCTCAGCCCCGCCCCCTCTCCACAGGTTACCATGGACTACAGAGGCTGCATCCTGAGGCCAGGGCGTTCCGACAATGCCAAGGGCAGACATGATGACCTTAAATGATTTCCTCTTGTGTCAGGTTTGGTAAACTTTAGGAGCTAGGAAATGGTCCACTTTACAGAAATGTTCAAATTTACTGGCATTTCTTATATTCTCTGCTATAACATTGTCCTGATTCTTTCTGTATATTCTATACTTATGTTTTTGTTTTCCTTAATCAAAGTGTGTCTTTTCAATCTTTTCAAAGAAGATTCTTTGGACTTACTAAATCACCTGAATTTTATACGTTTTCTGTTGTATTAAGTTCTGCTCATATCTTTATTTATCTTTTTTCTATGTTCTCAGGGTTTATTGTTTTGATCTTCTGATGTCAATTAAAACACTTGGTTATTCATTTTAATAAATATTTTACTTATAAAGATTTGAACTTTTGAAGATTCCAGCTTACTTGTAAGTTTCTAAGGGTCAGGTCCTCTCCATTGTTGCTGGCCTAAGGTTTAGTTCATCATATAGCAATGTATATATTGACCTATTTTCCCCTCGACTTTCTGTGATTCCCTACATCTCACCTTTCTTTGCAGACAAGCCATTTGAAATACCCTTAACTTATTTCACAGCCAATAAGTCATTGAAATAATGTGTATTTTTAGAGAAATCTTCTTATATAATTAGGCAGAAAATCTCACCTGCCATAGTTTTCAAAACAGCATAATTTCACTCTTCTCAATGCTTAATCTGTTGTATTACACAACCTTTGAGTATTTAGCTTTATCAATGACATGTCCTTTAAAAATGTTTGAGAGATCCTACCAGTCTTTGAAAACATCCTTGTTCCTTGTTTCAGTTCCAGTTTTATGTATATATTCTGGCTTGCACCTGATTATTCCAACAATTCATGGATGGCCTTGGGAATCTAATTCTGGTATTGATAGTCTTTACTGATTGTCTCCCCTCGTAGCTGATTTTTTCATTATTGTGTAAATTTAGATCATGAGCTCATGTTTAGCTAAACAGCTGACCTTGTAAGACGCTTAGGTGTGAACGCTCGTAAGCTTCCGTAGAAAGACGGAAAAAATTTATTTGTGTCCCTCCAATGAGTTGCCCACGAGGACACCGTTTTCTACAAGTGTTGGTCCAATACACCCTCTAGAGGATGGGGACTCCGACAGGGCTGATTGGCGGCCCCCGATCTGGGGCAGGGGCAGTGGGCAGCCTGTGGCCCGGGCTGGAGCCTCTTTGCATGTGTCCCTGGGACACATCTGCCTGCGAACTTCGGTCACCTGGCAGGAAACTACGATGCCCAGAACTATGGTTAGCTGTGCAGCGAGGTGAACTGTGAGGACAGGTTCCACACATACTTCAAGTAAGAGGTCGGCCTGAGTGGAAAGGTGAGAGTTTGGGCAGCTGTGCAGACAAAGAAGGCGCCCTTTGGCCTGGGCCTAAATGCTTGTGACACCCCACTGGACCTGCCGTGCTCTGAGGGCCCTGCCCTTGGAACCCTGCTCCCCTGCCCTTTGTTCAGTCACAGCAGAGATGGCCACACCCACTCCTTCAGTGAGGGCAGAGTTCCAACCACCCTCAGCCCCGCCCCCTCTCCACAGGTTACCATGGACTACAGAGGCTGCATCCTGAGGCTAGGGCGTTCCGAAAATGCCAAGGGCAGACATGATGACCTTAAATGATTTCCTCTTGTGTCAGGTTTGGTAAACTTTAGGAGCTAGGAAATGGTCCACTTTACAGAAATGTTCAAATTTACTGGCATTTCTTATATTCTCTGCTATAACATTGTCCTGATTCTTTCTGTATATTCTATACTTATGTTTTTGTTTTCCTTAATCAAAGTGTGTCTTTTCAATCTTTTCAAAGAAGATTCTTTGGACTTACTAAATCACCTGAATTTTATACGTTTTCTGTTGTATTAAGTTCTGCTCATATCTTTATTTATCTTTTTTCTATGTTCTCAGGGTTTATTGTTTTGATCTTCTGATGTCAATTAAAACACTTGGTTATTCATTTTACTAAATATTTTACTTATAAAGATTTGAACTTTTGAAGATTCCAGCTTACTTGTAAGTTTCTAAGGGTCAGGTCCTCTCCATTGTTGCTGGCCTAAGGTTTAGTTCACCATATAGCCATGTATATATTGACCTATTTTCCCCTCGACTTTCTGTGATTCCCTACATCTCACCTTTCTTTGCAGACAAGCCATTTGAAATACCCTTAACTTATTTCACAGCCAATAAATCATTGAAATAATGTGTATTTTTAGGGAAATCTTCTTATATAATTAGGCAGAAAATCTCACCTCCCATAGTTTTCAAAACAGCATAATTTCACTCTTCTCAATGCTTAATCTGTTGTATTACACAACCTTTGAGTATTTAGCTTTATCAATGACATGTACTTTAAAAATGTTTTAGAGATCCTACCAGTCTTTGAAAACATCCTTGTTCCTTGTTTCAGTTCCAGTTTTATGTATATATTCTGCCTTGCACCTCATTATTCCAACAATTGATGGATGGCCTTGGGATTCTAATTCTGGTATTGATAGTCTTTACTGATTGTCTCCCCTCGTAGCTGATTTTTTCATTATTGTGTAAATTTAGATCATGAGCTCATGTTTAGCTAAACAGCTGACCTTGTAAGACGCTTAGGTGTGAACGCTCGTAAGCTTCCGCAGAAAGACGGCAAAGATTTATTTGTGTCCCTCCAATGAGTTGCCCACGAGGACACCGTTTTCTACAAGTGTTGGTCCAATACTCCCTCTAGAGGAAGGGGACTCCGACAGGGCTGATTGGCGGCCCCCCATCTGCGGCAGGGTCAGTGGGCAGCCTGTGGCCCGGGCTGGAGCCTCTTTGCATGTGTCCCTTGGACACATCTGCCTGCGAACTTCGGTCACCTGGCAGGAAACTACGATGCCCACAACTATGGTTAGCTGTGCAGGGAGGTGTACAGTGAGGACAAGTTCCACACATACTTCAAGTAAGAGGTCGGCCTGAGTGGAAAGGTGAGAGTTTGGGCAGCTGTGCAGACAAAGAAGGCGCCCTTTGGCCTGGGCCTAAATGCTTGTGACACCCCACTGGACCTGCCGTGCTCTGAGGACCCTGCCCTGGGACCCCTGCTCCCCTGCCCTTTGTTCAGTCACAGCAGAGATGGCCACACCCACTCCTTCAGTGAGGGCAGAGTTCCAACCACCCTCAGCCCCGCCCCCTCTCCACAGGTTACCATGGACTACAGAGGCTGCATCCTGAGGCCAGGGCGTTCCGACAATGCCAAGGGCAGACATGATGACCTTAAATGATTTCCTCTTGTGTCAGGTTTGGTAAACTTTAGGAGCTAGGAAATGGTCCACTTTACAGAAATGTTCAAATTTACTGGCATTTCTTATATTCTCTGCTATAACATTGTCCTGATTCTTTCTGTATATTCTATACTTATGTTTTTGTTTTCCTTAATCAAAGTGTGTCTTTTCAATCTTTTCAAAGAAGATTCTTTGGACTTACTAAATCACCTGAATTTTATACGTTTTCTGTTGTATTAAGTTCTGCTCATATCTTTATTTATCTTTTTTCTATGTTCTCAGGGTTTATTGTTTTGATCTTCTGATGTCAATTAAAACACTTGGTTATTCATTTTAATAAATATTTTACTTATAAAGATTTGAACTTTTGAAGATTCCAGCTTACTTGTAAGTTTCTAAGGGTCAGGTCCTCTCCATTGTTGCTGGCCTAAGGTTTAGTTCATCATATAGCAATGTATATATTGACCTATTTTCCCCTCGACTTTCTGTGATTCCCTACATCTCACCTTTCTTTGCAGACAAGCCATTTGAAATACCCTTAACTTATTTCACAGCCAATAAGTCATTGAAATAATGTGTATTTTTAGAGAAATCTTCTTATATAATTAGGCAGAAAATCTCACCTGCCATAGTTTTCAAAACAGCATAATTTCACTCTTCTCAATGCTTAATCTGTTGTATTACACAACCTTTGAGTATTTAGCTTTATCAATGACATGTCCTTTAAAAATGTTTTAGAGATCCTACCAGTCTTTGAAAACATCCTTGTTCCTTGTTTCAGTTCCAGTTTTATGTATATATTCTGGCTTGCACCTGATTATTCCAACAATTCATGGATGGCCTTGGGAATCTAATTCTGGTATTGATAGTCTTTACTGATTGTCTCCCCTCGTAGCTGATTTTTTCATTATTGTGTAAATTTAGATCATGAGCTCATGTTTAGCTAAACAGCTGACCTTGTAAGACGCTTAGGTGTGAACGCTCGTAAGCTTCCGTAGAAAGACGGAAAAAATTTATTTGTGTCCCTCCAATGAGTTGCCCACGAGGACACCGTTTTCTACAAGTGTTGGTCCAATACACCCTCTAGAGGATGGGGACTCCGACAGGGCTGATTGGCGGCCCCCGATCTGGGGCAGGGGCAGTGGGCAGCCTGTGGCCCGGGCTGGAGCCTCTTTGCATGTGTCCCTGGGACACATCTGCCTGCGAACTTCGGTCACCTGGCAGGAAACTACGATGCCCAGAACTATGGTTAGCTGTGCAGCGAGGTGAACTGTGAGGACAGGTTCCACACATACTTCAAGTAAGAGGTCGGCCTGAGAGGAAAGGTGAGAGTTTGGGCAGCTGTGCAGACAAAGAAGGCGCCCTTTGGCCTGGGCCTAAATGCTTGTGACACCCCACTGGACCTGCCGTGCTCTGAGGGCCCTGCCCTTGGAACCCTGCTCCCCTGCCCTTTGTTCAGTCACAGCAGAGATGGCCACACCCACTCCTTCAGTGAGGGCAGAGTTCCAACCACCCTCAGCCCCGCCCCCTCTCCACAGGTTACCATGGACTACAGAGGCTGCATCCTGAGGCTAGGGCGTTCCGAAAATGCCAAGGGCAGACATGATGACCTTAAATGATTTCCTCTTGTGTCAGGTTTGGTAAACTTTAGGAGCTAGGAAATGGTCCACTTTACAGAAATGTTCAAATTTACTGGCATTTCTTATATTCTCTGCTATAACATTGTCCTGATTCTTTCTGTATATTCTATACTTATGTTTTTGTTTTCCTTAATCAAAGTGTGTCTTTTCAATCTTTTCAAAGAAGATTCTTTGGACTTACTAAATCACCTGAATTTTATACGTTTTCTGTTGTATTAAGTTCTGCTCATATCTTTATTTATCTTTTTTCTATGTTCTCAGGGTTTATTGTTTTGATCTTCTGATGTCAATTAAAACACTTGGTTATTCATTTTAATAAATATTTTACTTATAAAGATTTGAACTTTTGAAGATTCCAGCTTACTTGTAAGTTTCTAAGGGTCAGGTCCTCTCCATTGTTGCTGGCCTAAGGTTTAGTTCACCATATAGCAATGTATATATTGACCTATTTTCCCCTCGACTTTCTGTGATTCCCTACATCTCACCTTTCTTTGCAGACAAGCCATTTGAAATACCCTTAACTTATTTCACAGCCAATAAATCATTGAAATAATGTGTATTTTTAGGGAAATCTTCTTATATAATTAGGCAGAAAATCTCACCTGCCATAGTTTTCAAAACAGCATAATTTCACTCTTCTCAATGCTTAATCTGTTGTATTACACAACCTTTGAGTATTTAGCTTTATCAATGACATGTACTTTAAAAATGTTTTAGAGATCCTACCAGTCTTTGAAAACATCCTTGTTCCTTGTTTCAGTTCCAGTTTTATGTATATATTCTGCCTTGCACCTGATTATTCCAACAATTGATGGATGGCCTTGGGATTCTAATTCTGGTATTGATAGTCTTTACTGATTGTCTCCCCTCGTAGCTGATTTTTTCATTATTGTGTAAATTTAGATCATGAGCTCATGTTTAGCTAAACAGCTGACCTTGTAAGACGCTTAGGTGTGAACGCTCGTAAGCTTCCGCAGAAAGACGGCAAAGATTTATTTGTGTCCCTCCAATGAGTTGCCCACGAGGACACCGTTTTCTACAAGTGTTGGTCCAATACTCCCTCTAGAGGAAGGGGACTCCGACAGGGCTGATTGGCGGCCCCCGATCTGCGGCAGGGTCAGTGGGCAGCCTGTGGCCCGGGCTGGAGCCTCTTTGCATGTGTCCCTTGGACACATCTGCCTGCGAACTTCGGTCACCTGGCAGGAAACTACGATGCCCACAACTATGGTTAGCTGTGCAGGGAGGTGTACAGTGAGGACAAGTTCCACACATACTTCAAGTAAGAGGTCGGCCTGAGTGGAAAGGTGAGAGTTTGGGCAGCTGTGCAGACAAAGAAGGCGCCCTTTGGCCTGGGCCTAAATGCTTGTGGCACCCCACTGGACCTGCCGTGCTCTGAGGACCCTGCCCTGGGACCCCTGCTCCCCTGCCCTTTGTTCAGTCACAGCAGAGATGGCCACACCCACTCCTTCAGTGAGGGCAGAGTTCCAACCACCCTCAGCCCCGCCCCCTCTCCACAGGTTACCATGGACTACAGAGGCTGCATCCTGAGGCCAGGGCGTTCCGAGAATGCCAAGGGCAGACATGATGACCTTAAATGATTTCCTCTTGTGTCAGGTTTGGTAAACTTTAGGAGCTAGGAAATGGTCCACTTTACAGAAATGTTCAAATTTACTGGCATTTCTTATATTCTCTGCTATAACATTGTCCTGATTCTTTCTGTATATTCTATACTTATGTTTTTGTTTTCCTTAATCAAAGTGTGTCTTTTCAATCTTTTCAAAGAAGATTCTTTGGACTTACTAAATCACCTGAATTTTATACGTTTTCTGTTGTATTAAGTTCTGCTCATATCTTTATTTATCTTTTTTCTATGTTCTCAGGGTTTATTGTTTTGATCTTCTGATGTCAATTAAAACACTTGGTTATTCATTTTAATAAATATTTTACTTATAAAGATTTGAACTTTTGAAGATTCCAGCTTACTTGTAAGTTTCTAAGGGTCAGGTCCTCTCCATTGTTGCTGGCCTAAGGTTTAGTTCACCATATAGCAATGTATATATTGACCTATTTTCCCCTCGACTTTCTGTGATTCCCTACATCTCACCTTTCTTTGCAGACAAGCCATTTGAAATACCCTTAACTTATTTCACAGCCAATAAGTCATTGAAATAATGTGTATTTTTAGAGAAATCTTCTTATATAATTAGGCAGAAAATCTCACCTGCCATAGTTTTCAAAACAGCATAATTTCACTCTTCTCAATGCTTAATCTGTTGTATTACACAACCTTTGAGTATTTAGCTTTATCAATGACATGTCCTTTAAAAATGTTTTAGAGATCCTACCAGTCTTTGAAAACATCCTTGTTCCTTGTTTCAGTTCCAGTTTTATGTATATATTCTGGCTTGCACCTGATTATTCCAACAATTCATGGATGGCCTTGGGAATCTAATTCTGGTATTGATAGTCTTTACTGATTGTCTCCCCTCGTAGCTGATTTTTTCATTATTGTGTAAATTTAGATCATGAGCTCATGTTTAGCTAAACAGCTGACCTTGTAAGACGCTTAGGTGTGAACGCTCGTAAGCTTCCGCAGAAAGACGGAAAAAATTTATTTGTGTCCCTCCAATGAGTTGCCCACGAGGACACCGTTTTCTACAAGTGTTGGTCCAATACACCCTCTAGAGGATGGGGACTCCGACAGGGCTGATTGGCGGCCCCCGATCTGGGGCAGGGGCAGTGGGCAGCCTGTGGCCCGGGCTGGAGCCTCTTTGCATGTGTCCCTGGGACACATCTGCCTGCGAACTTCGGTCACCTGGCAGGAAACTACGATGCCCAGAACTATGGTTAGCTGTGCAGCGAGGTGAACTGTGAGGACAGGTTCCACACATACTTCAAGTAAGAGGTCGGCCTGAGTGGAAAGGTGAGAGTTTGGGCAGCTGTGCAGACAAAGAAGGCGCCCTTTGGCCTGGGCCTAAATGCTTGTGACACCCCACTGGACCTGCCGTGCTCTGAGGGCCCTGCCCTTGGAACCCTGCTCCCCTGCCCTTTGTTCAGTCACAGCAGAGATGGCCACACCCACTCCTTCAGTGAGGGCAGAGTTCCAACCACCCTCAGCCCCGCCCCCTCTCCACAGGTTACCATGGACTACAGAGGCTGCATCCTGAGGCTAGGGCGTTCCGAAAATGCCAAGGGCAGACATGATGACCTTAAATGATTTCCTCTTGTGTCAGGTTTGGTAAACTTTAGGAGCTAGGAAATGGTCCACTTTACAGAAATGTTCAAATTTACTGGCATTTCTTATATTCTCTGCTATAACATTGTCCTGATTCTTTCTGTATATTCTATACTTATGTTTTTGTTTTCCTTAATCAAAGTGTGTCTTTTCAATCTTTTCAAAGAAGATTCTTTGGACTTACTAAATCACCTGAATTTTATACGTTTTCTGTTGTATTAAGTTCTGCTCATATCTTTATTTATCTTTTTTCTATGTTCTCAGGGTTTATTGTTTTGATCTTCTGATGTCAATTAAAACACTTGGTTATTCATTTTAATAAATATTTTACTTATAAAGATTTGAACTTTTGAAGATTCCAGCTTACTTGTAAGTTTCTAAGGGTCAGGTCCTCTCCATTGTTGCTGGCCTAAGGTTTAGTTCACCATATAGCAATGTATATATTGACCTATTTTCCCCTCGACTTTCTGTGATTCCCTACATCTCACCTTTCTTTGCAGACAAGCCATTTGAAATACCCTTAACTTATTTCACAGCCAATAAATCATTGAAATAATGTGTATTTTTAGGGAAATCTTCTTATATAATTAGGCAGAAAATCTCACCTGCCATAGTTTTCAAAACAGCATAATTTCACTCTTCTCAATGCTTAATCTGTTGTATTACACAACCTTTGAGTATTTAGCTTTATCAATGACATGTACTTTAAAAATGTTTTAGAGATCCTACCAGTCTTTGAAAACATCCTTGTTCCTTGTTTCAGTTCCAGTTTTATGTATATATTCTGCCTTGCACCTGATTATTCCAACAATTGATGGATGGCCTTGGGATTCTAATTCTGGTATTGATAGTCTTTACTGATTGTCTCCCCTCGTAGCTGATTTTTTCATTATTGTGTAAATTTAGATCATGAGCTCATGTTTAGCTAAACAGCTGACCTTGTAAGACGCTTAGGTGTGAACGCTCGTAAGCTTCCGCAGAAAGACGGCAAAGATTTATTTGTGTCCCTCCAATGAGTTGCCCACGAGGACACCGTTTTCTACAAGTGTTGGTCCAATACTCCCTCTAGAGGAAGGGGACTCCGACAGGGCTGATTGGCGGCCCCCGATCTGCGGCAGGGTCAGTGGGCAGCCTGTGGCCCGGGCTGGAGCCTCTTTGCATGTGTCCCTTGGACACATCTGCCTGCGAACTTCGGTCACCTGGCAGGAAACTACGATGCCCACAACTATGGTTAGCTGTGCAGGGAGGTGTACAGTGAGGACAAGTTCCACACATACTTCAAGTAAGAGGTCGGCCTGAGTGGAAAGGTGAGAGTTTGGGCAGCTGTGCAGACAAAGAAGGCGCCCTTTGGCCTGGGCCTAAATGCTTGTGGCACCCCACTGGACCTGCCGTGCTCTGAGGACCCTGCCCTGGGACCCCTGCTCCCCTGCCCTTTGTTCAGTCACAGCAGAGATGGCCACACCCACTCCTTCAGTGAGGGCAGAGTTCCAACCACCCTCAGCCCCGCCCCCTCTCCACAGGTTACCATGGACTACAGAGGCTGCATCCTGAGGCCAGGGCGTTCCGACAATGCCAAGGGCAGACATGATGACCTTAAATGATTTCCTCTTGTGTCAGGTTTGGTAAACTTTAGGAGCTAGGAAATGGTCCACTTTACAGAAATGTTCAAATTTACTGGCATTTCTTATATTCTCTGCTATAACATTGTCCTGATTCTTTCTGTATATTCTATACTTATGTTTTTGTTTTCCTTAATCAAAGTGTGTCTTTTCAATCTTTTCAAAGAAGATTCTTTGGACTTACTAAATCACCTGAATTTTATACGTTTTCTGTTGTATTAAGTTCTGCTCATATCTTTATTTATCTTTTTTCTATGTTCTCAGGGTTTATTGTTTTGATCTTCTGATGTCAATTAAAACACTTGGTTATTCATTTTAATAAATATTTTACTTATAAAGATTTGAACTTTTGAAGATTCCAGCTTACTTGTAAGTTTCTAAGGGTCAGGTCCTCTCCATTGTTGCTGGCCTAAGGTTTAGTTCACCATATAGCAATGTATATATTGACCTATTTTCCCCTCGACTTTCTGTGATTCCCTACATCTCACCTTTCTTTGCAGACAAGCCATTTGAAATACCCTTAACTTATTTCACAGCCAATAAGTCATTGAAATAATGTGTATTTTTAGAGAAATCTTCTTATATAATTAGGCAGAAAATCTCACCTGCCATAGTTTTCAAAACAGCATAATTTCACTCTTCTCAATGCTTAATCTGTTGTATTACACAACCTTTGAGTATTTAGCTTTATCAATGACATGTACTTTAAAAATGTTTTAGAGATCCTACCAGTCTTTGAAAACATCCTTGTTCCTTGTTTCAGTTCCAGTTTTATGTATATATTCTGGCTTGCACCTGATTATTCCAACAATTCATGGATGGCCTTGGGAATCTAATTCTGGTATTGATAGTCTTTACTGATTGTCTCCCCTCGTAGCCGATTTTTTCATTATTGTGTAAATTTAGATCATGAGCTCATGTTTAGCTAAACAGCTGACCTTGTAAGACGCTTAGGTGTGAACGCTCGTAAGCTTCCGCAGAAAGACGGAAAAAATTTATTTGTGTCCCTCCAATGAGTTGCCCACGAGGACACCGTTTTCTACAAGTGTTGGTCCAATACACCCTCTAGAGGATGGGGACTCCGACAGGGCTGATTGGCGGCCCCCGATCTGGGGCAGGGGCAGTGGGCAGCCTGTGGCCCGGGCTGGAGCCTCTTTGCATGTGTCCCTGGGACACATCTGCCTGCAAACTTCGGTCACCTGGCAGGAAACTACGATGCCCAGAACTATGGTTAGCTGTGCAGCGAGGTGTACTGTGAGGACAGGTTCCACACACACTTCAAGTAAGAGGTCGGCCTGAGTGGAAAGGTGAGAGTTTGGGCAGCTGTGCAGACAAAGAAGGCACACTTTGGCCTGGGCCTAAATGCTTGTGACACCCCGCTGGACCTGCCGTGCTCTGAGGGCCCTGCCCTGGGCCCCCTGCTCCCCTGCCCTTTGTTCAGTCACAGCAGAGATGGCCACACCCACTCCTTCAGTGAGGGCAGAGTTCCAACCACCCTCAGCCCCGCCCCCTCTCCACAGGTTACCATGGACTACAGAGGCTGCATCCTGAGGCCAGGGCGTTCCGACAATGCCAAGGGCAGACATGATGACCTTAAATGATTTCCTCTTGTGTCAGGTTTGGTAAACTTTAGGAGCTAGGAAATGGTCCACTTTACAGAAATGTTCAAATTTACTGGCATTTCTTATATTCTCTGCTATAACATTGTCCTGATTCTTTCTGTATATTCTATACTTATGTTTTTGTTTTCCTTAATCAAAGTGTGTCTTTTCAATCTTTTCAAAGAAGATTCTTTGGACTTACTAAATCACCTGAATTTTATACGTTTTCTGTTGTATTAAGTTCTGCTCATATCTTTATTTATCTTTTTTCTATGTTCTCAGGGTTTATTGTTTTGATCTTCTGATGTCAATTAAAACACTTGGTTATTCATTTTAATAAATATTTTACTTATAAAGATTTGAACTTTTGAAGATTCCAGCTTACTTGTAAGTTTCTAAGGGTCAGATCCTATCCATTGTTGCTGGCCTAAGGTTTAGTTCACCATATAGCAATGTATATATTGACCTATTTTCCCCTCGACTTTCTGTGATTCCCTACATCTCACCTTTCTTTGCAGACAAGCCATTTGAAATACCCTTAACTTATTTCACAGCCAATAAGTCATTGAAATAATGTGTATTTTTAGAGAAATCTTCTTATATAATTAGGCAGAAAATCTCACCTGCCATAGTTTTCAAAACAGCATAATTTCACTCTTCTCAATGCTTAATCTGTTGTATTACACAACCTTTGAGTATTTAGCTTTATCAATGACATGTCCTTTAAAAATGTTTTAGAGATCCTACCAGTCTTTGAAAACATCCTTGTTCCTTGTTTCAGTTCCAGTTTTATGTATATATTCTGCCTTGCACCTGATTATTCCAACAATTGATGGATGGCCTTGGGAATCTAATTCTGGTATTGATAGTCTTTACTGATTGTCTCCCCTCGTAGCTGATTTCTTCATTATTGTGTAAATTTAGATCATGAGCTCATGTTTAGCTAAACAGCTGACCTTGTAAGACGCTTAGGTGTGAACGCTCGTAAGCTTCCGCAGAAAGACGGCAAAGATTTATTGGTGTCCCTCCAATGAGTTGCCCACGAGGACACCGTTTTCTACAAGTGTTGGTCCAATACGCCCTCTAGAGGAAGGGGACTCCGACAGGGCTGATTGGCGGCCCCCGATCTGGGGCAGGGGCAGTGGGCAGCCTGTGGCCCGGTCTGGAGCCTCTTTGCATGTGTCCCTGGGACACATCTGCCTGCGAACTTCGGTCACCTGGCAGGAAGCTACGATGCCCAGACCTATGGTTAGCTGTGCAGCGAGGTGTACTGTGAGGACAGGTTCCACACACACTTCAAGTAAGAGGTCGGCCTGAGTGGAAAGGTGAGAGTTTGGGCAGCTGTGCAGACAAAGAAGGCACACTTTGGCCTGGGCCTAAATGCTTGTGACACCCCACTGGACCTGCCGTGCTCTGAGGGCCCTGCCCTGGCCCCCCTGCTCCCCTGCCCTTTGTTCAGTCACAGCAGAGATGGCCACACCCACTCCTTCAGTGAGGGCAGAGTTCCAACCACCCTCAGCCCCGCCCCCTCTCCACAGGTTACCATGGACTACAGAGGCTGCATCCTGAGGCCAGGGCGTTCCGACAATGCCAAGGGCAGACATGATGACCTTAAATGATTTCCTCTTGTGTCAGGTTTGGTAAATTTTAGGAGCTAGGAAATGGTCCACTTTACAGAAATGTTCAAATTTACTGGCATTTCTTATATTCTCTGCTATAACATTGTCCTGATTCTTTCTGTATATTCTATACTTATGTTTTTGTTTTCCTTAATCAAAGTGTGTCTTTTCAATCTTTTCAAAGAAGATTCTTTGGACTTACTAAATCACCTGAATTTTATACGTTTTCTGTTGTATTAAGTTCTGCTCATATCTTTATTTATCTTTTTTCTATGTTCTCAGGGTTTATTGTTTTGATCTTCTGATGTCAATTAAAACACTTGGTTATTCATTTTAATAAATATTTTACTTATAAAGATTTGAACTTTTGAAGATTCCAGCTTACTTGTAAGTTTCTAAGGGTCAGGTCCTCTCCATTGTTGCTGGCCTAAGGTTTAGTTCACCATATAGCAATGTATATATTGACCTATTTTCCCCTCGACTTTCTGTGATTCCCTACATCTCACCTTTCTTTGCAGACAAGCCATTTGAAATACCCTTAACTTATTTCACAGCCAATAAGTCATTGAAATAATGTGTATTTTTAGAGAAATCTTCTTATATAATTAGGCAGAAAATCTCACCTGCCATAGTTTTCAAAACAGCATAATTTCACTCTTCTCAATGCTTAATCTGTTGTATTACACAACCTTTGAGTATTTAGCTTTATCAATGACATGTCCTTTAAAAATGTTTTAGAGATCCTACCAGTCTTTGAAAACATCCTTGTTCCTTGTTTCAGTTCCAGTTTTATGTATATATTCTGGCTTGCACCTGATTATTCCAACAATTCATGGATGGCCTTGGGAATCTAATTCTGGTATTGATAGTCTTTACTGATTGTCTCCCCTCGTAGCTGATTTTTTCATTATTGTGTAAATTTAGATCATGAGCTCATGTTTAGCTAAACAGCTGACCTTGTAAGACGCTTAGGTGTGAACGCTCGTAAGCTTCCGCAGAAAGACGGAAAAAATTTATTTGTGTCCCTCCAATGAGTTGCCCACGAGGACACCGTTTTCTACAAGTGTTGGTCCAATACACCCTCTAGAGGATGGGGACTCCGACAGGGCTGATTGGCGGCCCCCGATCTGGGGCAGGGGCAGTGGGCAGCCTGTGGCCCGGTCTGGAGCCTCTTTGCATGTGTCCCTGGGACACATCTGCCTGCAAACTTCGGTCACCTGGCAGGAAACTACGATGCCCAGAACTATGGTTAGCTGTGCAGCGAGGTGTACTGTGAGGACAGGTTCCACACACACTTCAAGTAAGAGGTCGGCCTGAGTGGAAAGGTGAGAGTTTGGGCAGCTGTGCAGACAAAGAAGGCGCCCTTTGGCCTGGGCCTAAATGCTTGTGACACCCCGCTGGACCTGCCGTGCTCTGAGGGCCCTGCCCTGGGCCCCCTGCTCCCCTGCCCTTTGTTCAGTCACAGCAGAGATGGCCACACCCACTCCTTCAGTGAGGGCAGAGTTCCAACCACCCTCAGCCCCGCCCCCTCTCCACAGGTTACCATGGACTACAGAGGCTGCATCCTGAGGCCAGGGCGTTCCGACAATGCCAAGGGCAGACATGATGACCTTAAATGATTTCCTCTTGTGTCAGGTTTGGTAAACTTTAGGAGCTAGGAAATGGTCCACTTTACAGAAATGTTCAAATTTACTGGCATTTCTTATATTCTCTGCTATAACATTGTCCTGATTCTTTCTGTATATTCTATACTTATGTTTTTGTTTTCCTTAATCAAAGTGTGTCTTTTCAATCTTTTCAAAGAAGATTCTTTGGACTTACTAAATCACCTGAATTTTATACGTTTTCTGTTGTATTAAGTTCTGCTCATATCTTTATTTATCTTTTTTCTATGTTCTCAGGGTTTATTGTTTTGATCTTCTGATGTCAATTAA
Organism: Mesoplodon mirus; assembly: GCF_964341445.2. Classification (NCBI taxonomy): domain Eukaryota; kingdom Metazoa; phylum Chordata; class Mammalia; order Artiodactyla; family Ziphiidae; genus Mesoplodon; species Mesoplodon mirus. The sequence goes on along the minus strand of NC_138976.1, from coordinate 186,671,546 downwards.
AACACTTGGTTATTCATTTTAATAAATATTTTACTTATAAAGATTTGAACTTTTGAAGATTCCAGCTTACTTGTAAGTTTCTAAGGGTCAGATCCTATCCATTGTTGCTGGCCTAAGGTTTAGTTCACCATATAGCAATGTATATATTGACCTATTTTCCCCTCGACTTTCTGTGATTCCCTACATCTCACCTTTCTTTGCAGACAAGCCATTTGAAATACCCTTAACTTATTTCACAGCCAATAAGTCATTGAAATAATGTGTATTTTTAGAGAAATCTTCTTATATAATTAGGCAGAAAATCTCACCTGCCATAGTTTTCAAAACAGCATAATTTCACTCTTCTCAATGCTTAATCTGTTGTATTACACAACCTTTGAGTATTTAGCTTTATCAATGACATGTCCTTTAAAAATGTTTTAGAGATCCTACCAGTCTTTGAAAACATCCTTGTTCCTTGTTTCAGTTCCAGTTTTATGTATATATTCTGCCTTGCACCTGATTATTCCAACAATTGATGGATGGCCTTGGGAATCTAATTCTGGTATTGATAGTCTTTACTGATTGTCTCCCCTCGTAGCTGATTTCTTCATTATTGTGTAAATTTAGATCATGAGCTCATGTTTAGCTAAACAGCTGACCTTGTAAGACGCTTAGGTGTGAACGCTCGTAAGCTTCCGCAGAAAGACGGCAAAGATTTATTGGTGTCCCTCCAATGAGTTGCCCACGAGGACACCGTTTTCTACAAGTGTTGGTCCAATACGCCCTCTAGAGGAAGGGGACTCCGACAGGGCTGATTGGCGGCCCCCGATCTGGGGCAGGGGCAGTGGGCAGCCTGTGGACCGGTCTGGAGCCTCTTTGCATGTGTCCCTGGGACACATCTGCCTGCGAACTTCGGTCACCTGGCAGGAAGCTACGATGCCCAGACCTATGGTTAGCTGTGCAGCGAGGTGTACTGTGAGGACAGGTTCCACACACACTTCAAGTAAGAGGTCGGCCTGAGTGGAAAGGTGAGAGTTTGGGCAGCTGTGCAGACAAAGAAGGCACACTTTGGCCTGGGCCTAAATGCTTGTGACACCCCACTGGACCTGCCGTGCTCTGAGGGCCCTGCCCTGGGCCCCCTGCTCCCCTGCCCTTTGTTCAGTCCCAGCAGAGATGGCCACACCCACTCCTTCAGTGAGGGCAGAGTTCCAACCACCCTCAGCCCCGCCCCCTCTCCACAGGTTACCATGGACTACAGAGGCTGCATCCTGAGGCCAGGGCGTTCCGACAATGCCAAGGGCAGACATGATGACCTTAAATGATTTCCTCTTGTGTCAGGTTTGGTAAACTTTAGGAGCTAGGAAATGGTCCACTTTACAGAAATGTTCAAATTTACTGGCATTTCTTATATTCTCTGCTATAACATTGTCCTGATTCTTTCTGTATATTCTATACTTATGTTTTTGTTTTCCTTAATCAAAGTGTGTCTTTTCAATCTTTTCAAAGAAGATTCTTTGGACTTACTAAATCACCTGAATTTTATACGTTTTCTGTTGTATTAAGTTCTGCTCATATCTTTATTTATCTTTTTTCTATGTTCTCAGGGTTTATTGTTTTGATCTTCTGATGTCAATTAAAACACTTGGTTATTCATTTTAATAAATATTTTACTTATAAAGATTTGAACTTTTGAAGATTCCAGCTTACTTGTAAGTTTCTAAGGGTCAGGTCCTCTCCATTGTTGCTGGCCTAAGGTTTAGTTCACCATATAGCAATGTATATATTGACCTATTTTCCCCTCGACTTTCTGTGATTCCCTACATCTCACCTTTCTTTGCAGACAAGCCATTTGAAATACCCTTAACTTATTTCACAGCCAATAAGTCATTGAAATAATGTGTATTTTTAGAGAAATCTTCTTATATAATTAGGCAGAAAATCTCACCTGCCATAGTTTTCAAAACAGCATAATTTCACTCTTCTCAATGCTTAATCTGTTGTATTACACAACCTTTGAGTATTTAGCTTTATCAATGACATGTACTTTAAAAATGTTTTAGAGATCCTACCAGTCTTTGAAAACATCCTTGTTCCTTGTTTCAGTTCCAGTTTTATGTATATATTCTGGCTTGCACCTGATTATTCCAACAATTCATGGATGGCCTTGGGAATCTAATTCTGGTATTGATAGTCTTTACTGATTGTCTCCCCTCGTAGCTGATTTTTTCATTATTGTGTAAATTTAGATCATGAGCTCATGTTTAGCTAAACAGCTGACCTTGTAAGACGCTTAGGTGTGAACGCTCGTAAGCTTCCGCAGAAAGACGGAAAAAATTTATTTGTGTCCCTCCAATGAGTTGCCCACGAGGACACCGTTTTCTACAAGTGTTGGTCCAATACACCCTCTAGAGGATGGGGACTCCGACAGGGCTGATTGGCGGCCCCCGATCTGGGGCAGGGGCAGTGGGCAGCCTGTGGCCCGGTCTGGAGCCTCTTTGCATGTGTCCCTGGGACACATCTGCCTGCAAACTTCGGTCACCTGGCAGGAAACTACGATGCCCAGAACTATGGTTAGCTGTGCAGCGAGGTGTACTGTGAGGACAGGTTCCACACACACTTCAAGTAAGAGGTCGGCCTGAGTGGAAAGGTGAGAGTTTGGGCAGCTGTGCAGACAAAGAAGGCGCCCTTTGGCCTGGGCCTAAATGCTTGTGACACCCCGCTGGACCTGCCGTGCTCTGAGGGCCCTGCCCTGGGCCCCCTGCTCCCCTGCCCTTTGTTCAGTCACAGCAGAGATGGCCACACCCACTCCTTCAGTGAGGGCAGAGTTCCAACCACCCTCAGCCCCGCCCCCTCTCCACAGGTTACCATGGACTACAGAGGCTGCATCCTGAGGCCAGGGCGTTCCGACAATGCCAAGGGCAGACATGATGACCTTAAATGATTTCCTCTTGTGTCAGGTTTGGTAAACTTTAGGAGCTAGGAAATGGTCCACTTTACAGAAATGTTCAAATTTACTGGCATTTCTTATATTCTCTGCTATAACATTGTCCTGATTCTTTCTGTATATTCTATACTTATGTTTTTGTTTTCCTTAATCAAAGTGTGTCTTTTCAATCTTTTCAAAGAAGATTCTTTGGACTTACTAAATCACCTGAATTTTATACGTTTTCTGTTGTATTAAGTTCTGCTCATATCTTTATTTATCTTTTTTCTATGTTCTCAGGGTTTATTGTTTTGATCTTCTGATGTCAATTAAAACACTTGGTTATTCATTTTAATAAATATTTTACTTATAAAGATTTGAACTTTTGAAGATTCCAGCTTACTTGTAAGTTTCTAAGGGTCAGATCCTATCCATTGTTGCTGGCCTAAGGTTTAGTTCACCATATAGCAATGTATATATTGACCTATTTTCCCCTCGACTTTCTGTGATTCCCTACATCTCACCTTTCTTTGCAGACAAGCCATTTGAAATACCCTTAACTTATTTCACAGCCAATAAGTCATTGAAATAATGTGTATTTTTAGAGAAATCTTCTTATATAATTAGGCAGAAAATCTCACCTGCCATAGTTTTCAAAACAGCATAATTTCACTCTTCTCAATGCTTAATCTGTTGTATTACACAACCTTTGAGTATTTAGCTTTATCAATGACATGTCCTTTAAAAATGTTTTAGAGATCCTACCAGTCTTTGAAAACATCCTTGTTCCTTGTTTCAGTTCCAGTTTTATGTATATATTCTGCCTTGCACCTGATTATTCCAACAATTGATGGATGGCCTTGGGAATCTAATTCTGGTATTGATAGTCTTTACTGATTGTCTCCCCTCGTAGCTGATTTCTTCATTATTGTGTAAATTTAGATCATGAGCTCATGTTTAGCTAAACAGCTGACCTTGTAAGACGCTTAGGTGTGAACGCTCGTAAGCTTCCGCAGAAAGACGGCAAAGATTTATTGGTGTCCCTCCAATGAGTTGCCCACGAGGACACCGTTTTCTACAAGTGTTGGTCCAATACGCCCTCTAGAGGAAGGGGACTCCGACAGGGCTGATTGGCGGCCCCCGATCTGGGGCAGGGGCAGTGGGCAGCCTGTGGACCGGTCTGGAGCCTCTTTGCATGTGTCCCTGGGACACATCTGCCTGCGAACTTCGGTCACCTGGCAGGAAGCTACGATGCCCAGACCTATGGTTAGCTGTGCAGCGAGGTGTACTGTGAGGACAGGTTCCACACACACTTCAAGTAAGAGGTCGGCCTGAGTGGAAAGGTGAGAGTTTGGGCAGCTGTGCAGACAAAGAAGGCACACTTTGGCCTGGGCCTAAATGCTTGTGACACCCCACTGGACCTGCCGTGCTCTGAGGGCCCTGCCCTGGGCCCCCTGCTCCCCTGCCCTTTGTTCAGTCCCAGCAGAGATGGCCACACCCACTCCTTCAGTGAGGGCAGAGTTCCAACCACCCTCAGCCCCGCCCCCTCTCCACAGGTTACCATGGACTACAGAGGCTGCATCCTGAGGCCAGGGCGTTCCGACAATGCCAAGGGCAGACATGATGACCTTAAATGATTTCCTCTTGTGTCAGGTTTGGTAAACTTTAGGAGCTAGGAAATGGTCCACTTTACAGAAATGTTCAAATTTACTGGCATTTCTTATATTCTCTGCTATAACATTGTCCTGATTCTTTCTGTATATTCTATACTTATGTTTTTGTTTTCCTTAATCAAAGTGTGTCTTTTCAATCTTTTCAAAGAAGATTCTTTGGACTTACTAAATCACCTGAATTTTATACGTTTTCTGTTGTATTAAGTTCTGCTCATATCTTTATTTATCTTTTTTCTATGTTCTCAGGGTTTATTGTTTTGATCTTCTGATGTCAATTAAAACACTTGGTTATTCATTTTAATAAATATTTTACTTATAAAGATTTGAACTTTTGAAGATTCCAGCTTACTTGTAAGTTTCTAAGGGTCAGGTCCTCTCCATTGTTGCTGGCCTAAGGTTTAGTTCACCATATAGCAATGTATATATTGACCTATTTTCCCCTCGACTTTCTGTGATTCCCTACATCTCACCTTTCTTTGCAGACAAGCCATTTGAAATACCCTTAACTTATTTCACAGCCAATAAGTCATTGAAATAATGTGTATTTTTAGAGAAATCTTCTTATATAATTAGGCAGAAAATCTCACCTGCCATAGTTTTCAAAACAGCATAATTTCACTCTTCTCAATGCTTAATCTGTTGTATTACCCAACCTTTGAGTATTTAGCTTTATCAATGACATGTACTTTAAAAATGTTTTAGAGATCCTACCAGTCTTTGAAAACATCCTTGTTCCTTGTTTCAGTTCCAGTTTTATGTATATATTCTGCCTTGCACCTGATTATTCCAACAATTGATGGATGGCCTTGGGAATCTAATTCTGGTATTGATAGTCTTTACTGATTGTCTCCCCTCGTAGCTGATTTTTTCATTATTGTGTAAATTTAGATCATGAGGTCATGTTTAGCTAAACAGCTGACCTTGTAAGACGCTTAGGTGTGAACGCTCGTAAGCTTCAGGAGAAAGTCGGCAAAATTTATTTGTGTCCCTCCAATGAGTTGCCCACGAGGACACCGTTTTCTACAAGTGTTGGTCCAATACTCCCTCTAAAGGAAGGGGATTCCGAGAGGGCTGATTGGCGGCCCCCGATCTGGGGCAGGGGCAGTGGGCAGCCTGTGGCCCGGTCTGGAGCCTCTTTGCATGTGTCTCTGGGACACATCAGCCTGCGAACTTGGGTCACCTGGCAGGAAGCTACGATGCCCAGACCTATGGTTAGCTGTGCAGCGAGGTGTACTGTGAGGACAGGTTCCACACACACTTCAAGTAAGAGGTCGGCCTGAGTGGAAAGGTGAGAGTTTGGGCAGCTGTGCAGACAAAGAAGGCACACTTTGGCCTGGGCCTAAATGCTTGTGACACCCCGCTGGACCTTCCGTGCTCTGAGGGCCCTGCCCTGGGCCCCCTGCTCCCCTGCCCTTTGTTCAGTCACAGCAGAGATGGCCACACCCACTCCTTCAGTGAGGGCAGAGTTCCAACCACCCTCAGCCCCGCCCCCTCTCCACAGGTTACCATGGACTACAGAGGCTGCATCCTGAGGCCAGGGCGTTCCGACAATGCCAAGGGCAGACATGATGACCTTAAATGATTTCCTCTTGTGTCAGGTTTGGTAAAATTTAGGAGCTAGGAAATGGTCCACTTTACAGAAATGTTCAAATTTACTGGCATTTCTTATATTCTCTGCTATAACATTGTCCTGATTCTTTCTGTATATTCTATACTTATGTTTTTGTTTTCCTTAATCAAAGTGTGTCTTTTCAATCTTTTCAAAGAAGATTCTTTGGACTTACTAAATCACCTGAATTTTATACGTTTTCTGTTGTATTAAGTTCTGCTCATATCTTTATTTATCTTTTTTCTATGTTCTCAGCGTTTATTGTTTTCATCTTCTGATGTCAATTAAAACACTTGGTTATTCATTTTAATAAATATTTTACTTATAAAGATTTGAACTTTTGAAGATTCCAGCTTACTTGTAAGTTTCTAAGGGTCAGGTCCTCTCCATTGTTGCTGGCCTAAGGTTTAGTTCACCATATAGCAATGTATATATTGACCTATTTTCCCCTCGACTTTCTGTGATTCCCTACATCTCACCTTTCTTTGCAGACAAGCCATTTGAAATACCCTTAACTTATTTCACAGCCAATAAGTCATTGAAATAATGTGTATTTTTAGAGAAATCTTCTTATATAATTAGGCAGAAAATCTCACCTGCCATAGTTTTCAAAACAGCATAATTTCACTCTTCTCAATGCTTAATCTGTTGTATTACCCAACCTTTGAGTATTTAGCTTTATCAATGACATGTCCTTTAAAAATGTTTTAGAGATCCTACCAGTCTTTGAAAACATCCTTGTTCCTTGTTTCAGTTCCAGTTTTATGTATATATTCTGCCTTGCACCTGATTATTCCAACAATTGATGGATGGCCTTGGGAATCTAATTCTGGTATTGATAGTCTTTACTGATTGTCTCCCCTCGTAGCTGATTTTTTCATTATTGTGTAAATTTAGATCATGAGGTCATGTTTAGCTAAACAGCTGACCTTGTAAGACGCTTAGGTGTGAACGCTCGTAAGCTTCAGGAGAAAGTCGGCAAAATTTATTTGTGTCCCTCCAATGAGTTGCCCACGAGGACACCGTTTTCTACAAGTGTTGGTCCAATACTCCCTCTAAAGGAAGGGGATTCCGACAGGGCTGATTGGCGGCCCCCGATCTGGGGCAGGGGCAGTGGGCAGCCTGTGGCCCGGTCTGGAGCCTCTTTGCATGTGTCTCTGGGACACATCAGCCTGCGAACTTGGGTCACCTGGCAGGAAGCTACGATGCCCAGACCTATGGTTAGCTGTGCAGCGAGGTGTACTGTGAGGACAGGTTCCACACACACTTCAAGTAAGAGGTCGGCCTGAGTGGAAAGGTGAGAGTTTGGGCAGCTGTGCAGACAAAGAAGGCACACTTTGGCCTGGGCCTAAATGCTTGTGACACCCCGCTGGACCTTCCGTGCTCTGAGGGCCCTGCCCTGGGCCCCCTGCTCCCCTGCCCTTTGTTCAGTCACAGCAGAGATGGCCACACCCACTCCTTCAGTGAGGGCAGAGTTCCAACCACCCTCAGCCCCGCCCCCTCTCCACAGGTTACCATGGACTACAGAGGCTGCATCCTGAGGCCAGGGCGTTCCGACAATGCCAAGGGCAGACATGATGACCTTAAATGATTTCCTCTTGTGTCAGGTTTGGTAAAATTTAGGAGCTAGGAAATGGTCCACTTTACAGAAATGTTCAAATTTACTGGCATTTCTTATATTCTCTGCTATAACATTGTCCTGATTCTTTCTGTATATTCTATACTTATGTTTTTGTTTTCCTTAATCAAAGTGTGTCTTTTCAATCTTTTCAAAGAAGATTCTTTGGACTTACTAAATCACCTGAATTTTATACGTTTTCTGTTGTATTAAGTTCTGCTCATAAATTTATTTATCTTTTTTCTATGTTCTCAGGGTTTATTGTTTTGATCTTCTGATGTCAATTAAAACACTTGGTTATTCATTTTAATAAATATTTTACTTATAAAGATTTGAACTTTTGAAGATTCCAGCTTACTTGTAAGTTTCTAAGGGTCAGGTCCTCTCCATTGTTGCTGGCCTAAGGTTTAGTTCACCATATAGCAATGTATATATTGACCTATTTTCCCCTCGACTTTCTGTGATTCCCTACATCTCACCTTTCTTTGCAGACAAGCCATTTGAAATACCCTTAACTTATTTCACAGCCAATAAGTCATTGAAATAATGTGTATTTTTAGAGAAATCTTCTTATATAATTAGGCAGAAAATCTCACCTGCCATAGTTTTCAAAACAGCATAATTTCACTCTTCTCAATGCTTAATCTGTTGTATTACACAACCTTTGAGTATTTAGCTTTATCAATGACATGTCCTTTAAAAATGTTTTAGAGATCCTACCAGTCTTTGAAAACATCCTTGTTCCTTGTTTCAGTTCCAGTTTTATGTATATATTCTTCCTTGCACCTGATTATTCCAACAATTAATGGATGGCCTTGGGAATCTAATTCTGGTATTGATAGTCTTTACTGATTGTCTCCCCTCGTAGCTGATTTTTTCATTATTGTGTAAATTTAGATCATGAGCTCATGTTTAGCTAAACAGCTGACCTTGTAAGACGCTTAGGTGTGAACGCTCGTAAGCTTCAGGAGAAAGTCGGCAAAATTTATTTGTGTCCCTCCAATGAGTTGCCCACGAGGACACCGTTTTCTACAAGTGTTGGTCCAATACGCCCTCTAAAGGAAGGGGATTCCGACAGGGCTGATTGGCGGCCCCCGATCTGGGGCAGGGGCAGTGTGCAGCCTGTGGCCCGGTCTGGAGCCTCTTTGCATGTGTCCCTGGGACACATCTGCCTGCGAACTTCGGTCACCTGGCAGGAAGCTACGATGCCCAGACCTATGGTTAGCTGTGCAGCGAGGTGTACTGTGAGGACAGGTTCCACACACACTTCAAGTAAGAGGTCGGCCTGAGTGGAAAGGTGAGAGTTTGGGCAGCTGTGCAGACAAAGAAGGCACACTTTGGCCTGGGCCTAAATGCTTGTGACACCCCACTGGACCTGCCGTGCTCTGAGGGCCCTGCCCTGGGCCCCCTGCTCCCCTGCCCTTTGTTCAGTCACAGCAGAGGTGGCCACACCCACTCCTTCAGTGAGGGCAGAGTTCCAACCACCCTCAGCCCCGCCCCCTCTCCACAAGTTACCATGGACTACAGAGGCTGCATCCTGAGGCCAGGGCGTTCGGACAATGCCAAGGGCAGACATGATGACCTTAAATCATTTCCTCTTGTGTCAGGTTTGGTAAACTTTAGGAGCTAGGAAATGGTCCACTTTACAGAAATGTTCAAATTTACTGGCATTTCTTATATTCTCTGCTATAACATTGTCCTGATTCTTTCTGTATATTCTATACTTATGTTTTTGTTTTCCTTAATCAAAGTGTGTCTTTTCAATCTTTTCAAAGAAGATTCTTTGGACTTACTAAATCACCTCAATTTTATACGTTTTCTGTTGTATTAAGTTCTGCTCATATCTTTATTTATCTTTTTTCTATGTTCTCAGGGTTTATTGTTTTCATCTTCTGATGTCAATTAAAACACTTGGTTATTCATTTTAATAAATATTTTACTTATAAAGATTTGAACTTTTGAAGATTCCAGCTTACTTGTAAGTTTCTAAGGGTCAGGTCCTCTCCATTGTTGCTGGCCTAAGGTTTAGTTCACCATATAGCAATGTATATATTGACCTATTTTCCCCTCGACTTTCTGTGATTCCCTACATCTCACCTTTCTTTGCAGACAAGCCATTTGAAATACCCTTAACTTATTTCACAGCCAATAAGTCATTGAAATAATGTGTATTTTTAGGGAAATCTTCTTATATAATTAGGCAGAAAATCTCACCTGCCATAGTTTTCAAAACAGCATAATTTCACTCTTCTCAATGCTTAATCTGTTGTATTACACAACCTTTGAGTATTTAGCTTTATCAATGACATGTACTTTAAAAATGTTTTAGAGATCCTACCAGTCTTTGAAAACATCCTTGTTCCTTGTTTCAGTTCCAGTTTTATGTATATATTCTGCCTTGCACCTGATTATTCCAACAATTGATGGATGGCCTTGGGATTCTAATTCTGGTATTGATAGTCTTTACTGATTGTCTCCCCTCGTAGCTGATTTTTTCATTATTGTGTAAATTTAGATCATGAGGTCATGTTTAGCTAAACAGCTGACCTTGTAATTCGCTTAGGTGTGAACGCTCGTAAGCTTCCGCAGAAAGACGGCAAAGATTTATTTGTGTCCCTCCAATGAGTTGCCCACGAGGACACCGTTTTCTACAAGTGTTGGTCCAATACTCCCTCTAGAGGAAGGGGACTCCGACAGGGCTGATTGGCGGCCCCCGATCTGCGGCAGGGGCAGTGGGCAGCCTGTGGCCCGGGCTGGAGCCTCTTTGCATGTGTCCCTGGGACACATCTGCCTGCGAACTTCGGTCACCTGGCAGGAAACTACGATGCCCAGAACTATGGTTAGCTGTGCAGCGAGGTGTACTGTGAGGACAAGTTCCACACATACTTCAAGTAAGAGGTCGGCCTGAGTGGAAAGGTGAGAGTTTCGGCAGCTGTGCAGACAAAGAAGGCGCCCTTTGGCCTGGGCCTAAATGCTTGTGACACCCCACTGGACCTGCCGTGCTCTGAGGACCCTGCCCTGGGACCCCTGCTCCCCTGCCCTTTGTTCAGTCAAAGCAGAGATGGCCACACCCACTCCTTCAGTGAGGGCAGAGTTCCAACCACCCTCAGCCCCGCCCCCTCTCCACAGGTTACCATGGACTACAGAGGCTGCATCCTGAGGCCAGGGCTTTCCGACAATGCCAAGGGCAGACATGATGACCTTAAATGATTTCCTCTTGTATCAGGTTTGGTAAATTTTAGGAGCTAGGAAATGGTCCACTTTAAAGAAATGTTCAAATTTACTGGCATTTCTTATATTCTCTGCTATAACATTGTCCTGATTCTTTCTGTATATTCTATACTTATGTTTTTGTTTTCCTTAATCAAAGTGTGTCTTTTCAATCTTTTCAAAGAAGATTCTTTGGACTTACTAAATCACCTGAATTTTATACGTTTTCTGTTGTATTAAGTTCTGCTCATATCTTTATTTATCTTTTTTCTATGTTCTCAGGGTTTATTGTTTTGATCTTCTGATGTCAATTAAAACACTTGGTTATTCATTTTAATAAATATTTTACTTATAAATATTTGAACTTTTGAAGATTCCAGCTTACTTGTAAGTTTCTAAGGGTCAGGTCCTCTCCATTGTTGCTGGCCTAAGGTTTAGTTCACCATATAGCAATGTATATATTGACCTATTTTCCCCTCGACTTTCTGTGATTCCCTACATCTCACCTTTCTTTGCAGACAAGCCATTTGAAATACCCTTAACTTATTTCACAGCCAATAAGTCATTGAAATAATGTGTATTTTTAGAGAAATCTTCTTATATAATTAGGCAGAAAATCTCACCTGCCATAGTTTTCAAAACAGCATAATTTCACTCTTCTCAATGCTTAATCTGTTGTATTACACAACCTTTGAGTATTTAGCTTTATCAATGACATGTCCTTTAAAAATGTTTTAGAGATCCTACCAGTCTTTGAAAACATCCTTGTTCCTTGTTTCAGTTCCAGTTTTATGTATATATTCTGCCTTGCACCTGATTATTCCAACAATTGATGGATGGCCTTGGGAATCTAATTCTGGTATTGATAGTCTTTACTGATTGTCTCCCCTCGTAGCTGATTTTTTCATTATTGTGTAAATTTAGATCATGAGCTCATGTTTAGCTAAACAGCTGACCTTGTAAGACGCTTAGGTGTGAACGCTCGTAAGCTTCAGGAGAATTTCGGCAAAATTTATTTGTGTCCCTCCAATGAGTTGCCCACGAGGACACCGTTTTCTACAAGTGTTGGTCCAATACGCCCTCTAAAGGAAGGGGATTCCGACAGGGCTGATTGGCGGCCCCCGATCTGGGGCAGGGGCAGTGTGCAGCCTGTGGCCCGGTCTGGAGCCTCTTTGCATGTGTCCCTGGGACACATCTGCCTGCGAACTTCGGTCACCTGGCAGGAAGCTACGATGCCCAGACCTATGGTTAGCTGTGCAGCGAGGTGTACTGTGAGGACAGGTTCCACACACACTTCAAGTAAGAGGTCGGCCTGAGTGGAAAGGTGAGAGTTTGGGCAGCTGTGCAGACAAAGAAGGCACACTTTGGCCTGGGCCTAAATGCTTGTGACACCCCACTGGACCTGCCGTGCTCTGAGGGCCCTGCCCTGGGCCCCCTGCTCCCCTGCCCTTTGTTCAGTCACAGCAGAGGTGGCCACACCCACTCCTTCAGTGAGGGCAGAGTTCCAACCACCCTCAGCCCCGCCCCCTCTCCACAAGTTACCATGGACTACAGAGGCTGCATCCTGAGGCCAGGGCGTTCGGACAATGCCAAGGGCAGACATGATGACCTTAAATCATTTCCTCTTGTGTCAGGTTTGGTAAACTTTAGGAGCTAGGAAATGGTCCACTTTACAGAAATGTTCAAATTTACTGGCATTTCTTATATTCTCTGCTATAACATTGTCCTGATTCTTTCTGTATATTCTATACTTATGTTTTTGTTTTCCTTAATCAAAGTGTGTCTTTTCAATCTTTTCAAAGAAGATTCTTTGGACTTACTAAATCACCTCAATTTTATACGTTTTCTGTTGTATTAAGTTCTGCTCATATCTTTATTTATCTTTTTTCTATGTTCTCAGGGTTTATTGTTTTCATCTTCTGATGTCAATTAAAACACTTGGTTATTCATTTTAATAAATATTTTACTTATAAAGATTTGAACTTTTGAAGATTCCAGCTTACTTGTAAGTTTCTAAGGGTCAGGTCCTCTCCATTGTTGCTGGCCTAAGGTTTAGTTCACCATATAGCAATGTATATATTGACCTATTTTCCCCTCGACTTTCTGTGATTCCCTACATCTCACCTTTCTTTGCAGACAAGCCATTTGAAATACCCTTAACTTATTTCACAGCCAATAAGTCATTGAAATAATGTGTATTTTTAGGGAAATCTTCTTATATAATTAGGCAGAAAATCTCACCTGCCATAGTTTTCAAAACAGCATAATTTCACTCTTCTCAATGCTTAATCTGTTGTATTACACAACCTTTGAGTATTTAGCTTTATCAATGACATGTACTTTAAAAATGTTTTAGAGATCCTACCAGTCTTTGAAAACATCCTTGTTCCTTGTTTCAGTTCCAGTTTTATGTATATATTCTGCCTTGCACCTGATTATTCCAACAATTGATGGATGGCCTTGGGATTCTAATTCTGGTATTGATAGTCTTTACTGATTGTCTCCCCTCGTAGCTGATTTTTTCATTATTGTGTAAATTTAGATCATGAGGTCATGTTTAGCTAAACAGCTGACCTTGTAATTCGCTTAGGTGTGAACGCTCGTAAGCTTCCGCAGAAAGACGGCAAAGATTTATTTGTGTCCCTCCAATGAGTTGCCCACGAGGACACCGTTTTCTACAAGTGTTGGTCCAATACTCCCTCTAGAGGAAGGGGACTCCGACAGGGCTGATTGGCGGCCCCCGATCTGCGGCAGGGGCAGTGGGCAGCCTGTGGCCCGGGCTGGAGCCTCTTTGCATGTGTCCCTGGGACACATCTGCCTGCGAACTTCGGTCACCTGGCAGGAAACTACGATGCCCAGAACTATGGTTAGCTGTGCAGCGAGGTGTACTGTGAGGACAAGTTCCACACATACTTCAAGTAAGAGGTCGGCCTGAGTGGAAAGGTGAGAGTTTCGGCAGCTGTGCAGACAAAGAAGGCGCCCTTTGGCCTGGGCCTAAATGCTTGTGACACCCCACTGGACCTGCCGTGCTCTGAGGACCCTGCCCTGGGACCCCTGCTCCCCTGCCCTTTGTTCAGTCAAAGCAGAGATGGCCACACCCACTCCTTCAGTGAGGGCAGAGTTCCAACCACCCTCAGCCCCGCCCCCTCTCCACAGGTTACCATGGACTACAGAGGCTGCATCCTGAGGCCAGGGCTTTCCGACAATGCCAAGGGCAGACATGATGACCTTAAATGATTTCCTCTTGTATCAGGTTTGGTAAATTTTAGGAGCTAGGAAATGGTCCACTTTAAAGAAATGTTCAAATTTACTGGCATTTCTTATATTCTCTGCTATAACATTGTCCTGATTCTTTCTGTATATTCTATACTTATGTTTTTGTTTTCCTTAATCAAAGTGTGTCTTTTCAATCTTTTCAAAGAAGATTCTTTGGACTTACTAAATCACCTGAATTTTATACGTTTTCTGTTGTATTAAGTTCTGCTCATATCTTTATTTATCTTTTTTCTATGTTCTCAGGGTTTATTGTTTTGATCTTCTGATGTCAATTAAAACACTTGGTTATTCATTTTAATAAATATTTTACTTATAAATATTTGAACTTTTGAAGATTCCAGCTTACTTGTAAGTTTCTAAGGGTCAGGTCCTCTCCATTGTTGCTGGCCTAAGGTTTAGTTCACCATATAGCAATGTATATATTGACCTATTTTCCCCTCGACTTTCTGTGATTCCCTACATCTCACCTTTCTTTGCAGACAAGCCATTTGAAATACCCTTAACTTATTTCACAGCCAATAAGTCATTGAAATAATGTGTATTTTTAGAGAAATCTTCTTATATAATTAGGCAGAAAATCTCACCTGCCATAGTTTTCAAAACAGCATAATTTCACTCTTCTCAATGCTTAATCTGTTGTATTACACAACCTTTGAGTATTTAGCTTTATCAATGACATGTCCTTTAAAAATGTTTTAGAGATCCTACCAGTCTTTGAAAACATCCTTGTTCCTTGTTTCAGTTCCAGTTTTATGTATATATTCTGCCTTGCACCTGATTATTCCAACAATTGATGGATGGCCTTGGGAATCTAATTCTGGTATTGATAGTCTTTACTGATTGTCTCCCCTCGTAGCTGATTTTTTCATTATTGTGTAAATTTAGATCATGAGCTCATGTTTAGCTAAACAGCTGACCTTGTAAGACGCTTAGGTGTGAACGCTCGTAAGCTTCAGGAGAATTTCGGCAAAATTTATTTGTGTCCCTCCAATGAGTTGCCCACGAGGACACCGTTTTCTACAAGTGTTGGTCCAATACGCCCTCTAAAGGAAGGGGATTCCGACAGGGCTGATTGGCGGCCCCCGATCTGGGGCAGGGGCAGTGGGCAGCCTGTGGCCCGGTCTGGAGCCTCTTTGCATGTGTCCCTGGGACACATCTGCCTGCGAACTTCGGTCACCTGGCAGGAAGCTACGATGCCCAGACCTATGGTTAGCTGTGCAGCGAGGTGTACTGTGAGGACAGGTTCCACACACACTTCAAGTAAGAGGTCGGCCTGAGTGGAAAGGTGAGAGTTTGGGCAGCTGTGCAGACAAAGAAGGCGCCCTTTGGCCTGGGCCTAAATGCTTGTGACACCCCACTGGACCTGCCGTGCTCTGAGGGCCCTGCCCTTGGAACCCTGCTCCCCTGCCCTTTGTTCAGTCACAGCAGAGGTGGCCACACCCACTCCTTCAGTGAGGGCAGAGTTCCAACCACCCTCAGCCCCGCCCCCTCTCCACAGGTTACCTGGACTACAGAGGCTGCATCCTGAGGCCAGGGCGTTCCGACAATGCCAAGGGCAGACATGATGACCTTAAATGATTTCCTCTTGTGTCAGGTTTGGTAAACTTTAGGAGCTAGGAAATGGTCCACTTTACAGAAATGTTCAAATTTACTGGCATTTCTTATATTCTCTGCTATAACATTGTCCTGATTCTTTCTGTATATTCTATACTTATGTTTTTGTTTTCCTTAATCAAAGTGTGTCTTTTCAATCTTTTCAAAGAAGATTCTTTGGACTTACTAAATCACCTGAATTTTATACGTTTTCTGTTGTATTAAGTTCTGCTCATATCTTTATTTATCTTTTTTCTATGTTCTCAGGGTTTATTGTTTTGATCTTCTGATGTCAATTAAAACACTTGGTTATTCATTTTAATAAATATTTTACTTATAAAGATTTGAACTTTTGAAGATTCCAGCTTACTTGTAAGTTTCTAAGGGTCAGGTCCTCTCCATTGTTGCTGGCCTAAGGTTTAGTTCACCATATAGCAATGTATATATTGACCTATTTTCCCCTCGACTTTCTGTGATTCCCTACATCTCACCTTTCTTTGCAGACAAGCCATTTGAAATACCCTTAACTTATTTCACAGCCAATAAGTCATTGAAATAATGTGTATTTTTAGAGAAATCTTCTTATATAATTAGGCAGAAAATCTCACCTGCCATAGTTTTCAAAACAGCATAATTTCACTCTTCTCAATGCTTAATCTGTTGTATTACACAACCTTTGAGTATTTAGCTTTATCAATGACATGTACTTTAAAAATGTTTTAGAGATCCTACCAGTCTTTGAAAACATCCTTGTTCCTTGTTTCAGGTCCAGTTTTATGTATATATTCTGCCTTGCACCTGATTATCCCAACAATTGATGGATGGCCTTGGGAATCTAATTCTGGTATTGATAGTCTTTACTGATTGTCTCCCCTCGTAGCTGATTTTTTCATTATTGTGTAAATTTAGATCATGAGCTCATGTTTAGCTAAACAGCTGACCTTGTAAGACGCTTAGGTGTGAACGCTCGTAAGCTTCCGCAGAAAGACGGCAAAGATTTATTTGTGTCCCTCCAATGAGTTGCCCACGAGGACACCGTTTTCTACAAGTGTTGGTCCAATACTCCCTCTAGAGGAAGGGGACTCCGACAGGGCTGATTGGCGGCCCCCGATCTGCGGCAGGGGCAGTGGGCAGCCTGTGGCCCGGTCTGGAGCCTCTTTGCATGTGTCCCTGGGACACATCTGCCTGCGAACTTCGGTCACCTGGCAGGAAACTACGATGCCCAGAACTATGGTTAGCTGTGCAGCGAGGTGAACTGTGAGGACAGGTTCCACACATACTTCAAGTAAGAGGTCGGCCTGAGTGGAAAGGTGAGAGTTTGGGCAGCTGTGCAGACAAAGAAGGCGCCCTTTGGCCTGGGCCTAAATGCTTGTGACACCCCACTGGACCTGCCGTGCTCTGAGGGCCCTGCCCTGGGAACCCTGCTCCCCTGCCCTTTGTTCAGTCACAGCAGAGATGGCCACACCCACTCCTTCAGTGAGGGCAGAGTTCCAACCACCCTCAGCCCCGCCCCCTCTCCACAGGTTACCATGGACTACAGAGGCTGCATCCTGAGGCTAGGGCGTTCCGAAAATGCCAAGGGCAGACATGATGACCTTAAATGATTTCCTCTTGTGTCAGGTTTGGTAAACTTTAGGAGCTAGGAAATGGTCCACTTTACAGAAATGTTCAAATTTACTGGCATTTCTTATATTCTCTGCTATAACATTGTCCTGATTCTTTCTGTATATTCTATACTTATGTTTTTGTTTTCCTTAATCAAAGTGTGTCTTTTCAATCTTTTCAAAGAAGATTCTTTGGACTTACTAAATCACCTGAATTTTATACGTTTTCTGTTGTATTAAGTTCTGCTCATATCTTTATTTATCTTTTTTCTATGTTCTCAGGGTTTATTGTTTTGATCTTCTGATGTCAATTAAAACACTTGGTTATTCATTTTAATAAATATTTTACTTATAAAGATTTGAACTTTTGAAGATTCCAGCTTACTTGTAAGTTTCTAAGGGTCAGGTCCTCTCCATTGTTGCTGGCCTAAGGTCTAGTT
This sequence comes from Mesoplodon mirus, assembly GCF_964341445.2. Taxonomy (NCBI): domain Eukaryota; kingdom Metazoa; phylum Chordata; class Mammalia; order Artiodactyla; family Ziphiidae; genus Mesoplodon; species Mesoplodon mirus. The sequence continues at coordinate 186,653,618 of NC_138976.1, read as the reverse complement.
CACCATATAGCAATGTATATATTGACCTATTTTCCCCTCGACTTTCTGTGATTCCCTACATCTCACCTTTCTTTGCAGACAAGCCATTTGAAATACCCTTAACTTATTTCACAGCCAATAAGTCATTGAAATAATGTGTATTTTTAGAGAAATCTTCTTCTATAATTAGGCAGAAAATCTCACCTGCCATAGTTTTCAAAACAGCATAATTTCACTCTTCTCAATGCTTAATCTGTTGTATTACACAACCTTTGAGTATTTAGCTTTATCAATGACATGTCCTTTAAAAATGTTTTAGAGATCCTACCAGTCTTTGAAAACATCCTTGTTCCTTGTTTCAGTTCCAGTTTTATGTATGTATTCTGCCTTGCACCTGATTATTCCAACAATTGATGGATGGCCTTGGGAATCTAATTCTGGTATTGATAGTCTTTACTGATTGTCTCCCCTCGTAGCTGATTTCTTCATTATTGTGTAAATTTAGATCATGAGCTCATGTTTAGCTAAACAGCTGACCTTGTAAGACGCTTAGGTGTGAACGCTCGTAAGCTTCCGCAGAAAGACGGCAAAGATTTATTGGTGTCCCTCCAATGAGTTGCCCACGAGGACACCGTTTTCTACAAGTGTTGGTCCAATACGCCCTCTAGAGGAAGGGGACTCCGACAGGGCTGATTGGCGGCCCCCGATCTGGGGCAGGGGCAGTGGGCAGCCTGTGGCCCGGTCTGGAGCCTCTTTGCATGTGTCCCTGGGACACATCTGCCTGCGAACTTCGGTCACCTGGCAGGAAGCTACGATGCCCAGACCTATGGTTAGCTGTGCAGCGAGGTGTACTGTGAGGACAGGTTCCACACACACTTCAAGTAAGAGGTAGGCCTGAGTGGAAAGGTGAGAGTTTGGGCAGCTGTGCAGACAAAGAAGGCACACTTTGGCCTGGGCCTAAATGCTTGTGACACCCCACTGGACCTGCCGTGCTCTGAGGGCCCTGCCCTGGGCCCCCTGCTCCCCTGCCCTTTGTTCAGTCACAGCAGAGATGGCCACACCCACTCCTTCAGTGAGGGCAGAGTTCCAACCACCCTCAGCCCCGCCCCCTCTCCACAGGTTACCATGGACTACAGAGGCTGCATCCTGAGGCCAGGGCGTTCCGACAATGCCAAGGGCAGACATGATGACCTTAAATGATTTCCTCTTGTGTCAGGTTTGGTAAACTTTAGGAGCTAGGAAATGGTCCACTTTACAGAAATGTTCAAATTTACTGGCATTTCTTATATTCTCTGCTATAACATTGTCCTGATTCTTTCTGTATATTCTATACTTATGTTTTTGTTTTCCTTAATCAAAGTGTGTTTTCAATCTTTTCAAAGAAGATTCTTTGGACTTACTAAATCACCTGAATTTTATACGTTTTCTGTTGTATTAAGTTCTGCTCATATCTTTATTTATCTTTTTTCTATGTTCTCAGGGTTTATTGTTTTGATCTTCTGATGTCAATTAAAACACTTGGTTATTCATTTTAATAAATATTTTACTTATAAAGATTTGAACTTTTGAAGATTCCAGCTTACTTGTAAGTTTCTAAGGGTCAGGTCCTCTCCATTGTTGCTGGCCTAAGGTTTAGTTCACCATATAGCAATGTATATATTGACCTATTTTCCCCTCGACTTTCTGTGATTCCCTACATCTCACCTTTCTTTGCAGACAAGCCATTTGAAATACCCTTAACTTATTTCACAGCCAATAAGTCATTGAAATAATGTGTATTTTTAGAGAAATCTTCTTATATAATTAGGCAGAAAATCTCCCCTCCCATAGTTTTCAAAACAGCATAATTTCACTCTTCTCAATGCTTAATCTGTTGTATTACACAACCTTTGAGTATTTAGCTTTATCAATGACATGTCCTTTAAAAATGTTTTAGAGATCCTACCAGTCTTTGAAAACATCCTTGTTCCTTGTTTCAGGTCCAGTTTTATGTACATATTCTGCCTTGCACCTGATTATCCCAACAATTGATGGATGGCCTTGGGAATCTAATTCTGGTATTGATAGTCTTTACTGATTGTCTCCCCTCGTAGCTGATTTTTTCATTATTGTGTAAATTTAGATCATGAGCTCATGTTTAGCTAAACAGCTGACCTTGTAAGACGCTTAGGTGTGAACGCTCGTAAGCTTCCGCAGAAAGACGGCAAAGATTTATTTGTGTCCCTCCAATGAGTTGCCCACGAGGACACCGTTTTCTACAAGTGTTGGTCCAATACTCCCTCTAGAGGAAGGGGACTCCGACAGGGCTGATTGGCGGCCCCCGATCTGCGGCAGGGGCAGTGGGCAGCCTGTGGCCCGGGCTGGAGCCTCTTTGCATGTGTCCCTGGGACACATCTGCCTGCGAACTTCGTTCACCTGGCAGGAAACTACGATGCCCAGAACTATGGTTAGCTGTGCAGCGAGGTGAACTGTGAGGACAGGTTCCACACATACTTCAAGTAAGAGGTCGGCCTGAGTGGAAAGGTGAGAGTTTGGGCAGCTGTGCAGACAAAGAAGGCGCCCTTTGGCCTGGGCCTAAATGCTTGTGACACCCCACTGGACCTGCCGTGCTCTGAGGGCCCTGCCCTGGGAACCCTGCTCCCCTGCCCTTTGTTCAGTCACAGCAGAAATGGCCACACCCACTCCTTCAGTGAGGGCAGAGTTCCAACCACCCTCAGCCCCGCCCCCTCTCCACAGGTTACCATGGACTACAGAGGCTGCATCCTGAGGCTAGGGCGTTCCGAAAATGCCAAGGGCAGACATGATGACCTTAAATGATTTCCTCTTGTGTCAGGTTTGGTAAACTTTAGAAGCTAGGAAATGGTCCACTTTACAGAAATGTTCAAATTTACTGGCATTTCTTATATTCTCTGCTATAACATTGTCCTGATTCTTTCTGTATATTCTATACTTATGTTTTTGTTTTCCTTAATCAAAGTGTGTCTTTTCAATCTTTTCAAAGAAGATTCTTTGGACTTACTAAATCACCTGAATTTTATACGTTTTCTGTTGTATTAAGTTCTGCTCATATCTTTATTTATCTTTTTTCTATGTTCTCAGGGTTTATTGTTTTGATCTTCTGATGTCAATTAAAACACTTGGTTATTCATTTTAATAAATATTTTACTTATAAAGATTTGAACTTTTGAAGATTCCAGCTTACTTGTAAGTTTCTAAGGGTCAGGTCCTCTCCATTGTTGCTGGCCTAAGGTTTAGTTCACCATATAGCAATGTATATATTGACCTATTTTCCCCTCGACTTTCTGTGATTCCCTACATCTCACCTTTCTTTGCAGACAAGCCATTTGAAATACCCTTAACTTATTTCACAGCCAATAAGTCATTGAAATAATGTGTATTTTTAGAGAAATCTTCTTATATAATTAGGCAGAAAATCTCACCTGCCATAGTTTTCAAAACAGCATAATTTCACTCTTCTCAATGCTTAATCTGTTGTATTACACAACCTTTGAGTATTTAGCTTTATCAATGACATGTCCTTTAAAAATGTTTTAGAGATCCTACCAGTCTTTGAAAACATCCTTGTTCCTTGTTTCGGTTCCAGTTTTATGTATATATTCTGCCTTGCACCTGATTATTCCAACAATTGATGGATGGCCTTGGGAATCTAATTCTGGTATTGATAGTCTTTACTGAATGTCTCCCCTCGTAGCTGATTTCTTCATTATTGTGTAAATTTAGATCATGAGCTCATGTTTAGCTAAACAGCTGACCTTGTAAGACGCTTATGTGTGAACGCTCGTAAGCTTCCGCAGAAAGACGGCAAAGATTTATTGGTGTCCCTCCAATGAGTTGCCCACGAGGACACCGTTTTCTACAAGTGTTGGTCCAATACGCCCTCTAAAGGAAGGGGATTCCGACAGGGCTGATTGGCGGCCCCCGATCTGGGGCAGGGGCAGTGGGCAGCCTGTGGCCCGGTCTGGAGCCTCTTTGCATGTGTCCCTGGGACACATCTGCCTGCGAACTTCGGTCACCTGGCAGGAAGCTACGATGCCCAGACCTATGGTTAGCTGTGCAGCGAGGTGTACTGTGAGGACAGGTTCCACACACACTTCAAGTAAGAGGTCGGCCTGAGTGGAAAGGTGAGAGTTTGGGCAGCTGTGCAGACAAAGAAGGCACACTTTGGCCTGGGCCTAAATGCTTGTGACACCCCACTGGACCTGCCGTGCTCTGAGGGCCCTGCCCTGGGCCCCCTGCTCCCCTGCCCTTTGTTCAGTCCCAGCAGAGATGGCCACACCCACTCCTTCAGTGAGGGCAGAGTTCCAACCACCCTCAGCCCCGCCCCCTCTCCACAGGTTACCATGGACTACAGAGGCTGCATCCTGAGGCCAGGGCGTTCCGACAATGCCAAGGGCAGACATGATGACCTTAAATGATTTCCTCTTGTGTCAGGTTTGGTAAACTTTAGGAGCTAGGAAATGGTCCACTTTACAGAAATGTTCAAATTTACTGGCATTTCTTATATTCTCTGCTATAACATTGTCCTGATTCTTTCTGTATATTCTATACTTATGTTTTTGTTTTCCTTAATCAAAGTGTGTCTTTTCAATCTTTTCAAAGAAGATTCTTTGGACTTACTAAATCACCTGAATTTTATACGTTTTCTGTTGTATTAAGTTCTGCTCATATCTTTATTTATCTTTTTTCTATGTTCTCAGGGTTTATTGTTTTGATCTTCTGATGTCAATTAAAACACTTGGTTATTCATTTTAATAAATATTTTACTTATAAAGATTTGAACTTTTGAAGATTCCAGCTTACTTGTAAGTTTCTAAGGGTCAGGTCCTCTCCATTGTTGCTGGCCTAAGGTTTAGTTCACCATATAGCAATGTATATATTGACCTATTTTCCCCTCGACTTTCTGTGATTCCCTACATCTCACCTTTCTTTGCAGACAAGCCATTTGAAATTCCCTTAACTTATTTCACAGCCAATAAGTCATTGAAATAATGTGTATTTTTAGAGAAATCTTCTTATATAATTAGGCAGAAAATCTCACCTGCCATAGTTTTCAAAACAGCATAATTTCACTCTTCTCAATGCTTAATCTGTTGTATTACACAACCTTTGAGTATTTAGCTTTATCAATGACATGTACTTTAAAAATGTTTTAGAGATCCTACCACTCTTTGAAAACATTCTTGTTCCTTGTTTCAGGTCCAGTTTTATGTATATATTCTGCCTTGCACCTGATTATCCCAACAATTGATGGATGGCCTTGGGAATCTAATTCTGGTATTGATAGTCTTTACTGATTGTCTCCCCTCGTAGCTGATTTTTTCATTATTGTGTAAATTTAGATCATGAGGTCATGTTTAGCTAAACAGCTGACCTTGTAAGACGCTTAGGTGTGAACGCTCGTAAGCTTCCGCAGAAAGACGGCAAAGATTTATTTGTGTCCCTCCAATGAGTTGCCCACGAGGACACCGTTTTCTACAAGTGTTGGTCCAATACTCCCTCTAGAGGAAGGGGACTCCGACAGGGCTGATTGGCGGCCCCCGTTCTGCGGCAGGGGCAGTGGGCAGCCTGTGGCCAGGGCTGGAGCCTCTTTGCATGTGTCCCTGGGACACATCTGCCTGCGAACTTCGGTCACCTGGCAGGAAACTACGATGCCCAGAACTATGGTTAGCTGTGCAGCGAGGTGAACTGTGAGGACAGGTTCCACACATACTTCAAATAAGAGGTCGGCCTGAGTGGAAAGGTGAGAGTTTGGGCAGCTGTGCAGACAAAGAAGGCGCCCTTTGGCCTGGGCCTAAATGCTTGTGACACCCCACTGGACCTGCCGTGCTCTGAGGGCCCTGCCCTGGGAACCCTGCTCCCCTGCCCTTTGTTCAGTCACAGCAGAGATGGCCACACCCACTCCTTCAGTGAGGGCAGAGTTCCAACCACCCTCAGCCCCGCCCCCTCTCCACAGGTTACCATGGACTACAGAGGCTGCATCCTGAGGCCAGGGCGTTCCGACAATGCCAAGGGCAGACATGATGACCTTAAATGATTTCCTCTTGTGTCAGGTTTGGTAAACTTTAGGAGCTAGGAAATGGTCCACTTTACAGAAATGTTCAAATTTACTGGCATTTCTTATATTCTCTGCTATAACATTGTCCTGATTCTTTCTGTATATTCTATACTTATGTTTTTGTTTTCCTTAATCAAAGTGTGTCTTTTCAATCTTTTCAAAGAAGATTCTTTGGACTTACTAAATCACCTGAATTTTATACGTTTTCTGTTGTATTAAGTTCTGCTCATATCTTTATTTATCTTTTTTCTATGTTCTCAGGGTTTATTGTTTTGATCTTCTGATGTCAATTAAAACACTTGGTTATTCATTTTAATAAATATTTTACTTATAAAGATTTGAACTTTTGAAGATTCCAGCTTACTTGTAAGTTTCTAAGGGTCAGGTCCTCTCCATTGTTGCTGGCCTAAGGTTTAGTTCACCATATAGCAATGTATATATTGACCTATTTTCCCCTCGACTTTCTGTGATTCCCTACATCTCACCTTTCTTTGCAGACAAGCCATTTGAAATACCCTTAACTTATTTCACAGCCAATAAGTCATTGAAATAATGTGTATTTTTAGAGAAATCTTCTTATATAATTAGGCAGAAAATCTCACCTGCCATAGTTTTCAAAACAGCATAATTTCACTCTTCTCAATGCTTAATCTGTTGTATTACACAACCTTTGAGTATTTAGCTTTATCAATGACATGTCCTTTAAAAATGTTTTAGAGATCCTACCAGTCTTTGAAAACATCCTTGTTCATTGTTTCAGTTCCAGTTTTATGTATATATTCTGCCTTGCACCTGATTATTCCAACAATTGATGGATGGCCTTGGGAATCTAATTCTGGTATTGATAGTCTTTACTGATTGTCTCCCCTCGTAGCTGATTTCTTCATTATTGTGTAAATTTAGATCATGAGCTCAATTTTAGCTAAACAGCTGACCTTGTAAGACGCTTATGTGTGAACGCTCGTAAGCTTCCGCAGAAAGACGGCAAAGATTTATTGGTGTCCCTCCAATGAGTTGCCCACGAGGACACCGTTTTCTACAAGTGTTGGTCCAATACGCCCTCTAAAGGAAAGGGATTCCGACAGGGCTGATTGGCGGCCCCCGATCTGGGGCAGGGGCAGTGGGCAGCCTGTGGCCCGGTCTGGAGCCTCTTTGCATGTGTCCCTGGGACACATCTGCCTGCGAACTTCGGTCACCTGGCAGGAAGCTACGATGCCCAGACCTATGGTTAGCTGTGCAGCGAGGTGTACTGTGAGGACAGGTTCCACACACACTTCAAGTAAGAGGTCGGCCTGAGTGGAAAGGTGAGAGTTTGGGCAGCTGTGCAGACAAAGAAGGCACACTTTGGCCTGGGCCTAAATGCTTGTGACACCCCACTGGACCTGCCGTGCTCTGAGGGCCCTGCCCTGGGCCCCCTGCTCCCCTGCCCTTTGTTCAGTCACAGCAGAGGTGGCCACACCCACTCCTTCAGTGAGGGCAGAGTTCCAACCACCCTCAGCCCCGCCCCCTCTCCACAGGTTACCATGGACTACAGAGGCTGCATCCTGAGGCCAGGGCGTTCCGACAATGCCAAGGGCAGACATGATGACCTTAAATGATTTCCTCTTGTGTCAGGTTTGGTAAACTTTAGGAGCTAGGAAATGGTCCACTTTACAGAAATGTTCAAATTTACTGGCATTTCTTATATTCTCTGCTATAACATTGTCCTGATTCTTTCTGTATATTCTATACTTATGTTTTTGTTTTCCTTAATCAAAGTGTGTCTTTTCAATCTTTTCAAAGAAGATTCTTTGGACTTACTAAATCACCTGAATTTTATACATTTTCTGTTGTATTAAGTTCTGCTCATATCTTTATTTATCTTTTTTCTATGTTCTCAGGGTTTATTGTTTTGATCTTCTGATGTCAATTAAAACACTTGGTTATTCATTTTAATAAATATTTTACTTATAAAGATTTGAACTTTTGAAGATTCCAGCTTACTTGTAAGTTTCTAAGGGTCAGGTCCTCTCCATTGTTGCTGGCCTAAGGTTTAGTTCACCATATAGCAATGTATATATTGACCTATTTTCCCCTCGACTTTCTGTGATTCCCTACATCTCACCTTTCTTTGCAGACAAGCCATTTGAAATACCCTTAACTTATTTCACAGCCAATAAGTCATTGAAATAATGTGTATTTTTAGAGAAATCTTCTTATATAATTAGGCAGAAAATCTCACCTGCCATAGTTTTCAAAACAGCATAATTTCACTCTTCTCAATGCTTAATCTGTTGTATTACACAACCTTTGAGTATTTAGCTTTATCAATGACATGTCCTTTAAAAATGTTTTAGAGATCCTACCAGTCTTTGAAAACATCCTTGTTCCTTGTTTCAGTTCCAGTTTTATGTATATATTCTGCCTTGCACCTGATTATTCCAACAATTGATGGATGGTCTTGGGAATCTAATTCTGGTATTGATAGTCTTTACTGATTGTCTCCCCTCGTAGCTGATTTTTTCATTATTGTGTAAATTTAGATCATGAGCTCATGTTTAGCTAAACAGCTGACCTTGTAAGACGCTTAGGTGTGAACGCTCGTAAGCTTCAGGAGAAAGTCGGCCAAATTTATTTGTGTCCCTCCAATGAGTTGCCCACGAGGACACCGTTTTCTACAAGTGTTGGTCCAATACTCCCTCTAAAGGAAGGGGATTCCGACAGGGCTGATTGGCGGCCCCCGATCTGGGGCAGGGGCAGTGGGCAGCCTGTGGCCCGGTCTGGAGCCTCTTTGCATGTGTCCCTGGGACACATCTGCCTGCGAACTTCGGTCACCTGGCAGGAAGCTACGATGCCCAGACCTATGGTTAGCTGTGCAGCGAGGTGTACTGTGAGGACAGGTTCCACACACACTTCAAGTAAGAGGTCGGCCTGAGTGGAAAGGTGAGAGTTTGGGCAGCTGTGCAGACAAAGAAGGCACACTTTGGCCTGGGCCTAAATGCTTGTGACACCCCACTGGACCTGCCGTGCTCTGAGGGCCCTGCCCCTGGCCCCCTGCTCCCCTGCCCTTTGTTCAGTCACAGCAGAGGTGGCCACACCCACTCCTTCAGTGAGGGCAGAGTTCCAACCACCCTCAGCCCCGCCCCCTCTCCACAGGTTACCATGGACTACAGAGGCTGCATCCTGAGGCCAGGGCGTTCCGACAATGGCAAGGGCAGACATGATGACCTTAAATGATTTCCTCTTGTGTCAGGTTTGGTAAACTTTAGGAGCTAGGAAATGGTCCACTTTACAGAAATGTTCAAATTTACTGGCATTTCTTATATTCTCTGCTATAACATTGTCCTGATTCTTTCTGTATATTCTATACTTATGTTTTTGTTTTCCTTAATCAAAGTGTGTCTTTTCAATCTTTTCAAAGAAGATTCTTTGGACTTACTATATCACCTGAATTTTATACGTTTTCTGTTGTATTAAGTTCTGCTCATATCTTTATTTATCTTTTTTCTATGTTCTCAGGGTTTATTGTTTTGATCTTCTGATGTCAATTAAAACACTTGGTTATTCATTTTAATAAATATTTTACTTATAAAGATTTGAACTTTTGAAGATTCCAGCTTTCTTGTAAGTTTCTAAGGGTCAGGTCCTCTCCATTGTTGCTGGCCTAAGGTTTAGTTCACCATATAGCAATGTATATATTGACCTATTTTCCCCTCGACTTTCTGTGATTCCCTACATCTCACCTTTCTTTGCAGACAAGCCATTTGAAATACCCTTAACTTATTTCACAGCCAATAAGTCATTGAAATAATGTGTATTTTTAGAGAAATCTTCTTATATAATTAGGCAGAAAATCTCACCTGCCATAGTTTTCAAAACAGCATAATTTCACTCTTCTCAATGCTTAATCTGTTGTATTACACAACCTTTGAGTATTTAGCTTTATCAATGACATGTACTTTAAAAATGTTTTAGAGATCCTACCAGTCTTTGAAAACATCCTTGTTCCTTGTTTCAGTTCCAGTTTTATGTATATATTCTGCCTTGCACCTGATTATTCCAACAATTGATGGATGGCCTTGGGAATCTAATTCTGGTATTGATAGTCTTTACTGATTGTCTCCCCTCGTAGCTGATTTTTTCATTATTGTGTAAATTTAGATCATGAGCTCATGTTTAGCTAAACAGCTGACCTTGTAAGACGCTTAGGTGTGAACGCTCGTAAGCTTCAGGAGAAAGTCGGCAAAATTTATTTGTGTCCCTCCAATGAGTTGCCCACGAGGACACCGTTTTCTACAAGTGTTGGTCCAATACTCCCTCTAAAGGAAGGGGATTCCGACAGGGCTGATTGGCGGCCCCCGATCTGGGGCAGGGGCAGTGGGCAGCCTGTGGCCCGGTCTGGAGCCTCTTTGCATGTGTCCCTGGGACACATCTGCCTGCGAACTTCGGTCACCTGGCAGGAAGCTACGATGCCCAGACCTATGGTTAGCTGTGCAGCGAGGTGTACTGTGAGGACAGGTTCCACACACACTTCAAGTAAGAGGTCGGCCTGAGTGGAAAGGTGAGAGTTTGGGCAGCTGTGCAGACAAAGAAGGCACACTTTGGCCTGGGCCTAAATGCTTGTGACACCCCACTGGACCTGCCGTGCTCTGAGGGCCCTGCCCTGGGCCCCCTGCTCCCCTGCCCTTTGTTCAGTCACAGCAGAGGTGGCCACACCCACTCCTTCAGTGAGGGCAGAGTTCCAACCACCCTCAGCCCCGCCCCCTCTCCACAGGTTACCATGGACTACAGAGGCTGCATCCTGAGGCCAGGGCGTTCCGACAATGCCAAGGGCAGACATGATGACCTTAAATGATTTCCTCTTGTGTCAGGTTTGGTAAATTTTAGGAGCTAGGAAATGGTCCACTTTACAGAAATGTTCAAATTTACTGGCATTTCATATATTCTCTGCTATAACATTGTCCTGATTCTTTCTGTATATTCTATACTTATGTTTTTGTTTTCCTTAATCAAAGTGTGTCTTTTCAATCTTTTCAAAGAAGATTCTTTGGACTTACTAAATCACCTGAATTTTATACGTTTTCTGTTGTATTAAGTTCTGCTCATATCTTTATTTATCTTTTTTCTATGTTCTCAGGGTTTATTGTTTTGATCTTCTGATGTCAATTAAAACACTTGGTTATTCATTTTAATAAATATTTTACTTATAAAGATTTGAACTTTTGAAGATTCCAGCTTACTTGTAAGTTTCTAAGGGTCAGGTCCTCTCCATTGTTGCTGGCCTACGGTTTAGTTCACCATATAGCAATGTATATATTGACCTATTTTCCCCTCGACTTTCTGTGATTCCCTACATCTCAACTTTCTTTGCAGACAAGCCATTTGAAATACCCTTAACTTATTTCACAGCCAATAAGTCATTGAAATAATGTGTATTTTTAGGGAAATCTTCTTATATAATTAGGCAGAAAATCTCACCTGCCATAGTTTTCAAAACAGCATAATTTCACTCTTCTCAATGCTTAATCTGTTGTATTACACAACCTTTGAGTATTTAGCTTTATCAATGACATGTCCTTTAAAAATGTTTTAGAGATCCTACCAGTCTTTGAAAACATCCTTGTTCCTTGTTTCAGTTCCAGTTTTATGTATATATTCTGCCTTGCACCTGATTATTCCAACAATTGATGGATGGCCTTGGGAATCTAATTCTGGTATTGATAGTCTTTACTGATTGTCTCCCCTCGTAGCTGATTTTTTCATTATTGTGTAAATTTAGATCATGAGCTCATGTTTAGCTAAACAGCTGACCTTGTAAGACGCTTAGGTGTGAACGCTCGTAAGCTTCCGCAGAAAGACGGCAAAGATTTATTTGTGTCCCTCCAATGAGTTGCCCACGAGGACACCGTTTTCTACAAGTGTTGGTCCAATACTCCCTCTAGAGGAAGGGGACTCCGACAGGGCTGATTGGCGGCCCCCGATCTGGGGCAGGGGCAGTGGGCAGCCTGTGGCCCGGGCTGGAGCCTCTTTGCATGTGTCCCTGGGACACATCTGCCTGCGAACTTCGGTCACCTGGCAGGAAACTACGATGCCCAGAACTATGGTTAGCTGTGCAGCGAGGTGTACTGTGAGGACAAGTTACACACATACTTCAAGTAAGAGGTCGGCCTGAGTGGAAAGGTGAGAGTTTGGGCAGCTGTGCAGACAAAGAAGGCGCCCTTTGGCCTGGGCCTAAACGCTTGTGACACCCCACTGGACCTGCCGTGCTCTGAGGGCCCTGCCCTGGGACCCCTGCTCCCCTGCCCTTTGTTCAGTCACAGCAGAGATGGCCACACCCACTCCTTCAGTGAGGGCAGAGTTCCAACCACCCTCAGCCCCGCCCCCTCTCCACAGGTTACCATGGACTACAGAGGCTGCATCCTGAGGCCAGGGCGTTCCGACAATGCCAAGGGCAGACATGATGACCTTAAATGATTTCCTCTTGTATCAGGTTTGGTAAACTTTAGGAGCTAGGAAATGGTCCACTTTACAGAAATGTTCAAATTTACTGGCATTTCTTATATTCTCTGCTATAACATTGTCCTGATTCTTTTTGTATATTCTATACTTATGTTTTTGTTTTCCTTAATCAAAGTGTGTCTTTTCAATCTTTTCAAAGAAGATTCTTTGGACTTACTAAATCACCTGAATTTTATACGTTTTCTGTTGTATTAAGTTCTGCTCATATCTTTATTTATCTTTTTTCTATGTTCTCAGGGTTTATTGTTTTGATCTTCTGATGTCAATTAAAACACTTGGTTATTCATTTTAATAAATATTTTACTTATAAAGATTTGAACTTTTGAAGATTCCAGCTTACTTGTAAGTTTCTAAGGGTCAGGTCCTCTCCATTGTTGCTGGCCTACGGTTTAGTTCACCATATAGCAATGTATATATTGACCTATTTTCCCCTCGACTTTCTGTGATTCCCTACATCTCAACTTTCTTTGCAGACAAGCCATTTGAAATACCCTTAACTTATTTCACAGCCAATAAGTCATTGAAATAATGTGTATTTTTAGGGAAATCTTCTTATATAATTAGGCAGAAAATCTCACCTGCCATAGTTTTCAAAACAGCATAATTTCACTCTTCTCAATGCTTAATCTGTTGTATTACACAACCTTTGAGTATTTAGCTTTATCAATGACATGTCCTTTAAAAATGTTTTAGAGATCCTACCAGTCTTTGAAAACATCCTTGTTCCTTGTTTCAGTTCCAGTTTTATGTATATATTCTGCCTTGCACCTGATTATTCCAACAATTGATGGATGGCCTTGGGAATCTAATTCTGGTATTGATAGTCTTTACTGATTGTCTCCCCTCGTAGCTGATTTTTTCATTATTGTGTAAATTTAGATCATGAGCTCATGTTTAGCTAAACAGCTGACCTTGTAAGACGCTTAGGTGTGAACGCTCGTAAGCTTCCGCAGAAAGACGGCAAAGATTTATTTGTGTCCCTCCAATGAGTTGCCCACGAGGACACCGTTTTCTACAAGTGTTGGTCCAATACTCCCTCTAGAGGAAGGGGACTCCGACAGGGCTGATTGGCGGCCCCCGATCTGGGGCAGGGGCAGTGGGCAGCCTGTGGCCCGGGCTGGAGCCTCTTTGCATGTGTCCCTGGGACACATCTGCCTGCGAACTTCGGTCACCTGGCAGGAAACTACGATGCCCAGAACTATGGTTAGCTGTGCAGCGAGGTGTACTGTGAGGACAAGTTACACACATACTTCAAGTAAGAGGTCGGCCTGAGTGGAAAGGTGAGAGTTTGGGCAGCTGTGCAGACAAAGAAGGCGCCCATTGGCCTGGGCCTAAACGCTTGTGACACCCCACTGGACCTGCCGTGCTCTGAGGGCCCTGCCCTGGGACCCCTGCTCCCCTGTCCTTTGTTCAGTCACAGCAGAGATGGCCACACCCACTCCTTCAGTGAGGGCAGAGTTCCAACCACCCTCAGCCCCGCCCCCTCTCCACAGGTTACCATGGACTACAGAGGCTGCATCCTGAGGCCAGGGCGTTCCGACAATGCCAAGGGCAGACATGATGACCTTAAATGATTTCCTCTTGTGTCAGGTTTGGTAAACTTTAGGAGCTAGGAAATGGTCCACTTTACAGAAATGTTCAAATTTACTGGCATTTCTTATATTCTCTGCTATAACATTGTCCTGATTCTTTCTGTATATTCTATACTTATGTTTTTGTTTTCCTTAATCAAAGTGTGTCTTTTCAATCTTTACAAAGAAGATTCTTTGGACTTACTAAATCACCTGAATTTTATACGTTTTCTGTTGTATTAAGTTCTGCTCATATCTTTATTTATCTTTTTTCTATGTTCTCAGGGTTTATTGTTTTGATCTTCTGATGTCAATTAAAACACTTGGTTATTCATTTTAATAAATATTTTACTTATAAAGATTTGAACTTTTGAAGATTCCAGCTTACTTGTAAGTTTCCAAGGGTCAGGTCCTCTCCATTGTTGCTGGCCTAAGGTTTAGTTCACCATATAGCAATGTATATATTGACCTATTTTCCCCTCGACTTTCTGTGATTCCCTACATCTCACCTTTCTTTGCAGACAAGCCATTTGAAATACCCTTAACTTATTTCACAGCCAATAAGTCATTGAAATAATGTGTATTTTTAGAGAAATCTTCTTATATAATTAGGCAGAAAATCTCACCTGCCATAGTTTTCAAAACAGCATAATTTCACTCTTCTCAAAGCTTAATCTGTTGTATTACACAACCTTTGAGTATTTAGCTTTATCAATGACATGTACTTTAAAAATGTTTTAGAGATCCTACCAGTCTTTGAAAACATCCTTGTTCCTTGTTTCAGTTCCAGTTTTATGTATATATTCTGCCTTGCACCTGATTATTCCAACAATTGATGGATGGCCTTGGGAATCTAATTCTGGTATTGATAGTCTTTACTGATTGTCTCCCCTCGTAGCTGATTTTTTCATTATTGTGTAAATTTAGATCATGAGCTCATGTTTAGCTAAACAGCTGACCTTGTAAGACGCTTAGGTGTGAACGCTCGTAAGCTTCAGGAGAAAGTCGGCCAAATTTATTTGTGTCCCTCCAATGAGTTGCCCACGAGGACACCGTTTTCTACAAGTGTTGGTCCAATACTCCCTCTAAAGGAAGGGGATTCCGACAGGGCTGATTGGCGGCCTCCGATCTGGGGCAGGGGCAGTGGGCAGCCTGTGGCCCGGTCTGGAGCCTCTTTGCATGTGTCCCTGGGACACATCTGCCTGCGAACTTCGGTCACCTGGCAGGAAGCTACGATGCCCAGACCTATGGTTAGCTGTGCAGCGAGGTGTACTGTGAGGACAGGTTCCACACACACTTCAAGTAAGAGGTCGGCCTGAGTGGAAAGGTGAGAGTTTGGGCAGCTGTGCAGACAAAGAAGGCACACTTTGGCCTGGGCCTAAATGCTTGTGACACCCCACTGGACCTGCCGTGCTCTGAGGGCCCTGCCCTGGGCCCCCTGCTCCCCTGCCCTTTGTTCAGTCACAGCAGAGGTGGCCACACCCACTCCTTCAGTGAGGGCAGAGTTCCAACCACCCTCAGCCCCGCCCCCTCTCCACAGGTTACCATGGACTACAGAGGCTGCATCCTGAGGCCAGGGCGTTCCGACAATGCCAAGGGCAGACATGATGACCTTAAATGATTTCCTCTTGTGTCAGGTTTGGTAAACTTTAGGAGCTAGGAAATGGTCCACTTTACAGAAATGTTCAAATTTACTGGCATTTCTTATATTCTCTGCTATAACATTGTCCTGATTCTTTCTGTATATTCTATACTTATGTTTTTGTTTTCCTTAATCAAAGTGTGTCTTTTCAATCTTTTCAAAGAAGATTCTTTGGACTTACTAAATCACCTGAATTTTATTCGTTTTCTGTTGTACTAAGTTCTGCTCATATCTTTATTTATCTTTTTTCTATGTTCTCAGGGTTTATTGTTTTGATCTTCTGATGTCAATTAAAACACTTGGTTATTCATTTTAATAAATATTTTACTTAAAAAGATTTGAACTTTTGAAGATTCCAGCTTACTTGTAAGTTTCTAAGGGTCAGGTCCTCTCCATTGTTGCTGGCCTAAGGTTTAGTTCACCATATAGCAATGTATATATTGACCTATTTTCCCCTCGACTTTCTGTGATTCCCTACATCTCACCTTTCTTTGCAGACAAGCCATTTGAAATACCCTTAACTTATTTCACAGCCAATAAGTCATTGAAATAATGTGTATTTTTAGGGAAATCTTCTTATATAATTAGGCAGAAAATCTCACCTGCCATAGTTTTCAAAACAGCATAATTTCACTCTTCTCAATGCTTAATCTGTTGTATTAAACAACCTTTGAGTATTTAGCTTTATCAATGACATGTACTTTAAAAATGTTTTAGAGATCCTACCAGTCTTTGAAAACATCCTTGTTCCTTGTTTCAGTTCCAGTTTTATGTATATATTCTGCCTTGCACCTGATTATTCCAACAATTGATGGATGGCCTTGGGAATCTAATTCTGGTATTGATAGTCTTTACTGATTGTCTCCCCTCGTAGCTGATTTTTTCATTATTGTGTAAATTTAGATCATGAGCTCATGTTTAGCTAAACAGCTGACCTTGTAAGACGCTTAGGTGTGAACGCTCGTAAGCTTCCGCAGAAAGACGGCAAAGATTTATTTGTGTCCCTCCAATGAGTTGCCCACGAGGACACCGTTTTCTACAAGTGTTGGTCCAATACTCCCTCTAGAGGAAGGGGACTCCGACAGGGCTGATTGGCGGCCCCCGATCTGGGGCAGGGGCAGTGGGCAGCCTGTGGCCCGGGCTGGAGCCTCTTTGCATGTGTCCCTGGGACACATCTGCCTGCGAACTTCGGTCAACTGGCAGGAAACTACGATGCCCAGAACTATGGTTAGCTGTGCAGCGAGGTGTACTGTGAGGACAGGTTCCACACATACTTCAAGTAAGAGGTCGGCCTGAGTGGAAAGGTGAGAGTTTGGGCAGCTGTGCAGACAAAGAAGGCGCCCTTTGGCCAGGGCCTAAATGCTTGTGACACCCCACTGGACCTGCCGTGCTCTGAGGACCCTGCCCTGGGACCCCTGCTCCCCTGCCCTTTGTTCAGTCACAGCAGAGATGGCCACACCCACTCCTTCAGTGAGGGCAGAGTTCCAACCACCCTCAGCCCCGCCCCCTCTCCACAGGTTACCATGGACTACAGAGGCTGCATCCTGAGGCCAGGGCGTTCCGACAATGCCAAGGGCAGACATGATGACCTTAAATGATTTCCTCTTGTATCAGGTTTGGTAAACTTTAGGAGCTAGGAAATGGTCCACTTTACAGAAATGTTCAAATTTACTGGCATTTCTTATATTCTCTGCTATAACATTGTCCTGATTCTTTCTGTATATTCTATACTTATGTTTTTGTTTTCCTTAATCAAAGTGTGTCTTTTCAATCTTTTCAAAGAAGATTCTTTGGACTTACTAAATCACCTGAATTTTATACGTTTTCTGTTGTATTAAGTTCTGCTCATATCTTTATTTATCTTTTTTCTATGTTCTCAGGGTTTATTGTTTTGATCTTCTGATGTCAATTAAAACACTTGGTTATTCATTTTAATAAATATTTTACTTATAAAGATTTGAACTTTTGAAGATTCCAGCTTACTTGTAAGTTTCTAAGGGTCAGGTCCTCTCCATTGTTGCTGGCCTAAGGTTTAGTTCACCATATAGCAATGTATATATTGACCTATTTTCCCCTCGACTTTCTGTGATTCCCTACATCTCACCTTTCTTTGCAGACAAGCCATTTGAAATACCCTTAACTTATTTCACAGCCAATAAGTCATTGAAATAATGTGTATTTTTAGAGAAATCTTCTTATATAATTAGGCAGAAAATCTCACCTGCCATAGTTTTCAGAACAGCATAATTTCACTCTTCTCAATGCTTAATCTGTTGTATTACACAACCTTTGAGTATTTAGCTTTATCAATGACATGTACTTTAAAAATGTTTGAGAGATCCTACCAGTCTTTGAAAACATCCTTGTTCCTTGTTTCAGTTCCAGTTTTATGTATATATTCTGCCTTGCACCTGATTATTCCAACAATTGATGGATGGCCTTGGGAATCTAATTCTGGTATTGATAGTCTTTACTGATTGTCTCCCCTCGTAGCTAATTTTTTCATTATTGTGTAAATTTAGATCATGAGCTCATGTTTAGCTAAACAGCTGACCTTGTAAGACACTTAGGTGTGAACGCTCGTAAGCTTCAGGAGAAATTCGGCCAAATTTATTTGTGTCCCTCCAATGAGTTGCCCACGAGGACACCGTTTTCTACAAGTGTTGGTCCAATACTCCCTCTAAAGGAAGGGGATTCCGACAGGGCTGATTGGCGGCCCCCGATCTGGAGCAGGGGCAGTGGGCAGCCTGTGGCCCGGTCTGGAGCCTCTTTGCATGTGTCCCTGGGACACATCTGCCTGCGAACTTCGGTCACCTGGCAGGAAGCTACGATGCCCAGACCTATGGTTAGCTGTGCAGCGAGGTGTACTGTGAGGACAGGTTCCACACACACTTCAAGTAAGAGGTCGGCCTGAGTGGAAAGTTGAGAGTTTGGGCAGCTGTGCAGACAAAGAAGGCACACTTTGGCCTGGGCCTAAATGCTTGTGACACCCCACTGGACCTGCCGTGCTCTGAGGGCCCTGCCCTGGGCCCCCTGCTCCCCTGCCCTTTGTTCAGTCACAACAGAGGTGGCCACACCCACTCCTTCAGTGAGGGCAGAGTTCCAACCACCCTCAGCCCCGCCCCCTCTCCACAGGTTACCATGGACTACAGAGGCTGCATCCTGAGGCCAGGGCGTTCCGACAATGCCAAGGGCAGACATGATGACCTTAAATGATTTCCTCTTGTGTCAGGTTTGGTAAACTTTAGGAGCTAGGAAATGGTCCACTTTACAGAAATGTTCAAATTTACTGGCATTTCTTATATTATCTGCTATAACATTGTCCTGATTCTTTCTGTATATTCTATACTTATGTTTTTGTTTTCCTTAATCAAAGTGTGTCTTTTCAATCTTTTCAAAGAAGATTCTTTGGACTTACTAAATCACCTGAATTTTATACGTTTTCTGTTGTATTAAGTTCTGCTCATATCTTTATTTATCTTTTTTCTATGTTCTCAGGGTTTATTGTTTTGATCTTCTGATGTCAATTAAAACACTTGGTTATTCATTTTAATAAATATTTTACTTATAAAGATTTGAACTTTTGAAGATTCCAGCTTACTTGTAAGTTTCTAAGGGTCAGGTCCTCTCCATTGTTGCTGGCCTAAGGTTTAGTTCACCATATAGCAATGTATATATTGACCTATTTTCCCCTCGACTTTCTGTGATTCCCTACATCTCACCTTTCTTTGCAGACAAGCCATTTGAAATACCCTTAACTTATTTCACAGCCAATAAGTCATTGAAATAATGTGTATTTTTAGAGAAATCTTCTTATATAATTAGGCAGAAAATCTCACCTGCCATAGTTTTCAAAACAGCATAATTTCACTCTTCTCAATGCTTAATCTGTTGTATTACACAACCTTTGAGTATTTAGCTTTATCAATGACATGTCCTTTAAAAATGTTTTAGAGATCCTACCAGTCTTTGAAAACATCCTTGTTCCTTGTTTCAGTTCCAGTTTTATGTATATATTCTGCCTTGCACCTGATTATTCCAACAATTGATGGGTGGCCTTGGGAATCTAATTCTGGTATTGATAGTCTTTAGTGATTGTCTCCCCTCGTAGCTGATTTTTTCATTATTGTGTAAATTTAGATCATGAGCTCATGTTTAGCTAAACAGCTGACCTTGTAAGACGCTTAGGTGTGAACGCTCGTAAGCTTCAGGAGAAAGTCGGCAAAATTTATTTGTGTCCCTCCAATGAGTTGCCCACGAGGACACCGTTTTCTACAAGTGTTGGTCCAATACGCCCTCTAAAGGAAGGGGATTCCGACAGGGCTGATTGGCGACCCCCGATCTGGGGCAGGGGCAGTGGGCAGCCGGTGGCCCGGGCTGGAGCCTCTTTGCATGTGTCCCTGGGACACATCTGCCTGCGAACTTCGGTCACCTGGCAGGAAGCTACGATGCCCATACCTATGGTTAGCTGTGCAGCGAGGTGTACTGTGAGGACAGGTTCCACACACACTTCAAGTAAGAGGTCGGCCTGAGTGGAAAGGTGAGAGTTTGGGCAGCTGTGCAGACAAAGAAGGCACACTTTGGCCTGGGCCTAAATGCTTGTGACACCCCACTGGACCTGCCGTGCTCTGAGGGCCCTGCCCTGGGCCCCATGCTCCCCTGCCCTTTGTTCAGTCACAGCAGAGATGGCCACACCCACTCCTTCAGTGAGGGCAGAGTTCCAACCACCCTCAGCCCCGCCCCCACTCCACAGGTTACCATGGACTACAGAGGCTGCATCCTGAGGCCAGGGCGTTCCGACAATGCCAAGGGCAGACATGATGACCTTAAATGATTTCCTCTTGTGTCAGGTTTGGTAAACTTTAGGAGCTAGGAAATGGTCCACTTTACAGAAATGTTCAAATTTACTGGCATTTCTTATATTCTCTGCTATAACATTGTCCTGATTCTTTCTGTATATTCTATACTTATGTTTTTGTTTTCCTTAATCAAAGTGTGTCTTTTCAATCTTTTCAAAGAAGATTCTTTGGACTTACTAAATCACTTGAATTTTATACGTTTTCTGTTGTATTAAGTTCTGCTCATATCTTTATTTATCTTTTTTCTATGTTCTCAGGGTTTATTGTTTTGATCTTCTGATGTCAATTAAAACACTTGGTTATTCATTTTAATAAATATTTTACTTATAAAGATTTGAACTTTTGAAGATTCCAGCTTACTTGTAAGTTTCTAAGGGTCAGGTCCTCTCCATTGTTGCTGGCCTAAGGTTTAGTTCACATTATAGCAATGTATATATTGACCTATTTTCCCCTCGACTTTCTGTGATTCCCTACATCTCACCTTTCTTTGCAGACAAGCCATTTGAAATACCCTTAACTTATTTCACAGCCAATAAGTCATTGAAATAGTGTGTATTTTTAGAGAAATCTTCTTATATAATTAGGCAGAAAATCTCACCTGCCATAGTTTTCAAAACAGCATAATTTCACTCTTCTCAATGCTTAATCTGTTGTATTACACAACCTTTGAGTATTTAGCTTTATCAATGACATGTACTTTAAAAATGTTTTAGAGATCCTACCAGTCTTTGAAAACATCCTTGTTCCTTGTTTCAGTTCCAGTTTTATGTATATATTCTGCCTTGCACCTGATTATTCCAACAATTGATGGATGGCCTTGGGAATCTAATTCTGGTATTGTTAGTCTTTACTGATTGTCTCCCCTCGTAGCTGATTTTTTCATTATTGTGTAAATTTAGATCATGAGCTCATGTTTAGCTAAACAGCTGACCTTGTAAGACGCTTAGGTGTGAACGCTCGTAAGCTTCCGCAGAAAGACGGCAAAGATTTATTTGTGTCCCTCCAATGAGTTGCCCACGAGGACACCGTTTTCTACAAGTGTTGGTCCAATACTCCCTCTAGAGGAAGGGGACTCCGACAGGGCTGATTGGCGGCCCCCGATCTGGGGCAGGGGCAGTGGGCAGCCTGTGGCCCGGGCTGGAGCCTCTTTGCATGTGTCCCTGGGACACATCTGCCTGCGAACTTCGGTCACCTGGCAGGAAACTACGATGCCCAGAACTATGGTTAGCTGTGCAGCGAGGTGTACTGTGAGGACAAGTTCCACACATACTTCAAGTAAGAGGTCGGCCTGAGTGGAAAGGTGAGAGTTTGGGCAGCTGTGCAGACAAAGAAGGCGCCCTTTGGCCTGGGCCTAAATGCTTGTGACACCCCACTGGACCTGCCGTGCTCTGAGGACCCTGCCCTGGGACCCCTGCTCCCCTGCCCTTTGTTCAGTCACAGCAGAGATGGCCACACCCACTCCTTCAGTGAGGGCAGAGTTCCAACCACCCTCAGCCCCGCCCCCTCTCCACAGGTTACCATGGACTACAGAGGCTGCATCCTGAGGCCAGGGCGTTCCGACAATGCCAAGGGCAGACATGATGACCTTAAATGATTTCCTCTTGTATCAGGTTTGGTAAACTTTAGGAGCTAGGAAATGGTCCACTTTACAGAAATGTTCAAATTTACTGGCATTTCTTATATTCTCTGCTATAACATTGTCCTGATTCTTTCTGTATATTCTATACTTATGTTTTTGTTTTCCTTAATCAAAGTGTGTCTTTTCAATCTTTTCAAAGAAGATTCTTTGGACTTACTAAATCACCTGAATTTTATACGTTTTCTGTTGTATTAAGTTCTGCTCATATCTTTATTTATCTTTTTTCTATGTTCTCAGGGTTTATTGTTTTGATCTTCTGATGTCAATTAAAACACTTGGTTATTCATTTTAATAAATATTTTACTTATAAAGATTTGAACTTTTGAAGATTCCAGCTTACTTGTAAGTTTCTAAGGGTCAGGTCCTCTCCATTGTTGCTGGCCTAAGGTTTAGTTCACCATATAGCAATGTATATATTGACCTATTTTCCCCTCGACTTTCTGTGATTCCCTACATCTCACCTTTCTTTGCAGACAAGCCATTTGAAATACCCTTAACTTATTTCACAGCCAATAAGTCATTGAAATAATGTGTATTTTTAGAGAAATCTTCTTATATAATTAGGCAGAAAATCTCACCTGCCATAGTTTTCAAAACAGCATAATTTCACTCTTCTCAATGCTTAATCTGTTGTATTACACAACCTTTGAGTATTTAGCTTTATCAATGACATGTACTTTAAAAATGTTTTAGAGATCCTACCAGTCTTTGAAAACATCCTTGTTCCTTGTTTCAGTTCCAGTTTTATGTATATATTCTGCCTTGCACCTGATTATTCCAACAATTGATGGATGGCCTTGGGAATCTAATTCTGGTATTGATAGTCTTTACTGATTGTCTCCCCTCGTAGCTAATTTTTTCATTATTGTGTAAATTTAGATCATGAGCTCATGTTTAGCTAAACAGCTGACCTTGTAAGACACTTAGGTGTGAACGCTCGTAAGCTTCAGGAGAAAGTCGGCCAAATTTATTTGTGTCCCTCCAATGAGTTGCCCACGAGGACACCGTTTTCTACAAGTGTTGGTCCAATACTCCCTCTAAAGGAAGGGGATTCCGACAGGGCTGATTGGCGGCCCCCGATCTGGAGCAGGGGCAGTGGGCAGCCTGTGGCCCGGTCTGGAGCCTCTTTGCATGTGTCCCTGGGACACATCTGCCTGCGAACTTCGGTCACCTGGCAGGAAGCTACGATGCCCAGACCTATGGTTAGCTGTGCAGCGAGGTGTACTGTGAGGACAGGTTCCACACACACTTCAAGTAAGAGGTCGGCCTGAGTGGAAAGTTGAGAGTTTGGGCAGCTGTGCAGACAAAGAAGGCACACTTTGGCCTGGGCCTAAATGCTTGTGACACCCCACTGGACCTGCCGTGCTCTGAGGGCCCTGCCCTGGGCCCCCTGCTCCCCTGCCCTTTGTTCAGTCACAACAGAGGTGGCCACACCCACTCCTTCAGTGAGGGCAGAGTTCCAACCACCCTCAGCCCCGCCCCCTCTCCACAGGTTACCATGGACTACAGAGGCTGCATCCTGAGGCCAGGGCGTTCCGACAATGCCAAGGGCAGACATGATGACCTTAAATGATTTCCTCTTGTGTCAGGTTTGGTAAACTTTAGGAGCTAGGAAATGGTCCACTTTACAGAAATGTTCAAATTTACTGGCATTTCTTATATTCTCTGCTATAACATTGTCCTGATTCTTTCTGTATATTCTATACTTATGTTTTTGTTTTCCTTAATCAAAGTGTGTCTTTTCAATCTTTTCAAAGAAGATTCTTTGGACTTACTAAATCACCTGAATTTTATTCGTTTTCTGTTGTACTAAGTTCTGCTCATATCTTTATTTATCTTTTTTCTATGTTCTCAGGGTTTATTGTTTTGATCTTCTGATGTCAATTAAAACACTTGGTTATTCATTTTAATAAATATTTTACTTAAAAAGATTTGAACTTTTGAAGATTCCAGCTTACTTGTAAGTTTCTAAGGGTCAGGTCCTCTCCATTGTTGCTGGCCTAAGGTTTAGTTCACCATATAGCAATGTATATATTGACCTATTTTCCCCTCGACTTTCTGTGATTCCCTACATCTCACCTTTCTTTGCAGACAAGCCATTTGAAATACCCTTAACTTATTTCACAGCCAATAAGTCATTGAAATAATGTGTATTTTTAGGGAAATCTTCTTATATAATTAGGCAGAAAATCTCACCTGCCATAGTTTTCAAAACAGCATAATTTCACTCTTCTCAATGCTTAATCTGTTGTATTACACAACCTTTGAGTATTTAGCTTTATCAATGACATGTACTTTAAAAATGTTTTAGAGATCCTACCAGTCTTTGAAAACATCCTTGTTCCTTGTTTCAGTTCCAGTTTTATGTATATATTCTGCCTTGCACCTGATTATTCCAACAATTGATGGATGGCCTTGGGAATCTAATTCTGGTATTGATAGTCTTTACTGATTGTCTCCCCTCGTAGCTGATTTTTTCATTATTGTGTAAATTTAGATCATGAGCTCATGTTTAGCTAAACAGCTGACCTTGTAAGACGCTTAGGTGTGAACGCTCGTAAGCTTCCGCAGAAAGACGGCAAAGATTTATTTGTGTCCCTCCAATGAGTTGCCCACGAGGACACCGTTTTCTACAAGTGTTGGTCCAATACTCCCTCTAGAGGAAGGGGACTCCGACAGGGCTGATTGGCGGCCCCCGATCTGGGGCAGGGGCAGTGGGCAGCCTGTGGCCCGGGCTGGAGCCTCTTTGCATGTGTCCCTGGGACACATCTGCCTGCGAACTTCGGTCACCTGGCAGGAAACTACGATGCCCAGAACTATGGTTAGCTGTGCAGCGAGGTGTACTGTGAGGACAGGTTCCACACATACTTCAAGTAAGAGGTCGGCCTGAGTGGAAAGGTGAGAGTTTGGGCAGCTGTGCAGACAAAGAAGGCGCCCTTTGGCCTGGGCCTAAATGCTTGTGACACCCCACTGGACCTGCCGTGCTCTGAGGACCCTGCCCTGGGACCCCTGCTCCCCTGCCCTTTGTTCAGTCACAGCAGAGATGGCCACACCCACTCCTTCAGTGAGGGCAGAGTTCCAACCACCCTCAGCCCCGCCCCCTCTCCACAGGTTACCATGGACTACAGAGGCTGCATCCTGAGGCCAGGGCGTTCCGACAATGCCAAGGGCAGACATGATGACCTTAAATGATTTCCTCTTGTATCAGGTTTGGTAAACTTTAGGAGCTAGGAAATGGTCCACTTTACAGAAATGTTCAAATTTACTGGCATTTCTTATATTCTCTGCTATAACATTGTCCTGATTCTTTCTGTATATTCTATACTTATGTTTTTGTTTTCCTTAATCAAAGTGTGTCTTTTCAATCTTTTCAAAGAAGATTCTTTGGACTTACTAAATCACCTGAATTTTATACGTTTTCTGTTGTATTAAGTTCTGCTCATATCTTTATTTATCTTTTTTCTATGTTCTCAGGGTTTATTGTTTTGATCTTCTGATGTCAATTAAAACACTTGGTTATTCATTTTAATAAATATTTTACTTATAAAGATTTGAACTTTTGAAGATTCCAGCTTACTTGTAAGTTTCTAAGGGTCAGGTCCTCTCCATTGTTGCTGGCCTAAGGTTTAGTTCACCATATAGCAATGTATATATTGACCTATTTTCCCCTCGACTTTCTGTGATTCCCTACATCTCACCTTTCTTTGCAGACAAGCCATTTGAAATACCCTTAACTTATTTCACAGCCAATAAGTCATTGAAATAATGTGTATTTTTAGAGAAATCTTCTTATATAATTAGGCAGAAAATCTCACCTGCCATAGTTTTCAAAACAGCATAATTTCACTCTTCTCAATGCTTAATCTGTTGTATTACACAACCTTTGAGTATTTAGCTTTATCAATGACATGTACTTTAAAAATGTTTGAGAGATCCTACCAGTCTTTGAAAACATCCTTGTTCCTTGTTTCAGTTCCAGTTTTATGTATATATTCTGCCTTGCACCTGATTATTCCAACAATTGATGGATGGCCTTGGGAATCTAATTCTGGTATTGATAGTCTTTACTGATTGTCTCCCCTCGTAGCTAATTTTTTCATTATTGTGTAAATTTAGATCATGAGCTCATGTTTAGCTAAACAGCTGACCTTGTAAGACACTTAGGTGTGAACGCTCGTAAGCTTCAGGAGAAATTCGGCCAAATTTATTTGTGTCCCTCCAATGAGTTGCCCACGAGGACACCGTTTTCTACAAGTGTTGGTCCAATACTCCCTCTAAAGGAAGGGGATTCCGACAGGGCTGATTGGCGGCCCCCGATCTGGAGCAGGGGCAGTGGGCAGCCTGTGGCCCGGTCTGGAGCCTCTTTGCATGTGTCCCTGGGACACATCTGCCTGCGAACTTCGGTCACCTGGCAGGAAGCTACGATGCCCAGACCTATGGTTAGCTGTGCAGCGAGGTGTACTGTGAGGACAGGTTCCACACACACTTCAAGTAAGAGGTCGGCCTGAGTGGAAAGTTGAGAGTTTGGGCAGCTGTGCAGACAAAGAAGGCACACTTTGGCCTGGGCCTAAATGCTTGTGACACCCCACTGGACCTGCCGTGCTCTGAGGGCCCTGCCCTGGGCCCCCTGCTCCCCTGCCCTTTGTTCAGTCACAACAGAGGTGGCCACACCCACTCCTTCAGTGAGGGCAGAGTTCCAACCACCCTCAGCCCCGCCCCCTCTCCACAGGTTACCATGGACTACAGAGGCTGCATCCTGAGGCCAGGGCGTTCCGACAATGCCAAGGGCAGACATGATGACCTTAAATGATTTCCTCTTGTGTCAGGTTTGGTAAACTTTAGGAGCTAGGAAATGGTCCACTTTACAGAAATGTTCAAATTTACTGGCATTTCTTATATTCTCTGCTATAACATTGTCCTGATTCTTTCTGTATATTCTATACTTATGTTTTTGTTTTCCTTAATCAAAGTGTGTCTTTTCAATCTTTTCAAAGAAGATTCTTTGGACTTACTAAATCACCTGAATTTTATTCGTTTTCTGTTGTACTAAGTTCTGCTCATATCTTTATTTATCTTTTTTCTATGTTCTCAGGGTTTATTGTTTTGATCTTCTGATGTCAATTAAAACACTTGGTTATTCATTTTAATAAATATTTTACTTAAAAAGATTTGAACTTTTGAAGATTCCAGCTTACTTGTAAGTTTCTAAGGGTCAGGTCCTCTCCATTGTTGCTGGCCTAAGGTTTAGTTCACCATATAGCAATGTATATATTGACCTATTTTCCCCTCGACTTTCTGTGATTCCCTACATCTCACCTTTCTTTGCAGACAAGCCATTTGAAATACCCTTAACTTATTTCACAGCCAATAAGTCATTGAAATAATGTGTATTTTTAGGGAAATCTTCTTATATAATTAGGCAGAAAATCTCACCTGCCATAGTTTTCAAAACAGCATAATTTCACTCTTCTCAATGCTTAATCTGTTGTATTACACAACCTTTGAGTATTTAGCTTTATCAATGACATGTACTTTAAAAATGTTTTAGAGATCCTACCAGTCTTTGAAAACATCCTTGTTCCTTGTTTCAGTTCCAGTTTTATGTATATATTCTGCCTTGCACCTGATTATTCCAACAATTGATGGATGGCCTTGGGAATCTAATTCTGGTATTGATAGTCTTTACTGATTGTCTCCCCTCGTAGCTGATTTTTTCATTATTGTGTAAATTTAGATCATGAGCTCATGTTTAGCTAAACAGCTGACCTTGTAAGACGCTTAGGTGTGAACGCTCGTAAGCTTCCGCAGAAAGACGGCAAAGATTTATTTGTGTCCCTCCAATGAGTTGCCCACGAGGACACCGTTTTCTACAAGTGTTGGTCCAATACTCCCTCTAGAGGAAGGGGACTCCGACAGGGCTGATTGGCGGCCCCCGATCTGGGGCAGGGGCAGTGGGCAGCCTGTGGCCCGGGCTGGAGCCTCTTTGCATGTGTCCCTGGGACACATCTGCCTGCGAACTTCGGTCACCTGGCAGGAAACTACGATGCCCAGAACTATGGTTAGCTGTGCAGCGAGGTGTACTGTGAGGACAGGTTCCACACATACTTCAAGTAAGAGGTCGGCCTGAGTGGAAAGGTGAGAGTTTGGGCAGCTGTGCAGACAAAGAAGGCGCCCTTTGGCCTGGGCCTAAATGCTTGTGACACCCCACTGGACCTGCCGTGCTCTGAGGACCCTGCCCTGGGACCCCTGCTCCCCTGCCCTTTGTTCAGTCACAGCAGAGATGGCCACACCCACTCCTTCAGTGAGGGCAGAGTTCCAACCACCCTCAGCCCCGCCCCCTCTCCACAGGTTACCATGGACTACAGAGGCTGCATCCTGAGGCCAGGGCGTTCCGACAATGCCAAGGGCAGACATGATGACCTTAAATGATTTCCTCTTGTATCAGGTTTGGTAAACTTTAGGAGCTAGGAAATGGTCCACTTTACAGAAATGTTCAAATTTACTGGCATTTCTTATATTCTCTGCTATAACATTGTCCTGATTCTTTCTGTATATTCTATACTTATGTTTTTGTTTTCCTTAATCAAAGTGTGTCTTTTCAATCTTTTCAAAGAAGATTCTTTGGACTTACTAAATCACCTGAATTTTATACGTTTTCTGTTGTATTAAGTTCTGCTCATATCTTTATTTATCTTTTTTCTATGTTCTCAGGGTTTATTGTTTTGATCTTCTGATGTCAATTAAAACACTTGGTTATTCATTTTAATAAATATTTTACTTATAAAGATTTGAACTTTTGAAGATTCCAGCTTACTTGTAAGTTTCTAAGGGTCAGGTCCTCTCCATTGTTGCTGGCCTAAGGTTTAGTTCACCATATAGCAATGTATATATTGACCTATTTTCCCCTCGACTTTCTGTGATTCCCTACATCTCACCTTTCTTTGCAGACAAGCCATTTGAAATACCCTTAACTTATTTCACAGCCAATAAGTCATTGAAATAATGTGTATTTTTAGAGAAATCTTCTTATATAATTAGGCAGAAAATCTCACCTGCCATAGTTTTCAGAACAGCATAATTTCACTCTTCTCAATGCTTAATCTGTTGTATTACACAACCTTTGAGTATTTAGCTTTATCAATGACATGTACTTTAAAAATGTTTGAGAGATCCTACCAGTCTTTGAAAACATCCTTGTTCCTTGTTTCAGTTCCAGTTTTATGTATATATTCTGCCTTGCACCTGATTATTCCAACAATTGATGGATGGCCTTGGGAATCTAATTCTGGTATTGATAGTCTTTACTGATTGTCTCCCCTCGTAGCTAATTTTTTCATTATTGTGTAAATTTAGATCATGAGCTCATGTTTAGCTAAACAGCTGACCTTGTAAGACACTTAGGTGTGAACGCTCGTAAGCTTCAGGAGAAATTCGGCCAAATTTATTTGTGTCCCTCCAATGAGTTGCCCACGAGGACACCGTTTTCTACAAGTGTTGGTCCAATACTCCCTCTAAAGGAAGGGGATTCCGACAGGGCTGATTGGCGGCCCCCGATCTGGAGCAGGGGCAGTGGGCAGCCTGTGGCCCGGTCTGGAGCCTCTTTGCATGTGTCCCTGGGACACATCTGCCTGCGAACTTCGGTCACCTGGCAGGAAGCTACGATGCCCAGACCTATGGTTAGCTGTGCAGCGAGGTGTACTGTGAGGACAGGTTCCACACACACTTCAAGTAAGAGGTCGGCCTGAGTGGAAAGTTGAGAGTTTGGGCAGCTGTGCAGACAAAGAAGGCACACTTTGGCCTGGGCCTAAATGCTTGTGACACCCCACTGGACCTGCCGTGCTCTGAGGGCCCTGCCCTGGGCCCCCTGCTCCCCTGCCCTTTGTTCAGTCACAACAGAGGTGGCCACACCCACTCCTTCAGTGAGGGCAGAGTTCCAACCACCCTCAGCCCCGCCCCCTCTCCACAGGTTACCATGGACTACAGAGGCTGCATCCTGAGGCCAGGGCGTTCCGACAATGCCAAGGGCAGACATGATGACCTTAAATGATTTCCTCTTGTGTCAGGTTTGGTAAACTTTAGGAGCTAGGAAATGGTCCACTTTACAGAAATGTTCAAATTTACTGGCATTTCTTATATTCTCTGCTATAACATTGTCCTGATTCTTTCTGTATATTCTATACTTATGTTTTTGTTTTCCTTAATCAAAGTGTGTCTTTTCAATCTTTTCAAAGAAGATTCTTTGGACTTACTAAATCACCTGAATTTTATTCGTTTTCTGTTGTATTAAGTTCTGCTCATATCTTTATTTATCTTTTTTCTATGTTCTCAGGGTTTATTGTTTTGATCTTCTGATGTCAATTAAAACACTTGGTTATTCATTTTAATAAATATTTTACTTATAAAGATTTGAACTTTTGAAGATTCCAGCTTACTTGTAAGTTTCTAAGGGTCAGGTCCTCTCCATTGTTGCTGGCCTAAGGTTTAGTTCACCATATAGCAATGTATATATTGACCTATTTTCCCCTCGACTTTCTGTGATTCCCTACATCTCACCTTTCTTTGCAGACAAGCCATTTGAAATACCCTTAACTTATTTCACAGCCAATAAGTCATTGAAATAATGTGTATTTTTAGGGAAATCTTCTTATATAATTAGGCAGAAAATCTCACCTGCCATAGTTTTCAAAACAGCATAATTTCACTCTTCTCAATGCTTAATCTGTTGTATTACACAACCTTTGAGTATTTAGCTTTATCAATGACATGTACTTTAAAAATGTTTTAGAGATCCTACCAGTCTTTGAAAACATCCTTGTTCCTTGTTTCAGTTCCAGTTTTATGTATATATTCTGCCTTGCACCTGATTATTCCAACAATTGATGGATGGCCTTGGGAATCTAATTCTGGTATTGATAGTCTTTACTGATTGTCTCCCCTCCGTAGCTGATTTTTTCATTATTGTGTAAATTTAGATCATGAGCTCATGTTTAGCTAAACAGCTGACCTTGTAAGACGCTTTGGTGTGAACGCTCGTAAGCTTCCGCAGAAAGACGGCAAAGATTTATTTGTATCCCTCCAATGAGTTGCCCACGAGGACACCGTTTTCTACAAGTGTTGGTCCAATACGCCCTCTAAAGGAAGGGGATTCCGACAGGGCTGATTGGCGGCCCCCGATCTGGGGCAGGGGCAGTGGGCAGCCTGTGGCCCGGTCTGGAGCCTCTTTGCATGTGTCCCTGGGACACATCTGCCTGCGAACTTCGGTCACCTGGCAGGAAGCTACGATGCCCAGACCTATGGTTAGCTGTGCAGCGAGGTGTACTGTGAGGACAGGTTCCACACACACTTCAAGTAAGAGGTCGGCCTGAGTGGAAAGGTGAGAGTTTGGGCAGCTGTGCAGACAAAGAAGGCACACTTTGGCCTGGGCCTAAATGCTTGTGACACCCCACTGGACCTGCCGTGCTCTGAGGGCCCTGCCCTGGGCCCCCTGCTCCCCTGCCCTTTGTTCAGTCACAGCAGAGGTGGCCACACCCACTCCTTCAGTGAGGGCAGAGTTCCAACCACCCTCAGCCCCGCCCCCTCTCCACAGGTTACCATGGACTACAGAGGCTGCATCCTGAGGCCAGGGCGTTCCGACAATGCCAAGGGCAGACATGATGACCTTAAATGATTTCCTCTTGTGTCAGGTTTGGTAAACTTTAGGAGCTAGGAAATGGTCCACTTTACAGAAATGTTCAAATTTACTGGCATTTCTTATATTCTCTGCTATAACATTGTCCTGATTCTTTCTGTATATTCTATACTTATGTTTTTGTTTTCCTTAATCAAAGTGTGTCTTTTCAATCTTTTCAAAGAAGATTCTTTGGACTTACTAAATCACCTGAATTTTATACGTTTTCTGTTGTATTAAGTTCTGCTCATATCTTTATTTATCTTTTTTCTATGTTCTCAGGGTTTATTGTTTTGATCTTCTGATGTCAATTAAAACACTTGGTTATTCATTTTAATAAATATTTTACTTATAAAGATTTGAACTTTTGAAGATTCCAGCTTACTTGTAAGTTTCTAAGGGTCAGGTCCTCTCCATTGTTGCTGGCCTAAGGTTTAGTTCACCATATAGCAATGTATATATTGACCTATTTTCCCCTCGACTTTCTGTGATTCCCTACATCTCACCTTTCTTTGCAGACAAGCCATTTGAAATACCCTTAACTTATTTCACAGCCAATAAGTCATTGAAATAATGTGTATTTTTAGAGAAATCTTCTTATATAATTAGGCAGAAAATCTCACCTGCCATAGTTTTCAAAACAGCATAATTTCACTCTTCTCAATGCTTAATCTGTTGTATTACACAACCTTTGAGTATTTAGCTTTATCAATGACATGTCCTTTAAAAATGTTTTAGAGATCCTACCAGTCTTTGAAAACATCCTTGTTCCTTGTTTCAGTTCCAGTTTTATGTATATATTCTGCCTTGCACCTGATTATTCCAACAATTGATGGGTGGCCTTGGGAATCTAATTCTGGTATTGATAGTCTTTAGTGATTGTCTCCCCTCGTAGCTGATTTTTTCATTATTGTGTAAATTTAGATCATGAGCTCATGTTTAGCTAAACAGCTGACCTTGTAAGACGCTTAGGTGTGAACGCTCGTAAGCTTCAGGAGAAAGTCGGCAAAATTTATTTGTGTCCCTCCAATGAGTTGCCCACGAGGACACCGTTTTCTACAAGTGTTGGTCCAATACGCCCTCTAAAGGAAGGGGATTCCGACAGGGCTGATTGGCGACCCCCGATCTGGGGCAGGGGCAGTGGGCAGCCGGTGGCCCGGGCTGGAGCCTCTTTGCATGTGTCCCTGGGACACATCTGCCTGCGAACTTCGGTCACCTGGCAGGAAGCTACGATGCCCATACCTATGGTTAGCTGTGCAGCGAGGTGTACTGTGAGGACAGGTTCCACACACACTTCAAGTAAGAGGTCGGCCTGAGTGGAAAGGTGAGAGTTTGGGCAGCTGTGCAGACAAAGAAGGCACACTTTGGCCTGGGCCTAAATGCTTGTGACACCCCACTGGACCTGCCGTGCTCTGAGGGCCCTGCCCTGGGCCCCATGCTCCCCTGCCCTTTGTTCAGTCACAGCAGAGATGGCCACACCCACTCCTTCAGTGAGGGCAGAGTTCCAACCACCCTCAGCCCCGCCCCCACTCCACAGGTTACCATGGACTACAGAGGCTGCATCCTGAGGCCAGGGCGTTCCGACAATGCCAAGGGCAGACATGATGACCTTAAATGATTTCCTCTTGTGTCAGGTTTGGTAAACTTTAGGAGCTAGGAAATGGTCCACTTTACAGAAATGTTCAAATTTACTGGCATTTCTTATATTCTCTGCTATAACATTGTCCTGATTCTTTCTGTATATTCTATACTTATGTTTTTGTTTTCCTTAATCAAAGTGTGTCTTTTCAATCTTTTCAAAGAAGATTCTTTGGACTTACTAAATCACTTGAATTTTATACGTTTTCTGTTGTATTAAGTTCTGCTCATATCTTTATTTATCTTTTTTCTATGTTCTCAGGGTTTATTGTTTTGATCTTCTGATGTCAATTAAAACACTTGGTTATTCATTTTAATAAATATTTTACTTATAAAGATTTGAACTTTTGAAGATTCCAGCTTACTTGTAAGTTTCTAAGGGTCAGGTCCTCTCCATTGTTGCTGGCCTAAGGTTTAGTTCACATTATAGCAATGTATATATTGACCTATTTTCCCCTCGACTTTCTGTGATTCCCTACATCTCACCTTTCTTTGCAGACAAGCCATTTGAAATACCCTTAACTTATTTCACAGCCAATAAGTCATTGAAATAGTGTGTATTTTTAGAGAAATCTTCTTATATAATTAGGCAGAAAATCTCACCTGCCATAGTTTTCAAAACAGCATAATTTCACTCTTCTCAATGCTTAATCTGTTGTATTACACAACCTTTGAGTATTTAGCTTTATCAATGACATGTACTTTAAAAATGTTTTAGAGATCCTACCAGTCTTTGAAAACATCCTTGTTCCTTGTTTCAGTTCCAGTTTTATGTATATATTCTGCCTTGCACCTGATTATTCCAACAATTGATGGATGGCCTTGGGAATCTAATTCTGGTATTGTTAGTCTTTACTGATTGTCTCCCCTCGTAGCTGATTTTTTCATTATTGTGTAAATTTAGATCATGAGCTCATGTTTAGCTAAACAGCTGACCTTGTAAGACGCTTAGGTGTGAACGCTCGTAAGCTTCCGCAGAAAGACGGCAAAGATTTATTTGTGTCCCTCCAATGAGTTGCCCACGAGGACACCGTTTTCTACAAGTGTTGGTCCAATACTCCCTCTAGAGGAAGGGGACTCCGACAGGGCTGATTGGCGGCCCCCGATCTGGGGCAGGGGCAGTGGGCAGCCTGTGGCCCGGGCTGGAGCCTCTTTGCATGTGTCCCTGGGACACATCTGCCTGCGAACTTCGGTCACCTGGCAGGAAACTACGATGCCCAGAACTATGGTTAGCTGTGCAGCGAGGTGTACTGTGAGGACAAGTTCCACACATACTTCAAGTAAGAGGTCGGCCTGAGTGGAAAGGTGAGAGTTTGGGCAGCTGTGCAGACAAAGAAGGCGCCCTTTGGCCTGGGCCTAAATGCTTGTGACACCCCACTGGACCTGCCGTGCTCTGAGGACCCTGCCCTGGGACCCCTGCTCCCCTGCCCTTTGTTCAGTCACAGCAGAGATGGCCACACCCACTCCTTCAGTGAGGGCAGAGTTCCAACCACCCTCAGCCCCGCCCCCTCTCCACAGGTTACCATGGACTACAGAGGCTGCATCCTGAGGCCAGGGCGTTCCGACAATGCCAAGGGCAGACATGATGACCTTAAATGATTTCCTCTTGTATCAGGTTTGGTAAACTTTAGGAGCTAGGAAATGGTCCACTTTACAGAAATGTTCAAATTTACTGGCATTTCTTATATTCTCTGCTATAACATTGTCCTGATTCTTTCTGTATATTCTATACTTATGTTTTTGTTTTCCTTAATCAAAGTGTGTCTTTTCAATCTTTTCAAAGAAGATTCTTTGGACTTACTAAATCACCTGAATTTTATACGTTTTCTGTTGTATTAAGTTCTGCTCATATCTTTATTTATCTTTTTTCTATGTTCTCAGGGTTTATTGTTTTGATCTTCTGATGTCAATTAAAACACTTGGTTATTCATTTTAATAAATATTTTACTTATAAAGATTTGAACTTTTGAAGATTCCAGCTTACTTGTAAGTTTCTAAGGGTCAGGTCCTCTCCATTGTTGCTGGCCTAAGGTTTAGTTCACCATATAGCAATGTATATATTGACCTATTTTCCCCTCGACTTTCTGTGATTCCCTACATCTCACCTTTCTTTGCAGACAAGCCATTTGAAATACCCTTAACTTATTTCACAGCCAATAAGTCATTGAAATAATGTGTATTTTTAGAGAAATCTTCTTATATAATTAGGCAGAAAATCTCACCTGCCATAGTTTTCAAAACAGCATAATTTCACTCTTCTCAATGCTTAATCTGTTGTATTACACAACCTTTGAGTATTTAGCTTTATCAATGACATGTACTTTAAAAATGTTTTAGAGATCCTACCAGTCTTTGAAAACATCCTTGTTCCTTGTTTCAGTTCCAGTTTTATGTATATATTCTGCCTTGCACCTGATTATTCCAACAATTGATGGATGGCCTTGGGAATCTAATTCTGGTATTGATAGTCTTTACTGATTGTCTCCCCTCGTAGCTAATTTTTTCATTATTGTGTAAATTTAGATCATGAGCTCATGTTTAGCTAAACAGCTGACCTTGTAAGACACTTAGGTGTGAACGCTCGTAAGCTTCAGGAGAAAGTCGGCCAAATTTATTTGTGTCCCTCCAATGAGTTGCCCACGAGGACACCGTTTTCTACAAGTGTTGGTCCAATACTCCCTCTAAAGGAAGGGGATTCCGACAGGGCTGATTGGCGGCCCCCGATCTGGAGCAGGGGCAGTGGGCAGCCTGTGGCCCGGTCTGGAGCCTCTTTGCATGTGTCCCTGGGACACATCTGCCTGCGAACTTCGGTCACCTGGCAGGAAGCTACGATGCCCAGACCTATGGTTAGCTGTGCAGCGAGGTGTACTGTGAGGACAGGTTCCACACACACTTCAAGTAAGAGGTCGGCCTGAGTGGAAAGTTGAGAGTTTGGGCAGCTGTGCAGACAAAGAAGGCACACTTTAGCCTGGGCCTAAATGCTTGTGACACCCCACTGGACCTGCCGTGCTCTGAGGGCCCTGCCCTGGGCCCCCTGCTCCCCTGCCCTTTGTTCAGTCACAACAGAGGTGGCCACACCCACTCCTTCAGTGAGGGCAGAGTTCCAACCACCCTCAGCCCCGCCCCCTCTCCACAGGTTACCATGGACTACAGAGGCTGCATCCTGAGGCCAGGGCGTTCCGACAATGCCAAGGGCAGACATGATGACCTTAAATGATTTCCTCTTGTGTCAGGTTTGGTAAACTTTAGGAGCTAGGAAATGGTCCACTTTACAGAAATGTTCAAATTTACTGGCATTTCTTATATTATCTGCTATAACATTGTCCTGATTCTTTCTGTATATTCTATACTTATGTTTTTGTTTTCCTTAATCAAAGTGTGTC
Organism: Mesoplodon mirus; assembly: GCF_964341445.2. Classification (NCBI taxonomy): domain Eukaryota; kingdom Metazoa; phylum Chordata; class Mammalia; order Artiodactyla; family Ziphiidae; genus Mesoplodon; species Mesoplodon mirus. Next base: position 186,616,666 of record NC_138976.1, on the reverse strand, counting down.
TTTTCAATCTTTTCAAAGAAGATTCTTTGGACTTACTAAATCACCTGAATTTTATTCGTTTTCTGTTGTACTAAGTTCTGCTCATATCTTTATTTATCTTTTTTCTATGTTCTCAGGGTTTATTGTTTTGATCTTCTGATGTCAATTAAAACACTTGGTTATTCATTTTAATAAATATTTTACTTAAAAAGATTTGAACTTTTGAAGATTCCAGCTTACTTGTAAGTTTCTAAGGGTCAGGTCCTCTCCATTGTTGCTGGCCTAAGGTTTAGTTCACCATATAGCAATGTATATATTGACCTATTTTCCCCTCGACTTTCTGTGATTCCCTACATCTCACCTTTCTTTGCAGACAAGCCATTTGAAATACCCTTAACTTATTTCACAGCCAATAAGTCATTGAAATAATGTGTATTTTTAGGGAAATCTTCTTATATAATTAGGCAGAAAATCTCACCTGCCATAGTTTTCAAAACAGCATAATTTCACTCTTCTCAATGCTTAATCTGTTGTATTACACAACCTTTGAGTATTTAGCTTTATCAATGACATGTACTTTAAAAATGTTTTAGAGATCCTACCAGTCTTTGAAAACATCCTTGTTCCTTGTTTCAGTTCCAGTTTTATGTATATATTCTGCCTTGCACCTGATTATTCCAACAATTGATGGATGGCCTTGGGAATCTAATTCTGGTATTGATAGTCTTTACTGATTGTCTCCCCTCGTAGCTGATTTTTTCATTATTGTGTAAATTTAGATCATGAGCTCATGTTTAGCTAAACAGCTGACCTTGTAAGACGCTTAGGTGTGAACGCTCGTAAGCTTCCGCAGAAAGACGGCAAAGATTTATTTGTGTCCCTCCAATGAGTTGCCCACGAGGACACCGTTTTCTACAAGTGTTGGTCCAATACTCCCTCTAGAGGAAGGGGACTCCGACAGGGCTGATTGGCGGCCCCCGATCTGGGGCAGGGGCAGTGGGCAGCCTGTGGCCCGGGCTGGAGCCTCTTTGCATGTGTCCCTTGGACACATCTGCCTGCGAACTTCGGTCACCTGGCAGGAAACTACGATGCCCAGAACTATGGTTAGCTGTGCAGCGAGGTGTACTGTGAGGACAGGTTCCACACATACTTCAAGTAAGAGGTCGGCCTGAGTGGAAAGGTGAGAGTTTGGGCAGCTGTGCAGACAAAGAAGGCGCCCTTTGGCCTGGGCCTAAATGCTTGTGACACCCCACTGGACCTGCCGTGCTCTGAGGACCCTGCCCTGGGACCCCTGCTCCCCTGCCCTTTGTTCAGTCACAGCAGAGATGGCCACACCCACTCCTTCAGTGAGGGCAGAGTTCCAACCACCCTCAGCCCCGCCCCCTCTCCACAGGTTACCATGGACTACAGAGGCTGCATCCTGAGGCCAGGGCGTTCCGACAATGCCAAGGGCAGACATGATGACCTTAAATGATTTCCTCTTGTATCAGGTTTGGTAAACTTTAGGAGCTAGGAAATGGTCCACTTTACAGAAATGTTCAAATTTACTGGCATTTCTTATATTCTCTGCTATAACATTGTCCTGATTCTTTCTGTATATTCTATACTTATGTTTTTGTTTTCCTTAATCAAAGTGTGTCTTTTCAATCTTTTCAAAGAAGATTCTTTGGACTTACTAAATCACCTCAATTTTATACGTTTTCTGTTGTATTAAGTTCTGCTCATATCTTTATTTATCTTTTTTCTATGTTCTCAGGGTTTATTGTTTTGATCTTCTGATGTCAATTAAAACACTTGGTTATTCATTTTAATAAATATTTTACTTATAAAGATTTGAACTTTTGAAGATTCCAGCTTACTTGTAAGTTTTAAGGGTCAGGTCCTCTCCATTGTTGCTGGCCTAAGGTTTAGTTCACCATATCGCAATGTATATATTGACCTATTTTCCCCTCGACTTTCTGTGATTCCCTACATCTCACCTTTCTTTGCAGACAAGCCATTTGAAATACCCTTAACTTATTTCACAGCCAATAAGTCATTGAAATAATGTGTATTTTTAGAGAAATCTTCTTATATAATTAGGCAGAAAATCTCACCTGCCATAGTTTTCAGAACAGCATAATTTCACTCTTCTCAATGCTTAATCTGTTGTATTACACAACCTTTGAGTATTTAGCTTTATCAATGACATGTACTTTAAAAATGTTTGAGAGATCCTACCAGTCTTTGAAAACATCCTTGTTCCTTGTTTCAGTTCCAGTTTTATGTATATATTCTGCCTTGCACCTGATTATTCCAACAATTGATGGATGGCCTTGGGAATCTAATTCTGGTATTGATAGTCTTTACTGATTGTCTCCCCTCGTAGCTAATTTTTTCATTATTGTGTAAATTTAGATCATGAGCTCATGTTTAGCTAAACAGCTGACCTTGTAAGACACTTAGGTGTGAACGCTCGTAAGCTTCAGGAGAAATTCGGCCAAATTTATTTGTGTCCCTCCAATGAGTTGCCCACGAGGACACCGTTTTCTACAAGTGTTGGTCCAATACTCCCTCTAAAGGAAGGGGATTCCGACAGGGCTGATTGGCGGCCCCCGATCTGGAGCAGGGGCAGTGGGCAGCCTGTGGCCCGGTCTGGAGCCTCTTTGCATGTGTCCCTGGGACACATCTGCCTGCGAACTTCGGTCACCTGGCAGGAAGCTACGATGCCCAGACCTATGGTTAGCTGTGCAGCGAGGTGTACTGTGAGGACAGGTTCCACACACACTTCAAGTAAGAGGTCGGCCTGAGTGGAAAGTTGAGAGTTTGGGCAGCTGTGCAGACAAAGAAGGCACACTTTGGCCTGGGCCTAAATGCTTGTGACACCCCACTGGACCTGCCGTGCTCTGAGGGCCCTGCCCTGGGCCCCCTGCTCCCCTGCCCTTTGTTCAGTCACAACAGAGGTGGCCACACCCACTCCTTCAGTGAGGGCAGAGTTCCAACCACCCTCAGCCCCGCCCCCTCTCCACAGGTTACCATGGACTACAGAGGCTGCATCCTGAGGCCAGGGCGTTCCGACAATGCCAAGGGCAGACATGATGACCTTAAATGATTTCCTCTTGTGTCAGGTTTGGTAAACTTTAGGAGCTAGGAAATGGTCCACTTTACAGAAATGTTCAAATTTACTGGCATTTCTTATATTCTCTGCTATAACATTGTCCTGATTCTTTCTGTATATTCTATACTTATGTTTTTGTTTTCCTTAATCAAAGTGTGTCTTTTCAATCTTTTCAAAGAAGATTCTTTGGACTTACTAAATCACCTGAATTTTATTCGTTTTCTGTTGTACTAAGTTCTGCTCATATCTTTATTTATCTTTTTTCTATGTTCTCAGGGTTTATTGTTTTGATCTTCTGATGTCAATTAAAACACTTGGTTATTCATTTTAATAAATATTTTACTTATAAAGATTTGAACTTTTGAAGATTCCAGCTTACTTGTAAGTTTCTAAGGGTCAGGTCCTCTCCATTGTTGCTGGCCTAAGGTTTAGTTCACCATATAGCAATGTATATATTGACCTATTTTCCCCTCGACTTTCTGTGATTCCCTACATCTCACCTTTCTTTGCAGACAAGCCATTTGAAATACCCTTAACTTATTTCACAGCCAATAAGTCATTGAAATAATGTGTATTTTTAGGGAAATCTTCTTATATAATTAGGCAGAAAATCTCACCTGCCATAGTTTTCAAAACAGCATAATTTCACTCTTCTCAATGCTTAATCTGTTGTATTACACAACCTTTGAGTATTTAGCTTTATCAATGACATGTACTTTAAAAATGTTTTAGAGATCCTACCAGTCTTTGAAAACATCCTTGTTCCTTGTTTCAGTTCCAGTTTTATGTATATATTCTGCCTTGCACCTGATTATTCCAACAATTGATGGATGGCCTTGGGAATCTAATTCTGGTATTGATAGTCTTTACTGATTGTCTCCCCTCGTAGCTGATTTTTTCATTATTGTGTAAATTTAGATCATGAGCTCATGTTTAGCTAAACAGCTGACCTTGTAAGACGCTTAGGTGTGAACGCTCGTAAGCTTCCGCAGAAAGACGGCAAAGATTTATTTGTGTCCCTCCAATGAGTTGCCCACGAGGACACCGTTTTCTACAAGTGTTGGTCCAATACTCCCTCTAGAGGAAGGGGACTCCGACAGGGCTGATTGGTGGCCCCCGATCTGGGGCAGGGGCAGTGGGCAGCCTGTGGCCCGGGCTGGAGCCTCTTTGCATGTGTCCCTGGGACACATCTGCCTGCGAACTTCGGTCACCTGGCAGGAAACTACGATGCCCAGAACTATGGTTAGCTGTGCAGCGAGGTGTACTGTGAGGACAAGTTCCACACATACTTCAAGTAAGAGGTCGGCCTGAGTGGAAAGGTGAGAGTTTGGGCAGCTGTGCAGACAAAGAAGGCGCCCTTTGGCCTGGGCCTAAATGCTTGTGACACCCCACTGGACCTGCCGTGCTCTGAGGACCCTGCCCTGGGACCCCTGCTCCCCTGCCCTTTGTTCAGTCACAGCAGAGATGGCCACACCCACTCCTTCAGTGAGGGCAGAGTTCCAACCACCCTCAGCCCCGCCCCCTCTCCACAGGTTACCATGGACTACAGAGGCTGCATCCTGAGGCCAGGGCGTTCCGACAATGCCAAGGGCAGACATGATGACCTTAAATGATTTCCTCTTGTATCAGGTTTGGTAAACTTTAGGAGCTAGGAAATGGTCCACTTTACAGAAATGTTCAAATTTACTGGCATTTCTTATATTCTCTGCTATAACATTGTCCTGATTCTTTCTGTATATTCTATACTTATGTTTTTGTTTTCCTTAATCAAAGTGTGTCTTTTCAATCTTTTCAAAGAAGATTCTTTGGACTTACTAAATCACCTGAATTTTATACGTTTTCTGTTGTATTAAGTTCTGCTCATATCTTTATTTATCTTTTTTCTATGTTCTCAGGGTTTATTGTTTTGATCTTCTGATGTCAATTAAAACACTTGGTTATTCATTTTAATAAATATTTTACTTATAAAGATTTGAACTTTGGAAGATTCCAGCTTACTTGTAAGTTTCTAAGGGTCAGGTCCTCTCCATTGTTGCTGGCCTAAGGTTTAGTTCACCATATAGCAATGTATATATTGACCTATTTTCCCCTCGACTTTCTGTGATTCCCTACATCTCACCTTTCTTTGCAGACAAGCCATTTGAAATACCCTTAACTTATTTCACAGCCAATAAGTCATTGAAATAATGTGTATTTTTAGAGAAATCTTCTTATATAATTAGGCAGAAAATCTCACCTGCCATAGTTTTCAGAACAGCATAATTTCACTCTTCTCAATGCTTAATCTGTTGTATTACACAACCTTTGAGTATTTAGCTTTATCAATGACATGTACTTTAAAAATGTTTGAGAGATCCTACCAGTCTTTGAAAACATCCTTGTTCCTTGTTTCAGTTCCAGTTTTATGTATATATTCTGCCTTGCACCTGATTATTCCAACAATTGATGGATGGCCTTGGGAATCTAATTCTGGTATTGATAGTCTTTACTGATTGTCTCCCCTCATAGCTGATTTTTTCATTATTGTGTAAATTTAGATCATGAGCTCATGTTTAGCTAAACAGCTGACCTTGTAAGACGCTTAGGTGTGAACGCTCGTAAGCTTCAGGAGAAAGTCGGCCAAATTTATTTGTGTCCCTCCAATGAGTTGCCCACGAGGACACCGTTTTCTACAAGTGTTGGTCCAATACTCCCTCTAAAGGAAGGGGATTCCGACAGGGCTGATTGGAGGCCCCCGATCTGGGGCAGGGGCAGTGGGCAGCCTGTGGCCCGGTCTGGAGCCTATTTGCATGTGTCCCTGGGACACATCTGCCTGCGAACTTCGGTCACCTGGCAGGAAGCTACGATGCCCATACCTATGGTTAGCTGTGCAGCGAGGTGTACTGTGAGGACAGGTTCCAAACACACTTCAAGTAAGAGGTCGGCCTGAGTGGAAAGGTGAGAGTTTGGGCAGCTGTGCAGACAAAGAAGGCACACTTTGGCCTGGGCCTAAATGCTTGTGACGCCCCACTGGACCTGCCGTGCTCTGAGGGCCCTGCCCTGGGCCCCCTGCTCCCCTGCCCTTTGTTCAGTCACAGCAGAGGTGGCCACACCCACTCCTTCAGTGAGGGCAGAGTTCCAACCACCCTCAGCCCCGCCCCCTCTCCACAGGTTACCATGGACTACAGAGGCTGCATCCTGAGGCCAGGGCGTTCCGACAATGCCAAGGGCAGACATGATGACCTTAAATGATTTCCTCTTGTGTCAGGTTTGGTAAACTTTAGGAGCTAGGAAATGGTCCACTTTACAGAAATGTTCAAATTTACTGGCATTTCTTATATTCTCTGCTATAACATTGTCCTGATTCTTTCTGTATATTCTATACTTATGTTTTTGTTTTCCTTAATCAAAGTGTGTCTTTTCAATCTTTTCAAAGAAGATTCTTTGGACTTACTAAATCACCTGAATTTTATTCGTTTTCTGTTGTATTAAGTTCTGCTCATATCTTTATTTATCTTTTTTCTATGTTCTCAGGGTTTATTGTTTTGATCTTCTGATGTCAATTAAAACACTTGGTTATTCATTTTAATAAATATTTTACTTATAAAGATTTGAACTTTTGAAGATTCCAGCTTACTTGTAAGTTTCTAAGGGTCAGGTCCTCTCCATTGTTGCTGGCCTAAGGTTTAGTTCACCATATAGCAATGTATATATTGACCTATTTTCCCCTCGACTTTCTGTGATTCCCTACATCTCACCTTTCTTTGCAGACAAGCCATTTGAAATACCCTTAACTTATTTCACAGCCAATAAGTCATTGAAATAATGTGTATTTTTAGGGAAATCTTCTTATATAATTAGGCAGAAAATCTCACCTGCCATAGTTTTCAAAACAGCATAATTTCACTCTTCTCAATGCTTAATCTGTTGTATTACACAACCTTTGAGTATTTAGCTTTATCAATGACATGTCCTTTAAAAATGTTTTAGAGATCCTACCAGTCTTTGAAAACATCCTTGTTCCTTGTTTCAGTTCCAGTTTTATGTATATATTCTGCCTTGCACCTGATTATTCCAACAATTGATGGATGGCCTTGGGAATCTAATTCTGGTATTGATAGTCTTTACTGATTGTCTCCCCTCGTAGCTGATTTTTTCATTATTGTGTAAATTTAGATCATGAGCTCATGTTTAGCTAAACAGCTGACCTTGTAAGACGCTTAGGTGTGAACGCTCGTAAGCTTCCGCAGAAAGACGGCAAAGATTTATTTGTGTCCCTCCAATGAGTTGCCCACGAGGACACCGTTTTCTACAAGTGTTGGTCCAATACTCCGTCTAGAGGAAGGGGACTCCGACAGGGCTGATTGGCGGCCCCCGATCTGGGGCAGGGGCAGTGGGCAGCCTGTGGCCCGGGCTGGAGCCTCTTTGCATGTGTCCCTGGGACACATCTGCCTGCGAACTTCGGTCACCTGGCAGGAAACTACGATGCCCAGAACTATGGTTAGCTGTGCAGCGAGGTGTACTGTGAGGACAAGTTCCACACATACTTCAAGTAAGAGGTCGGCCTGAGTGGAAAGGTGAGAGTTTGGGCAGCTGTGCAGACAAAGAAGGCACACTTTGGCCTGGGCCTAAATGCTTGTGACACCCCACTGGACCTGCCGTGCTCTGAGGACCCTGCCCTGGGACCCCTGCTCCCCTGCCCTTTGTTCAGTCACATCAGAGATGGCCACACCCACTCCTTCAGTGAGGGCAGAGTTCCAACCACCCTCAGCCCCGCCCCCTCTCCACAGGTTACCATGGACTACAGAGGGTGCATCCTGAGGCCATGGCGTTCCGACAATGCCAAGGGCAGACATGATGACCTTAAATGATTTCCTCTTGTATAAGGTTTGGTAAACTTTAGGAGCTAGGAAATGGTCCACTTTACAGAAATGTTCAAATTTAGTGGCATTTCTTATATTCTCTGCTATAACATTGTCCTGATTCTTTCTGTATATTCTATACTTATGTTTTTGTTTTCCTTAATCAAAGTGTGTCTTTTCAATCTTTTCAAAGAAGATTCTTTGGACTTACTAAATCACCTGAATTTTATACGTTTTCTGTTGTATTAAGTTCTGCTCATATCTTTATTTATCTTTTTTCTATGTTCTCAGGGTTTATTGTTTTGATCTTCTGATGTCAATTAAAACACTTGGTTATTCATTTTAATAAATATTTTACTTATAAAGATTTGAACTTTTGAAGATTCCAGCTTACTTGTAAGTTTCTAAGGGTCAGGTCCTCTCCATTGTTGCTGGCCTAAGGTTTAGTTCACCATATAGCAATGTATATATTGACCTATTTTCCCCTCGACTTTCTGTGATTCCCTACATCTCACCTTTCTTTGCAGACAAGCCATTTGAAATACCCTTAACTTATTTAACAGCCAATAAGTCATTGAAATAATGTGTATTTTTAGAGAAATCTTCTTATATAATTAGGCAGAAAATCTCACCTGCCATAGTTTTCAAAACAGCATAATTTCACTCTTCTCAATGCTTAATCTGTTGTATTACACAACCTTTGAGTATTTAGCTTTATCAATGACATGTACTTTAAAAATGTTTTAGAGATCCTACCAGTCTTTGAAAACATCCTTGTTCCTTGTTTCAGTTCCAGTTTTATGTATATATTCTGCCTTGCACCTGATTATTCCAACAATTGATGGATGGCCTTGGGAATCTAATTCTGGTATTGATAGTCTTTACTGATTGTCTCCCCTCATAGCTGATTTTTTCATTATTGTGTAAATTTAGATCATGAGCTCATGTTTAGCTAAACAGCTGACCTTGTAAGACGCTTAGGTGTGAACGCTCGTAAGCTTCCGCAGAAAGTCGGCAAAATTTATTTGTGTCCCTCCAATGAGTTGCCCACGAGGACACCGTTTTCTACAAGTGTTGGTCCAATACGCCGTCTAAAGGAAGGGGATTCCGACAGGGCTGATTGGCGGCCCCCGATCTGGGGCAGGGGCAGTGGGCAGCCTGTGGCCCGGTCTGGAGCCTCTTTGCATGTGTCCCTGGGACACATCTGCCTGCGAACTTCGGTCACCTGGCAGGAAGCTTAGATGCCCAGACCTATGGTTAGCTGTGCAGCGAGGTGTATGTGAGGACAGGTTCCACACACACTTCAAGGAAGAGGTCGGCCTGAGTGGAAAGGTGAGAGTTTGGGCAGCTGTGCAGACAAAGAAGGCACACTTTGGCCTGGGCCTAAATGCTTGTGACACCCCACTGGACCTGCCGTGCTCTGAGGGCCCTGCCCTGGGCCCCCTGCTACCCTGCCCTTTGTTCAGTCACAGCAGAGATGGCCACACCCACTCCTTCAGTGAGGGCAGAGTTCCAACCACCCTCAGCCCCGCCCCCACTCCACAGGTTACCATGGACTACAGAGGCTGCATCCTGAGGCCAGGGCGTTCCGACAATGCCAAGGGCAGACATGATGACCTTAAATGATTTCCTCTTGTGTCAGGTTTGGTAAACTTTAGGAGCTAGGAAATGGTCCACTTTACAGAAATGTTCAAATTTACTGGCATTTCTTATATTCTCTGCTATAACATTGTCCTGATTCTTTCTGTATATTCTATACTTATGTTTTTGTTTTCCTTAATCAAAGTGTGTCTTTTCAATCTTTTCAAAGAAGATTCTTTGGACTTACTAAATCACCTGAATTTTATACGTTTTCTGTTGTATTAAGTTCTGCTCATATCTTTATTTATCTTTTTTCTATGTTCTCAGGGTTTATTGTTTTGATCTTCTGATGTCAATTAAAACACTTGGTTATTCATTTTAATAAATATTTTACTTATAAAGATTTGAACTTTTGAAGATTCCAGCTTACTTGTAAGTTTCTAAGGGTCAGGTCCTCTCCATTGTTGCTGGCCTAAGGTTTAGTTCACCATATAGCAATGTATATATTGACCTATTTTCCCCTCGACTTTCTGTGATTCCCTACATCTCACCTTTCTTTGCAGACAAGCCATTTGAAATACCCTTAACTTATTTCACAGCCAATAAGTCATTGAAATAGTGTGTATTTTTAGAGAAATCTTCTTATATAATTAGGCAGAAAATCTCACCTGCCATAGTTTTCAAAACAGCATAATTTCACTCTTCTCAATGCTTAATCTGTTGTATTACACAACCTTTGAGTATTTAGCTTTATCAATGACATGTACTTTAAAAATGTTTTAGAGATCCTACCAGTCTTTGAAAACATCCTTGTTCCTTGTTTCAGTTCCAGTTTTATGTATATATTCTGCCTTGCACCTGATTATTCCAACAATTGATGGATGGCCTTGGGAATCTAATTCTGGTATTGTTAGTCTTTACTGATTGTCTCCCCTCGTAGCTGATTTTTCATTATTGTGTAAATTTAGATCATGAGCTCATGTTTAGCTAAACAGCTGACCTTGTAAGAGGCTTAGGTGTGAATGCTCGTAAGCTTCAGGAGAAAGTCGGCAAAATTTATTTGTGTCCCTCCAATGAGTTGCCCACGAGGACACCGTTTTCTACAAGTGTTGGTCCAATACTCCCTCTAAAGGAAGGGGATTCCGACAGGGCTGATTGGCAGCCCCCGATCTGGGGCAGGGGCAGTGGGCAGCCCGTGGCCCGGTCTGGAGCCTCTTTGCATGTGTCCCTGGGACACATCTGCCTGCGAACTTCGGTCACCTGGCAGGAAGCTACGATGCCCAGACCTATGGTTAGCTGTGCAGCGAGGTGTACTGTGAGGACAGGTTCCACACACACTTCAAGTAAGAGGTCGGCCTGAGTGGAAAGGTGAGAGTTTGGGCAGCTGTGCAGACAAAGAAGGCGCCCTTTGGCCTGGGCCTAAATGCTTGTGACACCCCACTGGACCTGCCGTGCTCTGAGGGCCCTGCCCTGGGCACCCTGCTCCCCTGCCCTTTGTTCAGTCACAGCAGAGATGGCCACACCCACTCCTTCAGTGAGGGCAGAGTTCCAACCACCCTCAGCCCCGCCCCCTCTCCGCAGGTTACCATGGACTACAGAGGCTGCATCCTGAGGCCAGGGCGTTCCGACAATGCCAAGGGCAGACATGATGACCTTAAATGATTTCCTCTTGTGTCAGGTTTGGTAAACTTTAGGAGCTAGGAAATGGTCCACTTTACAGAAATGTTCAAATTTACTGGCATTTCTTATATTCTCTGCTATAACATTGTCCTGATTCTTTCTGTATATTCTATACTTATGTTTTTGTTTTCCTTAATCAAAGTGTGTCTTTTCAATCTTTTCAAAGAAGATTCTTTGGACTTACTAAATCACCTGTATTTTATACGTTTTCTGTTGTATTAAGTTCTGCTCATATCTTTATTTATCTTTTTTCTATGTTCTCAGGGTTTATTGTTTTGATCTTCTGATGTCAATTAAAACACTTGGTTATTCATTTTAATAAATATTTTACTTATAAAGATTTGAACTTTTGAAGATTCCAGCTTACTTGTAAGTTTCTAAGGGTCAGGTCCTCTCCATTGTTGCTGGCCTAAGGTTTAGTTCACCATATAGCAATGTATATATTGACCTATTTTCCCCTCGACTTTCTGTGATTCCCTACATCTCACCTTTCTTTGCAGACAAGCCATTTGAAATACCCTTAACTTATTTCACAGCCAATAAGTCATTGAAATAATGTGTATTTTTAGGGAAATCTTCTTATATAATTAGGCAGAAAATCTCTCCTGCCATAGTTTTCAAAACAGCATAATTTCACTCTTCTCAATGCTTAATCTGTTGTATTACACAACCTTTGAGTATTTAGCTTTATCAATGACATGTCCTTTAAAAATGTTTTAGAGATCCTACCAGTCTTTGAAAACATCCTTGTTCCTTGTTTCAGTTCCAGTTTTATGTATATATTCTGCCTTGCACCTGATTATTCCAACAATTGATGGATGGCCTTGGGAATCTAATTCTGGTATTGATAGTCTTTACTGATTGTCTCCCCTCGTAGCTGATTTTTTCATTATTGTGTAAATTTAGATCATGAGCTCATGTTTAGCTAAACAGCTGACCTTGTAAGACGCTTAGGTGTGAACGCTCGTAAGCTTCCGCAGAAAGACGGCAAAGATTTATTTGTGTCCCTCCAATGAGTTGCCCACGAGGACACCGTTTTCTACAAGTGTTGGTCCAATACTCCCTCTAGAGGAAGGGGACTCCGACAGGGCTGATTGGCGGCCCCCGATCTGGGGCAGGGGCAGTGGGCAGCCTGTGGCCCGGGCTGGAGCCTCTTTGCATGTGTCCCTGGGACACATCTGCCTGCGAACTTCGGTCACCTGGCAGGAAGCTACGATGCCCAGACCTATGGTTAGCTGTGCAGCGAGGTGTACTGTGAGGACAGGTTCCACACACACTTCAAGTAAGAGGTCGGCCTGAGTGGAAAGGTGAGAGTTTGGGCAGCTGTGCAGACAAAGAAGGCACACTTTGGCCTGGGCCTAAATGCTTGTGACACCCCACTGGACCTGCCGTGCTCTGAGGGCCCTGCCCTGGGACCCCTGCTCCCCTGCCCTTTGTTCAGTCACAGCAGAGATGGCCACACCCACTCCTTCAGTGAGGGCAGAGTTCCAACCTCCCTCAGCCCCGCCCCCTCTCCACAGGTTACCATGGATTACAGAGGCTGCATCCTGAGGCCAGGGCGTTCCGACAATGCCAAGGGCAGACATGATGACCTTAAATGATTTCCTCTTGTGTCAGGTTTGGTAAACTTTAGGAGCTAGGAAATGGTCCACTTTACAGAAATGTTCAAATTTACTGGCATTTCTTATATTCTCTGCTATAACATTGTCCTGATTCTTTCTGTATATTCTATACTTATGTTTTTGTTTTCCTTAATCAAAGTGTGTCTTTTCAATCTTTTCAAAGAAGATTCTTTGGACTTACTAAATCACCTGAATTTTATACGTTTTCTGTTGTATTAAGTTCTGCTCATATCTTTATTTATCTTTTTTCTATGTTCTCAGGGTTTATTGTTTTGATCTTCTGATGTCAATTAAAACACTTGGTTATTCATTTTAATAAATATTTTACTTATAAAGATTTGAACTTTTGAAGATTCCAGCTTACTTGTAAGTTTCTAAGGGTCAGGTCCTCTCCATTGTTGCTGGCCTAAGGTTTAGTTCACCATATAGCAATGTATATATTGACCTATTTTCCCCTCGACTTTCTGTGATTCCCTACATCTCACCTTTCTTTGCAGACAAGCCATTTGAAATACCCTTAACTTATTTCACAGCCAATAAGTCATTGAAATAATGTGTATTTTTAGGGAAATCTTCTTATATAATTAGGCAGAAAATCTCACCTGCCATAGTTTTCAAAACAGCATAATTTCACTCTTCTCAATGCTTAATCTGTTGTATTACACAACCTTTGAGTATTTAGCTTTATCAATGACATGTCCTTTAAAAATGTTTTAGAGATCCTACCAGTCTTTGAAAACATCCTTGTTCCTTGTTTCAGTTCCAGTTTTATGTATATATTCTGCCTTGCACCTGATTATTCCAACAATTGATGGATGGCCTTGGGAATCTAATTCTGGTATTGATAGTCTTTACTGATTGTCTCCCCTCGTAGCTGATTTCTTCATTATTGTGTAAATTTAGATCATGAGCTCATGTTTAGCTAAACAGCTGACCTTGTAAGACGCTTAGGTGTGAACGCTCGTAAGCTTCCGCAGAAAGACGGCAAAGATTTATTTGTGTCCCTCCAATGAGTTGCCCACGAGGACACCGTTTTCTACAAGTGTTGGTCCAATACTCCCTCTAGAGGAAGGGGACTCCGACAGGGCTGATTGGCGGCCCCCGATCTGGGGCAGGGGCAGTGGGCAGCCTGTGGCCCGGGCAGGAGCCTCTTTGCATGTGTCCCTGGGACACATCTGCCTGCGAACTTCGGTCACCTGGCAGGAAGCTACGATGCCCAGACCTATGGTTAGCTGTGCAGCGAGGTGTACTGTGAGGACAGGTTCCACACACACTTCAAGTAAGAGGTCGGCCTGAGTGGAAAGGTGAGAGTTTGGGCAGTTGTGCAGACAAAGAAGGCGCCCTTTGGCCTGGGCCTAAATGCTTGTGACACCCCACTGGACCTGCCGTGCTCTGAGGGCCCTGCCCTGGGCCCCCTGCTCCCCTGCCCTTTGTTCAGTCACAGCAGAGATGGCCACACCCACTCCTTCAGTGAGGCCAGAGTTCCAACCACCCTCAGCCCCGCCCCCTCTCCGCAGGTTACCCTGGACTACAGAGGCTGCATCCTGAGGCCAGGGCGTTCCGAGAATGCCAAGGGCAGACATGATGACCTTAAATGATTTCCTCTTGTGTCAGGTTTGGTAAACTTTAGGAGCTAGGAAATGGTCCACTTTACAGAAATGTTCAAATTTACTGGCATTTCATATATTCTCTGCTATAACATTGTCCTGATTCTTTCTGTATATTCTTTACTTATGTTTTTGTTTTCCTTAATCAAAGTGTGTCTTTTCAATCTTTTCAAAGAAGATTCTTTGGACTTACTAAATCACCTCAATTTTATACGTTTTCTGATGTATTAAGTTCTGCTCATATCTTTATTTATCTTTTTTCTATGTTCTCAGGGTTTATTGTTTTGATCTTCTGATGTCAATTAAAACACTTGGTTATTCATTTTAATAAATATTTTACTTATAAAGATTTGAACTTTTGAAGATTCCAGCTTACTTGTAAGTTTCTAAGGGTCAGGTCCTCTCCATTGTTGCTGGCCTAAGGTTTAGTTCACCATATAGCAATGTATATATTGACCTATTTTCCCCTCGACTTTCTGTGATTCCCTACATCTCACCTTTCTTTGCAGACAAGCCATTTGAAATACCCTTAACTTATTTCACAGCCAATAAGTCATTGAAATAATGTGTATTTTTAGAGAAATCTTCTTATATAATTAGGCAGAAAATCTCACCTGCCATAGTTTTCAAAACAGCATAATTTCATTCTTCTCAATGCTTAATCTGTTGTATTACACAACCTTTGAGTATTTAGCTTTATCAATGACATGTAGAGATCCTACCAGTCTTTGAAAACATCCTTGTTCCTTGTTTCAGGTCCAGTTTTATGTATATATTCTGCCTTGCACCTGATTATTCCAACAATTGATGGATGGCCTTGGGAATCTAATTCTGCTATTGATAGTCTTTACTGATTGTCTCCCCTCGTAGCTGATTTCTTCATTATTGTGTAAATTTAGATCATGAGCTCATGTTTAGCTAAACAGCTGACCTTGTAAGACGCTTAGGTGTGAACGCTCGTAAGCTTCCGCAGAAAGACGGCAAAGATTTATTTGTGTCCCTCCAATGAGTTGCCCACGAGGACACCGTTTTCTACAAGTGTTGGTCCAATACTCCCTCTAGAGGAAGGGGACTCAGACAGGGATGATTGGCGGCCCCTGATCTGGGGCAGGGGCAGTGGGCAGCCTGTGGCCCGGGCTGGAGCCTCTTTGCATGTGACCCTGGGACACATCTGCCTGCGAACTTCGGTCACCTGGCAGGAAGCAACGATGCCCAGACCTATGGTTAGGTGTGCAGCGAGGTGTACTGTGAGGACAGGTTCCACACACACTTCAAGTAAGAGGTCGGCCTGAGTGGAAAGGTGAGAGTTTGGGCAGCTGTGCAGACAAAGAAGGCGCTCTTTGGCCTGGGCCTAAATGCTTGTGACAGCCCACTGGACCTGCCGTCCTCTGAGGGCCCTGCCCTGGGCCCCCTCCTCCCCTGCCCTTTGTTCAGTCACAGCAGAAATGGCCACACCCACTCCTTCAGTGAGGCCAGAGTTCCAACCACCCTCAGCCCCGCCCCCTCTCCGCAGGTTACCATGGACTACAGAGGCTGCATCCTGAGGCCAGGGCGTTCTGAGAATGCCAAGGGCAGACATGATGACCTTAAATGATTTCCTCTTGTGTCAGGTTTGGTAAACTTTAGGAGCTAGGAAATGGTCCACTTTACAGAAATATTCAAATTTACTGGCATTTCATATATTCTCTGCTATAACATTGTCCTGATTCTTTCTGTATATTCTTTACTAATGTTTTTGTTTTCCTTAATCAAAGTGTGTCTTTTCAATCTTTTCAAAGAAGATTCTTTGGACTTACTAAATCACCTCAATTTTATACGTTTTCTGTTGTATTAAGTTCTGCTCATATCTTTATTTATCTTTTTTCTATGTTCTCAGGGTTTATTGTTTTGATCTTCTGATGTCAATTAAAACACTTGGTTATTCATTTTAATAAATATTCTACTTATAAAGATTTGAACTTTTGAAGATTCCAGCTTACTTGTAAGTTTCTAAGGGTCAGGTCCTCTCCATTGTTGCTGGCCTAAGGTTTAGTTCACCATATAGCAATGTATATATTGACCTATTTTCCCCTCGACTTTCTGTGATTCCCTACATCTCACCTTTCTTTGCAGACAAGCCATTTGAAATACCCTTAACTTATTTCACAGCCAATAAGTCATTGAAATAATGTGTATTTTTCGAGAAATCTTCTTATATAATTAGGCAGAAAATCTCACCTGCCATAGTTTTCAAAACAGCATAATTTCACTCTTCTCAATGCTTAATCTGTTGTATTACACAACCTTTGAGTATTTAGCTTTATCAATGACATGTCCTTTAAAAATGTTTTAGAGATCCTACCAGTCTTTGAAAACATACTCGTGCCTTTTTTCAGTTCCAGTTTTATGTATATATTCTGCCTTGCACCTGATTATTCCAACAATTGATGGATGGCCTTGGGAATCTAATTCTGGTATTGATAGTCTTTCCTGATTGTCTCAATTCGTAGCTGATTTTTTCATTATTGTGTAAATTTGGATCATGAGTTCATGTTTAGCTAAACAGCTGACCTTGTAAGACGCTTAGGTGTGTATGCTCGCAAGCTTCAGGAAAAAGTCGGCAAAATTTATTTGTGTCCCTCCAATGAGTTGCCCACGAGGACACCGTTTTCTACAAGTGTTGGTCCAATACTCCCTCTAGAGGCAGGGGACTCTGACAGGGCTGATTGGCGGCCCCCGATCTGGGGCAGGGGCAGTGGGCAGCCTGTGGCCCGGGCAGGAGCCTCTTTGCAAGTGTCCCTGGCACACATCTGCCTGCGAACTTCGGTCACCTGGCAGGAAGCTACGATGCCCAGACCTATGGTTAGCTGTGCAGCGAGGTGTACTGTGAGGACAGGTTCCACACACACTTCAAGTAAGAGGTCGGCCTGAGTGGAAAGGTGAGAGTTTGGGCAGCTGTGCAGACAAAGAAGGCGCCCGTTGGCCTGGGCCTAAATGCTTGTGACACCCCACTGGACCTGCCGTGCTCTGAGGGCCCTGCCCTGGGCCCCCTGCTCCCCTGCCATTTGTTCAGTCACAGCAGAGATGGCCTCACCCACTCTTTCAGTGAGGGCAGAGTTCCAACCACCCTCAGCCCCGCCCCCTCTCCGCAGGTTACCATGGACTACAGAGGCTGCATACTGAGGCCAGGGCATTCCAAGAATGCCAAGGGCAGACATGATGACCTTAAATGATTTCCTCTTGTGTCAGGTTTGGTAAACTTTAGGAGCTAGGAAATGGTCCACTTTACAGAAATGTTCAAATTTACTGGCATTTCATATATTCTCTGCTATAACATTGTCCTGATTCTTTCTGTATATTCTTTAATTATGTTTTTGTTTTCCTTAATCAAAGTGTGTCTTTTCAATCTTTTCAAAGAAGATTCTTTGGACTTACTAAATCACCTCAATTTTATACGTTTTGTGTTGTATTAAGTTCTGCTCATATCTTTATTTATCTTTTTTCTATGTTCTCAGGGTTTATTGTTTTGATCTTCTGATGTCAATTAAAACACTTGGTTATTCATTTTAATAAATATTTTACTTATAAAGATTTGAACTTTTAAAGATTCCAGCTTACTTGTAAGTTTCTAAGGGTCAGGTCCTCTCCATTGTTGCTGGCCTAAGGTTTAGTTCACCATATAGCAATGTATATATTGACCTATTTTCCCCTCGACTTTCTGTGATTCCCTACATCTCACCTTTCTTTGCAGACAAGCCATTTGAAATAACCTTAACTTATTTCACAGCCAATAAGTCATTGAAATAATGTGTATTTTTAGAGAAATCTTCTTATATAATTAGGCAGAAAATCTCACCTGCCATAGTTTTCAAAACAGCATAATTTCACTCTTCTCAATGCTTAATCTGTTGTATTACACAACCTTTGAGTATTTAGCTTTATCAATGACATGTATAGATCCTACCAGTCTTTGAAAACATCCTTGTTCCTTGTTTCAGGTCCAGTTTTATGTATATATTCTGCCTTGCACCTGATTATTCCAACAATTGATGGATGGCCTTGGGAATCTAATGCTGGTATTGATAGTCTTTACTCATTGTCTCCCCTCGTAGCTGATTTCTTCATTATTGTGTAAATTTAGATCATGAGCTCATGTTTAGCTAAACAGCTGACCTTGTAAGACGCTTAGGTGTGAACGCTCGTAAGCTTCTGCAGAAAGACGGCAAAGATTTATTTGTGTCCCTCCAATGAGTTGCCCACGAGGACACCGTTTTCTACAAGTGTTGGTCCAATACTCCCTCTAGAGGAAGGGGACTCTG
Organism: Mesoplodon mirus; assembly: GCF_964341445.2. Lineage (NCBI taxonomy): Eukaryota > Metazoa > Chordata > Mammalia > Artiodactyla > Ziphiidae > Mesoplodon > Mesoplodon mirus. The sequence goes on along the minus strand of NC_138976.1, from coordinate 186,597,961 downwards.
ACAGGGTTGATTGGTGGCCCCCGATCTGGGGCAGGGGCAGTGGGCAGCCAGTGGCCCGGGCAGGAGCCTCTCTGCATGTGTCCCTGGGACACATCTGCCTGCGAACTTCGGTCACCTGGCAGGAAGCTACGATGCCCAGACCTATGGTTAGCTGTGCAGCGAGGTGTACTGTGAGGACAGGTTCCACACACACTTCAAGTAAGAGGTCGGCCTGAGTGGAAAGGTTTGAGTTTGGGCAGCTGTGCAGACAAAGAAGGCGCCCTTTGGCTTGGGCTTAAATGCTTGTGACACAACACTGGACTTGCCGTGCTCTGAGGGCCCTGCCCTGGGCCCCCTGCTCCCCTGCCCTTTGTTCAGTCACAGCAGAGATGGCCACACCCACTCCTTCAGTGAGGCCAGAGTTCCAACCACCCTCAGCCCCGCCCCCTCTCCGCAGGTTACCATGGACTACAGAGGCTGCATCCTGAGGCCAGGGCGTTCCGAGAATGCCAAGGGCAGACATGATGACCTTAAATGATTTCCTCTTGTGTCAGGTTTGGTAAACTTTAGGAGCTAGGAAATGGTCCACTTTACAGAAATGTTCAAATGTACTGGCATTTCATATATTCTCTGCTATAACATTGTCCTGACTCTTTCTGTATATTCTATACTTATGTTTTTGTTTTCCTTAATCAAAGTGTGTCTTTTCAATCTTTTCAAAGAAGATTCTTTGGACTTACAAAATCACCTCAATTTTATACGTTTTCTGTTGTATTAAGTTCTGCTCATATCTTTATTTATCTTTTTTCTATGTTCTCAGGGTTTATTGTTTTGATCTTCTGATGTCAATTAAAACACTTGGTTATTCATTTTAATAAATATTTTACTTATAAAGATTTGAACTTTTGAAGATTCCAGCTTACTTGTAAGTTTCTAAGGGTCAGGTCCTCTCCATTGTTGCTGGCCTAAGGTTTAGTTCACCATATAGCAATGTATATATTGACCTATTTTCCCCTCGACTTTCTGTGATTCCCTACATCTCACCTTTCTTTGCAGACAAGCCATTTGAAATACCCTTAACTTATTTCACAGCCAATAAGTCATTGAAATAATGTGTATTTTTACAGAAATCTCCTTATATAATTAGTCAGAAAATCTCACCTGCCATAGTTTTCAAAACAGCATAATTTCACTCTTCTCAATGCTTAATCTGTTGTATTACACAACCTTTGAGTATTTAGCTTTATCAATGACATGTACTTTAAAAATGTTTTAGAGATCCTACCAGTCTTTGAAAACATCCTTGTTCCTTGTTTCAGTTCCAGTTTTATGTATATATTCTGCCTTGCACCTGATTATTCCAACAATTGATGGATGGCCTTGGGAATCTAATTCTGGTATTGATAGTCTTTACTGATTGTCTCCCCTCGTATCTGATTTCTTCATTATTGTGTAAATTTATATCATGAGCTCATGTTTAGCTAAACAGCTGACCTTGTAAGACGCTTAGGTGTGAACGCTCGTAAGCTTCCGCAGAATGTCGGCAAAGATTTATTTGTGTCCCTCCAATGAGTTGCCCACGAGGACACCGTTTTCTACAAGTGTTGGTCCAATACTCCCTCTAGAGGCAGGGGACCCCGACAGGGCTGATTGGCGGCCCCCGATCTGGGGCAGGGGCAGTGGGCAGCCTTTGGCCCGGGCAGGAGCCTCTTTGCATGTGTCCCTGGGACACATCTGCCTGCGAACTTCGGTCACCTGGCAGGAAGCTACGATGCCCAGACCTATGGTTAGCTGTGCAGCGAGGTGTACTGTGAGGACAGGTTCCACACACACTTCAAGTAAGAGGTCGGCCTGAGTGGAAAGGTGAGAGTTTGGGCAGCTGTGCAGACAAAGAAGGCGCCCTTTGGCCTCGGCCTAAATGCTTGTGACACCCCACTGGACCTGCCATGCTCTGAGGGACCTGCCCTGGGCCCCCTGCTCCCCTGCCCTTTGTTCAGTCACAGCAGAGATGGCCACACCCACTCCTTCAGTGAGGGCAGAGTTCCAACCACCCTCAGCCCCGCCCCCTCTCCGCAGGTTACCATGGACTACAGAGGCTGCATCCTGAGGCCAGGGCGTTCCGAGAATGCCAAGGGCAGACATGATGACCTTAAATGATTTCCTCTTGTGTCAGGTTTGGTAAACTTTAGGAGCTAGGAAATGGTCCACTTTACAGAAATGTTCAAATGTACTGGCATTTCATATATTCTCTGCTATAACATTGTCCTGACTCTTTCTGTATATTCTATACTTATGTTTTTGTTTTCCTTAATCAAAGTGTGTCTTTTCAATCTTTTCAAAGAAGATTCTTTGGACTTACAAAATCACCTCAATTTTATACGTTTTCTGTTGTATTAAGTTCTGCTTATATCTTTATTTATCTTTTTTCTATGTTCTCAGGGTTTATTGTTTTGATCTTCTGATGTCAATTAAAACACTTGGTTATTCATTTTAATAAATATTTTACTTATAAAGATTTGAACTTTGGAAGATTCCAGCTTACTTGTAAGTTTCTAAGGGTCAGGTCCTCTCCATTGTTGCTGGCCTAAGGTTTAGTTCACCATATAGCAATGTATATATTGACCTATTTTCCCCTCGACTTTCTGTGATTCCCTACATCTCACCTTTCTTTGCAGACAAGCCATTTGAAATACCCTTAACTTATTTCAAAGCCAATAAGTCATTGAAATAATGTGTATTTTTAGAGAAATCTTCTTATATAATTAGGCAGAAAATCTCACCTGCCATAGTTTTCAAAACAGCATAATTTCACTCTTCTCAATTCTTAATCTGTTGTATTACACAACCTTTGAGTATTTAGCTTTATCAATGACATGTAGAGATCCTACCAGTCTTTGAAAACATCCTTGTTCCTTGTTTCAGGTCCAGTTTTATGTATATATTCTGCCTTGCACCTGATTATTCCAACAATTGATGGATGGCCTTGGGAATCTAATGCTGGTATTGATAGTCTTTACTCATTGTCTCCCCTCGTAGCTGATTTCTTCATTATTGTGTAAATTTAGATCATGAGCTCATGTTTAGCTAAACAGCTGACCTTGTAAGACGCTTAGGTGTGAACGCTCGTAAGCTTCTGCAGAAAGACGGCAAAGATTTATTTGTGTCCCTCCAATGAGTTGCCCACGAGGACACCGTTTTCTACAAGTGTTGGTCCAATACTCCCTCTAGAGGAAGGGGACTCTGACAGGGTTGATTGGTGGCCCCCGATCTGGGGCAGGGGCAGTGGGCAGCCAGTGGCCCGGGCAGGAGCCTCTCTGCATGTGTCCCTGGGACACATCTGCCTGCGAACTTCGGTCACCTGGCAGGAAGCTACGATGCCCAGACCTATGGTTAGCTGTGCAGCGAGGTGTACTGTGAGGACAGGTTCCACACACACTTCAAGTAAGAGGTCGGCCTGAGTGGAAAGGTTTGAGTTTGGGCAGCTGTGCAGACAAAGAAGGCGCCCTTTGGCTTGGGCTTAAATGCTTGTGACACAACACTGGACTTGCCGTGCTCTGAGGGCCCTGCCCTGGGCCCCCTGCTCCCCTGCCCTTTGTTCAGTCACAGCAGAGATGGCCACACCCACTCCTTCAGTGAGGCCAGAGTTCCAACCACCCTCAGCCCCGCCCCCTCTCCGCAGGTTACCATGGACTACAGAGGCTGCATCCTGAGGCCAGGGCGTTCCGAGAATGCCAAGGGCAGACATGATGACCTTAAATGATTTCCTCTTGTGTCAGGTTTGGTAAACTTTAGGAGCTAGGAAATGGTCCACTTTACAGAAATGTTCAAATGTACTGGCATTTCATATATTCTCTGCTATAACATTGTCCTGACTCTTTCTGTATATTCTTTACTTATATTTTTGTTTTCCTTAATCAAAGTGTGTCTTTTCAATCTTTTCAAAGAAGATTCTTTGGACTTATTAAATCACCTCAATTTTATACGTTTTCTGTTGTATTAAGTTCTGCTCATATCTTTATTTATCTTTTTTCTATGTTCTCAGGTTTTATTGTTTTGATCTTCTGATGTCAATTAAAACACTTGGTTATACATTTTAATAAATATTTTACTTATAAATATTTGAAATTTTGAAGATTCCAGCTTACTTGTAAGTTTCTAAGGGTCAGGTCCTCTCCATTGTTGCTGGCCTAAGGTTTAGTTCACCATATAGCAATGTATATATTGACCTATTTTCCCCTCAACTTTCTGTGATTCCCTACATCTCACCTTTCTTTGCAGACAAGCCATTTGAAATACCCTTAACTTATTTCACAGCCAATAAGTCATTGAAATAATGTGTATTTTTAGAGAAATCTTCTTATACAATTAGGCAGAAAATCTCACCTGCCATAGTTTTCAAAACAGCATAATTTCACTCTTCTCAATGCTTAATCTGTTGTATTACACAACCTTTGAGTATTTAGCTTTATCAATGACATGTACTTTAAAAATATTTTAGAGATCCTACCAGTCTTTGAAAACATCCTTGTTCCTTGTTTCATTTCCAGTTTTATGTATATATTCTGCCTTGCACCTGATTATTCCAACAATTGATGGATGGCCTTGGGAATCTAATTCTGGTATTGATAGTCTTTAATGATTGTCTCATCTCGTAGCTGATTTTTTCATTATTGTGTAAATTTAGATCATGAGCTCATGTTTAGCTAAACAGCTGACCTTGTAAGACGCTTAGGTGTGAACGCTCGTAAGCTTCAGGAGAAAGTCGGCAAAATTTATTTGTGTCCCTCCAATGAGTTGCCCACGAGGACACCGTTTTCTACAAGTGTTGGTCCAATACTCCCTCTAGAGGAAGGGGACTCCAACAGGGCTGATTGGCGGCCCCCGTTCTGGGGCAGGGGCTGTGGGCAGCCTGTGGCCCGGGCTGGAGCCTCTTTGCATGTGTCCCTGGGACACATCTGCCTGCGAACTTCGGTCACCTGGCAGGAAGCTACGATGCCCAGACCTATGGTTAGCTGTGCAGCGAGGTGTACTGTGAGGACAGGTTCCACACACACTTCAAGTAAGAGGTCGGCCTGAGTGGAAAGGTGAGAGTTTGGGCAGCTGTGCAGACAAAGAAGGCGCCCTTTGGCCTGGGCCTAAATGCTTGTGACACCCCACTGGACCTGCCGTGCTCTGAGGGCCCTGCCCTGGGCCCCCTGCTCCCCTGCCCTTTGTTCAGTCACAGCAGAGATGGCCACACCCACTCCTTCAGTGAGGGCAGAGTTCCAACCAACCTCAGCTCCGCCCCCTCTCCGCAGGTTACCATGGACTTCAGAGGCTGCATCCTGAGGCCAGGGCGTTCCGAGAATGCCAAGGGCAGACATGATGACCTTAAATGATTTCCTCTTGTGTCAGGTTTGGTAATCTTTAGGAGCTAGGAAATGGTCCACTTTACAGAAATGTTCAAATTTAGTGGCATTTCTTATATTCTCTGCTATAACATTGTCCTGATTCTTTCTGTATATTCTTTACTTATGTTTTTGTTTTCCTTAATCAAAGTGTGTCTTTTCAATCTTTTCAAAGAAGATTCTTTGGACTTACTAAATCACCTCAATTTTATACGTTTTCTGTTGTATTAAGTTCTGCTCATATCTTTATTTATCTTTTTTCTATGTTCTCAGGGTTTATTGTTTTGATCTTCTGATGTCAATTAAAACACTTGGTTATTCATTTTAATAAATATTTTACTTATAAATATTTGAACTTTTGAAGATTCCAGCTTACTTGTAAGTTTCTAAGGGTCAGGTCCTCTCCATTGTTGCTGGCCTAAGGTTTAGTTCACCATATAGCAATGTATATATTGACCTATTTTCCCCTCGACTTTCTGTGATTCCCTACATCTCACGTTTCTTTGCAGACAAGCCATTTGAAATACCCTTAACTTATTTCACAGCCAATAAGTCATTGAAATAATGTGTATTTTTAGAGAAATCTTCTTATATAATTAGGCAGAAAATCTCACCTGCCATAGTTTTCAAAACAGCATAATTTCACTCTTCTCAATGCTTAATCTGTTGTATTACACAACCTTTGAGTATTTAGCTTTATCAATGACATGTACTTTAAAAATGTTTTAGAGATCCTACTAGTCTTTGAAAACATCCTTGTTCCTTGTTTCAGTTCCAGTTTTATGTATATATTCTGCCTTGCACCTGATTATTCCAACAATTGATGGATGGCCTTGGGAATCTAATTCTGGTATTGATACTCTTTACTGATTGTCTCCCCTCGTAGTTGATTTTTTCATTATTGTGTAAATTTAGATCATGAGCTCATGTTTAGCTAAACAGCTGACCTTGTAAGACACTTAGGTGTGTACGCTCGCAAGCTTCAGGAGAAAGTCGGCAAAATTTATTTGTGTCCCTCCAATGAGTTGCCCACGAGGACACCGTTTTCTACAAGTGTTGGTCCAATAATCCCTCTAGAGGCAGGGGACTCCGACAGGGCTGATTGGCGGCCCCCGATCTGGGGCAGGGGCAGTGGGCAGCCTGTGGCCCGGGCAGGAGCCTCTTTGCATGTGTCCCTGGGACACATCTGCCTGCGAACTTCGGTCACCTTGCAGGAAGCTACGATGCCCAGACCTATGGTTAGCTGTGCAGCGAGGTGTACTGTGAGGACAGGTTCCACACACACTTCAAGTAAGAGGTCGGCCTGAGTGGAAAGGTGAGAGTTTGGGCAGCTGTGCAGACAAAGAAGGCGCCCTTTGGCCTGGGCCTAAATGCTTGTGACACCCCACTGGACCTGCCGTGCTCTGAGGGCCCTGCCCTGGGCCCCCTGCTCCCCTGCCCTTTGTTCAGTCGCAGCAGAGATGGCCACACCCTCTCCTTCAGTGAGGGCAGAGTTCCAACCACCCTCAGCCCCGCCCCCTCTCCGCAGGTTACCATGGACTACAGAGGCTGCATCCTGAGGCCAGGGCGTTCTGAGAATGCCAAGGGCAGACATGATGACCTTAAATGATTTCCTCTTGTGTCAGGTTTGGTAAACTTTAGGAGCTAGGAAATGGTCCACTTTACAGAAATGTTCAAATTTACTGGCATTTCTTATATTCTCTGCTATAACATTGTCCTGATTCTTTCTGTATATTCTTTACTTATGTTTTTGTTTTCCTTAATCAAAGTGTGTCTTTTCAATCTTTTCAAAGAAGATTCTTTGGACTTACTAAATCACCTCAATTTTATACGTTTTCTGTTGTATTAAGTTCTGCTCATATCTTTATTTATCTTTTTTCTATGTTCTCAGGGTTTATTGTTTTGATCTTCTGATGTCAATTAAAACACTTGGTTATTCATTTTAATAAATATTTTACTTATAAAGATTTGAAATTTTGAAGATTCCAGCTTACTTGTAAGTTTCTAAGGGTCAGGTCCTCTCCATTGTTGCTGGCCTAAGGTTTAGTTCACCATATAGCAATGTATATATTGACCTATTTTCCCCTCAACTTTCTGTGATTCCCTACATCTCACCTTTCTTTGCAGACAAGCCATTTGAAATACCCTTAACTTATTTCACAGCCAAGAAGTCATTGAAATAATGTGTATTTTTAGAGAAATCTTCTTATATAATTAGGCAGAAAATCTCACCTGCCATAGTTTTCAAAACAGCATAATTTCACTCTTCTCAATGCTTAATCTGTTGTATTACACAACCTTTGAGTATTTAGCTTTATCAATGACATGTACTTTAAAAATATTTTAGAGATCCTACCAGTCTTTGAAAACATCCTTGTTCCTTGTTTCAGTTCCAGTTTTATGTATATATTCTGCCTTGCACCTGATTATTCCAACAATTGATGGATGGCCTTGGGAATCTAATTCTGGTATTGATAGTCTTTAATGATTGTCTCATCTCGTAGCTGATTTTTTCATTATTGTGTAAATTTAGATCATGAGCTCATGTTTAGCTAAACAGCTGACCTTGTAAGACGCTTAGGTGTGAACGCTCGTAAGCTTCAGGAGAAAGTCGGCAAAATTTATTTGTGTCCCTCCAATGAGTTGCCCACGAGGACACCGTTTTCTACAAGTGTTGGTCCAATACTCCCTCTAGAGGAAGGGGACTCCAACAGGGCTGATTGGCGGCCCCCGATCTGGGGCAGGGGCAGTGGGCAGCCTGTGGCCCGGGCTGGAGCCTCTTTGCATGTGTCCCTGGGACACATCTGCCTGCGAACTTCGGTCACCTGGCAGGAAGCTACGATGCCCAGACCTATGGTTAGCTGTGCAGCGAGGTGTACTGTGAGGGCAGGTTCCACACACACTTCAAGTAAGAGGTCGGCCTGAGTGGAAAGGTGAGAGTTTGGGCAGCTGTGCAGACAAAGAAGGCGCCCTTTGGCCTGGGCCTAAATGCTTGTGACACACCACTGGACCTGCTGTGCTCTGAGGGCCCTGCCCTGGGCCCCCTGCTCCCCTGCCCTTTGTTCAGTCACAGCAGAGATGGCCACACCCACTCCTTCAGTGAGGGCAGAGTTCCAACCACCCTCAGCCCCGCCCCCTCTCCGCATGTTACCATGGACTACAGAGGCTGCATCCTGAGGCCAGGGCGTTCCGAGAATGCCAAGGGCAGACATGATGACCTTAAATGATTTCCTCTTGTGTCAGGTTTGGTAAACTTTAGGAGCTAGGAAATGGTCCACTTCACAGAAATGTTCAAATTTACTGGCATTTCTTATATTCTCTGCTATATCATGGTCCTGATTCTTTCTGTATATTCTTTACTTATGTTTTTGTTTTCCTTAATCAAAGTGTGTCTTTTCAATCTTTTCAAAGAAGATTCTTTGGACTTACTAAATCACCTCAATTTTATACGTTTTCTGTTGTATTAAGTTCTGCTCATATCTTTATTTATCTTTTTTCTATGTTCTCAGGGTTTATTGTTTTGATCTTCTGATGTCAATAAAAACACTTGGTTATTCATTTTAATAAATATTTTACTTATATAGATTTGAACTTTTGAAGATTCCAGCTTACTTGTAAGTTTCTAAGGGTCAGGTCCTCTCCATTGTTGCTGGCCTAAGGTTTAGTTCACCATATAGCAATGTATATATTGACCTATTTTCCCCTCGACTTTCTGTGATTCCCTACATCTCACCTTTCTTTGCAGACAAGCCATTTGAAATACCCTTAACTTATTTCACAGCCAATAAGTCATTGAAATAATGTGTATTTTTTAGAGAAATCTTCTTATATAATTAGGCAGAAAATCTCACCTGCCATAGTTTTCAAAACAGCATAATTTCACTCTTCTCACTGCTTAATCTGTTGTATTACACAACCTTTGAGTATTTAGCTTTATCAATGACATGTAATTTAAAAATGTTTTAGAGATCCTACCAGTCTTTGAAAACATCCTTGTTCCTTGTTTCAGTTCCAGTTTTATGTATATATTCTGCCTTGCACCTGATTATTCCAACAATTGATGGATGGCCTTGGGAATCTAATTCTGGTATTGATAGTCTTTACTGATTGTCTCCCCTCGTAGCTGATTTCTTCATTATTGTGTGAATTTAGATCATGAGCTCATGTTTAGCTAAACAGCTGAACTTGTAAGACGATTAGGTGTGAACGCTCGTAAGCTTCCGAAGAAAGACGGCAAAGATTTATTTCAGTCCCTCCAATGAGTTGCCCACGAGGACACCGTTTTCTACAAGTGTTGGTCCAATACTCCCTCTAGAGGAAGGGGACTCCAACAGGGCTGATTGGCGGCCCCTGATCTGGGGCAGGGGCAGTGGGCAGCCTGTGGCCCGGGCTGGATCCTCTTTGCATGTGTCCCTGGCACACATCTGCCTGCGAACTTCGGTCACCCGGCAGGAAGCTACGATGCCCAGACCTATGGTTAGCTGTGCAGCGAGGTGTACTGTGAGGACAGGTTCCACACACACTTCAAGTAAGAGGTCGGCCTGAGTGGAAAGGTGAGAGTTTGGGCAGCTGTGCAGACAAAGAAGGCGCCCTTTGGCCTGGGCCTAAATGCTTGTGACACCCCACTGGACCTGCCGTGCTCTGAGGGCCCTGCCCTGGGCCCCCTGCTCCCCTGCCCTTTGTTCAGTCACAGCAGAGATGGCCACACCCACTCCTTCAGTGAGGGCAGAGTTCCAACCAACCTCAGCTCCGCCCCCTCTCCGCAGGTTACCATGGACTTCAGAGGCTGCATCCTGAGGCCAGGGCGTTCCGAGAATGCCAAGGGCAGACATGATGACCTTAAATGATTTCCTCTTGTGTCAGGTTTGGTAATCTTTAGGAGCTAGGAAATGGTCCACTTTACAGAAATGTTCAAATTTACTGGCATTTCATATATTCTCTGCTATAACATTGTCCTGATTCTTTCTGTATATTCTTTACTTATGTTTTTGTTTTCCTTAATCAAAGTGTGTCTTTTCAATCTTTTCAAAGAAGATTCTTTGGACTTACTAAATCACCTCAAATTTATACGTTTTCTGTTGTATTAAGTTCTGCTCATATCTTTATTTATCTTTTTTCTATGTTCTCAGGGTTTATTGTTTTGATCTTCTGATGTCAATTAAAACACTTGGTTATTCATTTTAATAAATATTTTACTTATAAAGATTGGAACTTTTGAAGATTCCAGCTTACTTGTAAGTTTCTAAGGGTCAGGTCCTCTCCATTGTTGCTGGCCTAAGGTTTAGTTCACCATATAGCAATGTATATATTGACCTATTTTCCCCTCGACTTTCTGTGATTCCCTACATCTCACCTTTCTTTGCAGACAAGCCATTTGAAATACCCTTAACTTATTTCACAGCCAATAAGTCATTGAAATAATGTGTATTTTTAGAGAAATCTTCTTATATAATTAGGCAGAAAATCTCACCTGCCATAGTTTTCAAAACAGCATAATTTCACTCTTCTCAATGCTTAATCTGTTGTATTACACAACCTTTGAGTATTTAGCTTTATCAATGACATGTACTTTAAAAATGTTTTAGAGATCCTACCAGTCTTTGAAAACATCCATGTTCCTTGTTTCAGTTCCAGTTTTATGTATATATTCTGCCTTGCACCTGATTATTCCAACAATTGATGGATGGCCTTGGGAATCTAATTCTGGTATTGATAGTCTTTACTGATTGTCTCCCCTCGTAGCTGATTTCTTCATTATTGTGTAAATTTAGATCATGAGCTCATGTTTAGCTAAACAGCTGACCTTGTAAGACGCTTAGGTGTGAACGCTCGTAAGCTTCCGCAGAAAGACGGCAAAGATTTATTTGTGTCCCTCCAATGAGTTGCCCACGAGGACACAGTTTTCTACAAGTGTTGGTCCAATACTCCCTCTAGAGGCAGGGGACTCCGACAGGGCTGATTGGCGGCCCCCGATCTGGGGCAGGGGCAGTGGGCAGCCTGTGGCCCGGGCAGGAGCCTCTTTGCATGTGTCCCTGGGACACATCTGCCTGCGAACTTCGGTCACCTGGCAGGAAGCTACATTGCCCAGACCTATGGTTAGCTGTGCAGCGAGGTGTACTGTGAGGACAGGTTCCACACACACTTCAAGTAAGAGGTCGGCCTGAGTGGAAAGGTGAGAGTTTGGGCAGCTGTGCAGACAAAGAAGGCGCCCTTTGGCCTGGGCCTAAATGCTTGTGACACCCCACTGGACCTGCCGTGCTCTGAGGGCCCTGCCCTGGGCCCCCTGCTCCCCTGCCCTTTGTTCAGTCACAGCAGAGATGGCCACACCCACTCCTTCAGTGAGGGCAGAGTTCCAACCACCCTCAGCCCCGACCCCTCTCCGCAGGTTACCATGGACTACAGAGGCTGCATCCTGAGGCCAGGGCATTCCGAGAATGCCAAGGGCAGACATGATGACCTTAAATGATTTCCTCTTGTGTCAGGTTTGGTAAACTTTAGGAGCTAGGAAATAGTCCACTTTACAGAAATGTTCAAATTTAGTGGCATTTCTTATATTCTCTGCTATAACTTTGTCCTGATTCTTTCTGTATATTCTTTACTTATGTTTTTGTTTTCCTTAATCAAAGTGTGTCTTTTCAATCTTTTCAAAGAAGATTCTTTGGACTTACTAAATCACCTCAATTTTATCCGTTTTCTGTTGTATTAAGTTCTGCTCATATCTTTATTTATCTTTTTTCTATGTTCTCAGGGTTTATTGTTTTGATCTTCTGATGTCAATTAAAACACTTGGTTATTCATTTTAATAAATATTTTACTTATAAAGATTTGAACTTTTGAAGATTCCTGCTTACTTGTAAGTTTCTAAGGGTCAGGTCCTCTCCATTGTTGCTGGCCTAAGGTTTAGTTCACCATATAGCAATGTATATATTGACCTATTTTCCCCTCAACTTTCTGTGATTCCCTACATCTCACCTTTCTTTGCAGACAAGCCATTTGAAATACCCTTAACTTATTTCACAGCCAATAAGTCATTGAAATAATGTGTATTTTTAGAGAAATCTTCTTATATAATTAGGCAGAATATCTCACCTGCCATAGTTTTCAAAACAGCATAATTTCACTCTTCTCAATGCTTAATCTATTGTATTACACAACCTTTGAGTATTTAGCTTTATCAATGACATGTACTTTAAAAATATTTTAGAGATCCTACCAGTCTTTGAAAACATCCTTGTTCCTTGTTTCATTTCCAGTTTTATATATATATTCTGCCTTGCACCTGATTATTCAAACAATTGATGGATGGCCTTGGGAATCTAATTCTGGTATTGATAGTCTTTAATGATTGTCTCATCTCGTAGCTGATTTTTTCATTATTGTGTAAATTTAGATCATGAGCTCATGTTTAGCTAAACAGCTGACCTTGTAAGACGCTTAGGTGTGAACGCTCGTAAGCTTCAGGAGAAAGTCGGCAAAGTTTATTTGTGTCCCTCAAATGAGTTGCCCACGAGGACACCGTTTTCTACAAGTGTTGGTCCAATACTCCCTCTAGAGGCAGGGGACTCCGACAGGGCTGAATGGCGGCCCCCGATCTTGGGCAGGGGCAGTGGGCAGCCTGTGGCCCGGGCAGGAGCCTCTTTGCATGTGTCCCTGGGACACATCTGCCTGCGAAATTCGGTCACCTGGCAGGAAGCTACGATGCCCAGACCTATGTTTAGCTGTGCAGCGAGGTGTACTGTGAGGACAGTTTCCACACACAGTTCAAGTAAGAGGTCGGCCTGAGTGGAAAGGTGAGAGTTTGGGCAGCTGTGCAGACAAAGAAGGCGCCCTTTGGCCTGGGCCTAAATGCTTGTGACACCCCACTGGACCTGCCATGCTCTGAGGGCCCTGCCCTGGGCCCCATGCTCCCCTGCCCTTTGTTCAGTCACAGCAGAGATGGCCACACCCACTCCTTCAGTGAGGGCAGAGTTCCAACCACCCTCAGCCCCGCACCCTCTCCGCAGGTTACCATGGACTACAGAGGCTGCATCCTGAGGCCAGGGCGTTCCGAGAATGCCAAGGGCAGACATGATGACCTTAAATGATTTCCTCTTGTGTCAGGTTTGGTAAACTTTAGGAGCTAGGAAATGGTCCACTTTACAGAAATGTTCAAATTTACTGGCATTTCTTATATTCTCTGCTATATCATGGTCCTGATTCTTTCTGTATATTCTTTACTTATGTTTTTGTTTTCCTTAATCAAAGTGTGTCTTTTCAATCTTTTCAAAGAAGATTCTTTGGACTTACTAAATCACCTCAGTTTTATACGTTTTCTGTTGTATTAAGTTCTGCTCATATCTTTATTTATCTTTTTTCTATGTTCTCAGGGTTTATTGTTTTGATCTTCTGATGTCAATTAAAACACTTGGTTATTCATTTTAATAAATATTTTACTTATAAAGATTTGAACTTTTGAAGATTCCAGCTTACTTGTAAGTTTCTAAGGGTCAGGTCCTCTCCATTGTTGCTGGCCTAAGGTTTAGTTCACCATATAGCAATGTATATATTGACCTATTTTCCCCTCGACTTTCTGTGATTCCCTACATCTCACCTTTCTTTGCAGACAAGCCATTTGAAATACCCTTAACTTATTTCACAGCCAATAAGTCATTGAAATAATATGTATTTTTAGAGAAATCTTCTTATATAATTAGGCAGAAAATCTCACCTGCCATAGTTTTCAAAACAGCATAATTTCACTCTTCTCAATGCTTAATCTGTTGTATTACACAACCTTTGAGTATTTAGCTTTATCAATGACATGTACTTTAAAAATGTTTTAGACATACTACCAGTCTTTGAAAACATCCTTGTTCCTTGTTTCAGTTCCAGTTTTATGTATATATTCTGCCTTGCACCTGATTATTCCAACAATTGCTGGATGGCCTTGGGAATCTAATTCTGGTATTGATAGTCTTTACTGATTGTCTCCCCTCGTAGCTGATTTCTTCATTATTGTGTAAATTTAGATCATGAGCTCATGTTTAGCTAAACAGCTGACCTTGTAAGACGCGTAGGTGTGAACGCTCGTAAGCTTCCGCAGAAAGACGGCAAAGATTTATTTGTGTCCCTCCAATGAGTTGCCCACGAGGACACCGTTTTCTACAAGTGTTGGTCCAATACTCTCTCTAGAGGCAGGGGACTCCGACAGGGCTGATTGGCGGCCCCCGATCTGGGGCAGGGGCAGTGGGCAGCCTGTGGCCCGGGCAGGAGCCTCTTTGCATGTGTCCCTGGGACACATCTGCCTGCGAACTTCGGTCACCTGGCAGGAAGCTACGATGCCCAGACCTATGGTTAGCTGTGCAGCGAGGTGTACTGTGAGGACAGGTTCCACACACACTTCAAGTAAGAGGTCGGCCTGAGTGGAAAGGTGAGAGTTTGGGCAGCTGTGCAGACAAAGAAGGCGCCCTTTGGCCTGGGCCTAAATGCTTGTGACACCCCACTGGACCTGCCGTGCTCTGAGGGCCCTGCCCTGGGCCCCCTGCTCCCCTGCCCTTTGTTCAGTCACAGCAGAGATGGCCACACCCACTCCTTCAGTGAGGCCAGGGTTCCAACCACCCTCAGCCCCGCCCCCTCTCCGCAGGTTACCCTGGACTACAGAGGCTGCATCCTGAGGCCAGGGGGTTCCGAGAATGCCAAGGGCAGACATGATGACCTTAAATGATTTCCTCTTGTGTCAGGTTTGGTAAACTTTAGGAGCTAGGAAATGGTCCACTTTACAGAAATGTTCAAATTTACTGGCATTTCTTATATTCTCTTGTATAACTTTGTCCTGATTCTTTCTGTATATTCTTTACTTATGTTTTTGTTTTCCTTAATCAAAGTGTGTCTTTTCAATCTTTTCAAAGAAGATTCTTTGGACTTACTAAATCACCTCAATTTTATCCGTTTTCTGTTGTATTAAGTTCTGCTCATATCTTTATTTATCTTTTTTCTATGTTCTCAGGGTTTATTGTTTTGATCTTCTGATGTCAATTAAAACACTTGGTTATTCATTGTAATAAATATTTTACTTATAAAGATTTGAACTTTTGAAGATTCCAGCTTACTTGTAAGTTTCTAAGGGTCAGGTCCTCTCCATTGTTGCTGGCCTAAGGTTTAGTTCACCATATAGCAATGTATATATTGACCTATTTTCCCCTCGACTTTCTGTGATTCCCTACATCTCACCTTTCTTTGCAGACAAGCCATTTGAAATACCCTTAACTTATTTCACAGCCAATAAGTCATTGAAATAATGTGTATTTTTTAGAGAAATCTTCTTATATAATTAGGCAGAAAATCTCACCTGCCATAGTTTTCAAAACAGCATAATTTCACTCTTCTCAATGCTTAATCTGTTGTATTACACAACCTTTGAGTATTTAGCTTTATCAATGACATGTCCTTTAAAAATGTTTTGAGATCCTACCAGTCTTTGAAAACATCCTTGTTCCTTGTTTCAGTTCCAGTTTTATGTATATATTCTGCCTTGCACCTGATTATTCCAACAATTGATGGATGGCCTTGGGAATCTAATTCTGGTATTGATAGTCTTTACTGATTGTCTCCCCTCGTAGCTGATTTCTTGATTACTGTGTAAATTTAGATCATGAGCTCATGTTTAGCTAAACAGCTGACCTTGTAAGACGCTTAGGTGTGAACGCTCGTAAGCTTCCGCAGAAAGACGGCAAAGATTTATTTGTGTCCCTCTAATGAGTTGCCCACGAGGACACCGTTTTCTACAAGTGTTGGTCCAATACTCCCTCTAGAGGCAGGGGACTCCGACAGGGCTGATTGGCGGCCCCCGATCTGGGGCAGGGGCAGTGGGCAGCCTGTGGCCCGGGCAGGAGCCTCTTTGCATGTGTCCCTGGGACACATCTGCCTGCGAACTTCGGTCACCTGGCAGGAAGCTTCGATGCCCAGACCTATGGTTAGCTGTGCAGCGAGGTGTACTGTGAGGACAGGTTCCACACACACTTCAAGTAAGAGGTCGGCCTGAGTGGAAAGGTGAGAGTTTGGGCAGCTGTGCAGACAAAGAAGGCGCCCTTTGGCCTGGGCCTAAATGCTTGTGACACCCCACTGGACCTGCCGTGCTCTGAGGGCCCTGCCCTGGGCCCCCTGCTCCCCTGCCCTTTGTTCAGTCACAGCAGAGATGGCCACACCCACTCCTTCAATGAGGGCAGAGTTCCAACAACCCTCAGCCCCGCCCCCTCTCCGCAGGTTACCCTGGACTACAGAGGCTGCATCCTGAGGCCAGGGGCTTCCGAGAATGCCAAGGGCAGACATGATGACCTTAAATGATTTCCTCTTGTGTCAGGTTTGGTAAACTTTAGGAGCTAGGAAATGGTCCACTTTACCGAAATGTTCAAATTTACTGGCATTTCTTATATTCTCTGGTATAACTTTGTCCTGATTCTTTCTGTATATTCTTTACTTATGTTTTTGTTTTCCTTAATCAAAGTGTGTCTTTTCAATCTTTTCAAAGAAGATTCTTTGGACTTACTAAATCACCTCAATTTTATACGTTTTCTGTTGTATTAAGTTCTGCTCATATCTTTATTTATCTTTTTTCTATGTTCTCAGGGTTTATTGTTTCGATCTTCTGATGTCAATTAAAACACTTGGTTATTCATTTTAATAAATATTTTACTTATAAAGATTTGAACTTTTGAAGATTCCAGCTTACTTGTAAGTTTCTAAGGGTCAGGTCCTCTCCATTGTTGCTGGCCTAAGGTTTAGTTCACCATATAGCAATGTATATATTGACCTATTTTCCCCTCGACTTTCTGTGATTCCCTCCATCTCACCTTTCTTTACAGACAAGCCATTTGAAATACCCTTAACTTATTTCACAGCCAATAAGTCATTGAAATAATGTGTATTTTTAGAGAAATCTTCTTATATAATTAGGCAGAAAATCTCACCTGCCATAGTTTTCAAAACAGCATAATTTCACTCTTCTCAATGCTTAATCTGTTGTATTACACAACCTTTGAGTATTTAGCTTTATCAATGACATGTACTTTAAAAATATTTTAGAGATCCTACCAGTCTTTGAAAACATCCTTGTTCCTTGTTTCATTTCCAGTTTTATATATATATTCTGCCTTGCACCTGATTATTCCAACAATTGATGAATGGCCTTGGGAATCTAATTCTGGTATTGATAGTCTTTAATGATTGTCTCATCTCGTAGCTGATTTTTTCATTATTGTGTAAATTTAGATCATGAGCTCATGTTTAGCTAAACAGGTGAACTTGTAAGACGCTTAGGTGTGAACGCTCGTAAGCTTCAGGAGAAAGTCGGCAAAATTTATTTGTGTCCCTCCAATGAGTTGCCCACGAGGACACCGTTTTCTACAACTGTTGGTCCAATACTCCCTCTAGAGGCAGGGGACTCCGACAGGGCTGATTGGCGGCCCCCGATCTGGGGAAGGGGCTGTGGGCAGCCTGTGGCCCGGGCAGGAGCCTCTTTGCATGTGTCCCTTGGACACATCTGCCTGCAAACGTCGGTCACCTGGCAGGAAGCTACGATGCCCAGACCTATGGTTAGCTGTGCAGCGAGGTGTACTGTGAGGACAGGTTCCACACACACTTCAATAAGTGGTTGGCCTGAGTGGAAAGGTGAGAGTTTGGGCAGCTGTGCAGACAAAGAAGGCGCCCTTTGTCCTGGGCCTAAATGCTTGTGACACCCCACTGGACCTGCCATGCTCTGAGGGCCGTGCCCTGGGCCCCATGCTCCCCTGCCCTTTGTTCAGTCACAGCAGAGATGGCCACACCCACTCCTTCAGTGAGGGCAGAGTTCCAACCAACCTCAGCCCCGCCCCCTCTCCGCAGGTTACCATGGACTACAGAGGCTGCATCATGAGGCCAGGGGGTTCCGAGTATGCCAAGGGCAAACATGATGACCTTAAATGATTTCCTCTTGTGTCAGGTTTGGTAAACTTTAGGAGCTAGGAAATGGTCCACTTTACAGAAATGTTCAAATGTACTGGCATTTCATATATTCTCTGTTATAACATTGTCCTGATTCTTTATCTATATTCTTTACTTATGTTTTTGTTTTCCTTAATCAAAGTGTGTCTTTTCAATCTTTTCAAAGAAGATTCTTTGGACTTACTAAATCACCTCAGTTTTATACGTTTTCTGTTGTATTAATTTCTGCTCATATCTTTATTTATCTTTTTTCTATGTTCTCAGGGTTTATTGTTTTGATCTTCTGATGTCAATTAAAACACTTGGTTATTCATTTTAATAAATATTTTACTTATAAAGATTTGAACTTTTGAAGATTCCAGCGTTCTTGTAAGTTTCTAAGGGTCAGGTCCTCTCCATTGTTGCTGGCCTAAGGTTTAGTTCACCATATAGCAATGTATATATTGACCTATTTTCCCCTCGACTTTCTGTGATTCCCTACATCTCACCTTTCTTTGCAGACAAGCCATTTGAAATACCCTTAACTTATTTCACAGCCAATAAGTCATTGAAATAATGTGTATTTTTTAGAGAAATCTTCTTATATAATTAGGCAGAAAATCTCACCTGCCATAGTTTTCAAAACAGCATAATTTCACTCTTCTCAATGCTTAATCTGTTGTATTACACAACCTTTGAGTATTTAGCTTTATCAATAACATGTACTTTAAAAATGTTTTAGAGATCCTACCAGTCTTTGAAAACATCCTTGTTCCTTGTTTCAGTTCCAGTTTTATGTATATATTCTGCCTTGCACCTGATTATTCCAACAATTGATGGATGGCCTTGGGAATCCAATTCTGGTATTGATAGTCTTTACTGATTGTCTCCCCTCGTAGCTGATTTCTTCATTATTGTGTAAATTTAGATCATGAGCTCATGTTTAGCTAAACAGCTGACCTTGTAAGACGCTTAGGTGTGAACGCTCGTAAGCTTCCGCAGAAAGACGGCAACGATTTATTTCTGTCCCTCCAATAAGTTGCCCACGAGGACACCGTTTTCTACAAGTGTTGGTCCAATACTCCCTCTAGAGGCAGGGGACTCCGACAGGGCTGATTGGCGGCCCCCGATCTGGGGCAGGGGCAGTGGTCAGCCTGTGGCCCGGGCAAGAGCCTCTTTGCATGTGTCCCTGGGACACATCTGCCTGCGAACTTCGGTCACCTGGCAGGAAGCTACGATGCCCAGACCTATGGTTAGCTGTGCAGCGAGGTGTACTGTGAGGACAGGTTCCACACACACTTCAAGTAAGAGGTCGGCCTGAGTGGAAAGTTGAGAATTTGGGCAGCTGTGCAGACAAAGAAGGCGCACTTTGGCCTGGGCCTAAATGCTTGTGACACCCCACTGGACCTGCCGTGCTCTGAGGGCCCTGCACTGGGCCCCCTGCCCCCCTGCCCTTTGTTCAGTCACAGCAGAGATGGCCACACCCACTCCTTCAGTGAGGGCAGAGTTCCAACCACCCTCAGCCCCGCCCCCTCTCCGCAGGTTACCATGGACTACAGAGGCTGCATCCTGAGGCCAGGGCGTTCCGAGAATGCCAAGGGCAGACATGATGACCTTAAATGATTTCCTCTTGTGTCAGGTTTGGTAAACTTTAGGAGCTAGGAAATGGTCCACTTTACAGAAATGTTCAAATTTACTGGCATTTCATATATTCTCTGCTATAACCTTGTCCTGATTCTTTCTGTATATTCTATACTTATGTTTTTGTTTTCCTTAATCAAAGTGTGTCTTTTCAATCTTTTCAAAGAAGATTCTTTGGACTTACTAAATCACCTGAATTTTATACGTTTTCTGTTGTATTAAGTTCTGCTCATATCTTTATTTATCTTTTTTCTATGTTCTCAGGGTTTATTGTTTTGATCTTCTGATGTCAATTAAAACACTTGGTTATTCATTTTAATAAATATTTTACTTATAAAGATTGGAACTTTTGAAGATTCCAGCTTACTTGTAAGTTTCTAAGGGTCAGGTCCTCTCCATTGTTGCTGGCCTAAGGTTTAGTTCACCATATAGCAATGTATATATTGACCTATTTTCCCCTCGACTTTCTGTGATTCCCTACATCTCACCTTTCTTTGCAGACAAGCCATTTGAAATACCCTTAACTTATTTCACAGCCAATAAGTCATTGAAATAATGTGTATTTTTAGAGAAATCTTCTTATATAATTAGGCAGAAAATCTCACCTGCCATAGTTTTCAAAACAGCATAATTTCACTCTTCACAATGCTTAATCTGTTGTATTACACAACCTTTGAGTATTTAGCTTTATCAATGACATGTACTTTAAAAATGTTTTAGAGATCCTACCAGTCTTTGAAAACATCCTTGTTCCTTGTTTCAGTTCCAGTTTTATGTATATATTCTGCCTTGCACCTGATTATTCCAACAATTGATGGATGGCCTTGGGAATCTAATTCTGGTATTGATAGTCTTTACTGATTGTCTCCCCTCGTAGCTGATTTCTTCATTATTGTGTAAATTTAGATCATGAGCTCATGTTTAGCTAAACAGCTGACCTTTTAAGACGCTTAGGTGTGAACGCTCGTAAGCTTCAGGAGAAAGTCGGCATAATTTATTTGTGTCCCTCCAATGAGTTGCCCACGAGGACACCGTTTTCTACAAGTGTTGGTCCAATACTCCCTCTAGAGGCAGGGGACTCCGACAGAGCTGATTGGCGGCCCCCGATCTGGGGCAGGGGCAGTGGGCAGCCTGTGGCCCGGGCAGGAGCCTCTTTGCATGTGTCCCTTGGACACATCTGCCTGCAAACTTCGGTCACCTGGCAGGAAGCTATGATGCCCAGACCTATGGTTAGCTGTGCAGCGAGGTGTACTGTGAGGACAGGTTCCACACACACTTCAAGTAAGAGGTCGGCCTGAGTGGAAAGGTGAGAGTTTGGGCAGCTGTGCAGACAAAGAAGGCGCCCTTTGTCCTGGGCCTAAATGCTTGTGACACCCCACTGGACCTGCCATGCTCTGAGGGCCCTGCCCTGGGCCCCCTGCTCCCCTGCCCTTTGTTCAGTCACAGCAGAGATGGCCACACCCACTCCTTCAGTGAGGGCAGAGTTCCAACCAACCTCAGCCCCGCCCCCTCTCCGCAGGTTACCATGGACTACAGAGGCTGCATCCTGAGGCCAGGGCGTTCCGAGAATGCCAAGGGCAGACATGATGACCTTAAATGATTTCCTCTTGTGTCAGGTTTGGTAAACTTTAGGAGCTAGGAAATGGTCCACTTTACAGAAATGTTCAAATTTACTGGCATTTCTTATATTCTCTGCTATATCATGGTCCTGATTCTTTCTGTATATACTTTACTTATGTTTTTGTTTTCCTTAATCAAAGTGTGTCTTTTCAATCTTTTCAAAGAAGATTCTTTGGACTTACTAAATCACCTCAATTTTATACGTTTTCTGTTGTATTAAGTTCTGCTCATATCTTTATTTATCTTTATTCTATGTTCTCAGGCTTTATTGTTTTGATCTTCTGATGTCAATTAAAACACTTGGTTATTCATTTTAATAAATATTTTACTTATAAAGATTTGAACTTTTGAAGATTCCAGCGTTCTTGTAAGTTTCTAAGGGTCAGGTCTTCTCCATTGTTGCTGGCCTAAGGTTTAGTTCACCATATAGCAATTTATATATTGACCTATTTTCCCCTCGACTTTCTGTGATTCCCTACATCTCACCTTTCTTTGCAGACAAGCCATTTGAAATACCCTTAACTTATTTCACAGCCAATAAGTCATTGAAATAATGTGTATTTTTTAGAGAAATCTTCTTATATAATTAGGCAGAAAATCTCACCTGCCATAGTTTTCAAAACAGCATAATTTCACTCTTCTCAATGCTTAATCTGTTGTATTACACAACCTTTGAGTATTTAGCTTTATCAATAACATGTACTTTAAAAATGTTTTAGAGATCCTACCAGTCTTTGAAAACATCCTTGTTCCTTGTTTCAGTTCCAGTTTTATGTATATATTCTGCCTTGCACCTGATTATTCCAACAATTGATGGATGGCCTTGGGAATCTAATTCTGGTATTGATAGTCTTTACTGATTGTCTCCCCTCGTAGCTGATTTCTTCATTATTGTGTAAATTTAGATCATGAGCTTATGTTTAGCTAAACAGCTGACCTTGTAAGACGCTTAGGTGTGAACGCTCGTAAGCTTCCGCAGAAAGACGGCAACGATTTATTTCTGTCCCTCCAATGAGTTGCCCACGAGGACACCGTTTTCTACAAGTGTTGGTCCAATACTCCCTCTAGAGGAAGGGGACTCCGACAGGGCTGATTGGCGGCCCCCGATCTGGGGCAGGGGCAGTGGGCAGCCTGTGGCCCGGGCAGGAGCCTCTTTGCATGTGTCCCTGGGACACATCTGCCTGCGAACTTCGGTCACCTGGCAGGAAGCTACGATGCCCAGACCTATGGTTAGCTGTGCAGCGAGGTGTACTGTGAGGACAGGTTCCACACACACTTCAAGTAAGAGGTCGGCCTGAGTGGAAAGTTGAGAATTTGGGCAGCTGTGCAGACAAAGAAGGCGCCCTTTGGCCTGGGCCTAAATGCTTGTGACACCCCACTGGACCTGCCGTGCTCTGAGGGCCCAGCACTGGGCCCCCTGCACCCCTGCCCTTTGTTCAGTCACAGCAGAGATGGCCACACCCACTCCTTCAGTGAGGGCAGAGTTCCAACCACCCTCAGCCCCGCCCCCTCTCCGCAGGTTACCATGGACTACAGAGGCTGCATCCTGAGGCCAGGGCGTTCCGAGAATGCCAAGGGCAGACATGATGACCTTAAATGATTTCCTCTTGTGTCAGGTTTGGTAAACTTTAGGAGCTAGGAAATGGTCCACTTTACAGAAATGTTCAAATTTACTGGCATTTCATATATTCTCTGCTATAACATTGTCCTGATTCTTTCTGTATATTCTATACTTATGTTTTTGTTTTCCTTAATCAAAGTGTGTCTTTTCAATCTTTTCAAAGAAGATTCTTTGGACTTACTAAATCACCTCAATTTTAAACGTTTTCTGTTGTATTAAGTTCTGCTCATATCTTTATTTATCTTTTTTCTATGTTCTCAGGGTTTATTGTTTTCATCTTCTGATGTCAATTAAAACACTTGGTTATTCATTTTAATAAATATTTTACTTATAAAGATTTGAACTTTTGAAGAATCCAGCTTACTTGTAAGTTTCTAAGGGTCAGGTCCTCTCCATTGTTGCTGGCCTAAGGTTTAGTTCACCATATAGCAATGTATATATTGACCTATTTTCCCCTCGACTTTCTGTGATTCCCTACATCTCACCTTTCTTTGCAGACAAGCCGTTTGAAATACCCTTAACTTATTTCACAGCCAATAAGTCATTGAAATAATGTGTATTTTTTAGAGAAATCTTCTTATATAATTAGGCAGAAAATCTCACCTGCCATAGTTTTCAAAACAGCATAATTTCACTCTTCTCAATGCTTAATCTGTTGTATTACACAACCTTTGAGTATTTAGCTTTATCAATGACATGTACTTTAAAAAGGTTTTAGAGATCCTACCAGTCTTTGAAAACATCCTTGTTCCTTGTTTCAGTTCCAGTTTTATGTATATATTCTGCCTTGCACCTGATTATTCCAACAATTGATGGATGGCCTTGGGAATCTAATTCTGGTATTGATAGTCTTTACTGATTGTCTCCCCTCGTAGCTGATTTCTTCATTATTGTGTAAATTTAGATCATGAGCTCATGTTTAGCTAAACAGCTGACCTTGTAAGACGCGTAGGTGTGAACGCTCGTAAGCTTCCGCAGAAAGACGGCAAAGATTTATTTGTGTCCCACCAATGAGTTGCCCACGAGGACACCGTTTTCTACAAGTGTTGGTCCAATACTCCCTCTAGAGGCAGGGGACTCCGACAGGGCTGATTGGCGGCCCCCGATCTGGGGCAGGGGCAGTGGGCAGCCTGTGGCCCGGGCAGGAGCCTCTTTGCATGTGTCCCTGGGACACATCTGCCTGCGAACTTCGGTCACCTGGCAGGAAGCTACGATGCCCAGACCTATGGTTAGCTGTGCAGCGAGGTGTACTGTGAGGACAGGTTCCACACACACTTCAAGTAAGAGGTCGGCCTGAGTGGAAAGGTGAGAGTTTGGGCAGCTGTGCAGACAAAGAAGGCGCCCTTTGGCCTGGGCCTAAATGCTTGTGACACCCCACTGGACCTGCCGTGCTCTGAGGGCCCTACACTGGGCCCCCTGCTCCCCTGCCCTTTGTTCAGTCACAGCAGAGATGGCCACACCCAGTCCTTCTGTGAGGGCAGAGTTCCAACCACCCTCAGCCCCGCCCCCTCTCCGCAGGTTACCATGGACTACAGAGGCTGCATCCTGAGGCCAGGGCGTTCCGAGAATGCCAAGGGCAGACATGATGACCTTAAATGATTTCCTCTTGTGTCAGGTTTGGTAAACTTTAGGAGCTAGGAAATGGTCCACTTTACAGAAATGTTCAAATTTACTGGCATTTCATATATTCTCTGCTATAACATTGTCCTGATTCTTTCTGTATATTCTATACTTATGTTTTTGTTTTCCTTAATCAAAGTGTGTCTTTTCAATCTTTTCAAAGAAGATTCTTTGGACTTACTAAATCACCTCAATTTTATACGTTTTCTGTTGTATTAAGTTCTGCTCATATCTTTATTTATCTTTTTTCTATGTTCTCAGGGTTTATTGTTTTGATCTTCTGATGTCAATTAAAACACTTGGTTATTCATTTTAATTAATATTTTACTTATAAAGATTTGAACTTTTGAAGATTCCAGCTTACTTGTAAGTTTCTAAGGGCAGGTCCTCTCCATTGTTGCTGGCCTAAGGTTTAGTTCACCATATAGCAATGTATATATTGACCTATTTTCCCCTCGACTTTCTGTGATTCCCTACATCTCACCTTTCTTTGCAGACAAGCCATTTGAAATACCCTTAACTTATTTCACAGCCAATAAGTCATTGAAATAATGTGTATTTTTTAGAGAAATCTTCTTATATAATTAGGCAGAAAATCTCACCTGCCATAGTTTTCAAAACAGCATAATTTCACTCTTCTCAATGCTTAATCTGTTGTATTACACAACCTTTGAGTATTTAGCTTTATCAATGACATGTACTTTAAAAATGTTTTAGAGATCCTACCAGTCTTTGAAAACATCCTTGTTCCTTGTTTCAGTTCCAGTTTTATGTATATATTCTGCATTGCACCTGATTATTCCAACAATTGATGGATGGCCTTGGGAATCTAATTCTGGTATTGATAGTCTTTACTGATTGTCTCCCCTCGTAGCTGATTTCTTCATTATTGTGTAAATTTAGATCATGAGCTCATGTTTAGCTAAACAGCTGACCTTGTAAGACGCTTAGGTGTGAACGCTCGTAAGCTTCCGCAGAAAGACGGCAACGATTTATTTCTGTCCCTCCAATGAGTTGCCCACGAGGACACCGTTTTCTACAAGTGTTAGTCCAATACTCCCTCTAGAGGAAGGGGACTCCGACAGGGCTGATTGGCGGCCCCCGATCTGGGGCAGGGGCAGTGGGCAGCCTGTGGCCCGGGCAGGAGCCTCTTTGCATGTGTCCCTGGGACACATCTGCCTGCGAACTTCGGTCACCTGGCAGGAAGCTACGATGACCAGACCTATGGTTAGCTGTGCAGCGAGGTGTACTGTGAGGACAGGTTCCACACACACTTCAAGTAAGAGGTCGGCCTGAGTGGAAAGTTGAGAATTTGGGCAGCTGTGCAGACAAAGAAGGCGCCCTTTGGCCTGGGCCTAAATGCTTGTGACACCCCACTGGACCTGCCGTGCTCTGAGGGCCCTGCACTGGGCCCCCTGCTCCCCTGCCCTTTGTTCAGTCACAGCAGATATGGCCACACCCACTCCTTCAGTGAGGGCAGAGTTCCAACCACCCTCAGCCCCGCCCCCTCTCCGCAGGTTACCATGGACTACAGAGGCTGCATCCTGAGGCCAGGGCGTTCCGAGAATGCCAAGGGCAGACATGATGACCTTAAATGATTTCCTCTTGTGTCAGGTTTGGTAAACTTTAGGAGCTAGGAAATGGTCCACTTTACAGAAATGTTCAAATTTACTGGCATTTCATATATTCTCTGCTATAACATTGTCCTGATTCTTTCTGTATATTCTATACTTATGTTTTTGTTTTCCTTAATCAAAGTGTGTCTTTTCAATCTTTTCAAAGAAGATTCTTTGGACTTACTAAATCACCTCAATTTTATACGTTTTCTGTTGTATTAAGTTCTGCTCATATCTTTATTTATCTTTTTTCTATGTTCTCAGGGTTTATTGTTTTGATCTTCTGATGTCAATTAAAACACTTGGTTATTCATTTTAATAAATATTTTACTTATAAAGATTTGAACTTTTGAAGAATCCAGCTTACTTGTAAGTTTCTAAGGGTCAGGTCCTCTCCATTGTTGCTGGCCTAAGGTTTAGTTCACCATATAGCAATGTATATATTGACCTATTTTCCCCTCGACTTTCTGTGATTCCCTACATCTCACCTTTCTTTGCAGACAAGCCATTTGAAATACCCTTAACTTATTTCACAGCCAATAAGTCATTGAAATAATGTGTATTTTTTAGAGAAATCTTCTTATATAATTAGGCAGAAAATCTCACCTGCCATAGTTTTCAAAACAGCATAATTTCACTCTTCTCAATGCTTAATCTGTTGTATTACACAACCTTTGAGTATTTAGCTTTATCAATGACATGTACTTTAAAAATGTTTTAGAGATCCTACCAGTCTTTGAAAACATCCTTGTTCCTTGTTTCAGTTCCAGTTTTATGTATATATTCTGCCTTGCACCTGATTATTCCAACAATTGATGGATGGCCTTGGGAATCTTATTCTGGTATTGATAGTCTTTACTGATTGTCTCCCCTCGTAGCTGATTTCTTCATTATTGTGTAAATTTAGATCATGAGCTCATGTTTAGCTAAACAGCTGACCTTGTAAGACGCGTAGGTGTGAACGCTCGTAAGCTTCCGCAGAAAGACGGCAAAGATTTATTTGTGTCCCTCCAATGAGTTGCCCACGAGGACACCGTTTTCTACAAGTGTTGGTCCAATACACCCTCTAGAGGAAGGGGACTCCGACAGGGCTGATTGGCGGCCCCCGATCTGGGGCAGGGGCAGTGGGCAGCCTGTGGCCCGGGCAGGAGCCTCTTTGCATGTGTCCCTGGGACACATCTGCCTGCGAACTTCGGTCACCTGGCAGGAAGCTACGATGCCCAGACCTATGGTTAGCTGTGCAGCGAGGTGTACTGTGAGGACAGGTTCCACACACACTTCAAGTAAGAGGTCGGCCTGAGTGGAAAGGTGAGAGTTTGGGCAGCTGTGCAGACAAAGAAGGCGCCCTTTGGCCTGGGTCTAAATGCTTGTGACACCCCACTGGACCTGCCATGCTCTGAGGGCCCTGCCCTGGGCCCCCTGCTCCCCCGCCCTTTGTTCAGTCACAGCAGAGATGGCCACACCCACTCCTTCAGTGAGGGCAGAGTTCCAACCACCCTCAGCCCCGCCCCCTCTCCGCAGGTTACCATGGACTACAGAGGCTGCATCCTGAGGCCAGGGCGTTCCGAGAATGCCAAGGGCAGTCATGATGACCTTAAATGATTTCCTCTTGTGTCAGGTTTGGTAAACTTTAGGAGCTAGGAAATGGTCCACTTTACAGAAATGTTCAAATTTACTGGCATTTCTTATATTCTCTGCTATATCATGGTCCTGATTCTTTCTGTATATTCTTTACTTATGTTTTTATTTTCCTTAATCAAAGTGTGTCTTTTCAATCTTTTCAAAGAAGATTCTTTGGACTTACTAAATCACCTCAATTTTATACGTTTTCTGTTGTATTAAGTTCTGCTCATATCTTTATTTATATTTTTTCTATGTTCTCAGGGTTTATTGTTTTGATCTTCTGATGTCAATTAAAACACTTGGTTATTCATTTTAATAAATATTTTACTTATAAAGATTTGAACTTTTGAAGATTCCAGCTTACTTGTAAGTTTCTAAGGGTCAGGTCCTCTCCATTGTTGCTGGCCTAAGGTTTAGTTCACCATATAGCAATGTATATATTGACCTATTTTCCCCTCGACTTTCTGTGATTCCCTACATCTCACCTTTCTTTGCAGACAAGCCATTTGAAATACCCTTAACTTAGTTCACAGCCAATAAGTCATTGAAATAATGTGTATTTTTTAGAGAAATCTTCTTATATAATTAGGCAGAAAATCTCACCTGCCATAGTTTTCAAAACAGCATAATTTCACTCTTCTCAATGCTTAATCTGTTGTATTACACAACCTTTGAGTATTTAGCTTTATCAATGACAAGTACTTTAAAAATGTTTTAGAGATCCTACCAATCTTTGAAAACATCCTTGTTCCTTGTTTCAGTTCCAGTTTTATGTATATATTCTGCCTTGCACCTGATTATTCCAACAATTGATGGATGGCCTTGGGAATCTAATTCTGGTATTGATAGTCTTTACTGATTGTCTCCCCTCGTAGCTGATTTCTTCATTATTGTGTAAATTTAGATCATGAGCTCATGTTTAGCTAAACAGCTGACCTTGTAAGACGCTTAGGTGTGAACGCTCGTAAGCTTCCACAGAAAGACGGCAAAGATTTATTTCTGTCCCTCTAATGAGTTGCCCACGAGGACACCGTTTTCTACAAGTGTTGGTCCAATACTCCCTCTAGAGGAAGGGGACTCCGACAGGGCTGATTGGCGGCACCCGATCTGGGGCAGGGGCAGTGGGCAGCCTGTGGCCCGGGCAGGAGCCTCTTTGCATGTGTCCCTGGGACACATCTGCCTGCGAACTTCGGTCACCTGGCAGGAAGCTACGATGCCCAGACCTATGGTTAGCTGTGCAGCGAGGTGTACTGTGAGGACAGGTTCCACACACACTTCAAGTAAGAGGTCGGCCTGAGTGGAAAGGTGAGAGTTTGGGCAGCTGTGCAGACAAAGAAGGTGCCCTTTGGCCTGGGCCAAAATGCTTGTGACACCCCACTGGACCTGCCGTGCTCTGAGGGCCCTGCCCTGGGCCCCCTGCTCCCCTGCCCTTTGTTCAGTCACAGCAGAGATGGCCACACCCACTCCTTCAGTGAGGGCAGAGTTCCAACCACCTTCAGCCCCGCCCCCTCTCCGCAGGTTACCATGGACTACAGAGGCTGCATCCTGAGGCCAGGGCGTTCCGAGAATGCCAAGGGCAGACATGATGACCTTAAATGATTTCCTCTTGTGTCAGGTTTGGTAAACTTTAGGAGCTAGGAAATGGTCCACTTTACAGAAATGTTCAAATTTACTGGCATTTCTTATATTCTCTACTATAACATTGTCCTGATTCTTTCTGTATATTCTTTACTTATGTTTTTGTTTTCCTTAATCAAAGTGTGTCTTTTCAATCTTTTCAAAGAAGATTCTTTGGACTTACTAAATCACCTCAATTTTATACGTTTTCTGTTGTATTAAGTTCTGCTCATATCTTTATTTATCTTTTTTCTATGTTCTCAGGGTTTATTGTTTTGATCTTCTGATGTCAATTAAAACACTTGGTTATTCATTTTAATAAATATTTTACTTATAAATATTTGAACTTTTGAAGATTCCAGCTTACTTGTAAGTTTCTAAGGGTCAGGTCCTCTCCATTGTTGCTGGCCTAAGGTTTAGTTCACCATATAGCAATGTATATATTGACCTATTTTCCTCTCGACTTTCTGTGATTCCCTACATCTCACCTTTCTTTGCAGACAAGCCATTTGAAATACCCTTAACTTATTTCACAGCCAATAAGTCATTGAAATAATGTGTATTTTTAGAGAAATCTTCTTATATAATTAGGCAGAAAATCTCACCTGCCATATTTTTCAAAAGAGCATAATTTCACTCTTCTCAATGCTTAATCTGTTGTATTACACAACCTTTGAGTATTTAGCTTTATCAATGACATGTACTTTAAAAAGGTTTTAGAGATCCTACTAGTCTTTGAAAACATCCTTGTTCCTTGTTTCAGTTCCAGTTTTATGTATATATTCTGCCTTGCACCTGATTATTCCAACAATTGATGGATGGCCTTGGGAATCTAATTCTGGTATTGATACTCTTTACTGATTGTCTCCCCTCGTAGCTGATTTCTTCATTATTGTGTAAATTTAGATCATGATCTCATGTTTAGCTAAACAGCTGACCTTGTAAGACGCTTAGGTGTGTACGCTCGCAAGCTTCAGGAGAAAGTCGGCAAAATTTATTTGTGTCCCTCCAATGAGTTGCCCACGAGGACACCGTTTTCTACAAGTGTTGGTCCAATAATCCCTCTAGAGGCAGGGGACTCCGACAGGGCTGATTGGCGTCCCCTGATCTGGGGCAGGGGCAGTGGGCAGCCTGTGGCCCGGGCAGGAGCCTCTTTGCATGTGTCCCTGGGACACAACTGCCTGCGAACTTGGGTCACCTGGCAGGAAGCTACGATGCCCAGACCTATGGTTAGCTGTGCAGCGAGGTGTACTGTGAGGACAGGTTCCACACACACTTCAAGTAAGAGGTCGGCCTGAGTGGAAAGGTGAGAGTTTGGGCAGCTGTGCAGACAAAGAAGGCGCCCTTTGGCCTGGGCCTAAATGCTTGTGACACCCCACTGGACCTGCCGTGCTCTGAGGGCCCTGAACTGGGCCCCCTGCTCCCCTGCCCTTTGTTCAGTCACAGCAGAGATGGCCACACCCACTCCTTCAGTGAGGGCAGAGTTCCAACCACCCTCAGCCCCGCCCCCTCTCCGCAGGTTACCATGGACTACAGAGGCGGCATCCTGAGGCCAGGGGTTTCCGAGAATGCCAAGGGCAGACATGATGACCTTAAATGATTTCCTCTTGTGTCAGGTTTGGTAAACTTTAGGAGCTAGGAAATGGTCCACTTTACAGAAATGTTCAAATTTACTGGCATTTCATATATTCTCTGCTATAACATTGTCCTGATTCTTTCTGTATATTCTATACTTATGTTTTTGTTTTCCTTAATCAAAGTGTGTCTTTTCAATCTTTTCAAAGAAGATTCTTTGGACTTACTAAATCACCTCAATTTTATACGTTTTCTGTTGTATTAAGTTCTGCTCATATCTTTATTTATCTTTTTTCTATGTTCTCAGGGTTTATTGTTTTGATCTTCTGATGTCAATTAAAACACTTGGTTATTCATTTTAATAAATATATTACTTATAAAGATTTGAACTTTTGAAGATTCCAGCTTACTTGTAAGTTTCTAAGGGTCAGGTCCTCTCCATTGTTGCTGGCCTAAGGTTTAGTTCACCATATAGCAATGTATATATTGACCTATTTTCCCCTCGACTTTCTGTGATTCCCTACATCTCACCTTTCTTTGCAGACAAGCCATTTGAAATACCCTTAACTTATTTCACAGCCAATAAGTCATTGAAATAATGTGTATTTTTTAGAGAAATCTTCTTATATAATTAGGCAGAAAATCTCACCTGCCATAGTTTTCAAAACAGCATAATTTCACTCTTCTCAATGCTTAATCTGTTGTATTACACAACCTTTGAGTATTTAGCTTTATCAATGACATGTACTATAAAAATATTTTAGAGATCCTACCAGTCTTTGAAAACATCCTTGTTCCTTCTTTCAGTTCCAGTTTTATGTATATATTCTGCCTTGCACCTGATTATTCCAACAATTGATGGATGGCCTTGGGAATCTAATTCTGGTATTGATAGTCTTTACTGATTGTCTCCCCTCGTAGCTGATTTCTTCATTATTGTGTAAATTTAGATCATGAGCTCATGTTTAGCTAAACAGCTGACCTTGTAAGATGCTTAGGTGTGAACGCTCGTAAGCTTCCGCAGAAAGACGGCAAAGATTTATTTGTGTCCCTCCAATGAGTTGCCCACGAGGACACCGTTTTCTACAAGTGTTGGTCCAATACTCCCTCTAGAGGAAGGGGACTCCGACAGGGCTGATTGGCGGCCCCCGATCTGGGGCAGGGGCAGTGGGCAGCCTGTGGCCCGGGCAGGAGCCTCTTTGCATGTGTCCCTGGGACACATCTGCCTGCGAACTTCGGTCACCTGGCAGGAAGCTACGATGCCCAGACCTATGGTTAGCTGTGCAGCGAGGTGTACTGTGAGGACAGGTTCCACACACACTTCAAGTAAGAGGTCGGCCTGAGTGGAAAGGTGAGAGTTTGGGCAGCTGTGCAGACAAAGAAGGCGCCCTTTGGCCTGGGTCTAAATGCTTGTGACACCCCACTGGACCTGCCGTGCTCTGAGGGCCCTGCACTGGGCCCCCTGCTCCCCTGCCCTTTGTTCAGTCACAGCAGAGATGGCCACACCCACTCCTTCTGTGAGGGCAGAGTTCCAACCACCCTCAGCCCCGCCCCCTCTCCGCAGGTTACCATGGACTACAGAGGCTGCATCCTGAGGCCAGGGCGTTCCGAGAATGCCAAGGGCAGACATGATGACCTTAAATGATTTCCTCTTGTGTCAGGTTTGGTAAACTTTAGGAGCTAGGAAATGGTCCACTTTACAGAAATGTTCAAATTTACTGGCATTTCTTATATTCTCTGCTATATCATGGTCCTGATTCTTTCTGTATATTCTTTACTTATGTTTTTGTTTTCCTTAATCAAAGTGTGTCTTTTCAATCTTTTCAAAGAAGATTCTTTGGACTTACTAAATCACCTCAATTTTATACGTTTTCTGTTGTATTAAGTTCTGCTCATATCTTTATTTATCTTTTTTCTATGTTCTCAGGGTTTATTGTTTTGATCTTCTGATGTAAATTAAAACACTTGGTTATTCATTTTAATAAATATTTTACTTATAAAGATTTGAACTTTTGAAGATTCCAGCTTACTTGTAAGTTTCTAAGGGTCAGGTCCTCTCCATTGTTGCTGGCCTAAGGTTTAGTTCACCATATAGCAATGTATATATTGACCTATTTTCCCCTCGACTTTCTGTGATTCCCTACATCTCACCTTTCTTTGCAGACAAGCCATTTGAAATACCCTTAACTTATTTCACAGCCAATAAGTCATTGAAATAATGTGTATTTTTAGAGAAATCTTCTTATATAATTAGGCAGAAAATCTCACCTGCCATAGTTTTCAAAAGAGCATAATTTCACTCTTCTCAATGCTTAATCTGTTGTATTACACAACCTTTGAGTATTTAGCTTTATCAATGACATGTACTTTAAAAAGGTTTTAGAGATCCTACTAGTCTTTGAAAACATCCTTGTTCCTTGTTTCAGTTCCAGTTTTATGTATATATTCTGCCTTGCACCTGATTATTCCAACAATTGATGGATGGCCTTGGGAATCTAATTCTGGTATTGATAGTCTTTACTGATTGTCTCCCCTCGTAGTTGATTTTTTCATTATTGTGTAAATTTAGATCATGATCTCATGTTTAGCTAAACAGCTGACCTTGTAAGACGCTTAGGTGTGTACGCTCGCAAGCTTCAGGAGAAAGTCGGCAAAATTTATTTGTGTCCCTCCAATGAGTTGCCCACGAGGACACCGTTTTCTACAAGTGTTGGTCCAATAATCCCTCTAGAGGCAGGGGACTCCGACAGGGCTGATTGGCGGCCCCTGATCTGGGGCAGGGGCAGTGGGCAGCCTGTGGCCCGGGCAGGAGCCTCTTTGCATGTGTCCCTGGGACACATCTGCCTGCGAACTTCGGTCACCTGGCAGGAAGCTACGATGCCCAGACCTATGGTTAGCTGTGCAGCGAGGTGTACTGTGAGGACAGGTTCCACACACACTTCAAGTAAGAGGTCGGCCTGAGTGGAAAGGTGAGAGTTTGGGCAGCTGTGCAGACAAAGAAGGCGCCCTTTGGCCTGGGCCTAAATGCTTGTGACACCCCACTGGACCTGCCGTGCTCTGAGGGCCCTGCACTGGGCCCCCTGCTCCCCTGCCCTTTGTTCAGTCACAGCAGAGATGGCCACACCCACTCCTTCAGTGAGGGCAGAGTTCCAACCAACCTCAGCCCCGCCCCCTCTCCGCAGGTTACCATGGACTACAGAGGCTGCATCCTGAGGCCAGGGCGTTCCGAGAATGCCAAGGGCAGACATGATGACCTTAAATGATTTCCTCTTGTGTCAGGTTTGGTAAACTTTAGGAGCTAGGAAATGGTCCACTTTACAGAAATGTTCAAATTTACTGGCATTTCTTATATTCTCTGCTATATCATGGTCCTGATTCTTTCTGTATATTCTTTACTTATGTTTTTGTTTTCCTTAATCAACGTGTGTCTTTTCAATCTTTTCAAAGAAGATTCTTTGGACTTACTAAATCACCTCAATTTTATACGTTTTCTGTTGTATTAAGTTCTGCTCATATCTTTATTTATCTTTTTTCTATGTTCTCAGGGTTTATTGTTTTGATCTTCTGATGTCAATTAAAACACTTGGTTATTCATTTTAATAAATATTTTACTTATAAATATTTGAACTTTTGAAGATTCCAGCGTTCTTGTAAGTTTCTAAGGGTCAGGTCCTGTCCATTGTTGCTGGCCTAAGGTTTAGTTCACCATATAGCAATGTATATATTGACCTATTTTCCCCTCGACTTTCTGTGATTCCCTACATCTCACCTTTCTTTGCAGACAAGCCATTTTAAATACCCTTAACTTAGTTCACAGCCAATAAGTCATTGAAATAATGTGTATTTTTTAGAGAAATCTTCTTATATAATTAGGCAGAAAATCTCACCTGCCATAGTTTTCAAAACAGCATAATTTCACTCTTCTCAATGCTTAATCTGTTGTATTACACAACCTTTGAGTATTTAGCTTTATCAATAACATGTACTTTAAAAATGTTTTAGAGATCCTACCAGTCTTTGAAAACATCCTTGTTCCTTGTTTCAGTTCCAGTTTTATGTATATATTCTGCCTTGCACCTGATTATTCCAACAATTGATGGATGGCCTTGGGAATCTAATTCTGGTATTGATAGTCTTTACTGATTGTCTCCCCTCGTAGCTGATTTCTTCATTATTGTGTGAATTTAGATCATGAGCTCATGTTTAGCTAAACAGCTGACCTTGTAAGACGCTTAGGTGTGAACGCTCGTAAGCTTCCGCAGAAAGACGGCCAAGATTTATTTCTGTCCCTCCAATGAGTTGCCCACGAGGACACCGTTTTCTACAAGTGTTGGTCCAATACTCCCTCTAGAGGAAGGGGACTCCGACAGGGCTGATTGGCGGCCCCCGATCTGGGGCAGGGGCAGTGGGCAGCCTGTGGCCCGGGCAGGAGCCTCTTTGCATGTGTCCCTGGGACACATCTGCCTGCGAACTTCGGTCACCTGGCAGGAAGCTACGATGCCCAGACCTATGGTTAGCTGTGCAGCGAGGTGTACTGTGAGGACAGGTTCCACACACACTTCAAGTAAGAGGTCGGCCTGAGTGGAAAGTTGAGAATTTGGGCAGCTGTGCAGACAAAGAAGGCGCCCTTTGGCCTGGGCCTAAATGCTTGTGACACCCCACTGGACCTGCCGTGCTCTGAGGGCCCTGCCCTGGGCCCCCTGCTCCCCTGCCCTTTGTTCAGTCACAGCAGAGATGGCCACACCCACTCCTTCAGTGAGGGCAGAGTTCCAACCACCCTCAGCCCCGCCCCCTCTCCGCAGGTTACCATGGACTACAGAGGCTGCATCCTGAGGCCAGGGCGTTCCGAGAATGCCAAGGGCAGACATGATGACCTTAAATGATTTCCTCTTGTGTCAGGTTTGGTAAACTTTAGGAGCTAGGAAATGGTCCACTTTACAGAAATGTTCAAATTTACTGGCATTTCATATATTCTCTGCTATAACATTGTCCTGATTCTTTCTGTATATTCTATACTTATGTTTTTGTTTTCCTTAATCAAAGTGTGTCTTTTCAATCTTTTCAAAGAAGATTCTTTGGACTTACTAAATCACCTGAATTTTATACGTTTTCTGTTGTATTAAGTTCTGCTCATATCTTTATTTATCTTTTTTCTATGTTCTCAGGGTTTATTGTTTTGATTTTCTGATGTCAATTAAAACACTTGGTTATTCATTTTAATAAATATTTTACTTATAAACATATGAACTTTTGAAGATTCCAGCTTACTTGTAAGTTTCTAAGGGTCAGGTCCTCTCCATTGTTGCTGGCCTAAGGTTTAGTTCACCATATAGCAATGTATATATTGACCTATTTTCCCCTCGACTTTCTGTGATTCCCTACATCTCACCTTTCTTTGCAGACAAGCCATTTGAAATACCCTTAACTTATTTCACAGCCAATAAGTCATTGAAATAATGTGTATTTTTTAGAGAAATCTTCTTATATAATTAGGCAGAAAATCTCACCTGCCATAGTTTTCAAAACAGCATAATTTCACTCTTCTCAATGCTTAATCTGTTGTATTACACAACCTTTGAGTATTTAGCTTTATCAATGACATGTACTTTAAAAAGGTTTTAGAGATCCTACTAGTCTTTGAAAACATCCTTGTTCCTTGTTTCAGTTCCAGTTTTATGTATATATTCTGCCTTGCACCTGATTATTCCAACAATTGATGGATGGCCTTGGGAATCTAATTCTGGTATTGATAGTCTTTACTGATTGTCTCCCCTCGTAGTTGATTTTTTCATTATTGTGTAAATTTAGATCATGATCTCATGTTTAGCTAAACAGCTGACCTTGTAAGACGCTTAGGTGTGTACGCTCGCAAGCTTCAGGAGAAAGTCGGCAAAATTTATTTGTGTCCCTCCAATGAGTTGCCCACGAGGACACCGTTTTCTACAAGTGTTGGTCCAATAATCCCTCTAGAGGCAGGGGACTCCGACAGGGCTGATTGGCGGCCCCTGATCTGGGGCAGGGGCAGTGGGCAGCCTGTGGCCCGGGCAGGAGCCTCTTTGCATGTGTCCCTGGGACACATCTGCCTGCGAACTTCGGTCACCTGGCAGGAAGCTACGATGCCCAGACCTATGGTTAGCTGTGCAGCGAGGTGTACTGTGAGGACAGGTTCCACACACACTTCAAGTAAGAGGTCGGCCTGAGTGGAAAGGTGAGAGTTTGGGCAGCTGTGCAGACAAAGAGGGCGCCCTTTGGCCTGGGCCTAAATGCTTGTGACACCCCACTGGACCTGCCGTGCTCTGAGGGCCCTGCACTGGGCCCCCTGCTCCCCTGCCCTTTGTTCAGTCACAGCAGAGATGGCCACACCCACTCCTTCAGTGAGGGCAGAGTTCCAACCAACCTCAGCCCCGCCCCCTCTCCGCAGGTTACCATGGACTACAGAGGCTGCATCCTGAGGCCAGGGCGTTCCGAGAATGCCAAGGGCAGACATGATGACCTTAAATGATTTCCTCTTGTGTCAGGTTTGGTAAACTTTAGGAGCTAGGAAATGGTCCACTTTACAGAAATGTTCAAATTTACTGGCATTTCATATATTCTCTGCTATAACATTGTCCTGATTCTTTCTGTATATTCTATACTTATGTTTTTGTTTTCCTTAATCAAAGTGTGTCTTTTCAATCTTTTCAAAGAAGATTCTTTGGACTTACTTAATCACCTCAATTTTATACGTTTTCTGTTGTATTAAGTTCTGCTCATATCTTTATTTATCTTTTTTCTATGTTCTCAGGGTTTATTGTTTTGATCTTCTGATGTCAATTAAAACACTTGGTTATTCATTTTAATAAATATTTTACTTATAAAGATTTGAACTTTTGAAGATTCCAGCTTACTTGTAAGTTTCTAAGGGTCAGGTCCTCTCCATTGTTGCTGGCCTAAGGTTTAGTTCACCATATAGCAATGTATATATTGACCTATTTTCCCCTCGACTTTCTGTGATTCCCTACATCTCACCTTTCTTTGCAGACAAGCCATTTGAAATACCCTTAACTTATTTCACAGCCAATAAGTCATTGAAATAATGTGTATTTTTTAGAGAAATCTTCTTATATAATTAGGCAGAAAATCTCACCTGCCATAGTTTTCAAAACAGCATAATTTCACTCTTCTCAATGCTTAATCTGTTGTATTACACAACCTTTGAGTATTTAGCTTTATCAATGACATGTACTTTAAAAATGTTTTAGAGATCCTACCAGTCTTTGAAAACATCCTTGTTCCTTCTTTCAGTTCCAGTTTTATGTATATATTCTGCCTTGCACCTGATTATTCCAACAATTGATGGATGGCCTTGGGAATCTAATTCTGGTATTGATAGTCTTTACTGATTGTCTCCCCTCGTAGCTGATTTCTTCATTATTGTGTAAATTTAGATCATGAGCTCATGTTTAGCTAAACAGCTGACCTTGTAAGACGCTTAGGTGTGAACGCTCGTAAGCTTCCGCAGAAAGACGGCAAAGATTTATTTGTGTCCCTCCAATGAGTTGCCCACGAGGACACCGTTTTCTACAAGTGTTGGTCCAATACTCCCTCTAGAGGAAGGGGACTCCGACAGGGCTGATTGGCGGCCCCCGATCTGGGGCAGGGGCAGTGGGCAGCCTGTGGCCCGGGCAGGAGCCTCTTTGCATGTGTCCCTGGGACACATCTACCTGCGAACTTCGGTCACCTGGCAGGAAGCTACGATGCCCAGACCTATGGTTAGCTGTGCAGCGAGGTGTACTGTGAGGACAGGTTCCACACACACTTCAAGTAAGAGGTCGGCCTGAGTGGAAAGGTGAGAGTTTGGGCAGCTGTGCAGACAAAGAAGGCGCCCTTTGGCCTGGGCCTAAATGCTTGTGACACCCCACTGGACCTGCTGTGCTCTGAGGGCCCTGCACAGGGCCCCCTGCTCCCCTGCCCTTTGTTCAGTCACAGCAGAGATGGCCACACCCACTCCTTCTGTGAGGGCAGAGTTCCAACCACCCTCAGCCCCGCCCCCTCTCCGCAGGTTACCATGGACTACAGAGGCTGCATCCTGAGGCCAGGGCGTTCCGAGAATGCCAAGGGCAGACATGATGACCTTAAATGATTTCCTCTTGTGTCAGGTTTGGTAAACTTTAGGAGCTAGGAAATGGTCCACTTTACAGAAATGTTCAAATTTACTGGCATTTCTTATATTCTCTGCTATATCATGGTCCTGATTCTTTCTGTATATTCTTTACTTATGTTTTTGTTTTCCTTAATCAAAGTGTGTCTTTTCAATCTTTTCAAAGAAGATTCTTTGGACTTACTAAATCACCTCAATTTTATACGTTTTCTGTTGTATTAAGTTCTGCTCATATCTTTATTTATCTTTTTTCTATGTTCTCAGGGTTTATTGTTTTGATCTTCTGATGTCAATTAAAACACTTGGTTATTCATTTTAATAAATATTTTACTTATAAAGATTTGAACTTTTGAAGATTCCAGCTTACTTGTAAGTTTCTAAGGGTCAGGTCCTCTCCATTGTTGCTGGCCTAAGGTTTAGTTCACCATATAGCAATGTATATATTGACCTATTTTCCCCTCGACTTTCTGTGATTCCCTACATCTCACCTTTCTTTGCAGACAAGCCATTTGAAATACCCTTAACTTATTTCACAGCCAATAAGTCATTGAAATAATGTGTATTTTTTAGAGAAATCTTCTTATATAATTAGGCAGAAAATCTCACCTGCCATAGTTTTCAAAACAGCATAATTTCACTCTTCTCAATGCTTAATCTGTTGTATTACACAACCTTTGAGTATTTAGCTTTATCAATGACATGTACTTTAAAAATGTTTTAGAGATCCTACCAGTCTTTGAAAACATCCTTGTTCCTTCTTTCATTTCCAGTTTTATGTATATATTCTGCCTTGCACCTGATTATTCCAACAATTGCTGGATGGCCTTGGGAATCTAATTCTGGTATTGATAGTCTTTAATGATTGTCTCATCTCGTAGCTGATTTTTTCATTATTGTGTAAATTTAGATCATGAGCTCATGTTTAGCTAAACAGCTGACCTTGTAAGACGCTTAGGTGTGAACGCTCGTAAGCTTCCGGAGAAAGTCGGCAAAATTTATTTGTGTCCCTCCAATGAGTTGCCCACGAGGACACCGTTTTCTACAAGTGTTGGTCCAATACTCCCTCTAGAAGAAGGGGACTCCAACAGGGCTGATTGGCGGCACCAGATCTGGGTCAGGGGCAGTGGGCAGCCTGTGGCCCGGGCTGGAGCCTCTTTGCATGTGTCCCTGGGACACATCTGCCTGCGAACTTCGGTCACCTGGCAGGAAGCTACGATGCCCAGACCTATGGTTAGCTGTGCAGCGAGGTGTACTGTGAGGACAGGTTCCACACACACTTCAAGTAAGAGGTCGGCCTGAGTGGAAAGGTGAGAGTTTGGGCAGCTGTGCAGACAAAGAAGGCGCCCTTTGGCCTGGGCCTAAATGCTTGTGACACCCCATTGGACCTGCCATGCTCTGAGGGCCCTGCCCTGGGCCCCCTGCTCCCCTGCCCTTTGTTCAGTCACAGCAGAGATGGCCACACCCACTCCTTCAGTGAGGGCAGAGTTCCAACCAACCTCAGCCCCGCCCCCTCTCCGCAGGTTACCATGGACTACAGAGGCTGCATCCTGAGGCCAGGGCGTTCCGAGAATG
This sequence comes from Mesoplodon mirus, assembly GCF_964341445.2. Classification (NCBI taxonomy): domain Eukaryota; kingdom Metazoa; phylum Chordata; class Mammalia; order Artiodactyla; family Ziphiidae; genus Mesoplodon; species Mesoplodon mirus. Next base: position 186,557,014 of record NC_138976.1, on the reverse strand, counting down.
CCAAGGGCAGACATGATGACCTTAAATGATTTCCTCTTGTGTCAGGTTTGGTAAACTTTAGGAGCTAGGAAATGGTCCACTTTACAGAAATGTTCAAATTTACTGGCATTTCTTATATTCTCTGCTATATCATGGTCCTGATTCTTTCTGTATATTCTTTACTTATGTTTTTGTTTTCCTTAATCAAAGTGTGTCTTTTCAATCTTTTCAAAGAAGATTCTTTGGACTTACTAAATCACCTCAATTTTATACGTTTTCTGTTGTATTAAGTTCTGCTCATATCTTTATTTATCTTTTTTCTATGTTCTCAGGGTTTATTGTTTTGATCTTCTGATGTCAATTAAAACACTTGGTTATTCATTTTAATAAATATTTTACTTATAAATATTTGAACTTTTGAAGATTCCAGCGTTCTTGTAAGTTTCTAAGGGTCAGGTCCTGTCCATTGTTGCTGGCCTAAGGTTTAGTTCACCATATAGCAATGTATATATTGACCTATTTTCCCCTCGACTTTCTGTGATTCCCTACATCTCACCTTTCTTTGCAGACAAGCCATTTTAAATACCCTTAACTTATTTCACAGCCAATAAGTCATTGAAATAATGTGTATTTTTTAGAGAAATCTTCTTATATAATTAGGCAGAAAATCTCACCTGCCATAGTTTTCAAAACAGCATAATTTCACTCTTCTCAATGCTTAATCTGTTGTATTACACAACCTTTGAGTATTTAGCTTTATCAATAACATGTACTTTAAAAATGTTTTAGAGATCCTACCAGTCTTTGAAAACATCCTTGTTCCTTGTTTCAGTTCCAGTTTTATGTATATATTCTGCCTTGCACCTGATTATTCCAACAATTGATGGATGGCCTTGGGAATCTAATTCTGGTATTGATAGTCTTTACTGATTGTCTCCCCTCGTAGCTGATTTCTTCATTATTGTGTAAATTTAGATCATGAGCTCATGTTTAGCTAAACAGCTGACCTTGTAAGACGCTTAGGTGTGAACGCTCGTAAGCTTCCGCAGAAAGACGGCCAAGATTTATTTCTGTCCCTCCAATGAGTTGCCCACGAGGACACCGTTTTCTACAAGTGTTGGTCCAATACTCCCTCTAGAGGAAGGGGACTCCGACAGGGCTGATTGGCGGCCCCCGATCTGGGGCAGGGGCAGTGGGCAGCCTGTGGCCCGGGCAGGAGCCTCTTTGCATGTGTCCCTGGGACACATCTGCCTGCGAACTTCGGTCACCTGGCAGGAAGCTACGATGCCCAGACCTATGGTTAGCTGTGCAGCGAGGTGTACTGTGAGGACAGGTTCCACACACACTTCAAGTAAGAGGTCGGCCTGAGTGGAAAGTTGAGAATTTGGGCAGCTGTGCAGACAAAGAAGGCGCCCTTTGGCCTGGGCCTAAATGCTTGTGACACCCCACTGGACCTGCCGTGCTCTGAGGGCCCTGCCCTGGGCCCCCTGCTCCCCTGCCCTTTGTTCAGTCACAGCAGAGATGGCCACACCCACTCCTTCAGTGAGGGCAGAGTTCCAACCACCCTCAGCCCCGCCCCCTCTCCGCAGGTTACCATGGACTACAGAGGCTGCATCCTGAGGCCAGGGCGTTCCGAGAATGCCAAGGGCAGACATGATGACCTTAAATGATTTCCTCTTGTGTCAGGTTTGGTAAACTTTAGGAGCTAGGAAATGGTCCACTTTACAGAAATGTTCAAATTTACTGGCATTTCATATATTCTCTGCTATAACATTGTCCTGATTCTTTCTGTATATTCTATACTTATGTTTTTGTTTTCCTTAATCAAAGTGTGTCTTTTCAATCTTTTCAAAGAAGATTCTTTGGACTTACTAAATCACCTGAATTTTATACGTTTTCTGTTGTATTAAGTTCTGCTCATATCTTTATTTATCTTTTTTCTATGTTCTCAGGGTTTATTGTTTTGATCTTCTGATGTCAATTAAAACACTTGGTTATTCATTTTAATAAATATTTTACTTATAAAGATTTGAACTTTTGAAGATTCCAGCTTACTTGTAAGTTTCTAAGGGAAGGTCCTCTCCATTGTTGCTGGCCTAAGGTTTAGTTCACCATATAGCAATGTATATATTGACCTATTTTCCCCTCGACTTTCTGTGATTCCCTACATCTCACCTTTCTTTGCAGACAAGCCATTTGAAATACCCTTAACTTATTTCACAGCCAATAAGTCATTGAAATAATGTGTATTTTTAAGAGAAATCTTCTTATATAATTAGGCAGAAAATCTCACCTGCCATAGTTTTCAAAACAGCATAATTTCACTCTTCTCAATGCTTAATCTGTTGTATTACACAACCTTTGAGTATTTAGCTTTATCAATGACATGTACTTTAAAAATGTTTTAGAGATCCTACCAGTCTTTGAAAACATCCTTGTTCCTTGTTTCAGTTCCAGTTTTATGTATATATTCTGCCTTGCACCTGATTATTCCAACAATTGATGGATGGCCTTGGGAATCAAATTCTGGTATTGATAGTCTTTACTGATTGTCTCCCCTCGTAGCTGATTTCTTCATTATTGTGTAAATTTAGATCATGAGCTCATGTTTAGCTAAACAGCTGACCTTGTAAGACGCTTAGGTGTGAACGCTCGTAAGCTTCCGCAGAAAGACGGCAAAGATTTATTTGTGTCCCTCCAATGAGTTGCCCACGAGGACACCGTTTTCTACAAGTGTTGGTCCAATACTCCCTCTAGAGGCAGGGGACTCCGACAGGGCTGATTGGCGGCCCCCGATCTGGGGCAGGGGCAGTGGGCAGCCTGTGGCCCGGGCAGGAGCCTCTTTGCATGTGTCCCTGGGACACATCTGCCTGCGAACTTCGGTCACCTGGCAGGAAGCTACCATGCCCAGACCTATGGTTAGCTGTGCAGCGAGGTGTACTGTGAGGACAGGTTCCACACACACTTCAAGAAAGAGGTCGGCCTGAGTGGAAAGGTGAGAGTTTGGGCAGCTGTGCAGACAAAGAAGGCGCCCTTTGGCCTGGGCCTAAATGCTTGTGACACCCCACTGGACCTGCCGTGCTCTGAGGGCCCTGCCCTGGGCCCCCTGCTCCCCTGCCCTTTGTTCAGTCACAGCAGAGATGGCCACACCCACTCCTTCTGTGAGGGCAGAGTTCCAACCACCCTCAGCCCCGCCCCCTCTCCGCAGGTTACCATGGACTACAGAGGCTGCATCCTGAGGCCAGGGCGTTCCGAGAATGCCAAGGGCAGACATGATGACCTTAAATGATTTCCTCTTGTGTCAGGTTTGGTAAACTTTAGGAGCTAGGAAATGGTCCACTTTACAGAAATGTTCAAATTTACTGGCATTTCTTATATTCTCTGCTATATCATGGTCCTGATTCTTTCTGTATATTCTTTACTTATGTTTTTGTTTTCCTTAATCAAAGTGTGTCTTTTCAATCTTTTCAAAGAAGATTCTTTGGACTTACTAAATCACCTCAATTTTATACGTTTTCTGTTGTATTAAGTTCTGCTCATATCTTTATTTATCTTTTTTCTATGTTCTCAGGGTTTATTGTTTTGATCTTCTGATGTAAATTAAAACACTTGGTTATTCATTTTAATAAATATTTTACTTATAAAGATTTGAACTTTTGAAGATTCCAGCTTACTTGTAAGTTTCTAAGGGTCAGGTCCTCTCCATTGTTGCTGGCCTAAGGTTTAGTTCACCATATAGCAATGTATATATTGACCTATTTTCCCCTCGACTTTCTGTGATTCCCTACATCTCACCTTTCTTTGCAGACAAGCCATTTGAAATACCCTTAACTTATTTCACAGCCAATAAGTCATTGAAATAATGTGTATTTTTAGAGAAATCTTCTTATATAATTAGGCAGAAAATCTCACCTGCCATAGTTTTCAAAAGAGCATAATTTCACTCTTCTCAATGCTTAATCTGTTGTATTACACAACCTTTGAGTATTTAGCTTTATCAATGACATGTACTTTAAAAAGGTTTTAGAGATCCTACTAGTCTTTGAAAACATCCTTGTTCCTTGTTTCAGTTCCAGTTTTATGTATATATTCTGCCTTGCACCTGATTATTCCAACAATTGATGGATGGCCTTGGGAATCTAATTCTGGTATTGATAGTCTTTACTGATTGTCTCCCCTCGTAGTTGATTTTTTCATTATTGTGTAAATTTAGATCATGATCTCATGTTTAGCTAAACAGCTGACCTTGTAAGACGCTTAGGTGTGTACGCTCGCAAGCTTCAGGAGAAAGTCGGCAAAATTTATTTGTGTCCCTCCAATGAGTTGCCCACGAGGACACCGTTTTCTACAAGTGTTGGTCCAATAATCCCTCTAGAGGCAGGGGACTCCGACAGGGCTGATTGGCGGCCCCTGATCTGGGGCAGGGGCAGTGGGCAGCCTGTGGCCCGGGCAGGAGCCTCTTTGCATGTGTCCCTGGGACACATCTGCCTGCGAACTTCGGTCACCTGGCAGGAAGCTACGATGCCCAGACCTATGGTTAGCTGTGCAGCGAGGTGTACTGTGAGGACAGGTTCCACACACACTTCAAGTAAGAGGTCGGCCTGAGTGGAAAGGTGAGAGTTTGGGCAGCTGTGCAGACAAAGAAGGCGCCCTTTGGCCTGGGCCTAAATGCTTGTGACACCCCACTGGACCTGCCGTGCTCTGAGGGCCCTGCACTGGGCCCCCTGCTCCCCTGCCCTTTGTTCAGTCACAGCAGAGATGGCCACACCCACTCCTTCAGTGAGGGCAGAGTTCCAACCAACCTCAGCCCCGCCCCCTCTCCGCAGGTTACCATGGACTACAGAGGCTGCATCCTGAGGCCAGGGCGTTCCGAGAATGCCAAGGGCAGACATGATGACCTTAAATGATTTCCTCTTGTGTCAGGTTTGGTAAACTTTAGGAGCTAGGAAATGGTCCACTTTACAGAAATGTTCAAATTTACTGGCATTTCTTATATTCTCTGCTATATCATGGTCCTGATTCTTTCTGTATATTCTTTACTTATGTTTTTGTTTTCCTTAATCAACGTGTGTCTTTTCAATCTTTTCAAAGAAGATTCTTTGGACTTACTAAATCACCTCAATTTTATACGTTTTCTGTTGTATTAAGTTCTGCTCATATCTTTATTTATCTTTTTTCTATGTTCTCAGGGTTTATTGTTTTGATCTTCTGATGTCAATTAAAACACTTGGTTATTCATTTTAATAAATATTTTACTTATAAATATTTGAACTTTTGAAGATTCCAGCGTTCTTGTAAGTTTCTAAGGGTCAGGTCCTGTCCATTGTTGCTGGCCTAAGGTTTAGTTCACCATATAGCAATGTATATATTGACCTATTTTCCCCTCGACTTTCTGTGATTCCCTACATCTCACCTTTCTTTGCAGACAAGCCATTTTAAATACCCTTAACTTAGTTCACAGCCAATAAGTCATTGAAATAATGTGTATTTTTTAGAGAAATCTTCTTATATAATTAGGCAGAAAATCTCACCTGCCATAGTTTTCAAAACAGCATAATTTCACTCTTCTCAATGCTTAATCTGTTGTATTACACAACCTTTGAGTATTTAGCTTTATCAATAACATGTACTTTAAAAATGTTTTAGAGATCCTACCAGTCTTTGAAAACATCCTTGTTCCTTGTTTCAGTTCCAGTTTTATGTATATATTCTGCCTTGCACCTGATTATTCCAACAATTGATGGATGGCCTTGGGAATCTAATTCTGGTATTGATAGTCTTTACTGATTGTCTCCCCTCGTAGCTGATTTCTTCATTATTGTGTGAATTTAGATCATGAGCTCATGTTTAGCTAAACAGCTGACCTTGTAAGACGCTTAGGTGTGAACGCTCGTAAGCTTCCGCAGAAAGACGGCCAAGATTTATTTCTGTCCCTCCAATGAGTTGCCCACGAGGACACCGTTTTCTACAAGTGTTGGTCCAATACTCCCTCTAGAGGAAGGGGACTCCGACAGGGCTGATTGGCGGCCCCCGATCTGGGGCAGGGGCAGTGGGCAGCCTGTGGCCCGGGCAGGAGCCTCTTTGCATGTGTCCCTGGGACACATCTGCCTGCGAACTTCGGTCACCTGGCAGGAAGCTACGATGCCCAGACCTATGGTTAGCTGTGCAGCGAGGTGTACTGTGAGGACAGGTTCCACACACACTTCAAGTAAGAGGTCGGCCTGAGTGGAAAGTTGAGAATTTGGGCAGCTGTGCAGACAAAGAAGGCGCCCTTTGGCCTGGGCCTAAATGCTTGTGACACCCCACTGGACCTGCCGTGCTCTGAGGGCCCTGCCCTGGGCCCCCTGCTCCCCTGCCCTTTGTTCAGTCACAGCAGAGATGGCCACACCCACTCCTTCAGTGAGGGCAGAGTTCCAACCACCCTCAGCCCCGCCCCCTCTCCGCAGGTTACCATGGACTACAGAGGCTGCATCCTGAGGCCAGGGCGTTCCGAGAATGCCAAGGGCAGACATGATGACCTTAAATGATTTCCTCTTGTGTCAGGTTTGGTAAACTTTAGGAGCTAGGAAATGGTCCACTTTACAGAAATGTTCAAATTTACTGGCATTTCATATATTCTCTGCTATAACATTGTCCTGATTCTTTCTGTATATTCTATACTTATGTTTTTGTTTTCCTTAATCAAAGTGTGTCTTTTCAATCTTTTCAAAGAAGATTCTTTGGACTTACTAAATCACCTGAATTTTATACGTTTTCTGTTGTATTAAGTTCTGCTCATATCTTTATTTATCTTTTTTCTATGTTCTCAGGGTTTATTGTTTTGATTTTCTGATGTCAATTAAAACACTTGGTTATTCATTTTAATAAATATTTTACTTATAAACATATGAACTTTTGAAGATTCCAGCTTACTTGTAAGTTTCTAAGGGTCAGGTCCTCTCCATTGTTGCTGGCCTAAGGTTTAGTTCACCATATAGCAATGTATATATTGACCTATTTTCCCCTCGACTTTCTGTGATTCCCTACATCTCACCTTTCTTTGCAGACAAGCCATTTGAAATACCCTTAACTTATTTCACAGCCAATAAGTCATTGAAATAATGTGTATTTTTTAGAGAAATCTTCTTATATAATTAGGCAGAAAATCTCACCTGCCATAGTTTTCAAAACAGCATAATTTCACTCTTCTCAATGCTTAATCTGTTGTATTACACAACCTTTGAGTATTTAGCTTTATCAATGACATGTACTTTAAAAAGGTTTTAGAGATCCTACTAGTCTTTGAAAACATCCTTGTTCCTTGTTTCAGTTCCAGTTTTATGTATATATTCTGCCTTGCACCTGATTATTCCAACAATTGATGGATGGCCTTGGGAATCTAATTCTGGTATTGATAGTCTTTACTGATTGTCTCCCCTCGTAGTTGATTTTTTCATTATTGTGTAAATTTAGATCATGATCTCATGTTTAGCTAAACAGCTGACCTTGTAAGACGCTTAGGTGTGTACGCTCGCAAGCTTCAGGAGAAAGTCGGCAAAATTTATTTGTGTCCCTCCAATGAGTTGCCCACGAGGACACCGTTTTCTACAAGTGTTGGTCCAATAATCCCTCTAGAGGCAGGGGACTCCGACAGGGCTGATTGGCGGCCCCTGATCTGGGGCAGGGGCAGTGGGCAGCCTGTGGCCCGGGCAGGAGCCTCTTTGCATGTGTCCCTGGGACACATCTGCCTGCGAACTTCGGTCACCTGGCAGGAAGCTACGATGCCCAGACCTATGGTTAGCTGTGCAGCGAGGTGTACTGTGAGGACAGGTTCCACACACACTTCAAGTAAGAGGTCGGCCTGAGTGGAAAGGTGAGAGTTTGGGCAGCTGTGCAGACAAAGAGGGCGCCCTTTGGCCTGGGCCTAAATGCTTGTGACACCCCACTGGACCTGCCGTGCTCTGAGGGCCCTGCACTGGGCCCCCTGCTCCCCTGCCCTTTGTTCAGTCACAGCAGAGATGGCCACACCCACTCCTTCAGTGAGGGCAGAGTTCCAACCAACCTCAGCCCCGCCCCCTCTCCGCAGGTTACCATGGACTACAGAGGCTGCATCCTGAGGCCAGGGCGTTCCGAGAATGCCAAGGGCAGACATGATGACCTTAAATGATTTCCTCTTGTGTCAGGTTTGGTAAACTTTAGGAGCTAGGAAATGGTCCACTTTACAGAAATGTTCAAATTTACTGGCATTTCATATATTCTCTGCTATAACATTGTCCTGATTCTTTCTGTATATTCTATACTTATGTTTTTGTTTTCCTTAATCAAAGTGTGTCTTTTCAATCTTTTCAAAGAAGATTCTTTGGACTTACTTAATCACCTCAATTTTATACGTTTTCTGTTGTATTAAGTTCTGCTCATATCTTTATTTATCTTTTTTCTATGTTCTCAGGGTTTATTGTTTTGATCTTCTGATGTCAATTAAAACACTTGGTTATTCATTTTAATAAATATTTTACTTATAAAGATTTGAACTTTTGAAGATTCCAGCTTACTTGTAAGTTTCTAAGGGTCAGGTCCTCTCCATTGTTGCTGGCCTAAGGTTTAGTTCACCATATAGCAATGTATATATTGACCTATTTTCCCCTCGACTTTCTGTGATTCCCTACATCTCACCTTTCTTTGCAGACAAGCCATTTGAAATACCCTTAACTTATTTCACAGCCAATAAGTCATTGAAATAATGTGTATTTTTTAGAGAAATCTTCTTATATAATTAGGCAGAAAATCTCACCTGCCATAGTTTTCAAAACAGCATAATTTCACTCTTCTCAATGCTTAATCTGTTGTATTACACAACCTTTGAGTATTTAGCTTTATCAATGACATGTACTTTAAAAATGTTTTAGAGATCCTACCAGTCTTTGAAAACATCCTTGTTCCTTCTTTCAGTTCCAGTTTTATGTATATATTCTGCCTTGCACCTGATTATTCCAACAATTGATGGATGGCCTTGGGAATCTAATTCTGGTATTGATAGTCTTTACTGATTGTCTCCCCTCGTAGCTGATTTCTTCATTATTGTGTAAATTTAGATCATGAGCTCATGTTTAGCTAAACAGCTGACCTTGTAAGACGCTTAGGTGTGAACGCTCGTAAGCTTCCGCAGAAAGACGGCAAAGATTTATTTGTGTCCCTCCAATGAGTTGCCCACGAGGACACCGTTTTCTACAAGTGTTGGTCCAATACTCCCTCTAGAGGAAGGGGACTCCGACAGGGCTGATTGGCGGCCCCCGATCTGGGGCAGGGGCAGTGGGCAGCCTGTGGCCCGGGCAGGAGCCTCTTTGCATGTGTCCCTGGGACACATCTACCTGCGAACTTCGGTCACCTGGCAGGAAGCTACGATGCCCAGACCTATGGTTAGCTGTGCAGCGAGGTGTACTGTGAGGACAGGTTCCACACACACTTCAAGTAAGAGGTCGGCCTGAGTGGAAAGGTGAGAGTTTGGGCAGCTGTGCAGACAAAGAAGGCGCCCTTTGGCCTGGGCCTAAATGCTTGTGACACCCCACTGGACCTGCTGTGCTCTGAGGGCCCTGCACAGGGCCCCCTGCTCCCCTGCCCTTTGTTCAGTCACAGCAGAGATGGCCACACCCACTCCTTCTGTGAGGGCAGAGTTCCAACCACCCTCAGCCCCGCCCCCTCTCCGCAGGTTACCATGGACTACAGAGGCTGCATCCTGAGGCCAGGGCGTTCCGAGAATGCCAAGGGCAGACATGATGACCTTAAATGATTTCCTCTTGTGTCAGGTTTGGTAAACTTTAGGAGCTAGGAAATGGTCCACTTTACAGAAATGTTCAAATTTACTGGCATTTCTTATATTCTCTGCTATATCATGGTCCTGATTCTTTCTGTATATTCTTTACTTATGTTTTTGTTTTCCTTAATCAAAGTGTGTCTTTTCAATCTTTTCAAAGAAGATTCTTTGGACTTACTAAATCACCTCAATTTTATACGTTTTCTGTTGTATTAAGTTCTGCTCATATCTTTATTTATCTTTTTTCTATGTTCTCAGGGTTTATTGTTTTGATCTTCTGATGTCAATTAAAACACTTGGTTATTCATTTTAATAAATATTTTACTTATAAAGATTTGAACTTTTGAAGATTCCAGCTTACTTGTAAGTTTCTAAGGGTCAGGTCCTCTCCATTGTTGCTGGCCTAAGGTTTAGTTCACCATATAGCAATGTATATATTGACCTATTTTCCCCTCGACTTTCTGTGATTCCCTACATCTCACCTTTCTTTGCAGACAAGCCATTTGAAATACCCTTAACTTATTTCACAGCCAATAAGTCATTGAAATAATGTGTATTTTTTAGAGAAATCTTCTTATATAATTAGGCAGAAAATCTCACCTGCCATAGTTTTCAAAACAGCATAATTTCACTCTTCTCAATGCTTAATCTGTTGTATTACACAACCTTTGAGTATTTAGCTTTATCAATGACATGTACTTTAAAAATGTTTTAGAGATCCTACCAGTCTTTGAAAACATCCTTGTTCCTTCTTTCATTTCCAGTTTTATGTATATATTCTGCCTTGCACCTGATTATTCCAACAATTGCTGGATGGCCTTGGGAATCTAATTCTGGTATTGATAGTCTTTAATGATTGTCTCATCTCGTAGCTGATTTTTTCATTATTGTGTAAATTTAGATCATGAGCTCATGTTTAGCTAAACAGCTGACCTTGTAAGACGCTTAGGTGTGAACGCTCGTAAGCTTCCGGAGAAAGTCGGCAAAATTTATTTGTGTCCCTCCAATGAGTTGCCCACGAGGACACCGTTTTCTACAAGTGTTGGTCCAATACTCCCTCTAGAAGAAGGGGACTCCAACAGGGCTGATTGGCGGCACCAGATCTGGGTCAGGGGCAGTGGGCAGCCTGTGGCCCGGGCTGGAGCCTCTTTGCATGTGTCCCTGGGACACATCTGCCTGCGAACTTCGGTCACCTGGCAGGAAGCTACGATGCCCAGACCTATGGTTAGCTGTGCAGCGAGGTGTACTGTGAGGACAGGTTCCACACACACTTCAAGTAAGAGGTCGGCCTGAGTGGAAAGGTGAGAGTTTGGGCAGCTGTGCAGACAAAGAAGGCGCCCTTTGGCCTGGGCCTAAATGCTTGTGACACCCCATTGGACCTGCCATGCTCTGAGGGCCCTGCCCTGGGCCCCCTGCTCCCCTGCCCTTTGTTCAGTCACAGCAGAGATGGCCACACCCACTCCTTCAGTGAGGGCAGAGTTCCAACCAACCTCAGCCCCGCCCCCTCTCCGCAGGTTACCATGGACTACAGAGGCTGCATCCTGAGGCCAGGGCGTTCCGAGAATGCCAAGGGCAGACATGATGACCTTAAATGATTTCCTCTTGTGTCAGGTTTGGTAAACTTTAGGAGCTAGGAAATGGTCCACTTTACAGAAATGTTCAAATTTACTGGCATTTCTTATATTCTCTGCTATATCATGGTCCTGATTCTTTCTGTATATTCTTTACTTATGTTTTTGTTTTCCTTAATCAAAGTGTGTCTTTTCAATCTTTTCAAAGAAGATTCTTTGGACTTACTAAATCACCTCAATTTTATACGTTTTCTGTTGTATTAAGTTCTGCTCATATCTTTATTTATCTTTTTTCTATGTTCTCAGGGTTTATTGTTTTGATCTTCTGATGTCAATTAAAACACTTGGTTATTCATTTTAATAAATATTTTACTTATAAATATTTGAACTTTTGAAGATTCCAGCGTTCTTGTAAGTTTCTAAGGGTCAGGTCCTGTCCATTGTTGCTGGCCTAAGGTTTAGTTCACCATATAGCAATGTATATATTGACCTATTTTCCCCTCGACTTTCTGTGATTCCCTACATCTCACCTTTCTTTGCAGACAAGCCATTTTAAATACCCTTAACTTATTTCACAGCCAATAAGTCATTGAAATAATGTGTATTTTTTAGAGAAATCTTCTTATATAATTAGGCAGAAAATCTCACCTGCCATAGTTTTCAAAACAGCATAATTTCACTCTTCTCAATGCTTAATCTGTTGTATTACACAACCTTTGAGTATTTAGCTTTATCAATAACATGTACTTTAAAAATGTTTTAGAGATCCTACCAGTCTTTGAAAACATCCTTGTTCCTTGTTTCAGTTCCAGTTTTATGTATATATTCTGCCTTGCACCTGATTATTCCAACAATTGATGGATGGCCTTGGGAATCTAATTCTGGTATTGATAGTCTTTACTGATTGTCTCCCCTCGTAGCTGATTTCTTCATTATTGTGTAAATTTAGATCATGAGCTCATGTTTAGCTAAACAGCTGACCTTGTAAGACGCTTAGGTGTGAACGCTCGTAAGCTTCCGCAGAAAGACGGCCAAGATTTATTTCTGTCCCTCCAATGAGTTGCCCACGAGGACACCGTTTTCTACAAGTGTTGGTCCAATACTCCCTCTAGAGGAAGGGGACTCCGACAGGGCTGATTGGCGGCCCCCGATCTGGGGCAGGGGCAGTGGGCAGCCTGTGGCCCGGGCAGGAGCCTCTTTGCATGTGTCCCTGGGACACATCTGCCTGCGAACTTCGGTCACCTGGCAGGAAGCTACGATGCCCAGACCTATGGTTAGCTGTGCAGCGAGGTGTACTGTGAGGACAGGTTCCACACACACTTCAAGTAAGAGGTCGGCCTGAGTGGAAAGTTGAGAATTTGGGCAGCTGTGCAGACAAAGAAGGCGCCCTTTGGCCTGGGCCTAAATGCTTGTGACACCCCACTGGACCTGCCGTGCTCTGAGGGCCCTGCCCTGGGCCCCCTGCTCCCCTGCCCTTTGTTCAGTCACAGCAGAGATGGCCACACCCACTCCTTCAGTGAGGGCAGAGTTCCAACCACCCTCAGCCCCGCCCCCTCTCCGCAGGTTACCATGGACTACAGAGGCTGCATCCTGAGGCCAGGGCGTTCCGAGAATGCCAAGGGCAGACATGATGACCTTAAATGATTTCCTCTTGTGTCAGGTTTGGTAAACTTTAGGAGCTAGGAAATGGTCCACTTTACAGAAATGTTCAAATTTACTGGCATTTCATATATTCTCTGCTATAACATTGTCCTGATTCTTTCTGTATATTCTATACTTATGTTTTTGTTTTCCTTAATCAAAGTGTGTCTTTTCAATCTTTTCAAAGAAGATTCTTTGGACTTACTAAATCACCTGAATTTTATACGTTTTCTGTTGTATTAAGTTCTGCTCATATCTTTATTTATCTTTTTTCTATGTTCTCAGGGTTTATTGTTTTGATCTTCTGATGTCAATTAAAACACTTGGTTATTCATTTTAATAAATATTTTACTTATAAAGATTTGAACTTTTGAAGATTCCAGCTTACTTGTAAGTTTCTAAGGGAAGGTCCTCTCCATTGTTGCTGGCCTAAGGTTTAGTTCACCATATAGCAATGTATATATTGACCTATTTTCCCCTCGACTTTCTGTGATTCCCTACATCTCACCTTTCTTTGCAGACAAGCCATTTGAAATACCCTTAACTTATTTCACAGCCAATAAGTCATTGAAATAATGTGTATTTTTAAGAGAAATCTTCTTATATAATTAGGCAGAAAATCTCACCTGCCATAGTTTTCAAAACAGCATAATTTCACTCTTCTCAATGCTTAATCTGTTGTATTACACAACCTTTGAGTATTTAGCTTTATCAATGACATGTACTTTAAAAATGTTTTAGAGATCCTACCAGTCTTTGAAAACATCCTTGTTCCTTGTTTCAGTTCCAGTTTTATGTATATATTCTGCCTTGCACCTGATTATTCCAACAATTGATGGATGGCCTTGGGAATCAAATTCTGGTATTGATAGTCTTTACTGATTGTCTCCCCTCGTAGCTGATTTCTTCATTATTGTGTAAATTTAGATCATGAGCTCATGTTTAGCTAAACAGCTGACCTTGTAAGACGCTTAGGTGTGAACGCTCGTAAGCTTCCGCAGAAAGACGGCAAAGATTTATTTGTGTCCCTCCAATGAGTTGCCCACGAGGACACCGTTTTCTACAAGTGTTGGTCCAATACTCCCTCTAGAGGCAGGGGACTCCGACAGGGCTGATTGGCGGCCCCCGATCTGGGGCAGGGGCAGTGGGCAGCCTGTGGCCCGGGCAGGAGCCTCTTTGCATGTGTCCCTGGGACACATCTGCCTGCGAACTTCGGTCACCTGGCAGGAAGCTACCATGCCCAGACCTATGGTTAGCTGTGCAGCGAGGTGTACTGTGAGGACAGGTTCCACACACACTTCAAGAAAGAGGTCGGCCTGAGTGGAAAGGTGAGAGTTTGGGCAGCTGTGCAGACAAAGAAGGCGCCCTTTGGCCTGGGCCTAAATGCTTGTGACACCCCACTGGACCTGCCGTGCTCTGAGGGCCCTGCCCTGGGCCCCCTGCTCCCCTGCCCTTTGTTCAGTCACAGCAGAGATGGCCACACCCACTCCTTCTGTGAGGGCAGAGTTCCAACCACCCTCAGCCCCGCCCCCTCTCCGCAGGTTACCATGGACTACAGAGGCTGCATCCTGAGGCCAGGGCGTTCCGAGAATGCCAAGGGCAGACATGATGACCTTAAATGATTTCCTCTTGTGTCAGGTTTGGTAAACTTTAGGAGCTAGGAAATGGTCCACTTTACAGAAATGTTCAAATGTACTGGCATTTCATATATTCTCTGTTATAACATTGTCCTGATTCTTTATCTATATTCTTTACTTATGTTTTTGTTTTCCTTAATCAAAGTGTGTCTTTTCAATCTTTTCAAAGAAGATTCTTTGGACTTACTAAATCACCTCAGTTTTATACGTTTTCTGTTGTATTAATTTCTGCTCATATCTTTATTTATCTTTTTTCTATGTTCTCAGGGTTTATTGTTTTGATCTTCTGATGTCAATTAAAACACTTGGTTATTCATTTTAATAAATATTTTACTTATAAAGATTTTAACTTTTGAAGATTCCAGCTTACTTGTAAGTTTCTAAGGGTCAGGTCCTCTCCATTGTTGCTGGCCTAAGGTTTAGTTCACCATATAGCAATGTATATATTGACCTATTTTCCCCTCGACTTTCTGTGATTCCCTACATCTCACCTTTCTTTGCAGACAAGCCATTTGAAATACCCTTAACTTATTTCACAGCCAATAAGTCATTGAAATAATGTGTATTTTTTAGAGAAATCTTCTTATATAATTAGGCAGAAAATCTCACCTGCCATAGTTTTCAAAACAGCATAATTTCACTCTTCTCAATGCTTAATCTGTTGTATTACACAACCTTTGAGTATTTAGCTTTATCAATGACATGTACTTTAAAAATGTTTTAGACATCCTACCAGTCTTTGAAAACATCCTTGTTCCTTGTTTCAGTTCCAGTTTTATGTATATATTCTGCCTTGCACCTGATTATTCCAACAATTGATGGATGGCCTTGGGAATCTAATTCTGGTATTGATAGTCTTTACTGATTGTCTCCCCTCGTAGCTGATTTCTTCATTATTGTGTAAATTTAGATCATGAGCTCATGTTTAGCTAAACAGCTGACCTTGTAAGACGCGTAGGTGTGAACGCTCGTAAGCTTCCGCAGAAAGACGGCAAAGATTTATTTGTGTCCCTCCAATGAGTTGCCCACGAGGACACCGTTTTCTACAAGTGTTGGTCCAATACTCCCTCTAGAGGAAGGGTACTCTGACAGGGCTGATTGGCGGCCCCCGATCTGGGGCAGGGGCAGTGGGCAGCCTGTGGTCCGGGCAGGAGCCTCTTTGCATGTGTCCCTGGGACACATCTGCCTGCGAACTTCGGTCACCTGGCAGGAAGCTACGATGCCCAGACCTATGATTAGCTGTGCAGCGAGGTGTACTGTGAGGACAGGTTCCACACACACTTCAAGTAAGAGGTCGGCCTGAGTGGAAAGGTGAGAGTTTGGGCAGCTGTGCAGACAAAGAAGGCGCCCTTTGGCCTGGGCCTAAATGCTTGTGACACCCCACTGGACCTGCCGTGCTCTGAGGGCCCTGCCCTGGGCCCCCTGCTCCCCTGCCCTTTGTTCAGTCACAGCAGAGATGGCCACACCCACTCCTTCAGTGAGGGCAGAGTTCCAACCACCCTCAGCACCGCCACCTCTCCGCAGGTTACCATGGACTACAGAGGCTGCATCCTGAGGCCAGGACGTTCCGAGAATGCCAAGGGCAGACATGATGACCTTAAATGATTTCCTCTTGTGTCAGGTTTGGTAAACTTTAGGAGCTAGGAAATGGTCCACTTTACAGAAATGTTCAAATTTACTGGCATTTCTTATATTCTCTGTTATAACATTGTCCTGATTATTTCTGTATATTCTTTACTTATGTTTTTGTTTTCCTTAATCAAAGTGTGTCTTTTCAATCTTTTCAAAGAAGATTCTTTGGACTTACTAAATCACCTCAATTTTATCCGTTTTCTGTTGTATTAAGTTCTGCTCATATCTTTATTTATCTTTTTTCTATGTTCTCAGGGTTTATTGTTTTGATTTTCTGATGTCAATTAAAACACTTGGTTATTCATTTTAATAAATATTTTACTTATAAACATTTGAACTTTTGAAGATTCCAGCTTACTTGTAAGTTTCTAAGGGTCAGGTCCTCTCCATTGTTGCTGGCCTAAGGTTTAGTTCACCATATAGCAATGTATATATTGACCTATTTTCCCCTCGACTTTCTGTGATTCCCTACATCTCACCTTTCTTTGCAGACAAGCCATTTGAAATACCCTTAACTTATTTCACAGCCAATAAGTCATTGAAATAATGTGTATTTTTTAGAGAAATCTTCTTATATAATTAGGCAGAAAATCTCACCTGCCATAGTTTTCAAAACAGCATAATTTCACACTTCTCAATGCTTAATCTGTTGTATTACACAACCTTTGATTATTTAGCTTTATCAATGACATGTCCTTTAAAAATGTTTTAGAGATCCTACCAGTCTTTGAAAACATCCTTGTTCCTTGTTTCAGTTCCAGTTTTATGTATATATTCTGCCTTGCACCTGATTATTCCAACAATTGATGGATGGCCTTGGGAATCTAATTCTGGTATTGATAGTCTTTACTGATTGTCTCCCCTCGTAGCTGATTTCTTCATTATTGTGTAAATTTAGATCATGAGCTCATGTTTAGCTAAACAGCTGACCTTGTAAGACGCTTAGGTGTGAACGCTCGTAAGCTTGCGCAGAAAGACGGCAAAGATTTATTTGTGTCCCTCCAATGAGTTGCCCACGAGGACACCGTTTTCTACAAGTGTTGGTCCAATACTCCCTCTAGAGGCAGGGGACTCCGACAGGGCTGATTGGCGGCCCCCGTTCTGGGGCAGGGGCAGTGGGCAGCCTGTGGCCCGGGCAGGAGCCTCTTTGCATGTGTCCCTGGGTCATATCTGCCTGCGAACTTCGGTCACCTGGCAGGAAGCTACGATGCCCAGTCCTATGGTTAGCTGTGCAGCGAGGTGTACTGTGAGGACAGGTTCCACACACACTTCAAGTAAGAGGTCGGCCTGAGTGGAAAGGTGAGAGTTTGGGCAGCTGTGCAGACAAAGAAGGCGCCCTTTGGCCTGGGCCTAAATGCTTGTGACACCCCACTGGACCTGCCGTGCTCTGAGGGCCCAGCCCTGGGCCCCCTGCTCCCCTGCTCTTTGTTCAGTCACAGCAGAGATGGCCACACCCACTCCTTCAGTGAGGGCAGAGTTCCAACCACCCTCAGCCCCGCCCCCTCTCCGCAGGTTACCATGGACTACAGAGGCTGCATCCTGAGGCCAGGGCGTTCCGAGAATGCCAAGGGCAGACATGATGACCTTAAATGATTTCCTCTTGTGTCAGGTTTGGTAAACTTTAGGAGCTAGGAAATGGTCCACTTTACAGAAATGTTCAAATTTACTGGCATTTCATATATTCTCTGCTATAACATTGTCCTGATTCTTTCTGTATATTCTATACTTATGTTTTTGTTTTCCTTAATCAAAGTGTGTCTTTTCAATCTTTTCAAAGAAGATTCTTTGGACTTACTAAATCACCTGAATTTTATACGTTTTCTGTTGTATTAAGTTCTGCTCATATCTTTATTTATCTTTTTTCTATGTTCTCAGGGTTTATTGTTTTGATCTTCTGATGTCAATTAAAACACTTGGTTATTCATTTTAATAAATATTTTACTTATAAAGATTTGAACTTTTGAAGATTCCAGCTTACTTGTAAGTTTCTAAGGGAAGGTCCTCTCCATTGTTGCTGGCCTAAGGTTTAGTTCACCATATAGCAATGTATATATTGACCTATTTTCCCCTCGACTTTCTGTGATTCCCTACATCTCACCTTTCTTTGCAGACAAGCCATTTGAAATACCCTTAACTTATTTCACAGCCAATAAGTCATTGAAATAATGTGTATTTTTAAGAGAAATCTTCTTATATAATTAGGCAGAAAATCTCACCTGACATAGTTTTCAAAACAGCATAATTTCACTCTTCTCAATGCTTAATCTGTTGTATTACACAACCTTTGAGTATTTAGCTTTATCAATGACATGTACTTTAAAAATGTTTTAGAGATCCTACCAGTCTTTGAAAACATCCTTGTTCCTTGTTTCAGTTCCAGTTTTATGTATATATTCTGCCTTGCACCTGATTATTCCAACAATTGATGGATGGCCTTGGGAATCTAATTCTGGTATTGATAGTCTTTACTGATTGTCTCCCCTCGTAGCTGATTTCTTCATTATTGTGTAAATTTAGATCATGAGCTCATGTTTAGCTAAACAGCTGACCTTTTAAGACGCTTAGGTGTGAACGCTCGTAAGCTTCCGCAGAAAGACGGCAAAGATTTATTTGTGTCCCTCCAATGAGTTGCCCACGAGGACACCGTTTTCTACAAGTGTTGGTCCAATACTCCCTCTAGAGGCAGGGGACTCCGACAGGGCTGATTGGCGGCCCCCGATCTGGGGCAGGGGCAGTGGGCAGCCTGTGGCCCGGGCAGGAGCCTCTTTGCATGTGTCCCTGGGACACATCTGCCTGCGAACTTCGGTCACCTGGCAGGAAGCTACGATGCCCAGACCTATGGTTAGCTGTGCAGCGAGGTGTACTGTGAGGACAGGTTCCACACACACTTCAAGAAAGAGGTCGGCCTGAGTGGAAAGGTGAGAGTTTGGGCAGCTGTGCAGACAAAGAAGGCGCCCTTTGGCCTGGGCCTAAATGCTTGTGACACCCCACTGGACCTGCCGTGCTCTGAGGGCCCTGCCCTGGGCCCCCTGCTCCCCTGCCCTTTGTTCAGTCACAGCAGAGATGGCCACACCCACTCCTTCTGTGAGGGCAGAGTTCCAACCACCCTCAGCACCGCCACCTCTCCGCAGGTTACCATGGACTACAGAGGCTGCATCCTGAGGCCAGGGCGTTCCGAGAATGCCAAGGGCAGACATGATGACCTTAAATGATTTCCTCTTGTGTCAGGTTTGGTAAACTTTAGGAGCTAGGAAATGGTCCACTTTACAGAAATGTTCAAATTTACTGGCATTTCCTATATTCTCTGCTACATCATTGTCCTGATTCTTTCTGTATATTCTTTACTTATGTTTTTGTTTTCCTTAATCAAAGTGTGTCTTTTCAATCTTTTCAAAGAAGATTCTTTGGACTTACTAAATCTCCTGAATTTTATACGTTTTCTGTTGTATTAAGTTCTGCTCATATCTTTATTTATCTTTTTTCTATGTTCTCAGGGTTTATTGTTTTGATCTTCTGATGTCAATTAAAACACTTGGTTATTCATTTTAATAAATATTTTACTTATAAAGATTTGAACTTTTGAAGAATCCAGCTTACTTGTAAGTTTCTAAGGGTCAGGTCCTGTCCATTGTTGCTGGCCTAAGGTTTAGTTCACCATATAGCAATGTATATATTGACCTATTTTCCCCTCGACTTTCTGTGATTCCCTACATCTCACCTTTCTTTGCAGACAAGCCATTTGAAATACCCTTAACTTATTTCACAGCCAATAAGTCATTGAAATAATGTGTATTTTTTAGAGAAATCTTCTTATATAATTAGGCAGAAAATCTCACCTGCCATAGTTTTCAAAACAGCATAATTTCACTCTTCTCAATGCTTAATCTGTTGTATTACACAACCTTTGAGTATTTAGCTTTATCAATGACATGTACTTTAAAAATGTTTTAGACATCCTACCAGTCTTTGAAAACATCCTTGTTCCTTGTTTCAGTTCCAGTTTTATGTATATATTCTGCCTTGCACCTGATTATTCCAACAATTGATGGATGGCCTTGGGAATCTAATTCTGGTATTGATAGTCTTTACTGATTGTCTCCCCTCGTAGCTGATTTCTTCATTATTGTGTAAATTTAGATCATGAGCTCATGTTTAGCTAAACAGCTGACCTTGTAAGACGCTTAGGTGTGAACGCTCGTAAGCTTCCGCAGAAAGACGGCAAAGATTTATTTGTGTCCCTCCAATGAGTTGCCCACGAGGACACCGTTTTCTACAAGTGTTGGTCCAATACTCCCTCTAGAGGCAGGGGACTCCGACAGGGCTGATTGGCGGCCCCCGATCTGGGGCAGGGGCAGTGGGCAGCCTGTGGCCCGGGCAGGAGCCTCTTTGCATGTGTCCCTGGGACACATCTGCCTGCGAACTTCGGTCACCTGGCAGGAAGCTACGATGCCCAGACCTATGGTTAGCTGTGCAGCGAGGTGTACTGTGAGGACAGGTTCCACACACACTTCAAGAAAGAGGTCGGCCTGAGTGGAAAGGTGAGAGTTTGGGCAGCTGTGCAGACAAAGAAGGCGCCCTTTGGCCTGGGCCTAAATGCTTGTGACACCCCACTGGACCTGCCGTGCTCTGAGGGCCCTGCCCTGGGCCCCCTGCTCCCCTGCCCTTTGTTCAGTCACAGCAGAGATGGCCACACCCACTCCTTCTGTGAGGGCAGAGTTCCAACCACCCTCAGCACCGCCACCTCTCCGCAGGTTACCATGGACTACAGAGGCTGCATCCTGAGGCCAGGGCGTTCCGAGAATGCCAAGGGCAGACATGATGACCTTAAATGATTTCCTCTTGTGTCAGGTTTGGTAAACTTTAGGAGCTAGGAAATGGTCCACTTTACAGAAATGTTCAAATTTACTGGCATTTCCTATATTCTCTGCTACATCATTGTCCTGATTCTTTCTGTATATTCTTTACTTATGTTTTTGTTTTCCTTAATCAAAGTGTGTCTTTTCAATCTTTTCAAAGAAGATTCTTTGGACTTACTAAATCTCCTGAATTTTATACGTTTTCTGTTGTATTAAGTTCTGCTCATATCTTT
Organism: Mesoplodon mirus; assembly: GCF_964341445.2. Taxonomy (NCBI): domain Eukaryota; kingdom Metazoa; phylum Chordata; class Mammalia; order Artiodactyla; family Ziphiidae; genus Mesoplodon; species Mesoplodon mirus. The sequence goes on along the minus strand of NC_138976.1, from coordinate 186,535,675 downwards.
ATTTATCTTTTTTCTATGTTCTCAGGGTTTATTGTTTTGATCTTCTGATGTCAATTAAAACACTTGGTTATTCATTTTAATAAATATTTTACTTATAAAGATTTGAACTTTTGAAGAATCCAGCTTACTTGTAAGTTTCTAAGGGTCAGGTCCTCTCCATTGTTGCTGGCCTAAGGTTTAGTTCACCATATAGCAATGTATATATTGACCTATTTTCCCCTCGACTTTCTGTGATTCCCTACATCTCACCTTTCTTTGCAGACAAGCCATTTGAAATACCCTTAACTTATTTCACAGCCAATAAGTCATTGAAATAATGTGTATTTTTTAGAGAAATCTTCTTATATAATTAGGCAGAAAATCTCACCTGCCATAGTTTTCAAAACAGCATAATTTCACTCTTCTCAATGCTTAATCTGTTGTATTACACAACCTTTGAGTATTTAGCTTTATCAATGACATGTACTTTAAAAATGTTTTAGACATCCTACCAGTCTTTGAAAACATCCTTGTTCCTTGTTTCAGTTCCAGTTTTATGTATATATTCTGCCTTGCACCTGATTATTCCAACAATTGATGGATGGCCTTGGGAATCTAATTCTGGTATTGATAGTCTTTACTGATTGTCTCCCCTCTTAGCTGATTTCTTCATTATTGTGTAAATTTAGATCATGAGCTCATGTTTAGCTAAACAGCTGACCTTGTAAGACGCTTAGGTGTGAACGCTCGTAAGCTTCCGCAGAAAGACGGCAAAGATTTATTTGTGTCCCTCCAATGAGTTGCCCACGAGGACACCGTTTTCTACAAGTGTTGGTCCAATACTCCCTCTAGAGGAAGGGTACTCTGACAGGGCTGATTGGCGGCCCCCGATCTGGGGCAGGGGCAGTGGGCAGCCTGTGGTCCGGGCAGGAGCCTCTTTGCATGTGTCCCTGGGACACATCTGCCTGCGAACTTCGGTCACCTGGCAGGAAGCTACGATGCCCAGACCTATGGTTAGCTGTGCAGCGAGGTGTACTGTGAGGACAGGTTCCACACACACTTCAAGTAAGAGGTCGGCCTGAGTGGAAAGGTGAGAGTTTGGGCAGCTGTGCAGACAAAGAAGGCGCCCTTTGGCCTGGGCCTAAATGCTTGTGACACCCCACTGGACCTGCCGTGCTCTGAGGGCCCTGCCCTGGGCCCCCTGCTCCCCTGCCCTTTGTTCAGTCACAGCAGAGATGGCCACACCCACTCCTTCAGTGAGGGCAGAGTTCCAACCACCCTCAGCACCGCCACCTCTCCGCAGGTTACCATGGACTACAGAGGCTGCATCCTGAGGCCAGGACGTTCCGAGAATGCCAAGGGCAGACATGATGACCTTAAATGATTTCCTCTTGTGTCAGGTTTGGTAAACTTTAGGAGCTAGGAAATGGTCCACTTTACAGAAATGTTCAAATTTACTGGCATTTCTTATATTCTCTGTTATAACATTGTCCTGATTCTTTCTGTATATTCTTTACTTATGTTTTTGTTTTCCTTAATCAAAGTGTGTCTTTTCAATCTTTTCAAAGAAGATTCTTTGGACTTACTAAATCACCTCAATTTTATACGTTTTCTGTTGTATTAAGTTCTGCTCATATCTTTATTTATCTTTTTTCTATGTTCTCAGGGTTTATTGTTTTGATCTTCTGATGTCAATTAAAACACTTGGTTATTCATTTTAATTAATATTTTACTTATAAAGATTTGAACTTTTGAAGATTCCAGCTTACTTGTAAGTTTCTAAGGGTCAGGTCCTGTCCATTGTTGCTGGCCTAAGGTTTAGTTCACCATATAGCAATGTATATATTGACCTATTTTCCCCTCGACTTTCTGTGATTCCCTACATCTCACCTTTCTTTGCAGACAAGCCATTTGAAATACCCTTAACTTATTTCACAGCCAATAAGTCATTGAAATAATGTGTATTTTTTAGAGAAATCTTCTTATATAATTAGGCAGAAAATCTCACCTGCCATAGTTTTCAAAACAGCATAATTTCACTCTTCTCAATGCTTAATCTGTTGTATTACACAACCTTTGAGTATTTAGCTTTATCAATGACATGTACTTTAAAAATGTTTTAGAGATCCTACCAGTCTTTGAAAACATCCTTGTTCCTTGTTTCAGTTCCAGTTTTATGTATATATTCTGCCTTGCACCTGATTATTCCAACAATTGCTGGATGGCCTTGGAAATCTAATTCTGGTATTGATAGTCTTTACTGATTGTCTCCCCTCGTAGCTGATTTCTTCATTATTGTGTAAATTTAGATCATGAGCTCATGTTTAGCTAAACAGCTGACCTTGTAAGACGCTTAGGTGTGAACGCTCGTAAGCTTCCGCAGAAAGACGGCAAAGATTTATTTGTGTCCCTCCAATGAGTTGCCCACGAGGACACCGTTTTCTACAAGTGTTGGTCCAATACTCCCTCTAGAGGCAGGGGACTCCGACCGGGCTGATTGGCGGCCCCCGATCTGGGGCAGTGGCAGTGGGCAGCCTGTGGCCCGGGCAGGAGCCTCTTTGCATGTGTCCCTGGGACACATCTGCCTGCGAACTTCGGTCACCTGGCAGGAAGCTACGATGCCCAGACCTATGGTTAGCTGTGCAGCGAGGTGTACTGTGAGGACAGGTTCCACACACACTTCAAGTAAGAGGTCGGCCTGAGTGGAAAGGTGAGAGTTTGGGCAGCTGTGCAGACAAAGAAGGCGCCCTTTGGCCTGGGCCTAAATGCTTGTGACACCCCACTGGACCTGCCGTGCTCTGAGGGCCCTGCCCTGGGCCCCCTGCTCCCCTGCCCTTTGTTCAGTCACAGCAGAGATGGCCACACCCACTCCTTCAGTGAGGGCAGAGTTCCAACCACCCTCAGCCCTGCCCCCTCTCCTCAGGTTACCATGGACTACAGAGGCTGCATCCTGAGGCCAGGGCGTTCCGAGAATGCCAAGGGCAGACATGATGACCTTAAATGATTTCCTCTTGTGTCAGGTTTGGTAAACTTTAGGAGCTAGGAAATGGTCCACTTTACAGAAATGTTCAAATTTACTGGCATTTCATATATTCTCTGTTATAACATTGTCCTGATTCTTTCTGTATATTCTTACTTATGTTTTTGTTTTCCTTAATCAAAGTGTGTGTTTTAAATCTTTTCAATGAAGATTCTTTGGACTTACTAAATCACCTCAATTTTATCCGTTTTCTGTTGTATTAAGTTCTGCTCATATCTTTATTTAACTTTTTTCTATGTTCTCAGGGTTTATTGTTTTGATCTTCTGATGTCAATTAAAACACTTGGTTATTCATTTTAATAAATATTTTACTTATAAAGATTTGAACTTTTGAAGATTCCAGCTTACTTGTAAGTTTCTAAGGGTCAGGTCCTCTCCATTGTTGCTGGCCTAAGGTTTAGTTCACCATATAGCAATGTATATATTGACCTATTTTCCCCTCGACTTTCTGTGATTCCCTACATCTCACCTTTCTTTGCAGACAAGCCATTTGAAATACCGTTAACTTAGTTCACAGCCAATAAGTCATTGAAATAATGTGTATTTTTAGAGAAATCTTCTTATATAATTAGGCAGAAAATCTCACCTGCCATAGTTTTTAAAACAGCATAATTTCACTCTTCTCAATGCTTAATCTGTTGTATTACACAACCTTTGAGTATTTAGCTTTATCAATGACATGTACTTTAAAAATGTTTTAGAGATCCTACCAGTCTTTGAAAACATCCTTGTTCCTTGTTTCAGTTCCAGTTTTATGTATATATTCTGCCTTGCACCTGATTATTCCAACAATTGATGGACGGCCTTGGGAATCTAATTCTGGTATTGATAGTCTTTACTGATTGTCTCCCCTCGTAGCTGATTTCTTCATTATTGTGTAAATTTAGATCATGAGCTCATGTTTAGCTAAACAGCTGACCTTGTAAGACGATTAGGTGTGAACGCTCGTAAGCTTCCGCAGAAAGACGGCAAAGATTTATTTGTGTCCCTCCAATGAGTTGCCCACGAGGACACCGTTTTCTACAAGTGTAGGTCCAATACTCCCTCTAGAGGAAGGGGACTCCGACAGGGCTGATTGGCGGCCCCCGATCTGGGGCAGGGGCAGTGGGCAGCCTGTGGCCCGGGCTGGAGCCTCTTTTCATGTGTCCCTGGGACACATCTGCCTGCGAACTTCGGTCACCTGGCAGGAAGCTACGATGCCCAGACCTATGGTTAGCTGTGCAGCGAGGTGTACTGTGAGGACAGGTTCCACACACACTTCAAGTAAGAGGTCGGCCTGAGTGGAAAGGTGAGAGTTTGGGCAGCTGTGCAAACAAAGAAGGCGCCCTTTGGCCTGGGCCTAAATGCTTGTGACACCCCACTGGACCTGCCGGGCTCTGAGGGCCCTGCCCTGGGCCCCCTGCTCCCCTGCCCTTTGTTCAGTCACAGCAGAGATGGCCACACCCACTCCTTCAGTGAGGGCAGAGTTCCAACCACCCTCAGCCCCGCCCCCTCTCCGCAGGTTACCATGGACTACAGAGGCTGCATCCTGAGGCCAGGGCGTTCCGAGAATGCCAAGGGCAGACATGATGACCTTAAATGATTTCCTCTTGTGTCAGGTTTGGTAAACTATAGGAGCTAGGAAATGGTCCACTTTACAGAAATGTTCAAATTTACTGGCATTTCATATATTCTCTGTTATAACATTGTCCTGATCCTTTCTGTATATTCTTTACTAATGTTTTTGTTTTCCTTAATCAAAGTGTGTCTTTTCAATCTGTTCAAAGAAGATTCTTTGGACTTACTAAATCACCTGAATTTTATACGTTTTCTGTTGTATTAAGTTCTGCTCATATCTTTATTTATCTTTTTTCTCTATTCTCATGGTTTATTGTTTTGATCTTCTGATGTCAATTAAAACACTTGGTTATTCATTTTAATAAATATTTTACTTATAAATATTTGAACTTTTGAAGATTCCATCTTTCTTGTAAGTTTCTAAGGGTCAGGTCCTCTCCATTGTTGCTGGCCTAAGGTTTAGTTCACCATATGGCAATGTATATATTGACCTATTTTCCCCTCGACTTTCTGTGATTCCCTACATCTCACCTTTCTTTGCAGACAAGCCATTTGAAATACACTTAACTTAGTTCACAGCCAATAAGTCATTGAAATAATGTGTATTTTTTAGAGAAAACTTCTTATATAATTAGGCAGAAAATCTCACCTGCCATAGTTTTCAAAACAGCATAATTTCACTCTTCTCAATGCTTAATCTGTTGTAATACACAACCTTTGAGTATTTAGCTTTATCAATGACATGTCCTTTAAAAATGTTTTAGACATCCTACCAGTCTTTGAAAACATCCTTGTTCCTTGTTTCAGTTCCAGTTTTATGTATATATTCTGCCTTGCACCTGATTATTCCAACAATTGATGGATGGCCTTGGGAATCTAATTCTGGTATTGATAGTCTTTACTGATTGTCTCCCCTCGTAGCTGATTTCTTCATTATTGTGTAAATTTAGATCATGAGCTCATGTTTAGCTAAACAGCTGACCTTGTAAGACGCTTAGGTGTGAACGCTCGTAAGCTTAAGAAGAAAGTCGGCAAAGATTTATTTCTGTCCCTCCAATGAGTTGCCCACGAGGACACCGTTTTCTACAAGTGTTGGTCCAATACTCCCTCTAGAGGCAGGGGACTCTCACAGGGCTGATTGGCGGCCCCCGATCTGGGGCAGGGGCAGTGGGCAGCCTGTGGCCCGGGCAGGAGCCTCTCTGCATGTGTCGCTGGGAACCATCTGCCTGCGAACTTCGGTCACCTGGCAGGAAGCTACGATGCCCAGACCTATGGTTAGCTGTGCAGCGAGGTGTACTGCGTGGACAGGTTCCACACACACTTCAAGTAAGAGGTCGGCCTGAGTGGAAAGGTGAGAGTTTGGGCAGCTGTGCAGACAAAGAAGGCGCCCTTTGGCCTGGGCCTAAATGCTTGTGACACCCCACTGGACCTGCCGTGCTCTGAGGGCCCTGCCCTGGGCCCCCTCTTCCCTGCCCTTTGTTCAGTCACAGCAGAGATGGCCACACCCACTCCTTCAGTGAGGGCAGAATTCCAACCACCCTCAGCCCCTCCCCCTCTCCGCAGGTTACCATGGACTACAGAGGCTGCATCCTGAGGCCAGGGCGTTCCGAGAATGCCAAGGGCAGACATGATGACCTTAAATGATTTCCTCTTGTGTCAGGTTTGGTAAACTTTAGGAGCTAGGAAATGGTCCACTTTACAGAAATGTTCAAATTTACTGGCATTTCTTATATTCTCTGCTATAACATTGTCCTGATTCTTTCTGTATATTCTATACTTATGTTTTTGTTTTCCTTAATCAAAGTGTGTCTTTTCAATCTTTTCAATGAAGATTCTTTGGACTTACTAAATCACCTGAATTTTATACGTTTTCTGTTGTATTAAGTTCTGCTCATAACTTTATTTATCTTTTTTCTATGTTCTCAGGGTTTATTGTTTTGATCTTCTGATGTCAATTAAAACACTTGGTTATTCATTTTAATAAATATTTTACTTATAAAGATTTGAACTTTTGAAGATTCCACCTTACTTGTAAGTTTCTAAGGGTCAGGTGCTCTCCATTGTTGCTGGCCGAACGTTTAGTTCAACATATAGCAATGTATATATTGACCTATTTTCCCCTCGACTTTCTGTGATTCCCTGCATCTCACGTTTCTTTGAAGACAAGCCATTTGAAATACCCTTAACTTATTTCACAGCCAATAAGTCATTGAAATAATGTGTATTTTTTAGAGAAATCTTCTTATATAATTAGGCAGAAAATCTCACCTGCCATAGTTTTCAAAACAGCATAATTTCACACTTCTCAATGCTTAATCTGTTGTATTACACAACCTTTGAGTATTTAGCTTTATCAATGACATGTACTTTAAGAATGTTTTAGAGATCCTACCAGTCTTTGAAAACATACTTGTTCCTTGTTTCAGTTCCAGTTTTATGTATATTTCCTGACTTGCACCTGATTATTCCAACCATTGATGGATGGCCTTGGGAATCTAATTCTGATATTGATAGTTTTTGCTGATTGTCTCCCCTTGTAGCTGATTTCTTCATTATTGTGTAAATTTCGATCATGTGCTCATGTTTAACTAAACAGCTGACCTTGTAAGACGCTTACGTGTGAACGCTCATAAGCTTCAGGAGAAAGTCGGCAAAATTTATTTGTGTCCCTCCAATGAGTTGCCCACGAGGACACCGTTTTCTACAAGTGTTGGTCCAATACTCCCTCTAGAGGCAGGGGACTCCCACAGGGCTGATTGGCGGCCCCCGATCCGGGGCAGGGGCAGTGGGCAGCCTGTGGCCCGGGCAGGAGCCTCTCTGCATGTGTCCCTGGGACACATCTGCCTGCGAACTTCGGTCACCTGGCAGGAAGCTACGATGCCCAGACCTATGGTTAGCTGTGCAGCGAGGTGTACTGCGCGGACAAGTTCCACACACACTTCAAGTAAGAGGTCGGCCTGAGTGGAAAGGTGAGAGTTTGGGCAGCTGTGCAGACAACGAAGGCGCCCTTTGGCCTGGGCCTAAATGCTTGTGACACACCACTGGACCTGCCGGGCTCTGAGGGCCCTGCCCTGGACCCCATGCTCCCCTGCCCTTTGTTCAGTCACAGCAGAGTTGGCCACACCCACTCCCTCGGTGAGGGCAGAGTTCCAACCAACCTCAGCTCCGCCCCCTCTCCGCAGGTTTCCATGGACTACAGAGGCTGCATCCTGAGGCCAGGGCGTTCCGAGAATGCCAAGGGCAGACATGATGACCTTAAATGATTTCCTCTTGTGTCAGGTTTGGTAAACTTTAGGAGCTAGGAAATGGTCCACTTTACAGAAATGTTCAAATTTACTGGCATTTCTTATATTCTCTGCTATAACATTGTCCTGATTCTTTCTGTATATTCTTTACTTATGTTTTTGTTTTCCTTAATCAAAGTGTGTCTTTTCAATCTTTTCAAAGAAGATTCTTTGGACTTACTAAATCACCTCAATTTTATACGTTTTCTGTTGTATTAAGTTCTGCTCATATCTTTATTTATCTTTTTTCTATGTTCTCAGGGTTTATTGTTTTGATCTTCTGATGTCAATTAAAACACTTGGTTATTCATTTTAATAAATATTTTACTTATAAAGATTCGAACTTTTGAAGATTCCAGCTTACTTCTAAGTTTCTAAGGGTTAGGTCCTCTCCATTGTTGCTGGCCTAAGGTTTAGTTCACCATATAGCAATGTATATATTGACCTATTTTCCCCTCGACTTTCTGTGATTCCCTACATCTCACCTTTCTTTGCAGACAAGCCATTTGAAATACCCTTAACTTATTTCACAGCAAATAAGTCATTGAAATAATGTGTATTTTTTAGAGAAATCTTCTTATATAATTAGGCAGAAAATCTCACCTGCCATAGTTTTCAAAACAGCATAATTTCACTCTTCTCAATGCTTAATCTGTTGTATTACACAACCTTTGAGTATTTAGCTTTATCAATGACATGTACTTTAAAAATGTTTTAGAGATCCTACCAGTCTTTGAAAACATCCTTGTTCCTTGTTTCAGTTCCAGTTTTATGTATAATTTCTGCCTTGCACCTGATTATTCCAAAAATTGATGGATGGCCTTGGGAATCTAATTCTGGTATTGATAGTTTTTGCTGATTGTCTCCCCTTGTAGCTGATTTCTTCATTATTGTGTAAATTTAGATCATGAGCTCATGTTTAGCTAAACAGCTGACCTTGTAAGACGATTAGGTGTGAACGCTCGTAAGCTTCCGCAGAAAGACGGCAAAGATTTATTTGTGTCCCTCCAATGAGTTGCCCACGAGGACACCGTTTTCTACAAGTGTAGGTCCAATACTCCCTCTAGAGGAAGGGGACTCCGACAGGGCTGATTGGCGGCCCCCGATCTGGAGCAGGGGCAGTGGGCAGCCTGTGGCCCGGGCTGGAGCCTCTTTTCATGTGTCCCTGGGACACATCTGCCTGCGAACTTCGGTCACCTGGCAGGAAGCTACGATGCCCAGACCTATGGTTAGCTGTGCAGCGAGGTGTACTGTGAGGACAGGTTCCACACACACTTCAAGTAAGAGGTCGGCCTGAATGGAAAGGTGAGAGTTTGGGCAGCTGTGCAAACAAAGAAGGCGCCCTTTGGCCTGGGCCTAAATGCTTGTGACACCCCACTGGACCTGCCGGGCTCTGAGGGCCCTGCCCTGGGCCCCCTGCTCCCCTGCCCTTTGTTCAGTCACAGCAGAGATGGCCACACCCACTCCTTCAGTGAGGGCAGAGTTCCAACCACCCTCAGCCCCGCCCCCTCTCCGCAGGTTACCATGGACTACAGAGGCTGCATCCTGAGGCCAGGGCGTTCCGAGAATGCCAAGGGCAGACATGATGACCTTAAATGATTTCCTCTTGTGTCAGGTTTGGTAAACTATAGGAGCTAGGAAATGGTCCACTTTACAGAAATGTTCAAATTTACTGGCATTTCATATATTCTCTGTTATAACATTGTCCTGATTCTTTCTGTATATTCTTTACTAATGTTTTTATTTTCCTTAATCAAAGTGTGTCTTTTCAATCTGTTCAAAGAAGATTCTTTGGACTTACTAAATCACCTGAATTTTATACGTTTTCTGTTGTATTAAGTTCTGCTCATATCTTTATTTATCTTTTTTCTCTATTCTCATGGTTTTTTGTTTTGATCTTCTGATGTCAATTAAAACACTTGGTTATTCATTTTAATAAATATTTTACTTATAAATATTTGAACTTTTGAAGATTCCATCTTTCTTGTAAGTTTCTAAGGGTCAGGTCCTCTCCATTGTTGCTGGCCTAAGGTTTAGTTCACCATATGGCAATGTATATATTGACCTATTTTCCCCTCGACTTTCTGTGATTCCCTACATCTCACCTTTCTTTGCAGACAAGCCATTTGAAATACCCTTAACTTATTTCACAGCCAATAAGTCATTGAAATAATGTGTATTTTTTAGAGAAAACTTCTTATATAATTAGGCAGAAAATCTCACCTGCCATAGTTTTCAAAACAGCATAATTTCACTCTTCTCAATGCTTAATCTGTTGTAATACACAACCTTTGAGTATTTAGCTTTATCAATGACATGTCCTTTAAAAATGTTTTAGACATCCTACCAGTCTTTGAAAACATCCTTGTTCCTTGTTTCAGTTCCAGTTTTATGTATATATTCTGCCTTGCACCTGATTATTCCAACAATTGATGGATGGCCTTGGGAATCTAATTCTGCTATTGATAGTGTTTACTGATTGTCTCCCCTCGTAGCTGATTTCTTCATTATTGTGTAAATTTAGATCATGAGCTCATGTTTAGCTAAACAGCTGACCTTGTAAGACGCTTAGGTGTGAACGCTCGTAAGCTTAAGAAGAAAGTCGGCAAAGATTTATTTCTGTCCCTCCAATGAGTTGCCCACGAGGACACCGTTTTCTACAAGTGTTGGTCCAATACTCCCTCTAGAGGCAGGGGACTCCCACAGGGCTGATTGGCGGCCCCCGATCTGGGGCAGGGGCAGTGGGCAGCCTGTGGCCCGGGCAGGAGCCTCTCTGCATGTGTCGCTGGGAACCATCTGCCTGCGAACTTCGGTCACCTGGCAGGAAGCTACGAAGCCCAGACCTATGGTTAGCTGTGCAGCGAGGTGTACTGTGAGGACAGGTTCCACACACACTTCAAGTAAGAGGTCGGCCTGAGTGGAAAGGTGAGAGTTTGGGCAGCTGTGCAAACAAAGAAGGCGCCCTTTGGCCTGGGCCTAAATGCTTGTGACACCCCACTGGACCTGCCGGGCTCTGAGGGCCCTGCCCTGGGCCCCCTGCTCCCCTGCCCTTTGTTCAGTCACAGCAGAGATGGCCACACCCACTCCTTCAGTGAGGGCAGAGTTCCAACCACCCTCAGCCCCGCCCCCTCTCCGCAGGTTACCATGGACTACAGAGGCTGCATCCTGAGGCCAGGGCGTTCCGAGAATGCCAAGGGCAGACATGATGACCTTAAATGATTTCCTCTTGTGTCAGGTTTGGTAAACTATAGGAGCTAGGAAATGGTCCACTTTACAGAAATGTTCAAATTTACTGGCATTTCATATATTCTCTGTTATAACATTGTCCTGATTCTTTCTGTATATTCTTTACTAATGTTTTTATTTTCCTTAATCAAAGTGTGTCTTTTCAATCTGTTCAAAGAAGATTCTTTGGACTTACTAAATCACCTGAATTTTATACGTTTTCTGTTGTATTAAGTTCTGCTCATATCTTTATTTATCTTTTTTCTCTATTCTCATGGTTTTTTGTTTTGATCTTCTGATGTCAATTAAAACACTTGGTTATTCATTTTAATAAATATTTTACTTATAAATATTTGAACTTTTGAAGATTCCATCTTTCTTGTAAGTTTCTAAGGGTCAGGTCCTCTCCATTGTTGCTGGCCTAAGGTTTAGTTCACCATATGGCAATGTATATATTGACCTATTTTCCCCTCGACTTTCTGTGATTCCCTACATCTCACCTTTCTTTGCAGACAAGCCATTTGAAATACCCTTAACTTATTTCACAGCCAATAAGTCATTGAAATAATGTGTATTTTTTAGAGAAAACTTCTTATATAATTAGGCAGAAAATCTCACCTGCCATAGTTTTCAAAACAGCATAATTTCACTCTTCTCAATGCTTAATCTGTTGTAATACACAACCTTTGAGTATTTAGCTTTATCAATGACATGTCCTTTAAAAATGTTTTAGACATCCTACCAGTCTTTGAAAACATCCTTGTTCCTTGTTTCAGTTCCAGTTTTATGTATATATTCTGCCTTGCACCTGATTATTCCAACAATTGATGGATGGCCTTGGGAATCTAATTCTGGTATTGATAGTCTTTACTGATTGTCTCCCCTCGTAGCTGATTTCTTCATTATTGTGTAAATTTAGATCATGAGCTCATGTTTAGCTAAACAGCTGACCTTGTAAGACGCTTAGGTGTGAACGCTCGTAAGCTTAAGAAGAAAGTCGGCAAAGATTTATTTCTGTCCCTCCAATGAGTTGCCCACGAGGACACCGTTTTCTACAAGTGTTGGTCCAATACTCCCTCTAGAGGCAGGGGACTCCGACAGGGCTGATTGGCAGCCCCCGATCTGGGGCAGGGGCAGTGGGCAGCCTGTGGCCCTGGCAGGAGCCTCTCTGCATGTGTCCCTGGGACCCATCTGCCTGCGATCTTCGGTCACCTGACAGGAAGCTACGATGCCCAGACCTAGGGTTAGCTGTGCAGCGAGGTGCACTGCGCAGACAGGTTCCACACACACTTCAAGTAAGAGGTCGGCCTGAGTGGAAAGTTGAGAGTTTGGGCAGCTGTGCAGACAAAGAAGGCGCCCTTTGGCCTTCGCCTAAATGCTTGTGACTCCCCACTGGACCTGCCGGGCTCTGTGGACCCTGTCTTGGGCCCCCTGCTCCCCTGCCCTTTGTTCAGTCACAGCAGAGATGGCCACACCCACTCCCTCAGTGAGGGCAGTGTTCCAACCTCCCTCAGCCCCGCCCCCTGTCCGCAGGTTATCATGGACTACAGAGGCTGCATTCTGAGGCCAGGGCGTTCCAAGAATGCCAAGGGCAGACATGATGACCTTAAATGATTTCCTCTTGTGTCAGGTTTGGTAAACTTTAGGAGCTAGGAAATGGTCCACTTTACAGAAATGTTCAAATTTACTGGCATTTCATATATTCTCTGATATTACATTGTCCTGATTCTTTCTGTATATTCTCTCCTTATGTTTTTGTTTTCCTTAATCAAAGTGTGTCTTTTCAATCTTTTCAAAGAAGATTCTTTTGACTTACTAAATCACCTCAATATTATACGTTTTCTGTTGTATTAAGTTCTGCTCATATCTTTATTTATCTTTTTTCTATGTTCTCAGGGTTTATTGTTTTGATCTTCTAATGTCAATTAAAACACTTGGTTATTCATTTTAATAAATATTTTACTATAAAGATTTGAACTTTTGAAGATCCCAGCTTACTTGTAAGTTTCTAAGTGTCAGGTGCGCTCCATTGTTGCTGGCCGAACGTTTAGTTCAACATATAGCAAAGTATATATTGACCTATTTTCCCCTCGACTTTCTGTGATTCCCTATATCTCACTTTTCTTTGAAGACAAGCCATTTGAAATACCCTTAACTTATTTCACAGCCAATAAGTCATTGAAATAATGTGTATTTTTTAGAGAAATCTTCTTATATAATTAGGCAGAAAATCTCATCTGCCATAGTTTTCAAAACAGCATAATTTCACTCTTCTCAATGCTTAATCTGTTGTATTACACAACCTTTGAGTATATAGCTTTATCAATGATATGTACTTTAAAAATGTTTTAGAGATCCTACCAGTCTTTGAAAACATCCTTGTTCCTTGTTTCAGTTCCAGTTTTATGTATATTTTCTGCCTTGCACCTGATTATTCCAACAATTGATGGATGGCCTTGGGAATCTAATTCTGGTATTGATAGTCTTTACTGATTGTCTCCCCTCGTAGCTGATTTCTTCATTATTGTGTAAATTTAGATCATGAGCTCATGTTTAGCTAAAGAGCTGACCTTGTAAGACGCTTAGGAGTGAACGCTCGTAAGCTTCAGCAGAAAGTCGGCAAAGATTTATTTGTGTGCCTCCAATGAGTTGCCCACGAGGACACCGTTTTCTACAAGTGTTGTTCCAATACTCCCTCTAGAGGAAGGGGACTCCGAAAGGGCTGATTGGCGGCACCCGATCTGGGGCAGGGGCAGTGGGCAGCCTGTGGCCCGGGCTGGAGCCTCTTTGCATGTGTCCCTGGGACACATCTGCCTGCGAACTTCGGTCACCTGGCAGGAAGCTACGATGTCCATACCTGTGGTTAGCTGTGCAGCGAGGTGTACTGTGAGGGCAGGTTCCACACACACTTCAAGTAAGAGGTCGGCCTGAGTGGAAAGGTGAGAGTTTGGGCAGCTGTGCAGACAAAGAAGGCGCCCTTTGGCCTGGGCCTAAATGCTTGTGAAACCCCACTGGACCTGCCATGCTCAGAGGGCCCTGCCCTGGGCCCCCTGCTCCCCTGCCCTTTGTTCAGTCACAGCAGAGATGGCCACACCCACTCCTTCAGTGAGGGCAGAGTTCCAACCACCCTCAGCCCCGACCCCTCTCCGCAGGTTACCATGGACTACAGAGGCTGCATCCTGAGGCCAGGGCGTTCCGAATATGCCAAGGGCAGACATGATGACCTTAAATGATTTCCTCTTGTGTCAGGTTTGGTAAACTTTAGGAGCTAGGAAATGGTCCACTTTACAGAAATGTTCAAATTTACTGGCATTTCATATATTCTCTGCTATAACATTGTCCTGATTCTTTCTGTATGTTCTTTACTTATGTTTTTGTTTTCCTTAATCAAAGTGTGTCTTTTCAATCTTTTCAAAGAAGATTCTTTGGACTTACTAAATCACCTCAATTTTATACGTTTTCTGTTGTATTAAGTTCTGCTCATATCTTTATTTATCTTTTTTCTATGTTCTCAGGGTTTATTGTTTTGATCTTCTGATGTCAATTAAAACACTTGGTTATTCATTTTAATAAATATTTTACTTATAAAGATTTGAACTTTTGAAGATTCCAGCTAACTTGTAAGTTTCTAAGTGTCAGGTGCTCTCCATTGTTGCTGGCCTAAGGTTTAGTTCAACATATAGCAATGTATATATTGACCTATTTTCCCCTCGACTTTCTGTGATTCCCTACATCTCACCTTTCTTTGAAGACAAGCCATTTGAAATACCCCTAACTTATTTCACAGCCAATAAGTCATTGAAATAATGTGTATTTTTTAGAGAAAACTTCTTATATAATTAGGCAGAAAATCTCACCTGCCATAGTTTTCAAAACAGCATAATTTCACTCTTCTCAATGCTTAATCTGTTGTAATACACAACCTTTGAGTATTTAGCTTTATCAATGACATGTCCTTTAAAAATGTTTTAGACATCCTACCAGTCTTTGAAAACATCCTTGTTCCTTGTTTCAGTTCCAGTTTTATGTATATATTCTGCCTTGCACCTGATTATTCCAACAATTGATGGATGGCCTTGGGAATCTAATTCTGGTATTGATAGTCTTTACTGATTGTCTCCCCTCGTAGCTGATTTCTTCATTATTGTGTAAATTTAGATCATGAGCTCATGTTTAGCTAAACAGCTGACCTTGTAAGACGCTTAGGTGTGAACGCTCGTAAGCTTAAGAAGAAAGTCGGCAAAGATTTATTTCTGTCCCTCCAATGAGTTGCCCACGAGGACACCGTTTTCTACAAGTGTTGGTCCAATACTCCCTCTAGAGGCAGGGGACTCCCACAGGGCTGATTGGCGGCCCCCGATCTGGGGCAGGGGCAGTGGGCAGCCTGTGGCCCGGGCAGGAGCCTCTCTGCATGTGTCGCTGGGAACCATCTGCCTGCGAACTTCGGTCACCTGGCAGGAAGCTACGATGCCCAGACCTATGGTTAGCTGTGCAGCGAGGTGTACTGTGAGGACAGGTTCCACACACACTTCAAGTAAGAGGTCGGCCTGAGTGGAAAGGTGAGAGTTTGGGCAGCTGTGCAAACAAAGAAGGCGCCCTTTGGCCTGGGCCTAAATGCTTGTGACACCCCACTGGACCTGCCGGGCTCTGAGGGCCCTGCCCTGGGCCCCCTGCTCCCCTGCCCTTTGTTCAGTCACAGCAGAGATGGCCACACCCACTCCTTCAGTGAGGGCAGAGTTCCAACCACCCTCAGCCCCGCCCCCTCTCCGCAGGTTACCATGGACTACAGAGGCTGCATCCTGAGGCCAGGGCGTTCCGAGAATGCCAAGGGCAGACATGATGACCTTAAATGATTTCCTCTTGTGTCAGGTTTGGTAAACTATAGGAGCTAGGAAATGGTCCACTTTACAGAAATGTTCAAATTTACTGGCATTTCATATATTCTCTGTTATAACATTGTCCTGATTCTTTCTGTATATTCTTTACTAATGTTTTTATTTTCCTTAATCAAAGTGTGTCTTTTCAATCTGTTCAAAGAAGATTCTTTGGACTTACTAAATCACCTGAATTTTATACGTTTTCTGTTGTATTAAGTTCTGCTCATATCTTTATTTATCTTTTTTCTCTATTCTCATGGTTTTTTGTTTTGATCTTCTGATGTCAATTAAAACACTTGGTTATTCATTTTAATAAATATTTTACTTATAAATATTTGAACTTTTGAAGATTCCATCTTTCTTGTAAGTTTCTAAGGGTCAGGTCCTCTCCATTGTTGCTGGCCTAAGGTTTAGTTCACCATATGGCAATGTATATATTGACCTATTTTCCCCTCGACTTTCTGTGATTCCCTACATCTCACCTTTCTTTGCAGACAAGCCATTTGAAATACCCTTAACTTATTTCACAGCCAATAAGTCATTGAAATAATGTGTATTTTTTAGAGAAAACTTCTTATATAATTAGGCAGAAAATCTCACCTGCCATAGTTTTCAAAACAGCATAATTTCACTCTTCTCAATGCTTAATCTGTTGTAATACACAACCTTTGAGTATTTAGCTTTATCAATGACATGTCCTTTAAAAATGTTTTAGACATCCTACCAGTCTTTGAAAACATCCTTGTTCCTTGTTTCAGTTCCAGTTTTATGTATATATTCTGCCTTGCACCTGATTATTCCAACAATTGATGGATGGCCTTGGGAATCTAATTCTGGTATTGATAGTCTTTACTGATTGTCTCCCCTCGTAGCTGATTTCTTCATTATTGTGTAAATTTAGATCATGAGCTCATGTTTAGCTAAACAGCTGACCTTGTAAGACGCTTAGGTGTGAACGCTCGTAAGCTTAAGAAGAAAGTCGGCAAAGATTTATTTCTGTCCCTCCAATGAGTTGCCCACGAGGACACCGTTTTCTACAAGTGTTGGTCCAATACTCCCTCTAGAGGCAGGGGACTCCGACAGGGCTGATTGGCAGCCCCCGATCTGGGGCAGGGGCAGTGGGCAGCCTGTGGCCCTGGCAGGAGCCTCTCTGCATGTGTCCCTGGGACCCATCTGCCTGCGATCTTCGGTCACCTGACAGGAAGCTACGATGCCCAGACCTAGGGTTAGCTGTGCAGCGAGGTGCACTGCGCAGACAGGTTCCACACACACTTCAAGTAAGAGGTCGGCCTGAGTGGAAAGTTGAGAGTTTGGGCAGCTGTGCAGACAAAGAAGGCGCCCTTTGGCCTTCGCCTAAATGCTTGTGACTCCCCACTGGACCTGCCGGGCTCTGTGGACCCTGTCTTGGGCCCCCTGCTCCCCTGCCCTTTGTTCAGTCACAGCAGAGATGGCCACACCCACTCCCTCAGTGAGGGCAGTGTTCCAACCTCCCTCAGCCCCGCCCCCTGTCCGCAGGTTATCATGGACTACAGAGGCTGCATTCTGAGGCCAGGGCGTTCCAAGAATGCCAAGGGCAGACATGATGACCTTAAATGATTTCCTCTTGTGTCAGGTTTGGTAAACTTTAGGAGCTAGGAAATGGTCCACTTTACAGAAATGTTCAAATTTACTGGCATTTCATATATTCTCTGATATTACATTGTCCTGATTCTTTCTGTATATTCTCTCCTTATGTTTTTGTTTTCCTTAATCAAAGTGTGTCTTTTCAATCTTTTCAAAGAAGATTCTTTTGACTTACTAAATCACCTCAATATTATACGTTTTCTGTTGTATTAAGTTCTGCTCATATCTTTATTTATCTTTTTTCTATGTTCTCAGGGTTTATTGTTTTGATCTTCTAATGTCAATTAAAACACTTGGTTATTCATTTTAATAAATATTTTACTATAAAGATTTGAACTTTTGAAGATCCCAGCTTACTTGTAAGTTTCTAAGTGTCAGGTGCGCTCCATTGTTGCTGGCCGAACGTTTAGTTCAACATATAGCAAAGTATATATTGACCTATTTTCCCCTCGACTTTCTGTGATTCCCTATATCTCACTTTTCTTTGAAGACAAGCCATTTGAAATACCCTTAACTTATTTCACAGCCAATAAGTCATTGAAATAATGTGTATTTTTTAGAGAAATCTTCTTATATAATTAGGCAGAAAATCTCATCTGCCATAGTTTTCAAAACAGCATAATTTCACTCTTCTCAATGCTTAATCTGTTGTATTACACAACCTTTGAGTATATAGCTTTATCAATGATATGTACTTTAAAAATGTTTTAGAGATCCTACCAGTCTTTGAAAACATCCTTGTTCCTTGTTTCAGTTCCAGTTTTATGTATATTTTCTGCCTTGCACCTGATTATTCCAACAATTGATGGATGGCCTTGGGAATCTAATTCTGGTATTGATAGTCTTTACTGATTGTCTCCCCTCGTAGCTGATTTCTTCATTATTGTGTAAATTTAGATCATGAGCTCATGTTTAGCTAAAGAGCTGACCTTGTAAGACGCTTAGGAGTGAACGCTCGTAAGCTTCAGCAGAAAGTCGGCAAAGATTTATTTGTGTGCCTCCAATGAGTTGCCCACGAGGACACCGTTTTCTACAAGTGTTGTTCCAATACTCCCTCTAGAGGAAGGGGACTCCGAAAGGGCTGATTGGCGGCACCCGATCTGGGGCAGGGGCAGTGGGCAGCCTGTGGCCCGGGCTGGAGCCTCTTTGCATGTGTCCCTGGGACACATCTGCCTGCGAACTTCGGTCACCTGGCAGGAAGCTACGATGTCCATACCTGTGGTTAGCTGTGCAGCGAGGTGTACTGTGAGGGCAGGTTCCACACACACTTCAAGTAAGAGGTCGGCCTGAGTGGAAAGGTGAGAGTTTGGGCAGCTGTGCAGACAAAGAAGGCGCCCTTTGGCCTGGGCCTAAATGCTTGTGAAACCCCACTGGACCTGCCATGCTCAGAGGGCCCTGCCCTGGGCCCCCTGCTCCCCTGCCCTTTGTTCAGTCACAGCAGAGATGGCCACACCCACTCCTTCAGTGAGGGCAGAGTTCCAACCACCCTCAGCCCCGACCCCTCTCCGCAGGTTACCATGGACTACAGAGGCTGCATCCTGAGGCCAGGGCGTTCCGAATATGCCAAGGGCAGACATGATGACCTTAAATGATTTCCTCTTGTGTCAGGTTTGGTAAACTTTAGGAGCTAGGAAATGGTCCACTTTACAGAAATGTTCAAATTTACTGGCATTTCATATATTCTCTGCTATAACATTGTCCTGATTCTTTCTGTATGTTCTTTACTTATGTTTTTGTTTTCCTTAATCAAAGTGTGTCTTTTCAATCTTTTCAAAGAAGATTCTTTGGACTTACTAAATCACCTCAATTTTATACGTTTTCTGTTGTATTAAGTTCTGCTCATATCTTTATTTATCTTTTTTCTATGTTCTCAGGGTTTATTGTTTTGATCTTCTGATGTCAATTAAAACACTTGGTTATTCATTTTAATAAATATTTTACTTATAAAGATTTGAACTTTTGAAGATTCCAGCTAACTTGTAAGTTTCTAAGTGTCAGGTGCTCTCCATTGTTGCTGGCCTAAGGTTTAGTTCAACATATAGCAATGTATATATTGACCTATTTTCCCCTCGACTTTCTGTGATTCCCTACATCTCACCTTTCTTTGAAGACAAGCCATTTGAAATACCCCTAACTTATTTCACAGCCAATAAGTCATTGAAATAATGTGTATTTTTTAGAGAAATCTTCTTATATAATTAGGCAGAAAATCTCATCTGCCATAGTTTTCAAAACAGCATAATTTCACTCTTCTCAATGCTTAATCTGTTGTATTACACAAATTTGAGTATTTAGCTTTATCAATGACATGTACTTTAAAAATGTTTTAGAGATCCTACCAGTCTTTGAAAACATCCTTGTTCCTTGTTTCAGTTCCAGTTTTATGTATATTTTCTGCCCTGCACCTGATTATTCCAACAATTGATGGATGGCCTTGGGAATCTAATTCTGGTATTGATAGTCTTTACTGATTGTCTCCCCTCGTAGCTGATTTCTTCATTATTGTGTAAATTTAGATCATGAGCTCATGTTTAGCTAAAGAGCTGACCTTGTAAGACGCTTAGGTGTGAACGCTCGTAAGCTTCAGCAGAAAGTCGGCAAAGATTTATTTGTGTCCCTCCAATGAGTTGCCCACGAGGACACCGTTTTCTACAAGTGTTGGTCCAATACTCCCTCTAGAGGAAGGGGACTCCGAAAGGGCTGATTGGCGGCCCCCGTTCTGGGACAGGGGCAGTGGGCAGCCTGTGGCCCGGTCTGGAGCCTCTTTTCATGTGTCCCTGGGACACATCTGCCTGCGAACTTCAGTCACCTGGCAGGAAGCTACGATGCCCAGACCTATGGTTAGCTGTGCAGCAAGGTGTACTGTGAGGGCAGGTTCCACACACACTTCAAGTAAGAGGTCGGCCTGAGTGGAAAGGTGAGAGTTTGGGCAGCTGTGCAGACAAAGAAGGCGCCCTTTGGCCTGGGCCTAAATGCTTGTGACACCCCACTGGACCTGCCGTGCTCTGAGGGCCCTGCCCTGGGCCCCCTGGTCCCCTGCCCTTTGTTCAGTCACAGCACAGATGGCCACACCCACTCCTTCAGTAAGGACAGAGTTCCAACCACCCTCAGCCCCGCCCCCTCTCCGCAGGTTACCATGGACTACAGAGGCTGCATCCTGAGGCCAGGGCGTTCCGACAATGCCAAGGGCAGACATGATGACCTTAAATGATTTCCTCTTGTGTCAGGTTTGGTAAACTTTAGGAGCTAGGAAATGGTCCACTTTACAGAAATATTCAAATTTACTGGCATTTCATATATTCTCTGCTATAACATTGTCCTGATTCTTTCTGTATATTCTTTACTTATGTTTTTGTTTTCCTTAATCAAAGTGTGTCTTTTCAATCTTTTCAAAGAAGATTCTTTGGACTTACTAAATCACCTCAATTTTATACGTTTTCTGTTGTATTAAGTTCTGCTCATATCTTTATTTATCTTTTTTCTCTATTCTCATGGTTTATTGTTTTGATCTTCTGATGTCAATTAAAACACTTGGTTATTCATTTTAATAAATATTTTACTTATAAATATTTGAACTTTTGAAGATTCCAGCTTTCTTGTAAGTTTCTAAGGGTCAGGTCCTCTCCATTGTTGCTGGCCTAAGGTTTAGTTCACCATATGGCAATGTATATATTGACCTATTTTCCCCTCGACTTTCTGTGATTCCCTACATCTCACCTTTCTTTGCAGACAAGCCATTTGAAATACACTTAACTTAGTTCACAGCCAATAAGTCATTGAAATAATGTGTATTTTTTAGAGAAATCTTCTTATATAATTAGGCAGAAAATCTCACCTGCCATAGTTTTCAAAACAGCATAATTTCACTCTTCTCAATGCTTAATCTGTTGTAATACACAACCTTTGAGTATTTAGCTTTATCAATGACATGTCCTTTAAAAATGTTTTAGACATCCTACCAGTCTTTGAAAACATCCTTGTTCCTTGTTTCAGTTCCAGTTTTATGTATATATTCTGCCTTGCACCTGATTATTCCAACAATTGATGGATGGCCTTGGGAATCTAATTCTGGTATTGATAGTCTTTACTGATTGTCTCCCCTCGTAGCTGATTTCTTCATTATTGTGTAAATTTAGATCATGAGCTCATGTTTAGCTAAACAGCAGACCTTGTAAGACGCTTAGGTGTGAACGCTCGTAAGCTTAAGAAGAAAGTCGGCAAAGATTTATTTCTGTCCCTCCAATGAGTTGCCCACGAGGACACCGTTTTCTACAAGTGTTGGTCCAATACTCCCTCTAGAGGCAGGGGACTCCGACAGGGCTGATTGGCAGCCCCCGATCTGGGGCAGGGGCAGTGGGCAGCCTGTGGCCCTGGCAGGAGCCTCTCTGCATGTGTCCCTGGGACCCATCTGCCTGCGATCTTCGGTCACCTGACAGGAAGCTACGATGCCCAGACCTAGGGTTAGCTGTGCAGCGAGGTGCACTGCGCAGACAGGTTCCACACACACTTCAAGTAAGAGGTCGGCCTGAGTGGAAAGTTGAGAGTTTGGGCAGCTGTGCAGACAAAGAAGGCGCCCTTTGGCCTTCGCCTAAATGCTTGTGACTCCCCACTGGACCTGCCGGGCTCTGTGGACCCTGTCTTGGGCCCCCTGCTCCCCTGCCCTTTGTTCAGTCACAGCAGAGATGGCCACACCCACTCCCTCAGTGAGGGCAGTGTTCCAACCTCCCTCAGCCCCGCCCCCTGTCCGCAGGTTATCATGGACTACAGAGGCTGCATTCTGAGGCCAGGGCGTTCCAAGAATGCCAAGGGCAGACATGATGACCTTAAATGATTTCCTCTTGTGTCAGGTTTGGTAAACTTTAGGAGCTAGGAAATGGTCCACTTTACAGAAATGTTCAAATTTACTGGCATTTCATATATTCTCTGATATTACATTGTCCTGATTCTTTCTGTATATTCTCTCCTTATGTTTTTGTTTTCCTTAATCAAAGTGTGTCTTTTCAATCTTTTCAAAGAAGATTCTTTTGACTTACTAAATCACCTCAATATTATACGTTTTCTGTTGTATTAAGTTCTGCTCATATCTTTATTTATCTTTTTTCTATGTTCTCAGGGTTTATTGTTTTGATCTTCTAATGTCAATTAAAACACTTGGTTATTCATTTTAATAAATATTTTAATATAAAGATTTGAACTTTTGAAGATCCCAGCTTACTTGTAAGTTTCTAAGTGTCAGGTGCGCTCCATTGTTGCTGGCCGAACGTTTAGTTCAACATATAGCAAAGTATATATTGACCTATTTTCCCCTCGACTTTCTGTGATTCCCTATATCTCACTTTTCTTTGAAGACAAGCCATTTGAAATACCCTTAACTTATTTCACAGCCAATAAGTCATTGAAATAATGTGTATTTTTTAGAGAAATCTTCTTATATAATTAGGCAGAAAATCTCATCTGCCATAGTTTTCAAAACAGCATAATTTCACTCTTCTCAATGCTTAATCTGTTGTATTACACAACCTTTGAGTATATAGCTTTATCAATGATATGTACTTTAAAAATGTTTTAGAGATCCTACCAGTCTTTGAAAACATCCTTGTTCCTTGTTTCAGTTCCAGTTTTATGTATATTTTCTGCCTTGCACCTGATTATTCCAACAATTGATGGATGGCCTTGGGAATCTAATTCTGGTATTGATAGTCTTTACTGATTGTCTCCCCTCGTAGCTGATTTCTTCATTATTGTGTAAATTTAGATCATGAGCTCATGTTTAGCTAAAGAGCTGACCTTGTAAGACGCTTAGGAGTGAACGCTCGTAAGCTTCAGCAGAAAGTCGGCAAAGATTTATTTGTGTGCCTCCAATGAGTTGCCCACGAGGACACCGTTTTCTACAAGTGTTGTTCCAATACTCCCTCTAGAGGAAGGGGACTCCGAAAGGGCTGATTGGCGGCACCCGATCTGGGGCAGGGGCAGTGGGCAGCCTGTGGCCCGGGCTGGAGCCTCTTTGCATGTGTCCCTGGGACACATCTGCCTGCGAACTTCGGTCACATGGCAGGAAGCTACGATGTCCATACCTGTGGTTAGCTGTGCAGCGAGGTGTACTGTGAGGGCAGGTTCCACACACACTTCAAGTAAGAGGTCGGCCTGAGTGGAAAGGTGAGAGTTTGGGCAGCTGTGCAGACAAAGAAGGCACACTTTGGCCTGGGCCTAAATGCTTGTGAAACCCCACTGGACCTGCCATGCTCAGAGGGCCCTGCCCTGGGCCCCCTGCTCCCCTGCCCTTTGTTCAGTCACAGCAGAGATGGCCACACCCACTCCTTCAGTGAGGGCAGAGTTCCAACCACCCTCAGCCCCGACCCCTCTCCGCAGGTTACCATGGACTACAGAGGCTGCATCCTGAGGCCAGGGCGTTCCGAATATGCCAAGGGCAGACATGATGACCTTAAATGATTTCCTCTTGTGTCAGGTTTGGTAAACTTTAGGAGCTAGGAAATGGTCCACTTTACAGAAATGTTCAAATTTACTGGCATTTCATATATTCTCTGCTATAACATTGTCCTGATTCTTTCTGTATGTTCTTTACTTATGTTTTTGTTTTCCTTAATCAAAGTGTGTCTTTTCAATCTTTTCAAAGAAGATTCTTTGGACTTACTAAATCACCTCAATTTTATACGTTTTCTGTTGTATTAAGTTCTGCTCATATCTTTATTTATCTTTTTTCTATGTTCTCAGGGTTTATTGTTTTGATCTTCTGATGTCAATTAAAACACTTGGTTATTCATTTTAATAAATATTTTACTTATAAAGATTTGAACTTTTGAAGATTCCAGCTAACTTGTAAGTTTCTAAGTGTCAGGTGCTCTCCATTGTTGCTGGCCTAAGGTTTAGTTCAACATATAGCAATGTATATATTGACCTATTTTCCCCTCAACTTTCTGTGATTCCCTACATCTCACCTTTCTTTGAAGACAAGCCATTTGAAATACCCCTAACTTATTTCACAGCCAATAAGTCATTGAAATAATGTGTATTTTTTAGAGAAATCTTCTTATATAATTAGGCAGAAAATCTCATCTGCCATAGTTTTCAAAACAGCATAATTTCACTCTTCTCAATGCTTAATCTGTTGTAATACACAACCTTTGAGTATTTAGCTTTATCAATGACATGTACTTTAAAAATGTTTTAGAGATCCTACCAGTCTTTGAAAACATCCTTGTTCCTTGTTTCAGTTCCAGTTTTATGTATATTTTCTGCCCTGCACCTGATTATTCCAACAATTGATGGATGGCCTTGGGAATCTAATTCTGGTATTGATAGTCTTTACTGATTGTCTCCCCTCGTAGCTGATTTCTTCATTATTGTGTAAATTTAGATCATGAGCTCATGTTTAGCTAAAGAGCTGACCTTGTAAGACGCTTAGGTGTGAACGCTCGTAAGCTTCAGCAGAAAGTCGGCAAAGATTTATTTGTGTCCCTCCAATGAGTTGCCCACGAGGACACCGTTTTCTACAAGTGTTGGTCCAATACTCCCTCTAGAGGAAGGGGACTCCGAAAGGGCTGATTGGCGGCCCCCGTTCTGGGACAGGGGCAGTGGGCAGCCTGTGGCCCGGTCTGGAGCCTCTTTGCATGTGTCCCTGGGACACATCTGCCTGCGAACTTCAGTCACCTGGCAGGAAGCTACGATGCCCAGACCTATGGTTAGCTGTGCAGCAAGGTGTACTGTGAGGGCAGGTTCCACACACACTTCAAGTAAGAGGTCGGCCTGAGTGGAAAGGTGAGAGTTTGGGCAGCTGTGCAGACAAAGAAGGCGCCCTTTGGCCTGGGCCTAAATGCTTGTGACACCCCACTGGACCTGCCGTGCTCTGAGGGCCCTGCCCTGGGCCCCCTGGTCCCCTGCCCTTTGTTCAGTCACAGCACAGATGGCCACACCCACTCCTTCAGTAAGGACAGAGTTCCAACCACCCTCAGCCCCGCCCCCTCTCCGCAGGTTACCATGGACTACAGAGGCTGCATCCTGAGGCCAGGGCGTTCCGAGAATGCCAAGGGCAGACATGATGACCTTAAATGATTTCCTCTTGTGTCAGGTTTGGTAAACTTTAGGAGCTAGGAAATGGTCCACTTTACAGAAATATTCAAATTTACTGGCATTTCATATATTCTCTGCTATAACATTGTCCTGATTCTTTCTGTATATTCTTTACTTATGTTTTTGTTTTCCTTAATCAAAGTGTGTCTTTTCAATCTTTTCAATGAAGATTCTTTGGACTTACTAAATCACCTCAATTTTATACGTTTTCTGTTGTATTAAGTTCTGCTCATATCTTTATTTATCTTTTTTCTCTATTCTCATGGTTTATTGTTTTGATCTTCTGATGTCAATTAAAACACTTGGTTATTCATTTTAATAAATATTTTACTTATAAATATTTGAACTTTTGAAGATTCCAGCTTTCTTGTAAGTTTCTAAGGGTCAGGTCCTCTCCATTGTTGCTGGCCTAAGGTTTAGTTCACCATATGGCAATGTATATATTGACCTATTTTCCCCTCGACTTTCTGTGATTCCCTACATCTCACCTTTCTTTGCAGACAAGCCATTTGAAATACACTTAACTTAGTTCACAGCCAATAAGTCATTGAAATAATGTGTATTTTTTAGAGAAATCTTCTTATATAATTAGGCAGAAAATCTCACCTGCCATAGTTTTCAAAACAGCATAATTTCACTCTTCTCAATGCTTAATCTGTTGTAATACACAACCTTTGAGTATTTAGCTTTATCAATGACATGTCCTTTAAAAATGTTTTAGACATCCTACCAGTCTTTGAAAACATCCTTGTTCCTTGTTTCAGTTCCAGTTTTATGTATATATTCTGCCTTGCACCTGATTATTCCAACAATTGATGGATGGCCTTGGGAATCTAATTCTGGTATTGATAGTCTTTACTGATTGTCTCCCCTCGTAGCTGATTTCTTCATTATTGTGTAAATTTAGATCATGAGCTCATGTTTAGCTAAACAGCTGACCTTGTAAGACGCTTAGGTGTGAACGCTCGTAAGCTTAAGAAGAAAGTCGGCAAAGATTTATTTCTGTCCCTCCAATGAGTTGCCCACGAGGACACCGTTTTCCACAAGTGTTGGTCCAATACTCCCTCTAGAGGCAGGGGACTCCGACAGGGCTGATTGGCAGCCCCCGATCTGGGGCAGGGGCAGTGGGCAGCCTGTGGCCCTGGCAGGAGCCTCTCTGCATGTGTCCCTGGGACCCATCTGCCTGCGATCTTCGGTCACCTGACAGGAAGCTACGATGCCCAGACCTAGGGTTAGCTGTGCAGCGAGGTGCACTGCGCAGACAGGTTCCACACACACTTCAAGTAAGAGGTCGGCCTGAGTGGAAAGTTGAGAGTTTGGGCAGCTGTGCAGACAAAGAAGGCGCCCTTTGGCCTTCGCCTAAATGCTTGTGACTCCCCACTGGACCTGCCGGGCTCTGTGGACCCTGTCTTGGGCCCCCTGCTCCCCTGCCCTTTGTTCAGTCACAGCAGAGATGGCCACACCCACTCCCTCAGTGAGGGCAGTGTTCCAACCTCCCTCAGCCCCGCCCCCTGTCCGCAGGTTATCATGGACTACAGAGGCTGCATTCTGAGGCCAGGGCGTTCCAAGAATGCCAAGGGCAGACATGATGACCTTAAATGATTTCCTCTTGTGTCAGGTTTGGTAAACTTTAGGAGCTAGGAAATGGTCCACTTTACAGAAATGTTCAAATTTACTGGCATTTCATATATTCTCTGATATTACATTGTCCTGATTCTTTCTGTATATTCTCTCCTTATGTTTTTGTTTTCCTTAATCAAAGTGTGTCTTTTCAATCTTTTCAAAGAAGATTCTTTTGACTTACTAAATCACCTCAATATTATACGTTTTCTGTTGTATTAAGTTCTGCTCATATCTTTATTTATCTTTTTTCTATGTTCTCAGGGTTTATTGTTTTGATCTTCTAATGTCAATTAAAACACTTGGTTATTCATTTTAATAAATATTTTACTATAAAGATTTGAACTTTTGAAGATCCCAGCTTACTTGTAAGTTTCTAAGTGTCAGGTGCGCTCCATTGTTGCTGGCCGAACGTTTAGTTCAACATATAGCAAAGTATATATTGACCTATTTTCCCCTCGACTTTCTGTGATTCCCTATATCTCACTTTTCTTTGAAGACAAGCCATTTGAAATACCCTTAACTTATTTCACAGCCAATAAGTCATTGAAATAATGTGTATTTTTTAGAGAAATCTTCTTATATAATTAGGCAGAAAATCTCATCTGCCATAGTTTTCAAAACAGCATAATTTCACTCTTCTCAATGCTTAATCTGTTGTATTACACAACCTTTGAGTATATAGCTTTATCAATGATATGTACTTTAAAAATGTTTTAGAGATCCTACCAGTCTTTGAAAACATCCTTGTTCCTTGTTTCAGTTCCAGTTTTATGTATATTTTCTGCCTTGCACCTGATTATTCCAACAATTGATGGATGGCCTTGGGAATCTAATTCTGGTATTGATAGTCTTTACTGATTGTCTCCCCTCGTAGCTGATTTCTTCATTATTGTGTAAATTTAGATCATGAGCTCATGTTTAGCTAAAGAGCTGACCTTGTAAGACGCTTAGGAGTGAACGCTCGTAAGCTTCAGCAGAAAGTCGGCAAAGATTTATTTGTGTGCCTCCAATGAGTTGCCCACGAGGACACCGTTTTCTACAAGTGTTGTTCCAATACTCCCTCTAGAGGAAGGGGACTCCGAAAGGGCTGATTGGCGGCACCCGATCTGGGGCAGGGGCAGTGGGCAGCCTGTGGCCCGGGCTGGAGCCTCTTTGCATGTGTCCCTGGGACACATCTGCCTGCGAACTTCGGTCACCTGGCAGGAAGCTACGATGTCCATACCTGTGGTTAGCTGTGCAGCGAGGTGTACTGTGAGGGCAGGTTCCACACACACTTCAAGTAAGAGGTCGGCCTGAGTGGAAAGGTGAGAGTTTGGGCAGCTGTGCAGACAAAGAAGGCGCCCTTTGGCCTGGGCCTAAATGCTTGTGAAACCCCACTGGACCTGCCATGCTCAGAGGGCCCTGCCCTGGGCCCCCTGCTCCCCTGCCCTTTGTTCAGTCACAGCAGAGATGGCCACACCCACTCCTTCAGTGAGGGCAGAGTTCCAACCACCCTCAGCCCCGACCCCTCTCCGCAGGTTACCATGGACTACAGAGGCTGCATCCTGAGGCCAGGGCGTTCCGAATATGCCAAGGGCAGACATGATGACCTTAAATGATTTCCTCTTGTGTCAGGTTTGGTAAACTTTAGGAGCTAGGAAATGGTCCACTTTACAGAAATGTTCAAATTTACTGGCATTTCATATATTCTCTGCTATAACATTGTCCTGATTCTTTCTGTATGTTCTTTACTTATGTTTTTGTTTTCCTTAATCAAAGTGTGTCTTTTCAATCTTTTCAAAGAAGATTCTTTGGACTTACTAAATCACCTCCATTTTATACGTTTTCTGTTGTATTAAGTTCTGCTCATATCTTTATTTATCTTTTTTCTATGTTCTCAGGGTTTATTGTTTTGATCTTCTGATGTCAATTAAAACACTTGGTTATTCATTTTAATAAATATTTTACTTATAAAGATTTGAACTTTTGAAGATTCCAGCTAACTTGTAAGTTTCTAAGTGTCAGGTGCTCTCCATTGTTGCTGGCCTAAGGTTTAGTTCAACATATAGCAATGTATATATTGACCTATTTTCCCCTCGACTTTCTGTGATTCCCTACATCTCACCTTTCTTTGAAGACAAGCCATTTGAAATACCCCTAACTTATTTCACAGCCAATAAGTCATTGAAATAATGTGTATTTTTTAGAGAAATCTTCTTATATAATTAGGCAGAAAATCTCATCTGCCATAGTTTTCAAAACAGCATAATTTCACTCTTCTCAATGCTTAATCAGTTGTATTACACAAATTTGAGTATTTAGCTTTATCAATGACATGTACTTTAAAAATGTTTTAGAGATCCTACCAGTCTTTGAAAACATCCTTGTTCCTTGTTTCAGTTCCAGTTTTATGTATATTTTCTGCCCTGCACCTGATTATTCCAACAATTGATGGATGGCCTTGGGAATCTAATTCTGGTATTGATAGTCTTTACTGATTGTCTCCCCTCGTAGCTGATTTCTTCATTATTGTGTAAATTTAGATCATGAGCTCATGTTTAGCTAAAGAGCTGACCTTGTAAGACGCTTAGGTGTGAACGCTCGTAAGCTTCAGCAGAAAGTCGGCAAAGATTTATTTGTGTCCCTCCAATGAGTTGCCCACGAGGACACCGTTTTCTACAAGTGTTGGTCCAATACTCCCTCTAGAGGAAGGGGAGTCCGAAAGGGCTGATTGGCGGCCCCCGTTCTGGGACAGGGGCAGTGGGCAGCCTGTGGCCCGGTCTGGAGCCTCTTTGCATGTGTCCCTGGGACACATCTGCCTGCGAACTTCGGTCACCTGGCAGGAAGCTACGATGCCCAGACCTATGGTTAGCTGTGCAGCAAGGTGTACTGTGAGGGCAGGTTCCACACACACTTCAAGTAAGAGGTCGGCCTGAGTGGAAAGGTGAGAGTTTGGCCAGCTGTGCAGACAAAGAAGGCGCCCTTTGGCCTGGGCCTAAATGCTTGTGACACACCACTGGACCTGCCGTGCTCTGAGGGCCCTGCCCTGGGCCCCCTGCTCCCCTGCCCTTTGTTCAGTCACAGCACAGATGGCCACACCCACTCCTTCAGTAAGGACAGAGTTCCAACCACCCTCAGCCCCGCCCCCTCTCCGCAGGTTACCATGGACTACAGAGGCTGCATCCTGAGGCCAGGGCGTTCCGAGAATGCCAAGGGCAGACATGATGACCTTAAATGATTTCCTCTTGTGTCAGGTTTGGTAAACTTTAGGAGCTAGGAAATGGTCCACTTTACAGAAATATTCAAATTTACTGGCATTTCATATATTCTCTGCTATAACATTGTCCTGATTCTTTCTGTATATTCTTTACTTATGTTTTTGTTTTCCTTAATCAAAGTGTGTCTTTTCAATCTTTTCAAAGAAGATTCTTTGGACTTACTAAATCACCTCAATTTTATACGTTTTCTGTTGTATTAAGTTCTGCTCATATCTTTATTTATCTTTTTTGTATGTTCTCAGGGTTTATTGTTTTGATCTTCTGATGTCAATTAAAACACTTGGTTATTCATTTTAATAAATATTCTACTTATAAAGATTTTAACTTTTGAAGATTCCAGCTTACTTGAAAGTTTCTAAGGGTCAGGTCCTCTCCATTGTTGCTGGCCTAAGGTTTAGTTCACCATATAGCAATGTATATATTGACCTATTTTCCCCTCGACTTTCTGTGATTCCCTACATCTCACCTTTCTTTGCAGACAAGCCATTTGAAATACCCTTAACTTATTTCACAGCCAATAAGTCATTGAATTAATGTGTATTTTTAGAGAAATCTTCTTATATAATTAGGCAGAAAATCTCACCTGCCATAGTTTTCAAAACAGCATAATTTCACTCTTCTCAATGCTTAATCTGTTGTATTACACAACCTTTGAGTATTTAGCTTTATCAATGACATGTACTTTAAAAATGTTTTAGAGATCCTACCAGTCTTTGAAAACATCCTTGTTCCTTGTATCAGTTCCAGTTTTATGTATAATTTCTGCCTTGCACCTGATTATTCCAACAATTGATGGATGGCCTTGGGAATCAAATTCTGGTATTGATAGTTTTTGCTGATTGTCTCCCCTCGTAGCTGATTTCTTCATTATTGTGTAAATTTAGATCATGAGCTCATGTTTAGCTAAACAGCTGACCTTGTAAGACGCTTAGGTGTGAACGCTCGTAAGCTTCCGCAGAAAGTCGGCAAAGATTTATTTGTGTCCCTCCAATGAGTTGCCCACGAGGACACCGTTTTATACAAGTGTTGGTCCAATACTCCCTCTAGAGGCAGGGGACTCCGACAGGGCTGATTGGCAGCCCCCGATCTGGGGCAGGGGCAGTGGGCAGCCTGTGGCCCAGGCAGGAGCCTCTCTGCATGTGTCCCTGGGACCCATCTGCCTGCGATCTTCGGTCACCTGACAGGAAGCTACGATGCCCAGACCTAGGGTTAGCTGTGCAGCGAGGTGCACTGCGCGGACAGGTTCCACACACACTTCAAGTAAGAGGTCGGCCTGAGTGGAAAGTTGAGAGTTTGGGCAGCTGTGCAGACAAAGAAGTCGCCCTCTGGCCTTCGCCTAAATGCTTGTGACTCCCCACTGGACCTGCCGGGCTCTGTGGACCCTGCACTGGGCCCCCTGCTCCCCTGCCCTTTGTTCAGTCACAGCAGAGATGGCCACACCCACTCCCTCAGTGAGGGCAGTGTTCCAACCTCCCTCAGCCCCGCCCCCTCTCCGCAGGTTACCATGGACTACAGAGGCTGCATTCTGAGGCCAGGGCGTTCCAAGAATGCCAAGGGCAGACATGATGACCTTAAATGATTTCCTCTTGTGTCAGGTTTGGTAAACTTTAGGAGCTAGGAAATGGTCCACTTTACAGAAATGTTCAAATTTACTGGCATTTCATATATTCTCTGATATTACATTGTCCTGATTCTTTCTGTATATTCTCTCCTTATGTTTTTGTTTTCCTTAATCAAAGTGTGTCTTTTCAATCTATTCAAAGAAGATTCTTTTGACTTACTAAATCACCTCAATATTATACGTTTTCTGTTGTATTAAGTTCTGCTCATATCTTTATTTATCTTTTCTCTATGTTCTCAGGGTTTATTGTTTTGATCTTCTGATGTCAATTAAAACATTTGGTTATTCATTTTAATAAATATTTTACTATAAAGATTTGAACTTTTGAAGATCCCAGCTTACTTGTAAGTTTCTAAGTGTCAGGTGCTCTCCATTGTTGCTGGCCGAACGTTTAGTTCAACATATAGCAATGTATATATTGACCTATTTTCCCCTCGACTTTCTGTGATTCCCTATATCTCACCTTTCTTTGAAGACAAGCCATTTGAAATACCCTTAACTTATTTCACAGCCAATAAGTCATTGAAATAATGTGTATTTTTTAGAGAAATCTTCTTATATAATTAGGCAGAAAATCTCATCTGCCATAGTTTTCAAAACAGCATAATTTCACTCTTCTCAATGCTTAATCTGTTGTATTACACAACCTTTGAGTATATAGCTTTATCAATGATATGTACTTTAAAAATGTTTTAGAGATCCTACCAGTCTTTGAAAACATCCTTGTTCCTTGTTTCAGGTCCAGTTTTATGTATATATTCTGCCTTGCACCTGATTATTCCAACAATTGATGGATGGCCTTGGGAATCGAATTCTGGTATTGATAGTCTTTACTGATTGTCTCCCCTCGTAGCTGATTTCTTCATTATTGTGTAAATTTAGATCATGAGCTCATTTTTAGCTAAACAGCTGACCTTGTAAGACGCTTAGGTGTGAACGCTCGTAAGCCTCCGCAAAAAGACGGCAAAGATTTATTTTTGTCCCTCCAATGAGTTGCCCACGAGGACACCGTTTTCTACAAGTGTTGGTCCAATACTCCCTCTAGAGGAAGGGGACTCGGACAGGGCTGATTGGTGGCCCCCGATCTGGGGCAGGGGCCGTGGGCAGCCTGTGGCCCGGGCAGGAGCCTCTTTGCATGTGTCCCTGGGACACATCTGCCTGCGAACTTCGGTCACCTGGCAGGAAGCTACGATGCTCAGACCTATGGTTAGCTGTGCAGCGAGGTGTACTGTGAGGACAGGTTCCACACACACTTCAAGTAAGAGGTCGGCCTGAGTGGAAAGGTGAGAGTTTGGGCAGCTGTGCAGACAAAGAAGGCGCCCTTTGGCCTGGGCCTAAATGCTTGTGACACCCCACTGGACCTGCCGTGCTCTGAGGGCCCTGCCCTGGGCCTCCTGCTCCCCTGCCCTTTGTTCAGTTACAGCAGAGATGGCCACACCCACTCCTTCAGTGAGGGCAGAGTTCCAACCAACCTCAGCTCCGCCCCCTCTCCGCAGGTTACCATGGACTTCAGAGGCTGCATCTTTAGGCCAGGGCGTTCCGAGAATGCCAAGGGCAGACATGATGACCTTAAATGATTTCCTCTTGTGTCAGGTTTGGTAATCTTTAGGAGCTAGGAAATGGTCCACTTTACAGAAATGTTCAAATTTACTGGCATTTTATATATTCTCTGCTATAACATTGTCCTGATTCTTTCTGTATATTCTTTACTTATGTTTTTGTTTTCCTTAATCAAAGTGTGTCTTTTCAATCTTTTCAAAGAAGATTCTTTGGACTTACTAAATCACCTGAATTTTATACGTTTTCTGTTGTATTAATTTCTGCTCATATCTTTATTTATCTTTTTTCTATGTTCTCAGGGTTTATTGTTTTGATCTTCTGATGTCAATTAAAACACTTGGTTATTCATTTTAATAAATATTTTACTTATAAATATTTGAACTTTTGAAGATTCCAGCTTTCTTGTAAGTTTCTAAGGGCAGGTCCTCTCCATTGTTGCTGGCCTAAGGTTTAGTTCACCATATAGCAATGTATATATTGACCTATTTTCCCCTCGACTTTCTGTGATTCCCTACATCTCACCTTTCTTTGCAGACAAGCCATTTGAAATACCCTTAACTTATTTCACAGCCAATAAGTCATTGAAATAATGTGTATTTTTTAGAGAAATCTTCTTATATAATTAGGCAGAAAATCTCACCTGCCATAGTTTTCAAAACAGCATAATTTCACTCTTCTCAATGCTTAATCTGTTGTATTACACAACCTTTGAGTATTTAGCTTTATCAATGACATGTCCTTTAAAAATGTTTTGAGATCCTACCAGTCTTTGAAAACATCCTTGTTCCTTGTTTCAGTTCCAGTTTTATGTATATATTCTGCCTTGCACCTGATTATTCCAACAATTGATGGATGGCCTTGGGAATCTAATTCTGGTATTGATAGTCTTTACTGATTGTCTCCCCTCGTAGCTGATTTCTTCATTACTGTGTAAATTTAGATCATGAGCTCATGTTTAGCTAAACAGCTGACCTTGTAAGACGCTTAGGTGTGAACGCTCGTAAGCTTCCGCAGAAAGACGGCAAAGATTTATTTGTGTCCCTCTAATGAGTTGCCCACGAGGACACCGTTTTCTACAAGTGTTGGTCCAATACTCCCTCTAGAGGCAGGGGACTCCGACAGGGCTGATTGGCGGCCCCCGATCTGGGGCAGGGGCAGTGGGCAGCCTGTGGCCCGGGCAGGAGCCTCTTTGCATGTGTCCCTGGGACACATCTGCCTGCGAACTTCGGTCACCTGGCAGGAAGCTTCGATGCCCAGACCTATGGTTAGCTGTGCAGCGAGGTGTACTGTGAGGACAGGTTCCACACACACTTCAAGTAAGAGGTCGGCCTGAGTGGAAAGGTGAGAGTTTGGGCAGCTGTGCAGACAAAGAAGGCGCCCTTTGGCCTGGGCCTAAATGCTTGTGACACCCCACTGGACCTGCCGTGCTCTGAGGGCCCTGCCCTGGGCCCCCTGCTCCCCTGCCCTTTGTTCAGTCACAGCAGAGATGGCCACACCCACTCCTTCAGTGAGGGCAGAGTTCCAACCACCCTCAGCCCCGCCCCCTCTCCGCAGGTTACCATGGACTACAGAGGCTGCATCCTGAGGCCAGGGCGTTCCGACAATGCCAAGGGCAGACATGATGACCTTAAATGATTTCCTCTTGTGTCAGGTTTGGTAAACTTTAGGAGCTAGGAAATGGTCCACTTTACAGAAATGTTCAAATTTACTGGCATTTCTTATATTCTCTGCTATAACATTGTCCTGATTCTTTCTGTATATTCTTTACTTATGTTTTTGTTTTCCTTAATCAAAGTGTGTCTTTTCAATCTTTTCAAAGAAGATTCTTTGGACTTACTAAATCACCTGAATTTTATACGTTTTCTGTTGTATTAAGTTCTGCTCATATCTTTATTTATCTTTTTTCTATGTTCTCAGGGTTTATTGTTTTGATCTTCTGATGTCAATTAAAACACTTGGTTATTCATTTTAATAAATATTTTACTTATAAAGATTTGAACTTTTGAAGATTCCAGCTTACTTGTAAGTTTCTAAGGGTCAGGTCCTCTCCATTGTTGCTGGCCTAAGGTTTAGTTCACCATATAGCAATGTATATATTGACCTATTTTCCCCTCGACTTTCTGTGATTCCCTACATCTCACCTTTCTTTGCAGACAAGCCATTTGAAATACCCTTAACTTATTTCACAGCCAATAAGTCATTGAAATAATGTGTATTTTTAGAGAAATCTTCTTATATAATTAGGCAGAAAATCTCACCTGCCATAGTTTTCAAAACAGCATAATTTCACTCTTCTCAATGCTTAATCTGTTGTATTACACAACCTTTGAGTATTTAGCTTTATCAATGACATGTACTTTAAAAATATTTTAGAGATCCTACCAGTCTTTGAAAACATCCTTGTTCCTTGTTTCATTTCCAGTTTTATATATATATTCTGCCTTGCACCTGATTATTCCAACAATTGATGAATGGCCTTGGGAATCTAATTCTGGTATTGATAGTCTTTAATGATTGTCTCATCTCGTAGCTGATTTTTTCATTATTGTGTAAATTTAGATCATGAGCTCATGTTTAGCTAAACAGCTGAACTTGTAAGACGCTTAGGTGTGAACGCTCGTAAGCTTCAGGAGAAAGTCGGCAAAATTTATTTGTGTCCCTCCAATGAGTTGCCCACGAGGACACCGTTTTCTACAAGTGTTGGTCCAATACTCCCTCTAGAGGCAGGGGACTCCGACAGGGCTGATTGGCGGCCCCCGATCTGGGGCAAGGGCAGTGGGCAGCCTGTGGCCCGGGCAGGAGCCTCTTTGCATGTGTCCCTGGGACACATCTGCCTGCGAACTTCGGTCACCTGGCAGGAAGCTACGATGCCCAGACCTATGGTTAGCTGTGCAGCGAGGTGTACTGTGAGGACAGGTTCCACACACACTTCAAGTAAGAGGTCGGCCTGAGTGGAAAGTTGAGAATTTGGGCAGCTGTGCAGACAAAGAAGGCGCACTTTGGCCTGGGCCTAAATGCTTGTGACACCCCACTGGACCTGCCGTGCTCTGAGGGCCCTGCACTGGGCCCCCTGCCCCCCTGCCCTTTGTTCAGTCACAGCAGAGCTGGCCACACCCACTCCTTCAGTGAGGGCAGAGTTCCAACCACCCTCAGCCCCGCCCCCTCTCCGCAGGTTACCATGGACTACAGAGGCTGCATCCTGAGGCCAGGGCGTTCCGAGAATGCCAAGGGCAGACATGATGACCTTAAATGATTTCCTCTTGTGTCAGGTTTGGTAAACTTTAGGAGCTAGGAAATGGTCCACTTTACAGAAATGTTCAAATTTACTGGCATTTCATATATTCTCTGCTATAACATTGTCCTGATTCTTTCTGTATATTCTATACTTATGTTTTTGTTTTCCTTAATCAAAGTGTGTCTTTTCAATCTTTTCAAAGAAGATTCTTTGGACTTACTAAATCACCTGAATTTTATACGTTTTCTGTTGTATTAAGTTCTGCTCATATCTTTATTTATCTTTTTTCTATGTTCTCAGGGTTTATTGTTTTGATCTTCTGATGTCAATTAAAACACTTGGTTATTCATTTTAATAAATATTTTACTTATAAAGATTTGAACTTTTGAAGATTCCAGCTTACTTGTAAGTTTCTAAGGGTCAGGTCCTCTCCATTGTTGCTGGCCTAAGGTTTAGTTCACCATATAGCAATGTATATATTGACCTATTTTCCCCTCGACTTTCTGTGATTCCCTACATCTCACCTTTCTTTGCAGACAAGCCATTTGAAATACCCTTAACTTATTTCACAGCCAATAAGTCATTGAAATAATGTGTATTTTTAGAGAAATCTTCTTATATAATTAGGCAGAAAATCTCACCTGCCATAGTTTTCAAAACAGCATAATTTCACTCTTCTCAATGCTTAATCTGTTGTATTACACAACCTTTGAGTATTTAGCTTTATCAATGACATGTACTTTAAAAATATTTTAGAGATCCTACCAGTCTTTGAAAACATCCTTGTTCCTTGTTTCAGTTCCAGTTTTATATATATATATTCTGCCTTGCACCTGATTATTCCAACAATTGATGGATGGCCTTGGGAATCTAATTCTGGTATTGATAGTCTTTAATGATTGTCTCACCTCGTAGCTGATTTTTTCATTATTGTGTAAATTTAGATCATGAGCTCATGTTTAGCTAAACAGCTGAACTTGTAAGACGCTTAGGTGTGAACGCTCGTAAGCTTCAGGAGAAAGTCGGCAAAATTTATTTGTGTCCCTCCAATGAGTTGCCCACGAGGACACCGTTTTCTACAAGTGTTGGTCCAATACTCCCTCTACAGGCAGGGGACTCCGACAGGGCTGATTGGCGGCCCCCGATCTGGGGCAGGGGCAGTGGGCAGCCTGTGGCCCGGGCAGGAGCCTCTTTGCATGTGTCCCCTGGACACATCTGCCTGCAAACTTCGGTCACCTGGCAGGAAGCTACGATGCCCAGACCTATGGTTAGCTGTGCAGCGAGGTGTACTGTGATTACAGGTTCCACACACACTTCAAGTAAGAGGTCGGCCTGAGTGGAAAGGTGAGAGTTTGGGCAGCTGTGCAGACAAAGAAGGCGCCCTTTGTCCTGGGCCTAAATGCTTGTGACACCCCACTGGACCTGCCATGCTCTGAGGGCCCTGCCCTGGGCCCCCTGCTCCCCTGCCCTTTGTTCAGTCACAGCAGAGATGGCCACACCCATTCCTTCAGTGAGGGCAGAGTTCCAACCAACCTCAGCCCCGCCCCCTCTCCGCAGGTTACCATGGACTACAGAGGCTGCATCCTGAGGCCAGGGCGTTCCGAGAATGCCAAGGGCAGACATGATGACCTTAAATGATTTCCTCTTGTGTCAGGTTTGGTAAACTTTAGGAGCTAGGAAATGGTCCACTTTACAGAAATGTTCAAATTTACTGGCATTTCTTATATTCTCTGCTATATCATGGTCCTGATTCTTTCTGTATATTCTTTACTTATGTTTTTGTTTTCCTTAATCAAAGTGTGTCTTTTCAATCTTTTCAAAGAAGATTCTTTGGACTTACTAAATCACCTCAATTTTATACGTTTTCTGTTGTATTAAGTTCTGCTCATATCTTTATTTATCTTTTTTCTATGTTCTCAGGGTTTATTGTTTTGATCTTCTGATGTCAATTAAAACACTTGGTTATTCATTTTAATAAATATTTTACTTATAAAGATTTGAACTTTTGAAGATTCCAGCGTTCTTGTAAGTTTCTAAGGGTCACGTCCTCTCCATTGTTGCTGGCCTAAGGTTTAGTTCACCATATAGCAATGTATATATTGACCTATTTTCCCCTCGACTTTCTGTGATTCCCTACATCTCACCTTTCTTTGCAGACAAGCCATTTTAAATACCCTTAACTTATTTCACAGCCAATAAGTCATTGAAATAATGTGTATTTTTTAGAGAAATCTTCTTATATAATTAGGCAGAAAATCTCACCTGCCATAGTTTTCAAAACAGCATAATTTCACTCTTCTCAATGCTTAATCTGTTGTATTACACAACCTTTGAGTATTTAGCTTTATCAATAACATGTACTTTAAAAATGTTTTAGAGATCCTACCAGTCTTTGAAAACATCCTTGTTCCTTGTTTCAGTTCCAGTTTTATGTATATATTCTGCCTTGCACCTGATTATTCCAACAATTAATGGATGGCCTTGGGAATCTAATTCTGGTATTGATAGTCTTTACTGATTGTCTCCCCTCGTAGCTGATTTCTTCATTATTGTGTAAATTTAGATCATGAGCTCATGTTTAGCTAAACAGCTGACCTCGTAAGACGCTTAGGTGTGAACGCTCGTAAGCTTCCGCAGAAAGACGGCAACGATTTATTTCTGTCCCTCCAATGAGTTGCCCACGAGGACACCGTTTTCTACAAGTGTTGGTCCAATACTCCCTCTAGAGGAAGGGGACTCCGACAGGGCTGATTGGCGGCCCCCGATCTGGGGCAGGGGCAGTGGGCAGCCTGTGGCCCGGGCAGGAGCCTCTTTGCATGTGTCCCTGGGACACATCTGCCTGCGAACTTCGGTCACCTGGCAGGAAGCTACGATGCCCAGACCTATGGTTAGCTGTGCAGCGAGGTGTACTGTGAGGACAGGTTCCACACACACTTCAAGTAAGAGGTCGGCCTGAGTGGAAAGTTGAGAATTTGGGCAGCTGTGCAGACAAAGAAGGCGCCCTTTGGCCTGGGCCTAAATGCTTGTGACACCCCACTGGACCTGCCGTGCTCTGAGGGCCCTGCACTGGGCCCCCTGCTCCCCTGCCCTTTGTTCAGTCACAGCAGAGATGGCCACACCCACTCCTTCAGTGAGGGCAGAGTTCCAACCACCCTCAGCCCCGCCCCCTCTCCGCAGGTTACCATGGACTACAGAGGCTGCATCCTGAGGCCAGGGCGTTCCGAGAATGCCAAGGGCAGACATGATGACCTTAAATGATTTCCTCTTGTGTCAGGTTTGGTAAACTTTAGGAGCTAGGAAATGGTCCACTTTACAGAAATGTTCAAATTTACTGGCATTTCATATATTCTCTGCTATAACATTGTCCTGATTCTTTCTGTATATTCTATACTTATGTTTTTGTTTTCCTTAATCAAAGTGTGTCTTTTCAATCTTTTCAAAGAAGATTCTTTGGACTTACTAAATCACCTCAATTTTATACGTTTTCTGTTGTATTAAGTTCTGCTCATATCTTTATTTATCTTTTTTCTATGTTCTCAGGGTTTATTGTTTTGATCTTCTGATGTCAATTAAAACACTTGGTTATTCATTTTAATAAATATTTTACTTATAAAGATTTGAACTTTTGAAGAATCCAGCTTACTTGTAAGTTTCTAAGGGTCAGGTCCTCTCCATTGTAGCTGGCCTAAGGTTTAGTTCACCATATATCAATGTATATATTGACCTATTTTCCCCTCGACTTTCTGTGATTCCCTACATCTCACCTTTCTTTGCAGACAAGCCATTTGAAATACCCTTAACTTATTTCACAGCCAATAAGTCATTGAAATAATGTGTATTTTTTAGAGAAATCTTCTTATATAATTAGGCAGAAAATCTCACCTGCCATAGTTTTCAAAACAGCATAATTTCACTCTTCTCAATGCTTAATCTGTTGTATTACACAACCTTTGAGTATTTAGCTTTATCAATGACATGTACTTTAAAAATGTTTTAGAGAACCTACCAGTCTTTGAAAACATCCATGTTCCTTGTTTCAGTTCCAGTTTTATGTATATATTCTGCCTTGCACCTGATTATTCCAACAATTGATGGATGGCCTTGGGAATCTAATTCTGGTATTGATAGTCTTTACTGATTGTCTCCCCTCATAGCTGATTTCTTCATTATT
This sequence comes from Mesoplodon mirus, assembly GCF_964341445.2. Taxonomy (NCBI): domain Eukaryota; kingdom Metazoa; phylum Chordata; class Mammalia; order Artiodactyla; family Ziphiidae; genus Mesoplodon; species Mesoplodon mirus. Next base: position 186,494,535 of record NC_138976.1, on the reverse strand, counting down.
GTGTAAATTTAGATCATGAGCTCATGTTTAGCTAAACAGCTGACCTTGTAAGACGCTTAGGTGTGAACGCTCGTAAGCTTCCGCAGAAAGACGGCAAAGATTTATTTGTGTCCCTCCAATGAGTTGCCCACGAGGACACCGTTTTCTACAAGTGTTGGTCCAATACTACCTCTAGAGGAAGGGGACTCCGACAGGGCTGATTGGCGGCCCCCGATCTGGGGCAGGGGCAGTGGGCAGCCTGTGGCCCGGGCAGGAGCCTCTTTGCATGTGTCCCTGGGACACATCTGCCTGCGAACTTCGGTCACCTGGCAGGAAGCTACGATGCCCAGACCTATGGTTAGCTGTGCAGCGAGGTGTACTGTGAGGACAGGTTCCACACACACTTCAAGTAAGAGGTCGGCCTGAGTGGAAAGGTGAGAGTTTGGGCAGCTGTGCAGACAAAGAAGGCGCCCTTTGGCCTGGGCCTAAATGCTTGTGACACCCCACTGGACCTGCCGTGCTCTGAGGGCCCTGCACTGGGCCCCCTGCTCCCCTGCCCTTTGTTCAGTCACAGCAGAGATGGCCACACCCACTCCTTCTGTGAGGGCAGAGTTCCAACCACCCTCAGCCCCGCCCCCTCTCCGCAGGTTACCATGGACTACAGAGGCTGCATCCTGAGGCCAGGGCGTTCCGAGAATGCCAAGGCCAGACATGATGACCTTAAATGATTTCCTCTTGTGTCAGGTTTGGTAAATTTTAGGAGCTAGGAAATGGTCCACTTTACAGAAATGTTCAAATTTACTGGCATTTCATATATTCTCTGCTATAACATTGTCCTGATTCTTTCTGTATATTCTTTACTTATGTTTTTGTTTTCCTTAATCAAAGTGTGTCTTTTCAATCTTTTCAAAGAAGATTCTTTGGACTTACTAAATCACCTCAATTTTATACGTTTTCTGTTGTATTAAGTTCTGCTCATATCTTTATTTATCTTTTTTCTATGTTCTCAGGGTTTATTGTTTTGATCTTCTGATGTCAATTAAAACACTTGGTTATTCATTTTAATAAATATTTTACTTATAAAGATTTGAACTTTTGAAGATTCCAGCTTACTTGTAAGTTTCTAAGGGCAGGTCCTCTCCATTGTTGCTGGCCTAAGGTTTAGTTCACCATATAGCAATGTATATATTGACCTATTTTCCCCTCGACTTTCTGTGATTCCCTACATCTCACCTTTCTTTGCAGACAAGCCATTTGAAATACCCTTAACTTATTTCACAGCCAATAAGTCATTGAAATAATGTGTATTTTTTAGAGAAATCTTCTTATATAATTAGGCAGAAAATCTCACCTGCCATAGTTTTCAAAACAGCATAATTTCACTCTTCTCAATGCTTAATCTGTTGTATTACACAACCTTTGAGTATTTAGCTTTATCAATGACATGTCCTTTAAAAATGTTTTAGAGATCCTACCAGTCTTTGAAAACATCCTTGTTCCTTGTTTCAGTTCCAGTTTTATGTATATATTCTGCCTTGCACCTGATTATTCCAACAATTGATGGATGGCCTTGGGAATGTAATTCTGGTATTGATAGTCTTTACTGATTGTCTCCCCTCGTAGCTGATTTCTTCATTATTGTGTAAATTTAGATCATGAGCTCATGTTTAGCTAAACAGCTGACCTTGTAAGACGCTTAGGTGTGAACGCTCGTAAGCTTCCGCAGAAAGACGGCAAAGATTTATTTGTGTCCCTCCAATGAGTTGCTCACGAGGACACCGTTTTCTACAAGTGTTTGTCCAATACTCCCTCTAGAGGAAGGGGACTCCGACAGGGCTGATTGGCAGCCCCCGATCTGGGGCAGGGGCAGTGGGCAGCCTGTGGCCCGGGCAGGAGCCTCTTTGCATGTGTCCCTGGGACACATCTGCCTGCGAACTTCGGTCACCTGGCAGGAAGCTACGATGCCCAGACATATGGTTAGCTGTGCAGCGAGGTGTACTGTGAGGACAGGTTCCACACACACTTCAAGTAAGAGGTCGGCCTGAGTGGAAAGGTGAGAGTTTGGGCAGCTGTGCAGACAAAGAAGGCGCCCTTTGGCCTGGGCCAAAATGCTTGTGACACCCCACTGGACCTGCCGTGCTCTGAGGGCCCTGCCCTGGGCCCACTGCTCCCCTGCCCTTTGTTCAGTCACAGCAGAGATGGCCACACCCACTCCTTCAGTGAGGGCAGAGTTCCAACCACCCTCAGCCCCGCCCCCTCTCCGCAGGTTACCATGGACTACAGAGGCTGCATCCTGAGGCCAGGGCGTTCCAAGAATGCCAAGGGCAGACATGATGACCTTAAATGTTTTCCTCTTGTGTCAGGTTTGGTAAACTTTAGGAGCTAGGAAATGGTCCACTTTACAGAAATGTTCAAATTTACTGGCATTTCTTATATTCTCTGCTATAACATTGTCCTGATTCTTTCTGTATATTCTTTACTTATGTTTTTGTTTTCCTTAATCAAAGTGTATCTTTTCAATCTTTTCAAAGAAGATTCTTTGGACTTACTAAATCACCTCAATTTTATACGTTTTCTGTTGTATTAAGTTCTGCTCATATCTTTATTTATCTTTTTTCTATGTTCTCAGGGTTTATTGTTTTGATCTTCTGATGTCAATTAAAACACTTGGTTATTCATTTTAATAAATATTTTACTTATAAAGATTTGAACTTTTGAAGATTCCAGCTTACTTGTAAGTTTCTAAGGGTCAGGTCCTCTCCATTGTTGCTGGCCTAAGGTTTAGTTCACCATATAGCAATGTATATATTGACCTATTTTCCCCTCGACTTTCTGTGATTCCCTACATCTCACCTTTCTTTGCAGACAAGCCATTTGAAATACCCTTAACTTATTTCACAGCCAATAAGTCATTGAAATAATGTGTATTTTTAGAGAAATCTTCTTATATAATTAGGCAGAAAATCTCACCTGCCATAGTTTTCAAAACAGCATAATTTCACTCTTCTCAATGCTTAATCTGTTGTATTACACAACCTTTGAGTATTTAGCTTTATCAATGACATGTACTTTAAAAATATTTTAGAGATCCTACCAGTCTTTGAAAACATCCTTGTTCCTTGTTTCAGTTCCAGTTTTATGTATATATTCTGCCTTGCACCTGATTATTCCAACAATTAATGGATGGCCTTGGGAATCTAATTCTGGTATTGATAGTCTTTACTGATTGTCTCCCCTCGTAGCTGATTTCTTCATTATTGTGTAAATTTAGATCATGAGCTCATGTTTAGCTAAACAGCTGACCTCGTAAGACGCTTAGGTGTGAACGCTCGTAAGCTTCCGCAGAAAGACGGCAACGATTTATTTCTGTCCCTCCAATGAGTTGCCCACGAGGACACCGTTTTCTACAAGTGTTGGTCCAATACTCCCTCTAGAGGAAGGGGACTCCGACAGGGCTGATTGGCGGCCCCCGATCTGGGGCAGGGGCAGTGGGCAGCCTGTGGCCCGGGCAGGAGCCTCTTTGCATGTGTCCCTGGGACACATCTGCCTGCGAACTTCGGTCACCTGGCAGGAAGCTACGATGCCCAGACCTATGGTTAGCTGTGCAGCGAGGTGTACTGTGAGGACAGGTTCCACACACACTTCAAGTAAGAGGTCGGCCTGAGTGGAAAGTTGAGAATTTGGGCAGCTGTGCAGACAAAGAAGGCGCCCTTTGGCCTGGGCCTAAATGCTTGTGACACCCCACTGGACCTGCCGTGCTCTGAGGGCCCTGCACTGGGCCCCCTGCTCCCCTGCCCTTTGTTCAGTCACAGCAGAGATGGCCACACCCACTCCTTCAGTGAGGGCAGAGTTCCAACCACCCTCAGCCCCGCCCCCTCTCCGCAGGTTACCATGGACTACAGAGGCTGCATCCTGAGGCCAGGGCGTTCCGAGAATGCCAAGGGCAGACATGATGACCTTAAATGATTTCCTCTTGTGTCAGGTTTGGTAAACTTTAGGAGCTAGGAAATGGTCCACTTTACAGAAATGTTCAAATTTACTGGCATTTCATATATTCTCTGCTATAACATTGTCCTGATTCTTTCTGTATATTCTATACTTATGTTTTTGTTTTCCTTAATCAAAGTGTGTCTTTTCAATCTTTTCAAAGAAGATTCTTTGGACTTACTAAATCACCTCAATTTTATACGTTTTCTGTTGTATTAAGTTCTGCTCATATCTTTATTTATCTTTTTTCTATGTTCTCAGGGTTTATTGTTTTGATCTTCTGATGTCAATTAAAACACTTGGTTATTCATTTTAATAAATATTTTACTTATAAAGATTTGAACTTTTGAAGATTCCAGCTTACTTGTAAGTTTCTAAGGGCAGGTCCTCTCCATTGTTGCTGGCCTAAGGTTTAGTTCACCATATAGCAATGTATATATTGACCTATTTTCCCCTCGACTTTCTGTGATTCCCTACATCTCACCTTTCTTTGCAGACAAGCCATTTGAAATACCCTTAACTTATTTCACAGCCAATAAGTCATTGAAATAATGTGTATTTTTTAGAGAAATCTTCTTATATAATTAGGCAGAAAATCTCACCTGCCATAGTTTTCAAAACAGCATAATTTCACTCTTCTCAATGCTTAATCTGTTGTATTACACAACCTTTGAGTATTTAGCTTTATCAATGACATGTCCTTTAAAAATGTTTTAGAGATCCTACCAGTCTTTGAAAACATCCTTGTTCCTTGTTTCAGTTCCAGTTTTATGTATATATTCTGCCTTGCACCTGATTATTCCAACAATTGATGGATGGCCTTGGGAATGTAATTCTGGTATTGATAGTCTTTACTGATTGTCTCCCCTCGTAGCTGATTTCTTCATTATTGTGTAAATTTAGATCATGAGCTCATGTTTAGCTAAACAGCTGACCTTGTAAGACGCTTAGGTGTGAACGCTCGTAAGCTTCCGCAGAAAGACGGCAAAGATTTATTTGTGTCCCTCCAATGAGTTGCTCACGAGGACACCGTTTTCTACAAGTGTTTGTCCAATACTCCCTCTAGAGGAAGGGGACTCCGACAGGGCTGATTGGCAGCCCCCGATCTGGGGCAGGGGCAGTGGGCAGCCTGTGGCCCGGGCAGGAGCCTCTTTGCATGTGTCCCTGGGACACATCTGCCTGCGAACTTCGGTCACCTGGCAGGAAGCTACGATGCCCAGACATATGGTTAGCTGTGCAGCGAGGTGTACTGTGAGGACAGGTTCCACACACACTTCAAGTAAGAGGTCGGCCTGAGTGGAAAGGTGAGAGTTTGGGCAGCTGTGCAGACAAAGAAGGCGCCCTTTGGCCTGGGCCAAAATGCTTGTGACACCCCACTGGACCTGCCGTGCTCTGAGGGCCCTGCCCTGGGCCCACTGCTCCCCTGCCCTTTGTTCAGTCACAGCAGAGATGGCCACACCCACTCCTTCAGTGAGGGCAGAGTTCCAACCACCCTCAGCCCCGCCCCCTCTCCGCAGGTTACCATGGACTACAGAGGCTGCATCCTGAGGCCAGGGCGTTCCAAGAATGCCAAGGGCAGACATGATGACCTTAAATGTTTTCCTCTTGTGTCAGGTTTGGTAAACTTTAGGAGCTAGGAAATGGTCCACTTTACAGAAATGTTCAAATTTACTGGCATTTCTTATATTCTCTGCTATAACATTGTCCTGATTCTTTCTGTATATTCTTTACTTATGTTTTTGTTTTCCTTAATCAAAGTGTATCTTTTCAATCTTTTCAAAGAAGATTCTTTGGACTTACTAAATCACCTCAATTTTATACGTTTTCTGTTGTATTAAGTTCTGCTCATATCTTTATTTATCTTTTTTCTATGTTCTCAGGGTTTATTGTTTTGATCTTCTGATGTCAATTAAAACACTTGGTTATTCATTTTAATAAATATTTTACTTATAAAGATTTGAACTTTTGAAGATTCCAGCTTACTTGTAAGTTTCTAAGGGTCAGGTCCTCTCCATTGTTGCTGGCCTAAGGTTTAGTTCACCATATAGCAATGTATATATTGACCTATTTTCCCCTCGACTTTCTGTGATTCCCTACATCTCACCTTTCTTTGCAGACAAGCCATTTGAAATACCCTTAACTTATTTCACAGCCAATAAGTCATTGAAATAATGTGTATTTTTAGAGAAATCTTCTTATATAATTAGGCAGAAAATCTCACCTGCCATAGTTTTCAAAACAGCATAATTTCACTCTTCTCAATGCTTAATCTGTTGTATTACACAACCTTTGAGTATTTAGCTTTATCAATGACATGTACTTTAAAAATATTTTAGAGATCCTACCAGTCTTTGAAAACATCCTTGTTCCTTGTTTCAGTTCCAGTTTTATGTATATATTCTGCCTTGCACCTGATTATTCCAACAATTAATGGATGGCCTTGGGAATCTAATTCTGGTATTGATAGTCTTTACTGATTGTCTCCCCTCGTAGCTGATTTCTTCATTATTGTGTAAATTTAGATCATGAGCTCATGTTTAGCTAAACAGCTGACCTCGTAAGACGCTTAGGTGTGAACGCTCGTAAGCTTCCGCAGAAAGACGGCAACGATTTATTTCTGTCCCTCCAATGAGTTGCCCACGAGGACACCGTTTTCTACAAGTGTTGGTCCAATACTCCCTCTAGAGGAAGGGGACTCCGACAGGGCTGATTGGCGGCCCCCGATCTGGGGCAGGGGCAGTGGGCAGCCTGTGGCCCGGGCAGGAGCCTCTTTGCATGTGTCCCTGGGACACATCTGCCTGCGAACTTCGGTCACCTGGCAGGAAGCTACGATGCCCAGACCTATGGTTAGCTGTGCAGCGAGGTGTACTGTGAGGACAGGTTCCACACACACTTCAAGTAAGAGGTCGGCCTGAGTGGAAAGTTGAGAATTTGGGCAGCTGTGCAGACAAAGAAGGCGCCCTTTGGCCTGGGCCTAAATGCTTGTGACACCCCACTGGACCTGCCGTGCTCTGAGGGCCCTGCACTGGGCCCCCTGCTCCCCTGCCCTTTGTTCAGTCACAGCAGAGATGGCCACACCCACTCCTTCAGTGAGGGCAGAGTTCCAACCACCCTCAGCCCCGCCCCCTCTCCGCAGGTTACCATGGACTACAGAGGCTGCATCCTGAGGCCAGGGCGTTCCGAGAATGCCAAGGGCAGACATGATGACCTTAAATGATTTCCTCTTGTGTCAGGTTTGGTAAACTTTAGGAGCTAGGAAATGGTCCACTTTACAGAAATGTTCAAATTTACTGGCATTTCATATATTCTCTGCTATAACATTGTCCTGATTCTTTCTGTATATTCTATACTTATGTTTTTGTTTTCCTTAATCAAAGTGTGTCTTTTCAATCTTTTCAAAGAAGATTCTTTGGACTTACTAAATCACCTCAATTTTATACGTTTTCTGTTGTATTAAGTTCTGCTCATATCTTTATTTATCTTTTTTCTATGTTCTCAGGGTTTATTGTTTTGATCTTCTGATGTCAATTAAAACACTTGGTTATTCATTTTAATAAATATTTTACTTATAAAGATTTGAACTTTTGAAGATTCCAGCTTACTTGTAAGTTTCTAAGGGCAGGTCCTCTCCATTGTTGCTGGCCTAAGGTTTAGTTCACCATATAGCAATGTATATATTGACCTATTTTCCCCTCGACTTTCTGTGATTCCCTACATCTCACCTTTCTTTGCAGACAAGCCATTTGAAATACCCTTAACTTATTTCACAGCCAATAAGTCATTGAAATAATGTGTATTTTTTAGAGAAATCTTCTTATATAATTAGGCAGAAAATCTCACCTGCCATAGTTTTCAAAACAGCATAATTTCACTCTTCTCAATGCTTAATCTGTTGTATTACACAACCTTTGAGTATTTAGCTTTATCAATGACATGTCCTTTAAAAATGTTTTAGAGATCCTACCAGTCTTTGAAAACATCCTTGTTCCTTGTTTCAGTTCCAGTTTTATGTATATATTCTGCCTTGCACCTGATTATTCCAACAATTGATGGATGGCCTTGGGAATGTAATTCTGGTATTGATAGTCTTTACTGATTGTCTCCCCTCGTAGCTGATTTCTTCATTATTGTGTAAATTTAGATCATGAGCTCATGTTTAGCTAAACAGCTGACCTTGTAAGACGCTTAGGTGTGAACGCTCGTAAGCTTCCGCAGAAAGACGGCAAAGATTTATTTGTGTCCCTCCAATGAGTTGCTCACGAGGACACCGTTTTCTACAAGTGTTTGTCCAATACTCCCTCTAGAGGAAGGGGACTCCGACAGGGCTGATTGGCAGCCCCCGATCTGGGGCAGGGGCAGTGGGCAGCCTGTGGCCCGGGCAGGAGCCTCTTTGCATGTGTCCCTGGGACACATCTGCCTGCGAACTTCGGTCACCTGGCAGGAAGCTACGATGCCCAGACATATGGTTAGCTGTGCAGCGAGGTGTACTGTGAGGACAGGTTCCACACACACTTCAAGTAAGAGGTCGGCCTGAGTGGAAAGGTGAGAGTTTGGGCAGCTGTGCAGACAAAGAAGGCGCCCTTTGGCCTGGGCCAAAATGCTTGTGACACCCCACTGGACCTGCCGTGCTCTGAGGGCCCTGCCCTGGGCCCACTGCTCCCCTGCCCTTTGTTCAGTCACAGCAGAGATGGCCACACCCACTCCTTCAGTGAGGGCAGAGTTCCAACCACCCTCAGCCCCGCCCCCTCTCCGCAGGTTACCATGGACTACAGAGGCTGCATCCTGAGGCCAGGGCGTTCCAAGAATGCCAAGGGCAGACATGATGACCTTAAATGTTTTCCTCTTGTGTCAGGTTTGGTAAACTTTAGGAGCTAGGAAATGGTCCACTTTACAGAAATGTTCAAATTTACTGGCATTTCTTATATTCTCTGCTATAACATTGTCCTGATTCTTTCTGTATATTCTTTACTTATGTTTTTGTTTTCCTTAATCAAAGTGTATCTTTTCAATCTTTTCAAAGAAGATTCTTTGGACTTACTAAATCACCTCAATTTTATACGTTTTCTGTTGTATTAAGTTCTGCTCATATCTTTATTTATCTTTTTTCTATGTTCTCAGGGTTTATTGTTTTGATCTTCTGATGTCAATTAAAACACTTGGTTATTCATTTTAATAAATATTTTACTTATAAAGATTTGAACTTTTGAAGATTCCAGCTTACTTGTAAGTTTCTAAGGGTCAGGTCCTCTCCATTGTTGCTGGCCTAAGGTTTAGTTCACCATATAGCAATGTATATATTGACCTATTTTCCCCTCGACTTTCTGTGATTCCCTACATCTCACCTTTCTTTGCAGACAAGCCATTTGAAATACCCTTAACTTATTTCACAGCCAATAAGTCATTGAAATAATGTGTATTTTTAGAGAAATCTTCTTATATAATTAGGCAGAAAATCTCACCTGCCATAGTTTTCAAAACAGCATAATTTCACTCTTCTCAATGCTTAATCTGTTGTATTACACAACCTTTGAGTATTTAGCTTTATCAATGACATGTACTTTAAAAATATTTTAGAGATCCTACCAGTCTTTGAAAACATCCTTGTTCCTTGTTTCAGTTCCAGTTTTATGTATATATTCTGCCTTGCACCTGATTATTCCAACAATTAATGGATGGCCTTGGGAATCTAATTCTGGTATTGATAGTCTTTACTGATTGTCTCCCCTCGTAGCTGATTTCTTCATTATTGTGTAAATTTAGATCATGAGCTCATGTTTAGCTAAACAGCTGACCTCGTAAGACGCTTAGGTGTGAACGCTCGTAAGCTTCCGCAGAAAGACGGCAACGATTTATTTCTGTCCCTCCAATGAGTTGCCCACGAGGACACCGTTTTCTACAAGTGTTGGTCCAATACTCCCTCTAGAGGAAGGGGACTCCGACAGGGCTGATTGGCGGCCCCCGATCTGGGGCAGGGGCAGTGGGCAGCCTGTGGCCCGGGCAGGAGCCTCTTTGCATGTGTCCCTGGGACACATCTGCCTGCGAACTTCGGTCACCTGGCAGGAAGCTACGATGCCCAGACCTATGGTTAGCTGTGCAGCGAGGTGTACTGTGAGGACAGGTTCCACACACACTTCAAGTAAGAGGTCGGCCTGAGTGGAAAGTTGAGAATTTGGGCAGCTGTGCAGACAAAGAAGGCGCCCTTTGGCCTGGGCCTAAATGCTTGTGACACCCCACTGGACCTGCCGTGCTCTGAGGGCCCTGCACTGGGCCCCCTGCTCCCCTGCCCTTTGTTCAGTCACAGCAGAGATGGCCACACCCACTCCTTCAGTGAGGGCAGAGTTCCAACCACCCTCAGCCCCGCCCCCTCTCCGCAGGTTACCATGGACTACAGAGGCTGCATCCTGAGGCCAGGGCGTTCCGAGAATGCCAAGGGCAGACATGATGACCTTAAATGATTTCCTCTTGTGTCAGGTTTGGTAAACTTTAGGAGCTAGGAAATGGTCCACTTTACAGAAATGTTCAAATTTACTGGCATTTCATATATTCTCTGCTATAACATTGTCCTGATTCTTTCTGTATATTCTATACTTATGTTTTTGTTTTCCTTAATCAAAGTGTGTCTTTTCAATCTTTTCAAAGAAGATTCTTTGGACTTACTAAATCACCTCAATTTTATACGTTTTCTGTTGTATTAAGTTCTGCTCATATCTTTATTTATCTTTTTTCTATGTTCTCAGGGTTTATTGTTTTGATCTTCTGATGTCAATTAAAACACTTGGTTATTCATTTTAATAAATATTTTACTTATAAAGATTTGAACTTTTGAAGAATCCAGCTTACTTGTAAGTTTCTAAGGGTCAGGTCCTCTCCATTGTAGCTGGCCTAAGGTTTAGTTCACCATATATCAATGTATATATTGACCTATTTTCCCCTCGACTTTCTGTGATTCCCTACATCTCACCTTTCTTTGCAGACAAGCCATTTGAAATACCCTTAACTTATTTCACAGCCAATAAGTCATTGAAATAATGTGTATTTTTTAGAGAAATCTTCTTATATAATTAGGCAGAAAATCTCACCTGCCATAGTTTTCAAAACAGCATAATTTCACTCTTCTCAATGCTTAATCTGTTGTATTACACAACCTTTGAGTATTTAGCTTTATCAATGACATGTACTTTAAAAATGTTTTAGAGAACCTACCAGTCTTTGAAAACATCCATGTTCCTTGTTTCAGTTCCAGTTTTATGTATATATTCTGCCTTGCACCTGATTATTCCAACAATTGATGGATGGCCTTGGGAATCTAATTCTGGTATTGATAGTCTTTACTGATTGTCTCCCCTCATAGCTGATTTCTTCATTATTGTGTAAATTTAGATCATGAGCTCATGTTTAGCTAAACAGCTGACCTTGTAAGACGCTTAGGTGTGAACGCTCGTAAGCTTCCGCAGAAAGACGGCAAAGATTTATTTGTGTCCCTCCAATGAGTTGCCCACGAGGACACCGTTATCTACAAGTGTTGGTCCAATACTACCTCTAGAGGAAGGGGACTCCGACAGGGCTGATTGGCGGCCCCCGATCTGGGGCAGGGGCAGTGGGCAGCCTGTGGCCCGGGCAGGAGCCTCTTTGCATGTGTCCCTGGGACACATCTGCCTGCGAACTTCGGTCACCTGGCAGGAAGCTACGATGCCCAGACCTATGGTTAGCTGTGCAGCGAGGTGTACTGTGAGGACAGGTTCCACACACACTTCAAGTAAGAGGTCGGCCTGAGTGGAAAGGTGAGAGTTTGGGCAGCTGTGCAGACAAAGAAGGCGCCCTTTGGCCTGGGCCTAAATGCTTGTGACACCCCACTGGACCTGCCGTGCTCTGAGGGCCCTGCACTGGGCCCCCTGCTCCCCTGCCCTTTGTTCAGTCACAGCAGAGATGGCCACACCCACTCCTTCTGTGAGGGCAGAGTTCCAACCACCCTCAGCCCCGCCCCCTCTCCGCAGGTTACCATGGACTACAGAGGCTGCATCCTGAGGCCAGGGCGTTCCGAGAATGCCAAGGCCAGACATGATGACCTTAAATGATTTCCTCTTGTGTCAGGTTTGGTAAATTTTAGGAGCTAGGAAATGGTCCACTTTACAGAAATGTTCAAATTTACTGGCATTTCATATATTCTCTGCTATAACATTGTCCTGATTCTTTCTGTATATTCTTTACTTATGTTTTTGTTTTCCTTAATCAAAGTGTGTCTTTTCAATCTTTTCAAAGAAGATTCTTTGGACTTACTAAATCACCTCAATTTTATACGTTTTCTGTTGTATTAAGTTCTGCTCATATCTTTATTTATCTTTTTTCTATGTTCTCAGGGTTTATTGTTTTGATCTTCTGATGTCAATTAAAACACTTGGTTATTCATTTTAATAAATATTTTACTTATAAAGATTTGAACTTTTGAAGATTCCAGCTTACTTGTAAGTTTCTAAGGGCAGGTCCTCTCCATTGTTGCTGGCCTAAGGTTTAGTTCACCATATAGCAATGTATATATTGACCTATTTTCCCCTCGACTTTCTGTGATTCCCTACATCTCACCTTTCTTTGCAGACAAGCCATTTGAAATACCCTTAACTTATTTCACAGCCAATAAGTCATTGAAATAATGTGTATTTTTTAGAGAAATCTTCTTATATAATTAGGCAGAAAATCTCACCTGCCATAGTTTTCAAAACAGCATAATTTCACTCTTCTCAATGCTTAATCTGTTGTATTACACAACCTTTGAGTATTTAGCTTTATCAATGACATGTCCTTTAAAAATGTTTTAGAGATCCTACCAGTCTTTGAAAACATCCTTGTTCCTTGTTTCAGTTCCAGTTTTATGTATATATTCTGCCTTGCACCTGATTATTCCAACAATTGATGGATGGCCTTGGGAATGTAATTCTGGTATTGATAGTCTTTACTGATTGTCTCCCCTCGTAGCTGATTTCTTCATTATTGTGTAAATTTAGATCATGAGCTCATGTTTAGCTAAACAGCTGACCTTGTAAGACGCTTAGGTGTGAACGCTCGTAAGCTTCCGCAGAAAGACGGCAAAGATTTATTTGTGTCCCTCCAATGAGTTGCTCACGAGGACACCGTTTTCTACAAGTGTTTGTCCAATACTCCCTCTAGAGGAAGGGGACTCCGACAGGGCTGATTGGCAGCCCCCGATCTGGGGCAGGGGCAGTGGGCAGCCTGTGGCCCGGGCAGGAGCCTCTTTGCATGTGTCCCTGGGACACATCTGCCTGCGAACTTCGGTCACCTGGCAGGAAGCTACGATGCCCAGACATATGGTTAGCTGTGCAGCGAGGTGTACTGTGAGGACAGGTTCCACACACACTTCAAGTAAGAGGTCGGCCTGAGTGGAAAGGTGAGAGTTTGGGCAGCTGTGCAGACAAAGAAGGCGCCCTTTGGCCTGGGCCAAAATGCTTGTGACACCCCACTGGACCTGCCGTGCTCTGAGGGCCCTGCCCTGGGCCCACTGCTCCCCTGCCCTTTGTTCAGTCACAGCAGAGATGGCCACACCCACTCCTTCAGTGAGGGCAGAGTTCCAACCACCCTCAGCCCCGCCCCCTCTCCGCAGGTTACCATGGACTACAGAGGCTGCATCCTGAGGCCAGGGCGTTCCAAGAATGCCAAGGGCAGACATGATGACCTTAAATGTTTTCCTCTTGTGTCAGGTTTGGTAAACTTTAGGAGCTAGGAAATGGTCCACTTTACAGAAATGTTCAAATTTACTGGCATTTCTTATATTCTCTGCTATAACATTGTCCTGATTCTTTCTGTATATTCTTTACTTATGTTTTTGTTTTCCTTAATCAAAGTGTATCTTTTCAATCTTTTCAAAGAAGATTCTTTGGACTTACTAAATCACCTCAATTTTATACGTTTTCTGTTGTATTAAGTTCTGCTCATATCTTTATTTATCTTTTTTCTATGTTCTCAGGGTTTATTGTTTTGATCTTCTGATGTCAATTAAAACACTTGGTTATTCATTTTAATAAATATTTTACTTATAAAGATTTGAACTTTTGAAGATTCCAGCTTACTTGTAAGTTTCTAAGGGTCAGGTCCTCTCCATTGTTGCTGGCCTAAGGTTTAGTTCACCATATAGCAATGTATATATTGACCTATTTTCCCCTCGACTTTCTGTGATTCCCTACATCTCACCTTTCTTTGCAGACAAGCCATTTGAAATACCCTTAACTTATTTCACAGCCAATAAGTCATTGAAATAATGTGTATTTTTAGAGAAATCTTCTTATATAATTAGGCAGAAAATCTCACCTGCCATAGTTTTCAAAACAGCATAATTTCACTCTTCTCAATGCTTAATCTGTTGTATTACACAACCTTTGAGTATTTAGCTTTATCAATGACATGTACTTTAAAAATATTTTAGAGATCCTACCAGTCTTTGAAAACATCCTTGTTCCTTGTTTCATTTCCAGTTTTATATATATATTCTGCCTTGCACCTGATTATTCCAACAATTGATGGATGGCCTTGGGAATCTAATTCTGGTATTGATAGTCTTTAATGATTGTCTCCCCTCGTAGCTGATTTCTTCATTATTGTGTAAATTTAGATCATGAGCTCATGTTTAGCTAAACAGCTGAACTTGTAAGACGCTTAGGTGTGAACGCTCGTAAGCTTCAGGAGAAAGTCGGCAAAATTTATGTGTGTCCCTCCAATGAGTTGCCCACGAGGACACCGTTTTCTACAAGTGTTGGTCCAATACTCCCTCTAGAGGCAGGGGACTCCGACAGGGCTGATTGGCGGACCCCGATATGGGGCAGGGGCAGTGGGCAGCCTGTGGCCCGGGCAGGAGCCTCTTTGCATGTGTCCCTTGGACACATCTGCCTGCAAACTTCGGTCACCTGGCAGGAAGCTACGATGCCCAGACCTATGGTTAGCTGTGCAGCGAGGTGTACTGTAAGGACAGGTTCCACACACACTTCAAGTAAGAGGTCGGCCTGAGTGGAAAGGTGAGAGTTTGGGCAGCTGTGCAGACAAAGAAGGCGCCCTTTGTCCTGGGCCTAAATGCTTGTGACACCCCACTGGACCTGCCATGCTCTGAGGGCCCTGCCCTGGGCCCCCTGCTCCCCTGCCCTTTGTTCAGTCACAGCAGAGATGGCCACACCCACTCCTTCAGTGAGGGCAGAGTTCCAACCAACCTCAGCCCCGCCCCCTCTCCGCAGGTTACCATGGACTACAGAGGCTGCATCCTGAGGCCAGGGCGTTCCGAGAATGCCAAGGGCAGACATGATGACCTTAAATGATTTCCTCTTGTGTCAGGTTTGGTAAACTTTAGGAGCTAGGAAATGGTCCACTTTACAGAAATGTTCAAATTTACTGGCATTTCTTATATTCTCTGCTATATCATGGTCCTGATTCTTTCTGTATATTCTTTACTTATGTTTTTGTTTTCCTTAATCAAAGTGTGTCTTTTCAATCTTTTCAAAGAAGATTCTTTGGACTTACTAAATCACCTCAATTTTATACGTTTTCTGTTGTATTAAGTTCTGCTCATATATTTATTTATCTTTTTTCTATGTTCTCAGGGTTTATTGTTTTGATCTTCTGATGTCAATTAAAACACTTGGTTATTCATTTTAATAAATATTTTACTTATAAAGATTTGAACTTTTGAAGATTCCAGCGTTCTTGTAAGTTTCTAAGGGTCAGGTCCTCTCCATTGTTGCTGGCCTAAGGTTTAGTTCACCATATAGCAATGTATATATTGACCTATTTTCCCCTCGACTTTCTGTGATTCCCTACATCTCACCTTTCTTTGCAGACAAGCCATTTTAAATACCCTTAACTTATTTCACAGCCAATAAGTCATTGAAATAATGTGTATTTTTTAGAGAAATCTTCTTATATAATTAGGCAGAAAATCTCACCTGCCATAGTTTTCAAAACAGCATAATTTCACTCTTCTCAATGCTTAATCTGTTGTATTACACAACCTTTGAGTATTTAGCTTTATCAATAACATGTACTTTAAAAATGTTTTAGAGATCCTACCAGTCTTTGAAAACATCCTTGTTCCTTGTTTCAGTTCCAGTTTTATGTATATATTCTGCCTTGCACCTGATTATTCCAACAATTAATGGATGGCCTTGGGAATATAATTCTGGTATTGATAGTCTTTACTGATTGTCTCCCCTCGTAGCTGATTTCTTCATTATTGTGTAAATTTAGATCATGAGCTCATGTTTAGCTAAACAGCTGACCTTGTAAGACGCTTAGGTGTGAACGCTCGTAAGCTTCCGCAGAAAGACGGCAACGATTTATTTCTGTCCCTCCAATGAGTTGCCCACGAGGACACCGTTTTCTACAAGTGTTGGTCCAATACTCCCTCTAGAGGAAGGGGACTCCGACAGGGCTGATTGGCGGCCCCCGATCTGGGGCAGGGGCAGTGGGCAGCCTGTGGCCCGGGCAGGAGCCTCTTTGCATGTGTCCCTGGGACACATCTGCCTGCGAACTTCGGTCACCTGGCAGGAAGCTACGATGCCCAGACCTATGGTTAGCTGTGCAGCGAGGTGTACTGTGAGGACAGGTTCCACACACACTTCAAGTAAGAGGTCGGCCTGAGTGGAAAGTTGAGAATTTGGGCAGCTGTGCAGACAAAGAAGGCGCCCTTTGGCCTGGGCCTAAATGCTTGTGACACCCCACTGGACCTGCCGTGCTCTGAGGGCCCTGCACTGGGCCCCCTGCTCCCCTGCCCTTTGTTCAGTCACAGCAGAGATGGCCACACCCACTCCTTCAGTGAGGGCAGAGTTCCAACCACCCTCAGCCCCGCCCCCTCTCCGCAGGTTACCATGGACTACAGAGGCTGCATCCTGAGGCCAGGGCGTTCTGAGAATGCCAAGGGCAGACATGATGACCTTAAATGATTTCCTCTTGTGTCAGGTTTGGTAAACTTTAGGAGCTAGGAAATGGTCCACTTTACAGAAATGTTCAAATTTACTGGCATTTCATATATTCTCTGCTATAACATTGTCCTGATTCTTTCTGTATATTCTATACTTATGTTTTTGTTTTCCTTAATCAAAGTGTGTCTTTTCAATCTTTTCAAAGAAGATTCTTTGGACTTACTAAATCACCTCAATTTTATACGTTTTCTGTTGTATTAAGTTCTGCTCATATCTTTATTTATCTTTTTTCTATGTTCTCAGGGTTTATTGTTTTGATCTTCTGATGTCAATTAAAACACTTGGTTATTCATTTTAATAAATATTTTACTTATAAAGATTTGAACTTTTGAAGAATCCAGCTTACTTGTAAGTTTCTAAGGGTCAGGTCCTCTCCATTGTTGCTGGCCTAAGGTTTAGTTCACCATATATCAATGTATATATTGACCTATTTTCCCCTCGACTTTCTGTGATTCCCTACATCTCACCTTTCTTTGCAGACAAGCCATTTGAAATACCCTTAACTTATTTCACAGCCAATAAGTCATTGAAATAATGTGTATTTTTTAGAGAAATCTTCTTATATAATTAGGCAGAAAATCTCACCTGCCATAGTTTTCAAAACAGCATAATTTCACTCTTCTCAATGCTTAATCTGTTGTATTACACAACCTTTGAGTATTTAGCTTTATCAATGACATGTACTTTAAAAATGTTTTAGAGATCCTACCAGTCTTTGAAAACATCCATGTTCCTTGTTTCAGTTCCAGTTTTATGTATATATTCTGCCTTGCACCTGATTATTCCAACAATTGATGGATGGCCTTGTGAATCTAATTCTGGTATTGATAGTCTTTACTGATTGTCTCCCCTCGTAGCTGATTTCTTCATTATTGTGTAAATTTAGATCATGAGCTCATGTTTAGCTAAACAGCTGACCTTGTAAGACGCTTAGGTGTGAACGCTCGTAAGCTTCCGCAGAAAGACGGCAAAGATTTATTTGTGTCCCTCCAATGAGTTGCCCACGAGGACACCGTTTTCTACAAGTGTTGGTCCAATACTCCCTCTAGAGGAAGGGGACTCCGACAGGGCTGATTGGCGGCCCCCGATCTGGGGCAGGGGCAGTGGGCAGCCTGTGGCCCGGGCAGGAGCCTCTTTGCATGTGTCCCTGGGACACATCTGCCTGCGAACTTCGGTCACCTGGCAGGAAGCTACGATGCCCAGACCTATGGTTAGCTGTGCAGCGAGGTGTACTGTGAGGACAGGTTCCACACACACTTCAAGTAAGAGGTCGGCCTGAGTGGAAAGGTGAGAGTTTGGGCAGCTGTGCAGACAAAGAAGGCGCCCTTTGGCCTGGGCCTAAATGCTTGTGACACCCCACTGGACCTGCCGTGCTCTGAGGGCCCTGCACTGGGCCCCCTGCTCCCCTGCCCTTTGTTCAGTCACAGCAGAGATGGCCACACCCACTCCTTCTGTGAGGGCAGAGTTCCAACCACCCTCAGCCCCGCCCCCTCTCCGCAGGTTACCATGGACTACAGAGGCTGCATCCTGAGGCCAGGGCGTTCCGAGAATGCCAAGGGCAGACATGATGACCTTAAATGATTTCCTCTTGTGTCAGGTTTGGTAAACTTTAGGAGCTAGGAAATGGTCCACTTTACAGAAATGTTCAAATTTACTGGCATTTCATATATTCTCTGCTATAACATTGTCCTGATTCTTTCTGTATATTCTATACTTATGTTTTTGTTTTCCTTAATCAAAGTGTGTCTTTTCAATCTTTTCAAAGAAGATTCTTTGGACTTACTAAATCACCTCAATTTTATACGTTTTCTGTTGTATTAAGTTCTGCTCATGTCTTTATTTATCTTTTTTCTATGTTCTCAGGGTTTATTGTTTTGATCTTCTGATGTCAATTAAAACACTTGGTTATTCATTTTAATAAATATTTTACTTATAAAGATTTGAACTTTTGAAGATTCCAGCTTACTTGTAAGTTTCTAAGGGCAGGTCCTCTCCATTGTTGCTGGCCTAAGGTTTAGTTCACCATATAGCAATGTATATATTGACCTATTTTCCCCTCGACTTTCTGTGATTCCCTACATCTCACCTTTCTTTGCAGACAAGCCATTTGAAATACCCTTAACTTATTTCACAGCCAATAAGTCATTGAAATAATGTGTATTTTTTAGAGAAATCTTCTTATATAATTAGGCAGAAAATCTCACCTGCCATAGTTTTCAAAACAGCATAATTTCACTCTTCTCAATGCTTAATCTGTTGTATTACACAACCTTTGAGTATTTAGCTTTATCAATGACATGTACTTTAAAAATGTTTTAGAGATCCTACCAGTCTTTGAAAACATCCTTGTTCCTTGTTTCAGTTCCAGTTTTATGTATATATTCTGCCTTGCACCTGATTATTCCAACAATTGATGGATGGCCTTGGGAATCTAATTCTGGTATTGATAGTCTTTACTGATTGTCTCCCCTCGTAGCTGATATCTTCATTATTGTGTAAATTTAGATCATGAGCTCATGTTTAGCTAAACAGCTGACCTTGTAAGACGCTTAGGTGTGAACGCTCGTAAGCTTCCGCAGAAAGACGGCAGCGATTTATTTCTGTCCCTCCAATGAGTTGCCCACGAGGACACCGTTTTCTACAAGTGTTAGTCCAATACTCCCTCTAGAGGAAGGGGACTCCGACAGGGCTGATTGGCGGCCCCCGATCTGGGGCAGGGGCAGTGGGCAGCCTGTGGCCCGGGCAGGAGCCTCTTTGCATGTGTCCCTGGGACACATCTGCCTGCGAACTTCGGTCACCTGGCAGGAAGCTACGATGCCCAGACCTATGGTTAGCTGTGCAGCGAGGTGTACTGTGAGGACAGGTTCCACACACACTTCAAGTAAGAGGTCGGCCTGAGTGGAAAGTTGAGAATTTGGGCAGCTGTGCAGACAAAGAAGGCGCCCTTTGGCATGGGCCTAAATGCTTGTGACACCCCACTGGACCTGCCGTGCTCTGAGGGCCCTGCACTGGGCCCCCTGCTCCCCTGCCCTTTGTTCAGTCACAGCAGAGATGGCCACACCCACTCCTTCAGTGAGGGCAGAGTTCCAACCACCCTCAGCCCTGCCCCCTCTCCGCAGGTTACCATGGACTACAGAGGCTGCATCCTGAGGCCAGGGCGTTCCGAGAATGCCAAGGGCAGACATGATGACCTTAAATGATTTCCTCTTGTGTCAGGTTTGGTAAACTTTAGGAGCTAGGAAATGGTCCACTTTACAGAAATGTTCAAATTTACTGGCATTTCATATATTCTCTGCTATAACATTGTCCTGATTCTTTCTGTATATTCTATACTTATGTTTTTGTTTTCCTTAATCAAAGTGTATCTTTTCAATCTTTTCAAAGAAGATTCTTTGGACTTACTAAATCACCTGAATTTTATACGTTTTCTGTTGTATTAAGTTCTGCTCATATCTTTATTTATCTTTTTTCTATGTTCTCAGGGTTTATTGTTTTGATCTTCTGATGTCAATTAAAACACTTGGTTATTCATTTTAATAAATATTTTACTTATAAAGATTTGAACTTTTGAAGATTCCAGCTTACTTGTAAGTTTCTAAGGGTCAGGTCCTCTCCATTGTTGCTGGCCTAAGGTTTAGTTCACCATATAGCAATGTATATATTGACCTATTTTCCCCTCGACTTTCTGTGATTCCCTACATCTCACCTTTCTTTGCAGACAAGCCATTTGAAATACCCTTAACTTATTTCACAGCCAATAAGTCATTGAAATAATGTGTATTTTTTAGAGAAATCTTCTTATATAATTAGGCAGAAAATCTCACCTGCCATAGTTTTCAAAACAGCATAATTTCACTCTTCTCAATGCTTAATCTGTTGTATTACACAACCTTTGAGTATTTAGCTTTATCAATGACAAGTACTTTAAAAATGTTTTAGAGATCCTACCAGTCTTTGAAAACATCCTTGTTCCTTGTTTCAGTTCCAGTTTTATGTATATATTCTGCCTTGCACCTGATTATTCCAACAATTGATGGATGGCCTTGGGAATCTAATTCTGGTATTGATAGTCTTTACTGATTGTCTCCCCTCGTAGCTGATTTCTTCATTATTGTGTAAATTTAGATCATGAGCTCATGTTTAGCTAAACAGCTGACCTTGTAAGACGCTTAGGTGTGAACGCTCTCGTAAGCTTCCGCAGAAAGACGGCAAAGATTTATTTGTGTCCCTCCAATGAGTTGCCCACGAGGACACCGTTTTCTACAAGTGTTGGTCCAATACTCCCTCTAGAGGCAGGGGACTCCGACAGGGCTGATTGGCGGCCCCCGATCTGGGGCAGGGGCAGTGGGCAGCCTGTGGCCCGGGCAGGAGCCTCTTTGCATGTGTCCCTGGGACACATCTGCCTGCGAACTTCGGTCACCTGGCAGGAAGCTACGATGCCCAGACCTATGGTTAGCTGTGCAGCGAGGTGTACTGTGAGGACAGGTTCCACACACACTTCAAGTAAGAGGTCGGCCTGAGTGGAAAGGTGAGTTTGGGCAGCTGTGCAGACAAAGAAGGCGCCGTTTAGCCTGGGTCTAAATGCTTGTGACACCCCACTGGACCTGCCATGCTCTGAGGGCCCTGCCCTGGGCCCCCTGCTCCCCCGCCCTTTGTTCAGTCACAGCAGAGATGGCCACACCCACTCCTTCAGTGAGGGCAGAGTTCCAACCACCCTCAGCCCCGCCCCCTCTCCGCAGGTTACCATGGACTACAGAGGCTGCATCCTGAGGCCAGGGCGTTCCGAGAATGCCAAGGGCAGACATGATGACCTTAAATGATTTCCTCTTGTGTCAGGTTTGGTAAACTTTAGGAGCTAGGAAATGGTCCACTTTACAGAAATGTTCAAATTTACTGGCATTTCTTATATTCTCTGCTATATCATGGTCCTGATTCTTTCTGTATATTCTTTACTTATGTTTTTGTTTTCCTTAATCAAAGTGTGTCTTTTCAATCTTTTCAAAGAAGATTCTTTGGACTTACTAAATCACCTCAATTTTATACGTTTTCTGTTGTATTAAGTTCTGCTCATATCTTTATTTATCTTTTTTCTATGTTCTCAGGGTTTATTGTTTTGATCTTCTGATGTCAATTAAAACACTTGGTTATTCATTTTAATAAATATTTTACTTATAAACATTTGAACTATTGAAGATTCCAGCTTACTTGTAAGTTTCTAAGGGTCAGGTCCTCTCCATTGTTGCTGGCCTAAGGTTTAGTTCACCATATAGCAATGTATATATTGACCTATTTTCCCCTCGACTTTCTGTGATTCCCTACATCTCACCTTTCTTTGCAGACAAGCCATTTGAAATACCCTTAACTTATTTCACAGCCAATAAGTCATTGAAATAATGTGTATTTTTTAGAGAAATCTTCTTATATAATTAGGCAGAAAATCTCACCTGCCATAGTTTTCAAAACAGCATAATTTCACTCTTCTCAATGCTTAATCTGTTGTATTACACAACCTTTGAGTATTTAGCTTTATCAATGACAAGTACTTTAAAAATGTTTTAGAGATCCTACCAATCTTTGAAAACATCCTTGTTCCTTGTTTCAGTTCCAGTTTTATGTATATATTCTGCCTTGCACCTGATTATTCCAACAATTGATGGATGGCCTTGGGAATCTAATTCTGGTATTGATAGTCTTTACTGATTGTCTCCCCTCGTAGCTGATTTCTTCATTATTGTGTAAATTTAGATCATGAGCTCATGTTTAGCTAAACAGCTGACCTTGTAAGACGCTTAGGTGTGAACGCTCGTAAGCTTCCGCAGAAAGACGACAAAGATTTATTTCTGTCCCTCTAATGAGTTGCCCACGAGGACACCGTTTTCTACAAGTGTTGGTCCAATACTCCCTCTAGAGGAAGGGGACTCCGACAGGGCTGATTGGCGGCACCCGATCTGGGGCAGGGGCAGTGGGCAGACTGTGGCCCGGGCAGGAGCCTCTTTGCATGTGTCCCTGGGACACATCTGCCTGCGAAGTTCGGTCACCTGGCAGGAAGCTACGATGCCCAGACCTATGGTTAGCTGTGCAGCGAGGTGTACTGTGAGGACAGGTTCCACACACACTTCAAGTAAGAGGTCGGCCTGAGTGGAAAGGTGAGAGTTTGGGCAGCTGTGCAGACAAAGAAGGCGCCCTTTGGCCTGGGCCAAAATGCTTGTGACACCCCACTGGACCTGCCGTGCTCTGAGGGCCCAGCCCTGGGCCCCCTGCTCCCCTGCCCTTTGTTCAGTCACAGCAGAGATGGCCACACCCACTCCTTCAGTGAGGGCAGAGTTCCAACCACCCTCAGCCCCGCCCCCTCTCCGCAGGTTACCATGGACTACAGAGGCTGCATCCTGAGGCCAGGGCGTTCCGAGAATGCCAAGGGCAGACATGATGACCTTAAATGATTTCCTCTTGTGTCAGGTTTGGTAAACTTTAGGAGCTAGGAAATGGTCCACTTTACAGAAATGTTCAAATTTACTGGCATTTCTTATATTCTCTACTATAACATTGTCCTGATTCTTTCTGTATATTCTTTACATATGTTTTTGTTTTCCTTAATCAAAGTGTGTCTTTTCAATCTTTTCAAAGAAGATTCTTTGGACTTACTAAATCACCTGAATTTTATCCGTTTTCTGTTGTATTAAGTTCTGCTCATATCTTTATTTATCTTTTTTCTATGTTCTCAGGGTTTATTGTTTGGATCTTCTGATGTCAATTAAAACACTTGGTTATTCATTTTAATAAATATTTTACTTATAAAGATTTGAACTTTTGAAGATTCCAGCTTACTTGTAAGTTTCTAAGGGTCAGGTCCTCTCCATTGTTGCTGGCCTAAGGTTTAGTTCACCATATAGCAATGTATATATTGACCTATTTTCCCCTCGACTTTCTGTGATTCCCTACATCTCACCTTTCTTTGCAGACAAGCCATTTGAAATACCCTTAACTTATTTCACAGCCAATAAGTCATTGAAATAATGTGTATTTTTAGAGAAATCTTCTTATATAATTAGGCAGAAAATCTCACCTGCCATAGTTTTCAAAAGAGCATAATTTCACTCTTCTCAATGCTTAATCTGTTGTATTACACAACCTTTGAGTATTTAGCTTTATCAATGACATGTACTTTAAAAAGGTTTTAGAGATCCTACCAGTCTTTGAAAACATCCTTGTTCCTTGTTTCAGTTCCAGTT
Organism: Mesoplodon mirus; assembly: GCF_964341445.2. Classification (NCBI taxonomy): domain Eukaryota; kingdom Metazoa; phylum Chordata; class Mammalia; order Artiodactyla; family Ziphiidae; genus Mesoplodon; species Mesoplodon mirus. The sequence continues at coordinate 186,470,369 of NC_138976.1, read as the reverse complement.
TTATGTATATATTCTGCCTTGCACCTGATTATTCCAACAATTGATGGATGGCCTTGGGAATCTAATTCTGGTATTGATACTCTTTACTGATTGTCTCCCCTCGTAGTTGATTTTTTCATTATTGTGTAAATTTAGATCATGATCTCATGTTTAGCTAAACAGCTGACCTTGTAAGACGCTTAGGTGTGTACGCTCGCAAGCTTCAGGAGAAAGTCGGCAAAATTTATTTGTGTCCCTCCAATGAGTTGCCCACGAGGACACCGTTTTCTACAAGTGTTGGTCCAATAATCCCTCTAGAGGCAGGGGACTCCGACAGGGCTGATTGGCGGCCCCTGATCTGGGGCAGGGGCAGTGGGCAGCCTGTGGCCCGGGCAGGAGCCTCTTTGCATGTGTCCCTGGGACACATCTGCCTGCAAACTTCGGTCACCTGGCAGGAAGCTACGATGCCCAGACCTATGGTTAGCTGTGCAGCGAGGTGTACTGTGAGGACAGGTTCCACACACACTTCAAGTAAGAGGTCGGCCTGAGTGGAAAGGTGAGAGTTTGGGCAGCTGTGCAGACAAAGAAGGCGCCCTTTGTCCTGGGCCTAAATGCTTGTGACACCCCACTGGACCTGCCATGCTCTGAGGGCCCTGCCCTGGGCCCCCTGCTCCCCTGCCCTTTGTTCAGTCACAGCAGAGATGGCCACACCCACTCCTTCAGTGAGGGCAGAGTTCCAACCAACCTCAGCCCCGCCCCCTCTCCGCAGGTTACCATGGACTACAGAGGCTGCATCCTGAGGCCAGGGCGTTCCGAGAATGCCAAGGGCAGACATGATGACCTTAAATGATTTCCTCTTGTGTCAGGTTTGGTAAACTTTAGGAGCTAGGAAATGGTCCACTTTACAGAAATGTTCAAATTTACTGGCATTTCTTATATTCTCTGCTATATCATGGTCCTGATTCTTTCTGTATATTCTTTACTTATGTTTTTGTTTTCCTTAATCAAAGTGTGTCTTTTCAATCTTTTCAAAGAAGATTCTTTGGACTTACTAAATCACCTCAATTTTATACGTTTTCTGTTGTATTAAGTTCTGCTCATATCTTTATTTATCTTTTTTCTATGTTCTCAGGGTTTATTGTTTTGATCTTCTGATGTCAATTAAAACACTTGGTTATTCATTTTAATAAATATTTTACTTATATAGATTTGAACTTTTGAAGATTCCAGCGTTCTTGTAAGTTTCTAAGGGTCAGGTCCTCTCCATTGTTGCTGGCCTAAGGTTTAGTTCACCATATAGCAATGTATATATTGACCTATTTTCCCCTCGACTTTCTGTGATTCCCTACATCTCACCTTTCTTTGCAGACAAGCCATTTTAAATACCCTTAACTTATTTCACAGCCAATAAGTCATTGAAATAATGTGTATTTTTTAGAGAAATCTTCTTATATAATTAGGCAGAAAATCTCACCTGCCATAGTTTTCAAAACAGCATAATTTCACTCTTCTCAATGCTTAATCTGTTGTATTACACAACCTTTGAGTATTTAGCTTTATCAATAACATGTACTTTAAAAATGTTTTAGAGATCCTACCAGTCTTTGAAAACATCCTTGTTCCTTGTTTCAGTTCCAGTTTTATGTATATATTCGGCCTTGCACCTGATTATTCCAACAATTGATGGATGGCCTTGGGAATCTAATTCTGGTATTGATAGTCTTTACTGATTGTCTCCCCTCGTAGCTGATTTCTTCATTATTGTGTAAATTTAGATCATGAGCTCATGTTTAGCTAAACAGCTGACCTTGTAAGACGCTTAGGTGTGAACGCTCGTAAGCTTCCGCAGAAAGACGGCAACGATTTATTTCTGTCCCTACAATGAGTTGCCCACGAGGACACCGTTTTCTACAAGTGTTGGTCCAATACTCCCTCTAGAGGAAGGGGACTCCGACAGGGCTGATTGGCGGCCCCCGATCTGGGGCAGGGGCAGTGGGCAGCCTGTGGCCCGGGCAGGAGCCTCTTTGCATGTGTCCCTGGGACACATCTGCCTGCGAACTTCGGTCACCTGGCAGGAAGCTACGATGCCCAGACCTATGGTTAGCTGTGCAGCGAGGTGTACTGTGAGGACAGGTTCCACACACACTTCAAGTAAGAGGTCGGCCTGAGTGGAAAGTTGAGAATTTGGGCAGCTGTGCAGACAAAGAAGGCGCCCTTTGGCCTGGGCCTAAATGCTTGTGACACCCCACTGGACCTGCCGTGCTCTGAGGGCCCTGCCCTGGGCCCCCTGCTCCCCTGCCCTTTGTTCAGTCACAGCAGAGATGGCCACACCCACTCCTTCAGTGAGGGCAGAGTTCCAACCACCCTCAGCCCCGCCCCCTCTCCGCAGGTTACCATGGACTACAGAGGCTGCATCCTGAGGCCAGGGCGTTCCGAGAATGCCAAGGGCAGACATGATGACCTTAAATGATTTCCTCTTGTGTCAGGTTTGGTAAACTTTAGGAGCTAGGAAATGGTCCACTTTACAGAAATGTTCAAATTTACTGGCATTTCATATATTCTCTGCTATAACATTGTCCTGATTCTTTCTGTATATTCTATACTTATGTTTTTGTTTTCCTTAATCAAAGTGTGTCTTTTCAATCTTTTCAAAGAAGATTCTTTGGACTTACTAAATCACCTCAATTTTATACGTTTTCTGTTGTATTAAGTTCTGCTCATATCTTTATTTATCTTTTTTCTATGTTCTCAGGGTTTATTGTTTTGATCTTCTGATGTCAATTAAAACACTTGGTTATTCATTTTAATAAATATTTTACTTATAAAGATTTGAACTTTTGAAGATTCCAGCTTACTTGTAAGTTTCTAAGGGTCAGGTCCTCTCCATTGTTGCTGGCCTAAGGTTTAGTTCACCATATATCAATGTATATATTGACCTATTTTCCCCTCGACTTTCTGTGATTCCCTACATCTCACCTTTCTTTGCAGACAAGCCATTTGAAATACCCTTAACTTATTTCACAGCCAATAAGTCATTGAAATAATGTGTATTTTTTAGAGAAATCTTCTTATATAATTAGGCAGAAAATCTCACCTGCCATAGTTTTCAAAACAGCATAATTTCACTCTTCTCAATGCTTAATCTGTTGTATTACACAACCTTTGAGTATTTAGCTTTATCAATGACATGTACTTTAAAAATGTTTTAGAGATCCTACCAGTCTTTGAAAACATCCTTGTTCCTTGTTTCAGTTCCAGTTTTATGTATATATTCTGCCTTGCACCTGATTATTCCAACAATTGATGGATGGCCTTGGGAATCTAATTCTGGTATTGATAGTCTTTACTGATTGTCTCCCCTCGTAGCTGATTTCTTCATTATTGTGTAAATTTAGATCATGAGCTCATGTTTAGCTAAACAGCTGACCTTGTAAGACGCTTAGGTGTGAACGCTCGTAAGCTTCCGCAGAAAGACGGCAAAGATTTATTTGTGTCCCTCCAATGAGTTGCCCACGAGGACACCGTTTTCTACAAGTGTTGGTCCAATACTCCCTCTAGAGGAAGGGGACTCCGACAGGGCTGATTGGCGGCCCCCGATCTGGGGCAGGGGCAGTGGGCAGCCTGTGGCCCGGGCAGGAGCCTCTTTGCATGTGTCCCTGGGACACATCTGCCTGCGAACTTCGGTCACCTGGCAGGAAGCTACGATGCCCAGACCTATGGTTAGCTGTGCAGCGAGGTGTACTGTGAGGACAGGTTCCACACACACTTCAAGTAAGAGGTCGGCCTGAGTGGAATGTTGAGAGTTTGGGCAGCTGTGCAGACAAAGAAGGCGCCCTTTGGCCTGGGCCTAAATGCTTGTGACACCCCACTGGACCTGCCGTGCTCTGAGGGCCCTGCCCTGGGCCCCCTGCTCCCCTGCCCTTTGTTCAGTCACAGCAGAGATGGCCACACCCACTCCTTCTGTGAGGGCAGAGTTCCAACCACCCTCAGCCCCGCCCCCTCTCCGCAGGTTACCATGGACTACAGAGGCTGCATCCTGAGGCCAGGGCGTTCCGAGAATGCCAAGGGCAGACATGATGACCTTAAATGATTTCCTCTTGTGTCAGGTTTGGTAAACTTTAGGAGCTAGGAAATGGTCCACTTTACAGAAATGTTCAAAATTACTGGCATTTCATATATTCTCTGCTATAACATTGTCCTGATTCTTTCTGTATATTCTATACTTATGTTTTTGTTTTCCTTAATCAAAGTGTGTCTTTTCAATCTTTTCAAAGAAGATTCTTTGGACTTACTAAATCACCTCAATTTTATACGTTTTCTGTTGTATTAAGTTCTGCTCATATCTTTATTTATCTTTTTTCTATGTTCTCAGGGTTTATTGTTTTGATCTTCTGATGTCAATTAAAACACTTGGTTATTCATTTTAATAAATATTTTACTTATAAAGATTTGAACTTTTGAAGATTCCAGCTTACTTGTAAGTTTCTAAGGGCAGGTCCTCTCCATTGTTGCTGGCCTAAGGTTTAGTTCACCATATAGCAATGTATATATTGACCTATTTTCCCCTCGACTTTCTGTGATTCCCTACATCTCACCTTTCTTTGCAGACAAGCCATTTGAAATACCCTTAACTTATTTCACAGCCAATAAGTCATTGAAATAATGTGTATTTTTTAGAGAAATCTTCTTATATAATTAGGCAGAAAATCTCACCTGCCATAGTTTTCAAAACAGCATAATTTCACTCTTCTCAATGCTTAATCTGTTGTATTACACAACCTTTGAGTATTTAGCTTTATCAATAACATGTACTTTAAAAATGTTTTAGAGATCCTACCAGTCTTTGAAAACATCCTTGTTCCTTGTTTCAGTTCCAGTTTTATGTATATATTCTGCCTTGCACCTGATTATTCCAACAATTGATGGATGGCCTTGGGAATCTAATTCTGGTATTGATAGTCTTTACTGATTGTCTCCCCTCGTAGCTGATTTCTTCATTATTGTGTAAATTTAGATCATGAGCTCATGTTTAGCTAAACAGCTGACCTTGTAAGACGCTTAGGTGTGAACGCTCGTAAGCTTCCGCAGAAAGACGGCAACGATTTATTTCTGTCCCTCCAATGAGTTGCCCACGAGGACACCGTTTTCTACAAGTGTTAGTCCAATACTCCCTCTAGAGGAAGGGGACTCCGACAGGGCTGATTGGCGGCCCCCGATCTGGGGCAGGGGCAGTGGGCAGCCTGTGGCCCGGGCAGGAGCCTCTTTGCATGTGTCCCTGGGACACATCTGCCTGCGAACTTCGGTCACCTGGCAGGAAGCTACGATGCCCAGACCTATGGTTAGCTGTGCAGCGAGGTGTACTGTGAGGACAGGTTCCACACACACTTCAACTAAGAGGTCGGCCTGAGTGGAAAGTTGAGAATTTGGGCAGCTGTGCAGACAAAGAAGGCGCCCTTTGGCCTGGGCCTAAATGCTTGTGACACCCCACTGGACCTGCCGTGCTCTGAGGGCCCTGCACTGGGCCCCCTGCTCCCCTGCCCTTTGTTCAGTCACAGCAGAGATGGCCACACCCACTCCTTCAGTGAGGGCAGAGTTCCAACCACCCTCAGCCCCGCCCCCTCTCCGCAGGTTACCATGGACTACAGAGGCTGCATCCTGAGGCCAGGGCGTTCCGAGAATGCCAAGGGCAGACATGATGACCTTAAATGATTTCCTCTTGTGTCAGGTTTGGTAAACTTTAGGAGCTAGGAAATGGTCCACTTTACAGAAATGTTCAAATTTACTGGCATTTCATATATTCTCTGCTATAACATTGTCCTGATTCTTTCTGTATATTCTTTACTTATGTTTTTGTTTTCCTTAATCAAAGTGTGTCTTTTCAATCTTTTCAAAGAAGATTCTTTGGACTTACTAAATCACCTGAATTTTATACGTTTTCTGTTGTATTAAGTTCTGCTCATATCTTTATTTATCTTTTTTCTATGTTCTCAGGGTTTATTGTTTTGATCTTCTGATGTCAATTAAAACACTTGGTTATTCATTTTAATAAATATTTTACTTATAAAAATTTGAACTTTTGAAGAATCCAGCTTACTTGTAAGTTTCTAAGGGTCAGGTCCTCTCCATTGTTGCTGGCCTAAGGTTTAGTTCACCATATAGCAATGTATATATTGACCTATTTTCCCCTCGACTTTCTGTGATTCCCTACATCTCACCTTTCTTTGCAGACAAGCCATTTGAAATACCCTTAACTTATTTCACAGCCAATAAGTCATTGAAATAATGTGTATTTTTTAGAGAAATCTTCTTATATAATTAGGCAGAAAATCTCACCTGCCATAGTTTTCAAAACAGCATAATTTCACTCTTCTCAATGCTTAATCTGTTGTATTACACAACCTTTGAGTATTTAGCTTTATCAATGACATGTACTTTAAAAATGTTTTAGAGATCCTACCAGTCTTTGAAAACATCCTTGTTCCTTGTTTCAGTTCCAGTTTTATGTATATATTCTGCCTTGCACCTGATTATTCCAACAATTGATGGATGGCCTTGGGAATCTAATTCTGGTATTGATAGTCTTTACTGATTGTCTCCCCTCGTAGCTGATTTCTTCATTATTGTGTAAATTTAGATCATGTGCTCATGTTTAGCTAAACAGCTGACCTTGTAAGACGCGTAGGTGTGAACGCTCGTAAGCTTCCGCAGAAAGACGGCAAAGATTTATTTGTGTCCCTCCAATGAGTTGCCCACGAGGACACCGTTTTCTACAAGTGTTGGTCCAATACTCCCTCTAGAGGCAGGGGACTCCGACAGGGCTGATTGGCGGCCACAGATCCGGGGCAGGGGCAGTGGGCAGCCTGTGGCCCGGGCAGGAGCCTCTTTGCATGTGTCCCTGGGACACATCTGCCTGCGAACTTCGGTCACCTGGCAGGAAGCTACGATGCCCAGTCCTATGGTTAGCTGTGCAGCGAGGTGTACTGTGAGGACAGGTTCCACACACACTTCAAGTAAGAGGTCGGCCTGAGTGGAAAGGTGAGTTTGGGCAGCTGTGCAGACAAAGAAGGCGCCCTTTAGCCTGGGTCTAAATGCTTGTGACACCCCACTGGACCTGCCATGCTCTGAGGGCCCTGCCCTGGGCCCCCTGCTCCCCCGCCCTTTGTTCAGTCACAGCAGAGATGGCCACACCCACTCCTTCAGTGAGGGCAGAGTTCCAACCACCCTCAGCCCCGCCCCCTCTCCGCAGGTTACCATGGACTACAGAGGCTGCATCCTGAGGCCAGGGCGTTCCGAGAATGCCAAGGGCAGACATGATGACCTTAAATGATTTCCTCTTGTGTCAGGTTTGGTAAACTTTAGGAGCTAGGAAATGGTCCACTTTACAGAAATGTTCAAATTTACTGGCATTTCTTATATTCTCTGCTATATCATGGTCCTGATTCTTTCTGTATATTCTTTACTTATGTTTTTGTTTTCCTTAATCAAAGTGTGTCTTTTCAATCTTTTCAAAGAAGATTCTTTGGACTTACTAAATCACCTCAATTTTATACGTTTTCTGTTGTATTAAGTTCTGCTCATATCTTTATTTATCTTTTTTCTATGTTCTCAGGGTTTATTGTTTTGATCTTCTGATGTCAATTAAAACACTTGGTTATTCATTTTAATAAATATTTTACTTATAAAGATTTGAACTTTTGAAGATTCCAGCTTACTTGTAAGTTTCTAAGGGTCAGGTCCTCTCCATTGTTGCTGGCCTAAGGTTTAGTTCACCATATAGCAATGTATATATTGACCTATTTTCCCCTCGACTTTCTGTGATTCCCTACATCTCACCTTTCTTGGCAGACAAGCCATTTGAAATACCCTTAACTTATTTCACAGCCAATAAGTCATTGAAATAATGTGTATTTTTTACAGAAATCTTCTTATATAATTAGGCAGAAAATCTCACCTGCCATAGTTTTCAAAACAGCATAATTTCACTCTTCTCAATGCTTAATCTGTTGTATTACACAACCTTTGAGTATTTAGCTTTATCAATGACATGTCCTTTAAAAATGTTTTAGAGATCCTACCAGTCTTTGAAAACATCCTTGTTCCTTGTTTCAGTTCCAGTTTTATGTATATATTCTGCCTTGCACCTGATTATTCCAACAATTGATGGATGGCCTTGGGAATCTAATTCTGGTATTGATAGTCTTTACTGATTGTCTCCCCTCGTAGCTGATTTCTTCATTATTGTGTAAATTTAGATCATGAGCTCATGTTTAGCTAAACAGCTGACCTTGTAAGACGCTTAGGTGTGAACGCTCGTAAGCTTCCGCAGAAAGACGGCAAAGATTTATTTCTGTCCCTCTAATGAGTTGCCCACGAGGACACCGTTTTCTACAAGTGTTGGTCCAATACTCCCTCTAGAGGAAGGGGACTCCGACAGGGCTGATTGGCGGCACCCGATCTGGGGCAGGGGCAGTGGGCAGCCTGTTGCCCGGGCAGGAGCCTCTTTGCATGTGTCCCTGGGACACATCTGCCTGCGAACTTCGGTCACCTGGCAGGAAGCTACGATGCCCAGACCTATGGTTAGCTGTGCAGCGAGGTGTACTGTGAGGACAGGTTCCACACACACTTCAAGTAAGAGGTCGGCCTGAGTGGAAAGGTGAGAGTTTGGGCAGCTGTGCAGACAAAGAAGGCGCCCTTTGGCCTGGGCCTAAATGCTTGTGACACCCCACTGGACCTGCCGTGCTCTGAGGGCCCTGCCCTGGGCCCCCTGCTCCCCTGCCCTTTGTTCAGTCACAGCAGAGATGGCCACACCCACTCCTTCAGTGAGGGCAGAGTTCCAACCACCTTCAGCCCCGCCCCCTCTCCGCAGGTTACCATGGACTACAGAGGCTGCATCCTGAGGCCAGGGCGTTCCGAGAATGCCAAGGGCAGACATGATGACCTTAAATGATTTCCTCTTGTGTCAGGTTTGGTAAACTTTAGGAGCTAGGAAATGGTCCACTTTACAGAAATGTTCAAATTTACTGGCATTTCTTATATTCTCTACTATAACATTGTCCTGATTCTTTCTGTATATTCTTTACTTATGTTTTTGTTTTCCTTAATCAAAGTGTGTCTTTTCAATCTTTTCAAAGAAGATTCTTTGGACTTACTAAATCACCTGAATTTTATACGTTTTCTGTTGTATTAAGTTCTGCTCATATCTTTATTTATCTTTTTTCTATGTTCTCAGGGTTTATTGTTTTGATCTTCTGATGTCAATTAAAACACTTGGTTATTCATTTTAATAAATATTTTACTTATAAATATTTGAACTTTTGAAGATTCCAGCTTACTTGTAAGTTTCTAAGGGTCAGGTCCTCTCCATTGTTGCTGGCCTAAGGTTTAGTTCACCATATAGCAATGTATATATTGACCTATTTTCCCCTCGACTTTCTGTGATTCCCTACATCTCACCTTTCTTTGCAGACAAGCCATTTGAAATACCCTTAACTTATTTCACAGCCAATAAGTCATTGAAATAATGTGTATTTTTAGAGAAATCTTCTTATATAATTAGGCAGAAAATCTCACCTGCCATAGTTTTCAAAAGAGCATAATTTCACTCTTCTCAATGCTTAATCTGTTGTATTACACAACATTTGAGTAGTTATCTTTATCAATGACATGTACTTTAAAAAGGTTTTAGAGATCCTACTAGTCTTTGAAAACATCCTTGTTCCTTGTTTCAGTTCCAGTTTTATGTATATATTCTGCCTTGCACCTGATTATTCCAACAATTGATGGATGGCCTTGGGAATCTAATTCTGGTATTGATACTCTTTACTGATTGTCTCCCCTCGTAGTTGATTTTTTCATTATTGTGTAAATTTAGATCATGATCTCATGTTTAGCTAAACAGCTGACCTTGTAAGACGCTTAGGTGTGTACGCTCGCAAGCTTCAGGAGAAAGTCGGCAAAATTTATTTGTGTCCCTCCAATGAGTTGCCCACGAGGACACCGTTTTCTACAAGTGTTGGTCCAATAATCCCTCTAGAGGCAGGGGACTCCGACAGGGCTGATTGGCGGCCCCTGATCTGGGGCAGGGGCAGTGGGCAGCCTGTGGCCCGGGCAGGAGCCTCTTTGCATGTGTCCCTGGGACACATCTGCCTGCGAACTTCGGTCACCTGGCAGGAAGCTACGATGCCCAGACCTATGGTTAGCTGTGCAGCGAGGTGTACTGTGAGGACAGGTTCCACACACACTTCAAGTAAGAGGTCGGCCTGAGTGGAAAGGTGAGAGTTTGGGCAGCTGTGCAGACAAAGAAGGCGCCCTTTGGCCTGGGCCTAAATGCTTGTGACACCCCACTGGACCTGCCGTGCTCTGAGGGCCCTGCACTGGGCCCCCTGCTCCCCTGCCCTTTGTTCAGTCACAGCAGAGATGGCCACACCCACTCCTTCAGTGAGGGCAGAGTTCCAACCACCCTCAGCCCCGCCCCCTCTCCGCAGGTTACCATGGACTACAGAGGCTGCATCCTGAGGCCAGGGGGTTCCGAGAATGCCAAGGGCAGACATGATGACCTTAAATGATTTCCTCTTGTGTCAGGTTTGGTAAACTTTAGGAGCTAGGAAATGGTCCACTTTACAGAAATGTTCAAATTTACTGGCATTTCATATATTCTCTGCTATAACATTGTCCTGATTCTTTCTGTATATTCTATACTTATGTTTTTGTTTTCCTTAATCAAAGTGTGTCTTTTCAATCTTTTCAAAGAAGATTCTTTGGACTTACTAAATCACCTCAATTTTATACGTTTTCTGTTGTATTAAGTTCTGCTCATATCTTTATTTATCTTTTTTCTATGTTCTCAGGGTTTATTGTTTTGATCTTCTGATGTCAATTAAAACACTTGGTTATTCATTTTAATAAATATTTTACTTATAAAGATTTGAACTTTTGAAGATTCCAGCTTACTTGTAAGTTTCTAAGGGTCAGGTCCTCTCCATTGTTGCTGGCCTAAGGTTTAGTTCACCATATAGCAATGTATATATTGACCTATTTTCCCCTCGACTTTCTGTGATTCCCTACATCTCACCTTTCTTTGCAGACAAGCCATTTGAAATACCCTTAACTTATTTCACAGCCAATAAGTCATTGAAATAATGTGTATTTTTAGAGAAATCTTCTTATATAATTAGGCAGAAAATCTCACCTGCCATAGTTTTCAAAACAGCATAATTTCACTCTTCTCAATGCTTAATCTGTTGTATTACACAACCTTTGAGTATTTAGCTTTATCAATGACATGTACTTTAAAAAGGTTTTAGAGATCCTACTAGTCTTTGAAAACATCCTTGTTCCTTGTTTCAGTTCCAGTTTTATGTATATATTCTGCCTTGCACCTGATTATTCCAACAAATGATGGATGGCCTTGGGAATCTAATTCTGGTATTGATAGTCTTTAATGATTGTCTCCCCTCGTAGCTGATTTCTTCATTATTGTGTAAATTTAGATCATGATCTCATGTTTAGCTAAACAGCTGACCTTGTAAGACGCTTAGGTGTGTACGCTCGCAAGCTTCAGGAGAAAGTCGGCAAAATTTATTTGTGTCCCTCCAATGAGTTGCCCACGAGGACACCGTTTTCTACAAGTGTTGGTCCAATAATCCCTCTAGAGGCAGGGGACTCCGACAGGGCTGATTGGCGGCCCCTGATCTGGGGCAGGGGCAGTGGGCAGCCTGTGGCCCAGGCAGGAGCCTCTTTGCATGTGTCCCTGGGACACATCTGCCTGCGAACTTCGGTCACCTGGCAGGAAGCTACGATGCCCAGACCTATGGTTAGCTGTGCAGCGAGGTGTACTGTGAGGACAGGTTCCACACACACTTCAAGTAAGAGGTCGGCCTGAGTGGAAAGGTGAGAGTTTGGGCAGCTGTGCAGACAAAGAAGGCGCCCTTTGGCCTGGGCCAAAATGCTTGTGACACCCCACTGGACCTGCCGTGCTCTGAGGGCCCTGCCCTGGGCCCCCTGCTCCCCTGCCCTTTGTTCAGTCACAGCAGAGATGGCCACACCCACTCCTTCTGTGAGGGCAGAGTTCCAACCACCCTCAGCCCCGCCCCCTCTCCGCAGGTTACCATGGACTACAGAGGCTGCATCCTGAGGCCAGGGGTTTCCGAGAATGCCAAGGGCAGACATGATGACCTTAAATGATTTCCTCTTGTGTCAGGTTTGGTAAACTTTAGGAGCTAGGAAATGGTCCACTTTACAGAAATGTTCAAATTTACTGGCATTTCATATATTCTCTGCTATAACATTGTCCTGATTCTTTCTGTATATTCTATACTTATGTTTTTGTTTTCCTTAATCAAAGTGTGTCTTTTCAATCTTTTCAAAGAAGATTCTTTGGACTTACTAAATCACCTCAATTTTATACGTTTTCTTTTGTATTAAGTTCTGCTCATATCTTTATTTATCTTTTTTCTATGTTCTCAGGGTTTATTGTTTTGATCTTCTGATGTCAATTAAAACACTTGGTTATTCATTTTAATAAATATTTTACTTATAAAGATTTGAACTTTTGAAGATTCCAGCTTACTTGTAAGTTTCTAAGGGTCAGGTCCTCTCCATTGTTGCTGGCCTAAGGTTTAGTTCACCATATAGCAATGTATATATTGACCTATTTTCCCCTCGACTTTCTGTGATTCCCTACATCTCACCTTTCTTTGCAGACAAGCCATTTGAAATACCCTTAACTTATTTCACAGCCAATAAGTCATTGAAATAATGTGTATTTTTTAGAGAAATCTTCTTATATAATTAGGCAGAAAATCTCACCTGCCATAGTTTTCAAAACAGCATAATTTCACTTTTCTCAATGCTTAATCTGTTGTATTACACAACCTTTGAGTATTTAGCTTTATCAATGACATGTACTTTAAGAATGTTTTAGAGATCCTACCAGTCTTTGAAAACATACTTGTTCCTTGTTTCAGTTCCAGTTTTATGTATATTTCCTGACTTGCACCTGATTATTCCAACCATTGATGGATGGCCTTGGGAATCTAATTCTGATATTGATAGTTTTTGCTGATTGTCTCCCCTTGTAGCTGATTTCTTCATTATTGTGTAAATTTCGATCATGTGCTCATGTTTAACTAAACAGCTGACCTTGTAAGACGCTTACGTGTGAACGCTCATAAGCTTCAGGAGAAAGTCGGCAAAATTTATTTGTGTCCCTCCAATGAGTTGCCCACGAGGACACCGTTTTCTACAAGTGTTGGTCCAATACTCCCTCTAGAGGCAGGGGACTCCCACAGGGCTGATTGGCCGCCCCCGATCCGGGGCAGGGGCAGTGGGCAGCCTGTGGCCCGGGCAGGAGCCTCTCTGCATGTGTCCCTGGGACCCATCTGCCTGCGAACTTGGGTCACCTGGCAGGAAGCTACGATGCCCAGACCTATGGTTAGCTGTGCAGCGAGGTGTACTGCGCGGACAAGTTCCACACACACTTCAAGTAAGAGGTCGGCCTGAGTGGAAAGGTGAGAGTTTGGGCAGCTGTGCAGACAAAGAAGGCGCCCTTTGGCCTGGGCCTAAATGCTTGTGACACCCCACTGGACCTGCCGGGCTCTGAGGGCCCTGCCCTGGGCCCCCTGCTCCCCTGCCCTTTGTTCAGTCACAGCAGAGTTGGCCACAACCACTCCCTCGGTGAAGGCAGAGTTCCAACCAACCTCAGCTCCGCCCCCTCTCCACAGGTTTCCATGGACTACAGAGGCTGCATCCTGAGGCCAGGGCGTTCCGAGAATGCCAAGGGCAGACATGATGACCTTAAATGATTTCCTCTTGTGTCAGGTTTGGTAAACTTTAGGAGCTAGGAAATGGTCCACTTTACAGATATGTTCAAATTTACTGGCATTTCATATATTCTCTGCTATAACATTGTCCTGATTCTTTCTGTATATTCTTTACTTATGTTTTTGTTTTCCTTAATCAAAGAGTGTCTTTTCAATCTTTTCAAAGAAGATTCTTTGGACTTACTAAATCACCTCAATTTTATACGTTTTCTGTTGTATTAAGTTCTGCTCATAACTTTATTTATCTTTTTTCTATGTTCTCAGGGTTTATTGTTTTGATCTTCTGATGTCAATTAAAACACTTGGTTATTCATTTTAATAAATATTTTACTTATAAAGTTTCGAACTTTTGAAGATTCCAGCTTACTTGTAAGTTTCTAAGGGTTAGGTCCTCTCCATTGTTGCTGGCCTAAGGTTTAGTTAACCATATAGCAATGTATATATTGACCTATTTTCCCCTCGACTTTCTGTGATTCCCTACATCTCACCTTTCTTTGCAGACAAGCCATTTGAAATACCCTTAACTTATTTCACAGCCAATAAGTCATTGAAATAATGTGTATTTTTTAGAGAAATCTTCTTATATAATTAGGCAGAAAATCTCACCTGCCATAGTTTTCAAAACAGCATAATTTCACTCTTCTCAATGCTTAATCTGTTGTATTACACAACCTTGGAGTATTTAGCTTTATCAATGACATGTACTTTAAAAATGTTTTAGAGATCCTACCAGTCTTTGAAAACATCCTTGTTCCTTGTTTCAGTTCCAGTTTTATGTATAATTTCTGCCTTGCACCTGATTATACCAACAATTGATGGATGGCCTTGGGAATCTAATTCTGGTATTGATAGTTTTTGCTGATTGTCTCCCCTTGTAGCTGATTTCTTCATTATTGTGTAAATTTAGATCATGAGCTCATGTTTAGCTAAACAGCTGACCTTGTAAGGCGCTTAGGTGTGAACGCTCGTAAGCTTCCGCAGAAAGTCGGCAAAGATTTATTTGTGTCCCTCCAATGAGTTGCCCACGAGGACACCGTTTTCTACAAGTGTTGGTCCAATACTCCCTGTAGAGGCAGGGGACTCCGACAGGGCTGATTGGCAGCCCCCGATCTGGGGCAGGGGCAGTGGGCAGCCTGTGGCCCAGGCAGGAGCCTCTCTGCATGTGTCCCTGGGACCCATCTGCCTGCGATCTTCGGTCACCTGACAGGAAGCTACGATGCCCAGACCTAGGGTTAGCTGTGCAGCGAGGTGCACTGCGCAGACAGGTTCCACACACACTTCAAGTAAGAGGTCGGCCTGAGTGGAAAGTTGAGAGTTTGGGCAGCTGTGCAGACAAAGAAGGCACCCATTGGCCTTCGCCTAAATGCTTGTGACTCCCCACTGGACCTGCCAGGCTCTGTGGACCCTGCATTGGGCCCCCTGCTCCCCTGCCCTTTGTTCAGTCACAGCAGAGATGGCCACACCCACTCCCTCAGTGAGGGCAGTATTCCAACCTCCCTCAGCCCCGCCCCCTGTCCGCAGGTTATCATGGACTACAGAGGCTGCATTCTGAGGCCAGGGCGTTCCAAGAATGCCAAGGGCAGACATGATGACCTTAAATGTTTTCCTCTTGTGTCAGGTTTGGTAAACTTTAGGAGCTAGGAAATGGTCCACTTTACAGAAATGTTCAAATTTACTGGCATTTCATATATTCTCTGATATTACATTGTCCTGATTCTTTCTGTATATTCTCTCCTTATGTTTTTGTTTTCCTTAATCAAAGAGTGTCTTTTCAATCTTTTCAAAGAAGATTCTTTTGACTTACTAAATCACCTCAATATTATACGTTTTCTGTTGTATTAAGTTCTGCTCATATCTTTATTTATCTTTTTTCTATGTTCTCAGGGTTTATTGTTTTGATCTTCTGATGTCAATTAAAACACTTGGTTATTCATTTTAATAAATATTTTACTATAAAGATTTGAACTTTTGAAGATCCCAGCTTACTTGTAAGTTTCTAAGTGTCAGGTGCGCTCCATTGTTGCTGGCCGAACGTTTAGTTCAACATATAGCAATGTATATATTGACCTATTTTCCCCTCGACTTTCTGTGATTCCCTATATCTCACTTTTCTTTGAAGACAAGCCATTTGAAATACCCTTAACTTATTTCACAGCCAATAAGTCATTGAAATAATGTGTATTTTTTAGAGAAATCTTCTTATATAATTAGGCAGAAAATCTCATCTGCCATAGTTTTCAAAACAGCATAATTTCAGTCTTCTCAATGCTTAATCTGTTGTATTACACAACCTTTGAGTATATAGCTTTATCAATGATATGTACTTTAAAAATGTTTTAGAGATCCTACCAGTCTTTGAAAACATCCTTGTTCCTTGTTTCAGTTCCAGTTTTATGTATATTTTCTGCCTTGCACCTGATTATTCCAACAATTGATGGATGGCCTTGGGAATCTAATTCTGGTATTGATAGTCTTTACTGATTGTCTCCCCTCGTAGCTGATTTCTTCATTATTGTGTAAATTTAGATCATGAGCTCATGTTTAGCTAAAGAGCTGACCTTGTAAGACGCTTAGGTGTGAACGCTCATAAGCTTCAGCAGAAAGTCGGCAAAGATTTATTTGTGTCCCTCCAATGAGTTGCCCACGAGGACACCGTTTTCTACCAGTGTTGTTCCAATACTCCCTCTAGAGGAAGGGGACTCCGAAAGGGCTGATTGGCGGCACCCGATCTGGGGCAGGGGCAGTGGGCAGCCTGTGGCCCGGGCTGGAGCCTCTTTGCATGTGTCCCTGGGACACATCTGCCTGCGAACTTCGGTCACCTGGCAGGAAGCTACGATGTCCATACCTGTGGTTAGCTGTGCAGCGAGGTGTACTGTGAGGGCAGGTTCCACACACACTTCAAGTAAGAGGTCGGCCTGAGTGGGAAGGTGAGAGTTTGGGCAGCTGTGCAGACAAAGAAGGCGCCCTTTGGCCTGGGCCTAAATGCTTGTGAAAACCCACTGGACCTGCCATGCTCAGAGGGCCCTGCCCTGGGCCCCCTGCTCCCCTGCCCTTTGTTCAGTCACAGCACAGATGGCCACACCCACTCCTTCAGTAAGGACAGAGTTCCAACCACCCTCAGCCCCGCCCCCTCTCCGCAGGTTACCATGGACTACAGAGGCTGCATCCTGAGGCCAGGGCGTTCCGAGAATGCCAAGGGCAGACATGATGACCTTAAATGATTTCCTCTTGTGTCAGGTTTGGTAAACTTTAGGAGCTAGGAAATGGTCCACTTTACAGAAATATTCAAATTTACTGGCATTTCATATATTCTCTGCTATAACATTGTCCTGATTCTTTCTGTATATTCTTTACTTATGTTTTTGTTTTCCTTAATCAAAGTGTGTCTTTTCAATCTTTTCAAAGAAGATTCTTTGGACTTACTAAATCACCTGAATTTTATACGTTTTCTGTTGTATTAAGTTCTGCTCATATCTTTATTTATCTTTTTTCTATGTTCTCAGGGTTTATTGTTTTGATCTTCTGATGTCAATTAAAACACTTGGTTATTCATTTTAATAAATATTCTACTTATAAAGATTTGAACTTTTGAAGATTCCAGCTTACTAGTAAGTTTCTAAGGGTCAGGTCCTCTCCATTGTTGCTGGCCTAATGTTTAGTTCACCATATAGCAATGTATATATTGACCTATTTTCCCCTCGACTTTCTGTGATTCCCTACATCTCACCTTTCTTTGCAGACAAGCCATTTGAAATACCCTTAACTTAGTTCACAGCCAATAAGTCATTGAATTAATGTGTATTTTTAGAGAAATCTTCTTATATAATTAGGCAGAAAATCTCACCTGCCATAGTTTTCAAAACAGCATAATTTCACTCTTCTCAATGCTTAATCTGTTGTATTACACAACCTTTGAGTATTTAGCTTTATCAATGACATGTACTTTAAAAATGTTTTAGAGATCCTACCAGTCTTTGAAAACATCCTTGTTCCTTGTATCAGTTCCAGTTTTATGTATAATTTCTGCCTTGCACCTGATTATTCCAACAATTGATGGATGGCCTTGGGAATCAAATTCTGGTATTGATAGTTTTTGCTGATTGTCTCCGCTTGTAGCTGATTTCTTCATTATTGTGTAAATTTAGATCATGAGCTCATGTTTAGCTAAACAGCTGACCTTGTAAGACGCTTAGGTGTGAACGCACGTAAGCTTCCGCAGAAAGTCGGCAAAGATTTATTTGTGTCCCTCCAATGAGTTGCCCACGAGGACACCGTTTTCTACAAGTGTTGGTCCAATACTCCCTCTAGAGGCAGGGGACTCCGACAGGGCTGATTGGCAGCCCCCGATCTGGGGCAGGGGCAGTGGGCAGCCTGTGGCCCAGGCAGGAGCCTCTCTGCATGTGTCCCTGGGACCCATCTGCCTGCGATCTTCGGTCACCTGACAGGAAGCTATGATGCCCAGACCTAGGGTTAGCTGTGCAGCGAGGTGCACTGCACGGACAGGTTCCACACACACTTCAAGTAAGAGGTGGGCCTGAGTGGAAAGTTGAGAGTTTGGGCAGCTGTGCAGACAAAGAAGGCGCCCTTTGGTCTTCGCCTAAATGCTTGTGACTCCCCACTGGACCTGCCGGGCTCTGTGGACCCTGCACTGGGCCCCCTGCTCCCCTGCCCTTTGTTCAGTCACAGCAGAGATGGCCACACCCACTCCCTCAGTGAGGGCAGTGTTCCAACCTCCCTCAGCCCCGCCCCCTCTCCGCAGGTTACCATGGACTACAGAGGCTGCATTCTGAGGCCAGGGCGTTCCGAGAATGCCAAGGGCAGACATGATGACCTTAAATGATTTCCTCTTGTGTCAGGTTTGGTAAACTTTAGGAGCTAGGAAATGGTCCACTTTACAGAAATGTTCAAATTTACTGGCATTTCATATATTCTCTGATATTACATTGTCCTGATTCTTTCTGTATATTCTCTCCTTATGTTTTTGTTTTCCTTAATCAAAGTGTGTCTTTTCAATCTATTCAAAGAAGATTCTTTTGACTTACTAAATCACCTCAATATTATACGTTTTCTGTTGTATTAAGTTCTGCTCATATCTTTATTTATCTTTTTTCTATGTTCTCAGGGTTTATTGTTTTGATCTTCTGATGTCAATTAAAACACTTGGTTATTCATTTTAATAAATATTTTACTATAAAGATTTGAACTTTTGAAGATCCCAGCTTACTTGTAAGTTTCTAAGTGTCAGGTGATCTCCATTGTTGCTGGCCGAACGTTTAGTTCAACATATAGCAATTTATATATTGACCTATTTTACCCTCGACTTTCTGTGATTCCCTATATCTCACCTTTCTTTGAAGACAAGCCATTTGAAATACCCTTAACTTATTTCACAGCCAATAAGTCATTGAAATAATGTGTATTTTTTAGAGAAATCTTCGTATATAATTAGGCAGAAAATCTCATCTGCCATAGTTTTCAAAACAGCATAATTTCACTCTTCTCAATGCTTAATCTGTTGTATTACACAACCTTTGAGTATATAGCTTTATCAATAATATATACTTTAAAAATGTTTTAGAGATCCTACCAGTCTTTGAAAACATCCTTGTTCCTTGTTTCAGTTCCAGTTTTATGTATATTTTCTGCCTTGCACCTGATTATTCCAACAATTGATGGATGGCCTTGGGAATCTAATTCTGGTATTGATAGTCTTTACTGATTGTCTCCCCTCGTAGCTGATTTCTTCATTATTGTGTAAATTTAGATCATGAGCTCATGTTTAGCTAAAGAGCTGACCTTGTAAGACGCTTAGGTGTGAACGCTCGTAAGCTTCAGCAGAAAGTCGGCAAAGATTTATTTGTGTCCCTCCAATGAGTTGCCCACGAGGACACCGTTTTCTACAAGTGTTGGTCCAATACTCCCTCTAGAGGAAGGGGACTCCGAAAGGGCTGATTGGCGGCACCCGATCTGGGGCAGGGGCAGTGGGCAGCCTGTGGCCCGGGCTGGAGCCTCTTTGCATGTGTCCCTGGGACACATGTACCTGCGAACTTCGGTCACCTGGCAGGAAGCTACGATGTCCAGACCTGTGGTTAGCTGTGCAGCCAGGTGTACTGTGAGGGCAGGTTCCACACACACTTCAAGTAAGTGGTCGGCCTGAGTGGAAAGGTGAGAGTCTGGGCAGCTGTGCAGACAAAGAAGGCGCCCTTTGGCCTGGGCCTAAATGCTTGTGAAACCCCACTGGACCTGCCATGCTCAGAGGGCCCTGCCCTGGGCCCACTGCTCCCCTGCCCTTTGTTCAGTCACAGCAGAGATGGCCACACCCACTCCTTCAGTGAGGGCAGAGTTCCAACCACCCTCAGCCCCGACCCCTCTCCGCAGGTTACCATGGACTACAGAGGCTGCATCCTGAGGCCAGGGCGTTCCGAATATGCCAAGGGCAGACATGATGACCTTAAATGATTTCCTCTTGTGTCAGGTTTGGTAAACTTTAGGAGCTAGGAAATGGTCCACTTTACAGAAATGTTCAAATTTACTGGCATTTCATATATTCTCTGCTATAACATTGTCCTGATTCTTTCTGTATGTTCTTTACTTATGTTTTTGTTTTCCTTAATCAAAGTGTGTCTTTTCAATCTTTTCAAAGAAGATTCTTTGGACTTACTAAATCACCTCAATTTTATACGTTTTCTGTTGTATTACGTTCTGCTCATATCTTTATTTATCTTTTTTCTATGTTCTCAGGGTTTATTGTTTTGATCTTCTGATGTCAATTATAACACTTGGTTATTCATTTTAATAAATATTTTACTTATAAAGATTTGAACTTTTGAAGATTCCAGCTAACTTGTAAGTTTCTAAGTGTCAGGTGCTCTCCATTGTTGCTGGCCTAAGGTTTAGTTCACCATATAGCAATGTATATATTGACCTATTTTCCCCTCGACTTTCTGTGATTCCCTACATCTCACCTTTCTTTGCAGACAAGCCATTTGAAATACCCTTAACTTATTTCACAGCCAATAAGTCATTGAAATAATGTGTATTTTTTAGAGAAATCTTCTTATATAATTAGGCAGAAAATCTCACCTGCCATAGTTTTCAAAACAGCATAATTTCACTCTTCTCAATGCTTAATCTGTTGTATTACACAACCTTTGAGTATTTAGCTTTATCAATGACATGTAGAGATCCTACCAGTCTTTGAAAACATCCTTGTTCCTTGTTTCAGGTCCAGTTTTATGTATATATTCTGCCTTGCACCTGATTATTCCAACAATTGATGGATGGCCTTGGGAATCTAATTCTGGTATTGATAGTCTTTACTGATTGTCTCCCCTCGTAGCTGATTTCTTCATTATTGTGTAAATTTAGATCATGAGCTCATGTTTAGCTAAACAGCTGACCTTGTAAGACGCTTAGGTGTGAACGCTCGTAAGCTTCCGCAGAAAGACGGCAACGATTTATTTCTGTCCCTCCAATGAGTTGCCCACGAGGACACCGTTTTCTACAAGTGTTAGTCCAATACTCCCTCTAGAGGAAGGGGACTCCGACAGGGCTGATTGGCGGCCCCCGATCTGGGGCAGGGGCAGTGGGCAGCCTGTGGCCCGGGCAGGAGCCTCTTTGCATGTGTCCCTGGGACACATCTGCCTGCGAACTTCGGTCACCTGGCAGGAAGCTACGATGCCCAGACCTATGGTTAGCTGTGCAGCGAGGTGTACTGTGAGGACAGGTTCCACACACACTTCAACTAAGAGGTCGGCCTGAGTGGAAAGTTGAGAATTTGGGCAGCTGTGCAGACAAAGAAGGCGCCCTTTGGCCTGGGCCTAAATGCTTGTGACACCCCACTGGACCTGCCGTGCTCTGAGGGCCCTGCACTGGGCCCCCTGCTCCCCTGCCCTTTGTTCAGTCACAGCAGAGATGGCCACACCCACTCCTTCAGTGAGGGCAGAGTTCCAACCACCCTCAGCCCCGCCCCCTCTCCGCAGGTTACCATGGACTACAGAGGCTGCATCCTGAGGCCTGGGCGTTCCGAGAATGCCAAGGGCAGACATGATGACCTTAAATGATTTCCTCTTGTGTCAGGTTTGGTAAACTTTAGGAGCTAGGAAATGGTCCACTTTACAGAAATGTTCAAATTTACTGGCATTTCATATATTCTCTGCTATAACATTGTCCTGATTCTTTCTGTATATTCTTTACTTATGTTTTTGTTTTCCTTAATCAAAGTGTGTCTTTTCAATCTTTTCAAAGAAGATTCTTTGGACTTACTAAATCACCTGAATTTTATACGTTTTCTGTTGTATTAAGTTCTGCTCATATCTTTATTTATCTTTTTTCTATGTTCTCAGGGTTTATTGTTTTGATCTTCTGATGTCAATTAAAACACTTGGTTATTCATTTTAATAAATATTTTACTTATAAAGATTTGAACTTTTGAAGAATCCAGCTTACTTGTAAGTTTCTAAGGGTCAGGTCCTCTCCATTGTTGCTGGCCTAAGGTTTAGTTCACCATATAGCAATGTATATATTGACCTATTTTCCCCTCGACTTTCTGTGATTCCCTACATCTCACCTTTCTTTGCAGACAAGCCATTTGAAATACCCTTAACTTATTTCACAGCCAATAAGTCATTGAAATAATGTGTATTTTTTAGAGAAATCTTCTTATATAATTAGGCAGAAAATCTCACCTGCCATAGTTTTCAAAACAGCATAATTTCACTCTTCTCAATGCTTAATCTGTTGTATTACACA
Source organism: Mesoplodon mirus (assembly GCF_964341445.2). Taxonomy (NCBI): domain Eukaryota; kingdom Metazoa; phylum Chordata; class Mammalia; order Artiodactyla; family Ziphiidae; genus Mesoplodon; species Mesoplodon mirus. The sequence goes on along the minus strand of NC_138976.1, from coordinate 186,447,819 downwards.
ACCTTTGAGTATTTAGCTTTATCAATGACATGTACTTTAAAAATGTTTTAGAGATCCTACCAGTCTTTGAAAACATCCTTGTTCCTTGTTTCAGTTCCAGTTTTATGTATATATTCTGCCTTGCACCTGATTATTCCAACAATTGATGGATGGCCTTGGGAATCTAATTCTGGTATTGATAGTCTTTACTGATTGTCTCCCCTCGTAGCTGATTTCTTCATTATTGTGTAAATTTAGATCATGTGCTCATGTTTAGCTAAACAGCTGACCTTGTAAGACGCGTAGGTGTGAACGCTCGTAAGCTTCCGCAGAAAGACGGCAAAGATTTATTTGTGTCCCTCCAATGAGTTGCCCACGAGGACACCGTTTTCTACAAGTGTTGGTCCAATACTCCCTCTAGAGGCAGGGGACTCCGACAGGGCTGATTGGCGGCCACCGATCCGGGGCAGGGGCAGTGGGCAGCCTGTGGCCCGGGCAGGAGCCTCTTTGCATGTGTCCCTGGGACACATCTGCCTGCGAACTTCGGTCACCTGGCAGGAAGCTACGATGCCCAGACCTATGGTTAGCTGTGCAGCGAGGTGTACTGTGAGGACAGGTTCCACACACACTTCAAGTAAGAGGTCGGCCTGAGTGGAAAGGTGAGTTTGGGCAGCTGTGCAGACAAAGAAGGCGCCCTTTAGCCTGGGTCTAAATGCTTGTGACACCCCACTGGACCTGCCATGCTCTGAGGGCCCTGCCCTGGGCCCCCTGCTCCCCCGCCCTTTGTTCAGTCACAGCAGAGATGGCCACACCCACTCCTTCAGTGAGGGCAGAGTTCCAACCACCCTCAGCCCCGCCCCCTCTCCGCAGGTTACCATGGACTACAGAGGCTGCATCCTGAGGCCAGGGCGTTCCGAGAATGCCAAGGGCAGACATGATGACCTTAAATGATTTCCTCTTGTGTCAGGTTTGGTAAACTTTAGGAGCTAGGAAATGGTCCACTTTACAGAAATGTTCAAATTTACTGGCATTTCTTATATTCTCTGCTATATCATGGTCCTGATTCTTTCTGTATATTCTTTACTTATGTTTTTGTTTTCCTTAATCAAAGTGTGTCTTTTCAATCTTTTCAAAGAAGATTCTTTGGACTTACTAAATCACCTCAATTTTATACGTTTTCTGTTGTATTAAGTTCTGCTCATATCTTTATTTATCTTTTTTCTATGTTCTCAGGGTTTATTGTTTTGATCTTCTGATGTCAATTAAAACACTTGGTTATTCATTTTAATAAATATTTTACTTATAAAGATTTGAACTTTTGAAGATTCCAGCTTACTTGTAAGTTTCTAAGGGTCAGGTCCTCTCCATTGTTGCTGGCCTAAGGTTTAGTTCACCATATAGCAATGTATATATTGACCTATTTTCCCCTCGACTTTCTGTGATTCCCTACATCTCACCTTTCTTTGCAGACAAGCCATTTGAAATACCCTTAACTTATTTCACAGCCAATAAGTCATTGAAATAATGTGTATTTTTTAGAGAAATCTTCTTATATAATTAGGCAGAAAATCTCACCTGCCATAGTTTTCAAAACAGCATAATTTCACTCTTCTCAATGCTTAATCTGTTGTATTACACAACCTTTGAGTATTTAGCTTTATCAATGACATGTCCTTTAAAAATGTTTTAGAGATCCTACCAGTCTTTGAAAACATCCTTGTTCCTTGTTTCAGTTCCAGTTTTATGTATATATTCTGCCTTGCACCTGATTATTCCAACAATTGATGGATGGCCTTGGGAATCTAATTCTGGTATTGATAGTCTTTACTGATTGTCTCCCCTCGTAGCTGATTTCTTCATTATTGTGTAAATTTAGATCATGAGCTCATGTTTAGCTAAACAGCTGACCTTGTAAGACGCTTAGGTGTGAACGCTCGTAAGCTTCCGCAGAAAGACGGCAAAGATTTATTTCTGTCCCTCTAATGAGTTGCCCACGAGGACACCGTTTTCTACAAGTGTTGGTCCAATACTCCCTCTAGAGGAAGGGGACTCCGACAGGGCTGATTGGCGGCACCCGATCTGGGGCAGGGGCAGTGGGCAGCCTGTTGCCCGGGCAGGAGCCTCTTTGCATGTGTCCCTGGGACACATCTGCCTGCGAACTTCGGTCACCTGGCAGGAAGCTACGATGCCCAGACCTATGGTTAGCTGTGCAGCGAGGTGTACTGTGAGGACAGGTTCCACACACACTTCAAGTAAGAGGTCGGCCTGAGTGGAAAGGTGAGAGTTTGGGCAGCTGTGCAGACAAAGAAGGCGCCCTTTGGCCTGGGCCAAAATGCTTGTGACACCCCACTGGACCTGCCGTGCTCTGAGGGCCCTGCCCTGGGCCCCCTGCTCCCCTGCCCTTTGTTCAGTCACAGCAGAGATGGCCACACCCACTCCTTCAGTGAGGGCAGAGTTCCAACCACCTTCAGCCCCGCCCCCTCTCCGCAGGTTACCATGGACTACAGAGGCTGCATCCTGAGGCCAGGGCGTTCCGAGAATGCCAAGGGCAGACATGATGACCTTAAATGATTTCCTCTTGTGTCAGGTTTGGTAAACTTTAGGAGCTAGGAAATGGTCCACTTTACAGAAATGTTCAAATTTACTGGCATTTCTTATATTCTCTACTATAACATTGTCCTGATTCTTTCTGTATATTCTTTACTTATGTTTTTGTTTTCCTTAATCAAAGTGTGTCTTTTCAATCTTTTCAAAGAAGATTCTTTGGACTTACTAAATCACCTGAATTTTATACGTTTTCTGTTGTATTAAGTTCTGCTCATATCTTTATTTATCTTTTTTCTATGTTCTCAGGGTTTATTGTTTGGATCTTCTGATGTCAATTAAAACACTTGGTTATTCATTTTAATAAATATTTTACTTATAAATATTTGAACTTTTGAAGATTCCAGCTTACTTGTAAGTTTCTAAGGGTCAGGTCCTCTCCATTGTTGCTGGCCTAAGGTTTAGTTCACCATATAGCAATGTATATATTGACCTATTTTCCCCTCGACTTTCTGTGATTCCCTACATCTCACCTTTCTTTGCAGACAAGCCATTTGAAATACCCTTAACTTATTTCACAGCCAATAAGTCATTGAAATAATGTGTATTTTTAGAGAAATCTTCTTATATAATTAGGCAGAAAATCTCACCTGCCATAGTTTTCAAAAGAGCATAATTTCACTCTTCTCAATGCTTAATCTGTTGTATTACACAACCTTTGAGTAGTTATCTTTATCAATGACATGTACTTTAAAAAGGTTGTAGAGATCCTACTAGTCTTTGAAAACATCCTTGTTCCTTGTTTCAGTTCCAGTTTTATGTATATATTCTGCCTTGCACCTGATTATTCCAACAATTGATGGATGGCCTTGGGAATCTAATTCTGGTATTGATAGTCTTTAATGATTGTCTCCCCTCGTAGCTGATTTCTTCATTATTGTGTAAATTTAGATCATGATCTCATGTTTAGCTAAACAGCTGACCTTGTAAGACGCTTAGGTGTGTACGCTCGCAAGCTTCAGGAGAAAGTCGGCAAAATTTATTTGTGTCCCTCCAATGAGTTGCCCACGAGGACACCGTTTTCTACAAGTGTTGGTCCAATAATCCCTCTAGAGGCAGGGGACTCCGACAGGGCTGATTGGCGGCCCCTGATCTGGGGCAGGGGCAGTGGGCAGCCTGTGGCCCGGGCAGGAGCCTCTTTGCATGTGTCCCTGGGACACATCTGCCTGCGAACTTCGGTCACCTGGCAGGAAGCTACGATGCCCAGACCTATGGTTAGCTGTGCAGCGAGGTGTACTGTGAGGACAGGTTCCACACACACTTCAAGTAAGAGGTCGGCCTGAGTGGAAAGGTGAGAGTTTGGGCAGCTGTGCAGACAAAGAAGGCGCCCTTTGTCCTGGGCCTAAATGCTTGTGACACCCCACTGGACCTGCCGTGCTCTGAGGGCCCTGCCCTGGGCCCCCTGCTCCCCTGCCCTTTGTTCAGTCACAGCAGAGATGGCCACACCCACTCCTTCAGTGAGGGCAGAGTTCCAACCACCTTCAGCCCCGCCCCCTCTCCGCAGGTTACCATGGACTACAGAGGCTGCATCCTGAGGCCAGGGGGTTCCGAGAATGCCAAGGGCAGACATGATGACCTTAAATGATTTCCTCTTGTGTCAGGTTTGGTAAACTTTAGGAGCTAGGAAATGGTCCACTTTACAGAAATGTTCAAATTTACTGGCATTTCATATATTCTCTGCTATAACATTGTCCTGATTCTTTCTGTATATTCTATACTTATGTTTTTGTTTTCCTTAATCAAAGTGTGTCTTTTCAATCTTTTCAAAGAAGATTCTTTGGACTTACTAAATCACCTCAATTTTATACGTTTTCTGTTGTATTAAGTTCTGCTCATATCTTTATTTATCTTTTTTCTATGTTCTCAGGGTTTATTGTTTTGATCTTCTGATGTCAATTAAAACACTTGGTTATTCATTTTAATAAATATTTTACTTATAAAGATTTGAACTTTTGAAGATTCCAGCTTACTTGTAAGTTTCTAAGGGTCAGGTCCTCTCCATTGTTGCTGGCCTAAGGTTTAGTTCACCATATAGCAATGTATATATTGACCTATTTTCCCCTCGACTTTCTGTGATTCCCTACATCTCACCTTTCTTTGCAGACAAGCCATTTGAAATACCCTTAACTTATTTCACAGCCAATAAGTCATTGAAATAATGTGTATTTTTTAGAGAAATCTTCTTATATAATTAGGCAGAAAATCTCACCTGCCATAGTTTTTAAAACAGCATAATTTCACTCTTCTCAATGCTTAATCTGTTGTATTACACAACCTTTGAGTATTTAGCTTTATCAATGACATGTACTTTAAAAATGTTTTAGAGATCCTACCAGTCTTTGAAAACATCCTTGTTCCTTGTTTCAGTTCCAGTTTTATGTATATATTCTGCCTTGCACCTGATTATTCCAACAATTGATGGATGGCCTTGGGAATCTAATTCTGGTATTGATAGTCTTTACTGATTGTCTCCCCTCGTAGCTGATTTCTTCATTATTGTGTAAATTTAGATCATGAGCTCATGTTTAGCTAAACAGCTGAACTTGTAAGACGCTTAGGTGTGAACGCTCGTAAGCTTACGCAGAAAGACGGCAAAGATTTATTTGTTTCCCTCTAATGAGTTGCCCACGAGGACACCGTTTTCTACAAGTGTTGGTCCAATACTCCCTCTAGAGGAAGGGGACTCCGACAGGGCTGATTGGCGGCCCCCGATCTGGGGCAGGGGCAGTGGGCAGCCTGTGGCCCGGGCAGGAGCCTCTTTGCATGTGTCCCTGGGACACATCTGCCTGCGAACTTCGGTCACCTGGCAGGAAGCTACGATGCTCAGACCTATGGTTAGCTGTGCAGCGAGGTGTACTGTGAGGACAGGTTCCACACACACTTCAAGTAAGAGGTCGGCCTGAGTGGAAAGGTGAGAGTTTGGGCAGCTGTGCAGACAAAGAAGGCGCCCTTTGGCCTGGGCCTAAATGCTTGTGACACCCCACTGGACCTGCCGTGCTCTGAGGGCCCTGCACTGGGCCCCCTGCTCCCCTGCCCTTTGTTCAGTCACAGCAGAGATGGCCACACCCACTCCTTCTGTGAGGGCAGAGTTCCAACCACCCTCAGCCCCGCCCCCTCTCCGCAGGTTACCATGGACTACAGAGGCTGCATCCTGAGGCCAGGGCGTTCCGAGAATGCCAAGGGCAGACATGATGACCTTAAATGATTTCCTCTTGTGTCAGGTTTGGTAAACTTTAGGAGCTAGGAAATGGTCCACTTTACAGAAATGTTCAAATTTACTGGCATTTCTTATATTCTCTGCTATATCATGGTCCTGATTCTTTCTGTATATTCTTTACTTATGTTTTTGTTTTCCTTAATCAAAGTGTGTCTTTTCAATCTTTTCAAAGAAGATTCTTTGGACTTACTAAATCACCTCAATTTTATACGTTTTCTGTTGTATTAAGTTCTGCTCATATCTTTATTTATCTTTTTTCTATGTTCTCAGGGTTTATTGTTTTGATCTTCTGATGTCAATTAAAACACTTGGTTATTCATTTTAATAAATATTTTACTTATAAAGATTTGAACTTTTGAAGATTCCAGCTTACTTGTAAGTTTCTAAGTGTCAGGTCCTCTCCATTGTTGCTGGCCTAAGGTTTAGTTCACCATATAGCAATGTATATATTGACCTATTTTCCCCTCGACTTTCTGTGATTCCCTACATCTCACCTTTCTTTGCAGACAAGCCATTTGAAATACCCTTAACTTATTTCACAGCCAATAAGTCATTGAAATAATGTGTATTTTTAGAGAAATCTTCTTATATAATTAGGCAGAAAATCTCACCTGCCATAGTTTTCAAAACAGCATAATTTCACTCTTCTCAATGCTTAATCTGTTGTATTACACAACCTTTGAGTATTTAGCTTTATCAATGACATGTACTTTAAAAAGGTTTTAGAGATCCTACTAGTCTTTGAAAACATCCTTGTTCCTTGTTTCAGTTCCAGTTTTATGTATATATTCTGCCTTGCACCTGATTATTCCAACAATTGATGGATGGCCTTGGGAATCTAATTCTGGTATTGATAGTCTTTAATGATTGTCTCCCCTCGTAGCTGATTTCTTCATTATTGTGTAAATTTAGATCATGATCTCATGTTTAGCTAAACAGCTGACCTTGTAAGACGCTTAGGTGTGTACGCTCGCAAGCTTCAGGAGAAAGTCGGCAAAATTTATTTGTGTCCCTCCAATGAGTTGCCCACGAGGACACCGTTTTCTACAAGTGTTGGTCCAATAATCCCTCTAGAGGCAGGGGACTCCGACAGGGCTGATTGGCGGACCCTGATCTGGGGCAGGGGCAGTGGGCAGCCTGTGGCCCAGGCAGGAGCCTCTTTGCATGTGTCCCTGGGACACATCTGCCTGCGAACTTCGGTCACCTGGCAGGAAGCTACGATGCCCAGACCTATGGTTAGCTGTGCAGCGAGGTGTACTGTGAGGACAGGTTCCACACACACTTCAAGTAAGAGGTCGGCCTGAGTGGAAAGGTGAGAGTTTGGGCAGCTGTGCAGACAAAGAAGGCGCCCTTTGGCCTGGGCCTAAATGCTTGTGACACCCCACTGGACCTGCCGTGCTCTGAGGGCCCTGCCCTGGGCCCCCTGCTCCCCTGCCCTTTGTTCAGTCACAGCAGAGATGGCCACACCCACTCCTTCAGTGAGGGCAGAGTTCCAACCACCCTCAGCCCCGCCCCCTCTCCGCAGGTTACCATGGACTACAGAGGCTGCATCCTGAGGCCAGGGGGTTCCGAGAATGCCAAGGGCAGACATGATGACCTTAAATGATTTCCTCTTGTGTCAGGTTTGGTAAACTTTAGGAGCTAGGAAATGGTCCACTTTACAGAAATGTTCAAATTTACTGGCATTTCATATATTCTCTGCTATAACATTGTCCTGATTCTTTCTGTATATTCTATACTTATGTTTTTGTTTTCCTTAATCAAAGTGTGTCTTTTCAATCTTTTCAAAGAAGATTCTTTGGACTTACTAAATCACCTCAATTTTATACGTTTTCTTTTGTATTAAGTTCTGCTCATATCTTTATTTATCTTTTTTCTATGTTCTCAGGGTTTATTGTTTTGATCTTCTGATGTCAATTAAAACACTTGGTTATTCATTTTAATAAATATTTTACTTATAAAGATTTGAACTTTTGAAGATTCCAGCTTACTTGTAAGTTTCTAAGGGTCAGGTCCTCTCCATTGTTGCTGGCCTAAGGTTTAGTTCACCATATAGCAATGTATATATTGACCTATTTTCCCCTCGACTTTCTGTGATTCCCTACATCTCACCTTTCTTTGCAGACAAGCCATTTGAAATACCCTTAACTTATTTCACAGCCAATAAGTCATTGAAATAATGTGTATTTTTTAGAGAAATCTTCTTATATAATTAGGCAGAAAATCTCACCTGCCATAGTTTTCAAAACAGCATAATTTCACTCTTCTCAATGCTTAATCTGTTGTATTACACAACCTTTGAGTATTTAGCTTTATCAATGACATGTACTTTAAGAATGTTTTAGAGATCCTACCAGTCTTTGAAAACATACTTGTTCCTTGTTTCAGTTCCAGTTTTATGTATATTTCCTGACTTGCACCTGATTATTCCAACCATTGATGGATGGCCTTGGGAATCTAATTCTGATATTGATAGTTTTTGCTGATTGTCTCCCCTTGTAGCTGATTTCTTCATTATTGTGTAAATTTCGATCATGTGCTCATGTTTAACTAAACAGCTGACCTTGTAAGACGCTTACGTGTGAACGCTCATAAGCTTCAGGAGAAATTCGGCAAAATTTATTTGTGTCCCTCCAATGAGTTGCCCACGAGGACACCGTTTTCTACAAGTGTTGGTCCAATACTCCCTCTAGAGGCAGGGGACTCCCACAGGGCTGATTGGCCGCCCCCGATCCGGGGCAGGGGCAGTGGGCAGCCTGTGGCCCGGGCAGGAGCCTCTCTGCATGTGTCCCTGGGACCCATCTGCCTGCGAACTTGGGTCACCTGGCAGGAAGCTACGATGCCCAGACCTATGGTTAGCTGTGCAGCGAGGTGTACTGCGCGGACAAGTTCCACACACACTTCAAGTAAGAGGTCGGCCTGAGTGGAAAGGTGAGAGTTTGGGCAGCTGTGCAGACAAAGAAGGCGCCCTTTGGCCTGGGCCTAAATGCTTGTGACACCCCACTGGACCTGCCGGGCTCTGAGGGCCCTGCCCTGGGCCCCCTGCTCCCCTGCCCTTTGTTCAGTCACAGCAGAGTTGGCCACAACCACTCCCTCGGTGAAGGCAGAGTTCCAACCAACCTCAGCTCCGCCCCCTCTCCACAGGTTTCCATGGACTACAGAGGCTGCATCCTGAGGCCAGGGCGTTCCGAGAATGCCAAGGGCAGACATGATGACCTTAAATGATTTCCTCTTGTGTCAGGTTTGGTAAACTTTAGGAGCTAGGAAATGGTCCACTTTACAGATATGTTCAAATTTACTGGCATTTCATATATTCTCTGCTATAACATTGTCCTGATTCTTTCTGTATATTCTTTACTTATGTTTTTGTTTTCCTTAATCAAAGAGTGTCTTTTCAATCTTTTCAAAGAAGATTCTTTGGACTTACTAAATCACCTCAATTTTATACGTTTTCTGTTGTATTAAGTTCTGCTCATAACTTTATTTATCTTTTTTCTATGTTCTCAGGGTTTATTGTTTTGATCTTCTGATGTCAATTAAAACACTTGGTTATTCATTTTAATAAATATTTTACTTATAAAGTTTCGAACTTTTGAAGATTCCAGCTTACTTGTAAGTTTCTAAGGGTTAGGTCCTCTCCATTGTTGCTGGCCTAAGGTTTAGTTAACCATATAGCAATGTATATATTGACCTATTTTCCCCTCGACTTTCTGTGATTCCCTACATCTCACCTTTCTTTGCAGACAAGCCATTTGAAATACCCTTAACTTATTTCACAGCCAATAAGTCATTGAAATAATGTGTATTTTTTAGAGAAATCTTCTTATATAATTAGGCAGAAAATCTCACCTGCCATAGTTTTCAAAACAGCATAATTTCACTCTTCTCAATGCTTAATCTGTTGTATTACACAACCTTTGAGTATTTAGCTTTATCAATGACATGTACTTTAAAAATGTTTTAGAGATCCTACCAGTCTTTGAAAACATCCTTGTTCCTTGTTTCAGTTCCAGTTTTATGTATAATTTCTGCCTTGCACCTGATTATACCAACAATTGATGGATGGCCTTGGGAATCTAATTCTGGTATTGATAGTTTTTGCTGATTGTCTCCCCTTGTAGCTGATTTCTTCATTATTGTGTAAATTTAGATCATGAGCTCATGTTTAGCTAAACAGCTGACCTTGTAAGGCGCTTAGGTGTGAACGCTCGTAAGCTTCCGCAGAAAGTCGGCAAAGATTTATTTGTGTCCCTCCAATGAGTTGCCCACGAGGACACCGTTTTCTACAAGTGTTGGTCCAATACTCCCTCTAGAGGCAGGGGACTCCGACAGGGCTGATTGGCAGCCCCCGATCTGGGGCAGGGGCAGTGGGCAGCCTGTGGCCCAGGCAGGAGCCTCTCTGAATGTGTCCCTGGGACCCATCTGCCTGCGATCTTCGGTCACCTGACAGGAAGCTACGATGCCCAGACCTAGGGTTAGCTGTGCAGCGAGGTGCACTGCGCAGACAGGTTCCACACACACTTCAAGTAAGAGGTCGGCCTGAGTGGAAAGTTGAGAGTTTGGGCAGCTGTGCAGACAAAGAAGGCACCCTTTGGCCTTCGCCTAAATGCTTGTGACTCCCCACTGGACCTGCCGGGCTCTGTGGACCCTGCCTTGGGCCCCCTGCTCCCCTGCCCTTTGTTCAGTCACAGCAGAGATGGCCACACCCACTCCCTCAGTGAGGGCAGTATTCCAACCTCCCTCAGCCCCGCCCCCTGTCCGCAGGTTATCATGGACTACAGAGGCTGCATTCTGAGGCCAGGGCGTTCCAAGAATGCCAAGGGCAGACATGATGACCTTAAATGTTTTCCTCTTGTGTCAGGTTTGGTAAACTTTAGGAGCTAGGAAATGGTCCACTTTACAGAAATGTTCAAATTTACTGGCATTTCATATATTCTCTGATATTACATTGTCCTGATTCTTTCTGTATATTCTCTCCTTATGTTTTTGTTTTCCTTAATCAAAGAGTGTCTTTTCAATCTTTTCAAAGAAGATTCTTTTGACTTACTAAATCACCTCAATATTATACGTTTTCTGTTGTATTAAGTTCTGCTCATATCTTTATTTATCTTTTTTCTATGTTCTCAGGGTTTATTGTTTTGATCTTCTGATGTCAATTAAAACACTTGGTTATTCATTTTAATAAATATTTTACTATAAAGATTTGAACTTTTGAAGATCCCAGCTTACTTGTAAGTTTCTAAGTGTCAGGTGCGCTCCATTGTTGCTGGCCGAACGTTTAGTTCAACATATAGCTATGTATATATTGACCTATTTTCCCCTCGACTTTCTGTGATTCCCTATATCTCACTTTTCTTTGAAGACAAGCCATTTGAAATACCCTTAACTTATTTCACAGCCAATAAGTCATTGAAATAATGTGTATTTTTTAGAGAAATCTTCTTATATAATTAGGCAGAAAATCTCATCTGCCATAGTTTTCAAAACAGCATAATTTCAGTCTTCTCAATGCTTAATCTGTTGTATTACACAACCTTTGAGTATATAGCTTTATCAATGATATGTACTTTAAAAATGTTTTAGAGATCCTACCAGTCTTTGAAAACATCCTTGTTCCTTGTTTCAGTTCCAGTTTTATGTATATTTTCTGCCTTGCACCTGATTATTCCAACAATTGATGGATGGCCTTGGGAATCTAATTCTGGTATTGATAGTCTTTACTGATTGTCTCCCCTCGTAGCTGATTTCTTCATTATTGTGTAAATTTAGATCATGAGCTCATGTTTAGCTAAAGAGCTGACCTTGTAAGACGCTTAGGTGTGAACGCTCATAAGCTTCAGCAGAAAGTCGGCAAAGATTTATTTGTGTCCCTCAAATGAGTTGCCCACGAGGACACCGTTTTCTACAAGTGTTGTTCCAATACTCCCTCTAGAGGAAGGGGACTCCGAAAGGGCTGATTGGCGGCACCCGATCTGGGGCAGGGGCAGTGGGCAGCCTGTGGCCCGGGCTGGAGCCTCTTTGCATGTGTCCCTGGGACACATCTGCCTGCGAACTTCGGTCACCTGGCAGGAAGCTACGATGTCCATACCTGTGGTTAGCTGTGCAGCGAGGTGTACTGTGAGGGCAGGTTCCACACACACTTCAAGTAAGAGGTCGGCCTGAGTGGAAAGATGAGAGTTTGGGCAGCTGTGCAGACAAAGAAGGCGCACTTTGGCCTGGGCCTAAATGCTTGTGAAAACCCACTGGACCTGCCATGCTCAGAGGGCCCTGCCCTGGGCCCCCTGCTCCCCTGCCCTTTGTTCAGTCACAGCACAGATGGCCACACCCACTCCTTCAGTGAGGGCAGAGTTCCAACCACCCTCAGCCCCGCCCCCTCTCCGCAGGTTACCATGGACTACAGAGGCTGCATCCTGAGGCCAGGGCGTTCCGAGAATGCCAAGGGCAGACATGATGACCTTAAATGTTTTCCTCTTGTGTCAGGTTTGGTAAACTTTAGGAGCTAGGAAATGGTCCACTTTACAGAAATATTCAAATTTACTGGCATTTCATATATTCTCTGCTATAACATTGTCCTGATTCTTTCTGTATATTCTTTACTTATGTTTTTGTTTTCCTTAATCAAAGTGTGTCTTTTCAATCTTTTCAAAGAAGATTCTTTGGACTTACTAAATCACCTGAATTTTATACGTTTTCTGTTGTATTAAGTTCTGCTCATATCTTTATTTATCTTTTTTCTATGTTCTCAGGGTTTATTGTTTTGATCTTCTGATGTCAATTAAAACACTTGGTTATTCATTTTAATAAATATTCTACTTATAAAGATTTGAACTTTTGAAGATTCCAGCTTACTTGTAAGTTTCTAAGGGTCAGGTCCTCTCCATTGTTGCTGGCCTAATGTTTAGTTCACCATATAGCAATGTATATATTGACCTATTTTCCCCTCGACTTTCTGTGATTCCCTACATCTAACCTTTCTTTGCAGACAAGCCATTTGAAATACCCTTAACTTAGTTCACAGCCAATAAGTCATTGAATTAATGTGTATTTTTAGAGAAATCTTCTTATATAATTAGGCAGAAAATCTCACCTGCCATAGTTTTCAAAACAGCATAATTTCACTCTTCTCAATGCTTAATCTGTTGTATTACACAACCTTTGAGTATTTAGCTTTATCAATGACATGTACTTTAAAAATGTTTTAGAGATCCTACCAGTCTTTGAAAACATCCTTGTTCCTTGTATCAGTTCCAGTTTTATGTATAATTTCTGCCTTGCACCTGATTATTCCAACAATTGATGGATGGCCTTGGGAATCAAATTCTGGTATTGATAGTTTTTGCTGATTGTCTCCGCTTGTAGCTGATTTCTTCATTATTGTGTAAATTTAGATCATGAGCTCATGTTTAGCTAAACAGCTGACCTTGTAAGACGCTTAGGTGTGAACGCACGTAAGCTTCCGCAGAAAGTCGGCAAAGATTTATTTGTGTCCCTCCAATGAGTTGCCCACGAGGACACCGTTTTCTACAAGTGTTGGTCCAATACTCCCTCTAGAGGCAGGGGACTCCGACAGGGCTGATTGGCAGCCCCCGATCTGGGGCAGGGGCAGTGGGCAGCCTGTGGCCCAGGCAGGAGCCTCTCTGCATGTGTCCCTGGGACCAATCTGCCTGCGATCTTCGGTCACCTGACAGGAAGCTATGATGCCCAGACCTAGGGTTAGCTGTGCAGCGAGGTGCACTGCACGGACAGGTTCCACACACACTTCAAGTAAGAGGTCGGCCTGAGTGGAAAGTTGAGAGTTTGGGCAGCTGTGCAGACAAAGAAGGCGCCCTTTGGTCTTCGCCTAAATGCTTGTGACTCCCCACTGGACCTGCCGGGCTCTGTGGACCCTGCACTGGGCCCCCTGCTCCCCTGCCCTTTGTTCAGTCACAGCAGAGATGGCCACACCCACTCCCTCAGTGAGGGCAGTGTTCCAAACTCCCTCAGCCCCGCCCCCTCTCCGCAGGTTACCATGGACTACAGAGGCTGCATTCTGAGGCCAGGGCGTTCCGAGAATGCCAAGGGCAGACATGATGACCTTAAATGATTTCCTCTTGTGTCAGGTTTGGTAAACTTTAGGAGCTAGGAAATGGTCCACTTTACAGAAATGTTCAAATTTACTGGCATTTCATATATTCTCTGATATTACATTGTCCTGATTCTTTCTGTATATTCTCTCCTTATGTTTTTGTTTTCCTTAATCAAAGTGTGTCTTTTCAATCTATTCAAAGAAGATTCTTTTGACTTACTAAATCACCTCAATATTATACGTTTTCTGTTGTATTAAGTTCTGCTCATATCTTTATTTATCTTTTTTCTATGTTCTCAGGGTTTATTGTTTTGATCTTCTGATGTCAATTAAAACACTTGGTTATTCATTTTAATAAATATTTTACTATAAAGATTTGAACTTTTGAAGATCCCAGCTTACTTGTAAGTTTCTAAGTGTCAGGTGCTCTCCATTGTTGCTGGCCGAACGTTTAGTTCAACATATAGCAATGTATATATTGAACTATTTTACCCTCGACTTTCTGTGATTCCCTATATCTCACCTTTCTTTGAAGACAAGCCATTTGAAATACCCTTAACTTATTTCACAGCCAATAAGTCATTGAAATAATGTGTATTTTTTAGAGAAATCTTCGTATATAATTAGGCAGAAAATCTCATCTGCCATAGTTTTCAAAACAGCATAATTTCACTCTTCTCAATGCTTAATCTGTTGTATTACACAACCTTTGAGTATATAGCTTTATCAATAATATATACTTTAAAAATGTTTTAGAGATCCTACCAGTCTTTGAAAACATCCTTGTTCCTTGTTTCAGTTCCAGTTTTATGTATATTTTCTGCCGTGCACCTGATTATTCCAACAATTGATGGATGGCCTTGGGAATCTAATTCTGGTATTGATAGTCTTTACTGATTGTCTCCCCTCGTAGCTGATTTCTTCATTATTGTGTAAATTTAGATCATGAGCTCATGTTTAGCTAAAGAGCTGACCTTGTAAGACGCTTAGGTGTGAACGCTCGTAAGCTTCAGCAGAAAGTCGGCAAAGATTTATTTGTGTCCCTCCAATGAGTTGCCCACGAGGACACCGTTTTCTACAAGTGTTGGTCCAATACTCCCTCTAGAGGAAGGGGACTCCGAAAGGGCTGATTGGCGGCACCCGATCTGGGGCAGGGGCAGTGGGCAGCCTGTGGCCCGGGCTGGAGCCTCTTTGCATGTGTCCCTGGGACACATGTACCTGCGAACTTCGGTCACCTGGCAGGAAGCTACGATGTCCAGACCTGTGGTTAGCTGTGCAGCCAGGTGTACTGTGAGGGCAGGTTCCACACACACTTCAAGTAAGTGGTCGGCCTGAGTGGAAAGGTGAGAGTCTGGGCAGCTGTGCAGACAAAGAAGGCGCCCTTTGGCCTGGGCCTAAATGCTTGTGAAACCCCACTGGACCTGCCATGCTCAGAGGGCCCTGCCCTGGGCCCACTGCTCCCCTGCCCTTTGTTCAGTCACAGCAGAGATGGCCACACCCACTCCTTCAGTGAGGGCAGAGTTCCAACCACCCTCAGCCCCGACCCCTCTCCGCAGGTTACCATGGACTACAGAGGCTGCATCCTGAGGCCAGGGCGTTCCGAATATGCCAAGGGCAGACATGATGACCTTAAATGATTTCCTCTTGTGTCAGGTTTGGTAAACTTTAGGAGCTAGGAAATGGTCCACTTTACAGAAATGTTCAAATTTACTGGCATTTCATATATTCTCTGCTATAACATTGTCCTGATTCTTTCTGTATGTTCTTTACTTATGTTTTTGTTTTCCTTAATCAAAGTGTGTCTTTTCAATCTTTTCAAAGAAGATTCTTTGGACTTACTAAATCACCTCAATTTTATACGTTTTCTGTTGTATTACGTTCTGCTCATATCTTTATTTATCTTTTTTCTATGTTCTCAGGGTTTATTGTTTTGATCTTCTGATGTCAATTATAACACTTGGTTATTCATTTTAATAAATATTTTACTTATAAAGATTTGAACTTTTGAAGATTCCAGCTAACTTGTAAGTTTCTAAGTGTCAGGTGCTCTCCATTGTTGCTGGCCTAAGGTTTAGTTCACCATATAGCAATGTATATATTGACCTATTTTCCCCTCGACTTTCTGTGATTCCCTACATCTCACCTTTCTTTGCAGACAAGCCATTTGAAATACCCTTAACTTATTTCACAGCCAATAAGTCATTGAAATAATGTGTATTTTTTAGAGAAATCTTCTTATATAATTAGGCAGAAAATCTCACCTGCCATAGTTTTCAAAACAGCATAATTTCACTCTTCTCAATGCTTAATCTGTTGTATTACACAACCTTTGAGTATTTAGCTTTATCAATGACATGTAGAGATCCTACCAGTCTTTGAAAACATCCTTGTTCCTTGTTTCAGGTCCAGTTTTATGTATATATTCTGCCTTGCACCTGATTATTCCAACAATTGATGGATGGCCTTGGGAATCTAATTCTGGTATTGATAGTCTTTACTGATTGTCTCCCCTCGTAGCTGATTTCTTCATTATTGTGTAAATTTAGATCATGATCTCATGTTTAGCTAAAGAGCTGACCTTGTAAGACGCTTAGGTGTGAACGCTCGTAAGCTTCCGCAGAAAGACGGCAAAGATTTATTTGTGTCCCTCCAATGAGTTGCCCACGAGGACACCGTTTTCTACAAGTGTTGGTCCAATACTCCCTCTAGAGGAAGGGGACTCCGACAGGGCTGATTGGCGGCCCCCGATCTGGGGCAGGGGCAGTGGGCAGCCTGTGGCCCGGGCAGGAGCCTCTTTGCATGTGTCCCTGGGACACATCTGCCTGCGAACTTCGGTCACCTGGCAGGAAGCTACGATGCCCAGACCTATGGTTAGCTGTGCAGCGAGGTGTACTGTGAGGACAGGTTCCACACACACTTCAAGTAAGAGGTCGGCCTGAGTGGAAAGGTGAGAGTTTGGGCAGCTGTGCAGACAAAGAAGGCGCCCTTTGGCCTGGGCCTAAATGCTTGTGACACCCCAGTGGACCTGCCGTGCTCTGAGGGCCCTGCCCTGGACCCCTGCTCCCCTGCCCTTTGTTCAGTCACAGCAGAGATGGCCACACCCACTCCTTCAGTGAGGGCAGAGTTCCAACCACCCTCAGCCCCGCCCCCTCTCCGCAGGTTACCATGGACTACAGAGGCTGCATCCTGAGGCCAGGGTGTTCCGAGAATGCCAAGGGCAGACATGATGACCTTAAATGATTTCCTCTTGTGTCAGGTTTGGTAAACTTTAGGAGCTAGGAAATGGTCCACTTTACAGAAATGTTCAAATTTACTGGCATTTCATATATTCTCTGCTATAACATTGTCCTGATTCTTTCTGTATATTCTTTACTTATGTTTTTGTTTTCCTTAATCAAAGTGTGTCTTTTCAATCTTTTCAAAGAAGATTCTTTGGACTTACTAAATCACCTCAATTTTATACGTTTTCTGTTGTATTAAGTTCGGCTCATATCTTTATTTATCTTTTTTCTATGTTCTCAGGGTTTATTGTTTTGATCTTCTGATGTCAATTAAAACACTTGGTTATTCATTTTAATAAATATTTTACTTATAAAGATTTGAACTTTTGAAGATTCCAGCTTACTTGTAAGTTTCGAAGGGTCAGGTCCTCTCCATTGTTGCTGGCCTAAGGTTTAGTTCACCATATAGCAATGTATATATTGACCTATTTTCCCCTCGACTTTCTGTGATTCCCTACATCTCACCTTTCTTTGCAGACAAGCCATTTGAAATACCCTTAACTTATTTCACAGCCAATAAGTCATTGAAATAATGTGTATTTTTAGAGAAATCTTCTTATATAATTAGGCAGAAAATCTCACCTGCCATAGTTTTCAAAACAGCATAATTTCACTCTTCTCAATGCTTAATCTGTTGTATTACACAACCTTTGAGTATTTAGCTTTATCAATGACATGTACTTTAAAAATGTTTTAGAGATCCTACCAGTCTTTGAAAACATCCTTGTTCCTTGTTTCAGTTCCAGTTTTATGTATATATTCTGCCTTGCACCTGATTATTCCAACAATTGATGGATGGCCTTGGGAATCTAATTCTGGTATTGATAGTCTTTACTGATTGTCTCCCCTCGTAGCTGATTTCATCATTATTGTGTCAATTTAGATCATGAGCTCATGTTTAGCTAAACAGCTGACCTTTTAAGACGCTTAGGTGTGAACGCTCGTAAGCTTCTGCAGAAAGACGGCAAAGATTTATTTGTGTCCCTCCAATGAGTTGCCCACGAGGACACCGTTTTCTACAAGTGTTGGTCCAATACTCCCTCTAGAGGAAGGTATCTTCGACAGGGCTGATTGGTGGCCCCCGATCTGGGGCAGGGGCAGTGGGCAGCCTGTGGCCCGGGCAGGAGCCTCTTTGCATGTGTCCCTGGGACACATCTGCCTGCGAACTTCGGTCACCTGGCAGGAAGCTACGATGCCCAGACCTATGGTTAGCTGTGCAGCGAGGTGTACTCTGAGGACAGGTTCCACACACACTTCAAGTAAGAGGTCGGCCTGAGTGGAAAGGTGAGAGTTTGGGCAGCTGTGCAGACAAAGAAGGCGCCCTTTGGCCTGGGCCTAAATGCTTGTGACAGCCCACTGGACCTGCCGTGCTCTGAGGGCCCTGCCCTGGGCCCCCTGCTCCCCTGCCCTTTGTTCAGTCACAGCAGAGATGGCCACACCCACTCCTCCAGTGAGGCCAGAGTTCCAACCACCCTCAGCCCCGCCCCCTCTCCGCAGGTTACCATGGACTACAGAGGCTGCATCCTGAGGCCAGGGCGTTCCGAGAATGCCAAGGGCAGACATGATGACCTTAAATGATTTCCTCTTGTGTCAGGTTTGGTAAACTTTAGGAGCTAGGAAATGGTCCACTTTACAGAAATGTTCAAATTTACTGGCATTTCATATATTCTCTGCTATAACATTGTCCTGATTCTTTCTGTATATTCTATACTTATGTTTTTGTTTTCCTTAATCAAAGTGTGTCTTTTCAATCTTTTCAAAGAAGATTCTTTGGACTTACTAAATCACCTCAATTTTATCCGTTTTCTGTTGTATTAAGTTCTGCTCATATCTTTATTTATCTTTTTTCTATGTTCTCAGGGTTTATTGTTTTGATCTTCTGATGTCAATTAAAACACTTGGTTATTCATTTTAATAAATATTTTACTTATAAAGATTTGAACTTTTGAAGATTCCAGCTTACTTGTAAGTTTCTAAGGGTCAGGTCCTCTCCATTGTTGCTGGCCTAAGGTTTAGTTCACCATATAGCAATGTATATATTGACCTATTTTCCCCTCGACTTTCTGTGATTCCCTACATCTCACCTTTCTTTGCAGACAAGCCATTTGAAATACCCTTAACTTATTTCACAGCCAATAAGTCATTGAATTAATGTGTATTTTTAGAGAAATCTTCTTATATATTTAGGCAGAAAATCTCACCTGCCATAGTTTTCAAAACAGCATAATTTCACTCTTCTCAATGCTTAATCTGTTGTATTACACAACCTTTGAGTATTTAGCTTTATCAATGACATGTACTTTAAAAATGTTTTAGAGATCCTACCAGTCTTTGAAAACATCCTTGTTCCTTGTTTCAGTTCCAGTTTTATGTATATATTCTGCCTTGCACCTGATTATTCCAACAATTGATGGATGGCCTTGGGAATCTAATTCTGGAATTGATAGTCTTTACTGATTGTCTCCCCTCGTAGCTGATTTCTTCATTATTGTGTAAATTTAGATCATGAGCTCATGTTTAGCTAAACAGCTGACCTTGTAAGACGCTTAGGTGTGAACGCTCGTAAGCTTCCGCAGAAAGACGGCAATGATTTATTTGTGTCCCTCCAATGAGTTGCCCACGAGGACACCGTTTTCTACAAGTGTTCGTCCAATACTCCCTCTAGAGGAAGGGGACTCCGACAGGGCTGATTGGTGGCCCCCGATCTGGGGCAGGGGCAGTGGGCAGCCTGTGGCCCGGGCAGGAGCCTCTTTGCATGTGTCCCTGGGACACATCTGCCTGCGAACTTCGGTCACCTGGCAGGAAGCTACGATGCCCAGACCTATGGTTAGCTGTGCAGCGAGGTGTACTGTGAGGACAGGTTCCACACACACTTCAAGTAAGAGGGCGGCCTGAGTGGAAAGGTGAGAATTTGGACAGCTGTGCAGACAAAGAAGGCGCCCTTTGGCCTGGGCCTAAATGCTTGTGACAGCCCACTGGACCTGCCGTGCTCTGAGGGCCCTGCCCTGGGCCCCCTGCACCCCTGCCCTTTGTTCAGTCACAGCAGAGATGGCCACTCCCTCTCCTTCAGTGAGGGCAGAGTTCTAACCACCCTCAGCCCCGCCCCCTCTCCGCAGGTTACCATGGACTACAGAGGCTGCATCCTGAGGCCAGGACGTTCCGAGAATGCCAAGGGCAGACATGATGACCTTAAATGATTTCCTCTTGTGTCAGGTTTGGTAAACTTTAGGAGCTAGGAAATGGTCCACTTTACAGAAATGTTCAAATTTACTGGCATTTCATATATTCTCTGTTATAACATTGTCCTGATTCTTTCTGTATATTCTTTACTTATATTTTTGTTTTCCTTAATCAAAGTGTGTCTTTTCAATCTTTTCAAAGAAGATTCTTTTGACTTACTAAATCACCTCAATTTTATACGGTTTCTGTTGTATTAAGTTCTGCTCATATCTTTATTTATCTTTTTTCTATGTTCTCAGGGTTTATTGTTTTGATCTTCTGATGTCAATTAAAACACTTGGTTATTCATTTTAATAAATATTTTACTTATAAAGATTTGAACTTTTGAAGATTCCAGCTTACTTGTAAGTTTCTAAGGGTCAGGTCCTCTCCATTGTTGCTGGCCTAAGGTTTAGTTCACCATATAGCAATGTATATATTGACCTATTTTCCCCTCGACTTTCTGTGATTCCCTACATCTCAACTTTCTTTGCAGACAAGCCATTTGAAATACCCTTAACTTATTTCACAGCCAATAACTCATTGAAATAATGTGTATTTTTAGAGAAATCTTCTTATATAATTAGGCTGAAAATCTCACCTGCCATAGTTTTCAAAACAGCATAATTTCACTCTTCTCAATGCTTAATCTGTTGTATTACACAACCTTTGAGTATTTAGCTTTATCAATGACATGTAGAGATCCTACCAGTCTTTGAAAACATCCTTGTTCCTTGTTTCAGTTCCAGTTTTATGTATATATTCTGCCTTGCACCTGATTATTTCAACAATTGATGGATGGCCTTGGGAATCTAATTCTGGTATTGATAGTCTTTACTGATTGTCTCCCCTCGTAGCTGATTTCTTCATTATTGTGTAAATTTAGATCATGAGCTCATGTTTAGCTAAACAGCTGACCTTGTAAGACGCTTAGGTGTGAACGCTCGTAAGCTTCCGCAGAAAGACGGCAAAGATTTATTTGTGTCCCTCCAATGAGTTGCCCACGAGGACACCGTTTTCTACAAGTGTTGGTCCAATACTCCCTCTAGAGGAAGGGGACTCCGACAGGGCTGATTGGCGGCCCCCGATCTGGGGTAGGGGCAGTGGGCAGCCTGTGGCCCGGGCAGGAGCCTCTTTGCATGTTTCCCTGGGACACATCTGCCTCCGAACTTCAGTCACCTGGCAGGAAGCTACGATGCCCAGACCTATGGTTAGCTGTGCAGCGAGGTGTACTGTGAGGACAGGTTCCACACACACTTCAAGTAAGAGGTCGGCCTGAGTGGAAAGGTGAGAGTTTGGGCAGCTGTGCAGACAAAGAAGGCGCCCTTTGGCCTGGGCCTAAATGCTTGTGACACCCCACTGGGCGTGCCGTGCTCTGATGGCCCTGCCCTGGGCCCCCTGCTCCCCTGCCCTTTGTTCAGTCACAGCAGAGATGGCCACACCCACTCCTTCAGTGAGGGCAGAGTTCCAACCACCCTCAGCCCCGCCCCCTCTCCGCAGGTTACCATGGACTACAGAGGCTGCATCCTGAGGCCAGGGCGTTCCGAGAATGCCAAGGGCAGACATGATGACCTTAAATGATTTCCTCTTGTGTCAGGTTTGGTAAACTTTAGGAGCTAGGAAATGGTCCACTTTACAGAAATGTTCAAATTTACTGGCATTTCATATATTCTCTGCTATAACATTGTCCTGATTCTTTCTGTATATTCTTTACTTATGTTTTTGTTTTCCTTAATCAAAGTGTGTCTTTTCAATCTTTTCAAAGAAGATTCTTTGGACTTACTAAATCACCTGAATTTTATACGTTTTCTGTTGTATTAAGTTCTGCTCATATCTTTATTTATCTTTTTTCTATGTTCTCAGGGTTTATTGTTTTGATCTTCTGATGTCAATTAAAACACTTGGTTATTCATTTTAATAAATATTTTACTTATAAAGATTTGAACTTTTGAAGATTCCAGCTTACTTGTAAGTTTCGAAGGGTCAGGTCCTCTCCATTGTTGCTGGCCTAAGGTTTAGTTCACCATATAGCAATGTATATATTGACCTATTTTCCCCTCGACTTTCTGTGATTCCCTACATCTCACCTTTCTTGGCAGACAAGCCATTTGAAATACCCTTAACTTATTTCACAGCCAATAAGTCATTGAAATAATGTGTATTTTTTAGAGAAATCTTCTTATATAATTAGGCAGAAAATCTCACCTGCCATAGTTTTCAAAACAGCATAATTTCACTCTTCTCAATGCTTAATCTGTTGTATTACACAACCTTTGAGTATTTAGCTTTATCAATGACATGTACTTTAAAAATGTTTTAGAGATCCTACCAGTCTTTGAAAACATCCTTGTTCCTTGTTTCAGTTCCAGTTTTATGTATATATTCTGCCTTGCACCTAATTATTCCAACAATTGATGGATGGCCTTGGGAATCTAATTCTGGTATTGATAGTCTTTACTGATTGTCTCCCCTCGTAGCTGATTTCTTCATTATTGTGTCAATTTAGATCATGAGCTCATGTTTAGCTAAACAGATGACCTTGTAAGACGCTTAGGTGTGAACGCTCGTAAGCTTCCGCAGAAAGACGGCAAAGATTAATTGTGTCCCTCCAATGAGTTGCCCACGAGGACACCGTTTTCTACAAGTGTTGGTCCAATACTCCCTCTAGAGGAAGGGGACTCTGACAGGGCTGATTGGCGGCCCCCGATCTGCGGCAGGGGCAGTGGGCAGCCTGTGGCCCGGGCAGGAGCCTCTTTGCATGTGTCCCTGGGACACAACTGCCTGCGAACTTCAGTCACCTGGCAGGAAGCTACGATGCCCAGACCTATGGTTAGCTCTGCAGCGAGGTGTACTGTGAGGACAGGTTCCACACACACTTCAAGTAAGAGGTCGGCCTGAGTGGAAAGGTGAGAGTTTGTGCAGCTGTGCAGACAAAGAAGGCGCCCTTTGGCCTGGGCCTAAATGCTTGTGACACCCCACTGGACCTGCCGTGCTCTGAGGGCCCTGCCCTGGGCCCCCTGCTCCCCTGCCCTTTGTTCAGTCACAGCAGAGATGGCCACACCCACTCCTTCAGTGAGGGCAGAGTTCCAACCAACCTCAGCCCCGCCCCCTCTCCGCAGGTTACCATGGACTACAGAGGCTGCATCCTGAGGCCAGGGCGTTCCGAGAATGCCAAGGGCAGACATGATGACCTTAAATGATTTCCTCTTGTGTCAGGTTTGGTAAACTTTAGGAGCTAGGAAATGGTCCACTTTACAGAAATGTTCAAATTTACTGGCATTTCATATATTCTCTGCTATAACATTGTCCTGATTCTTTCTGTATATTCTTTACTTATGTTTTTGTTTTCCTTAATCAAAGTGTGTCTTTTCAATCTTTTCAAAGAAGATTCTTTGGACTTACTAAATCACCTCAATTTTATACGTTTTCTGTTGTATTAAGTTCTGCTCATATCTTTATTTATCTTTTTTCTATGTTCTCAGGGTTTATTGTTTTGATCTTCTGATGTCAATTAAAACACTTGGTTATTCATTTTAATAAATATTTTACTTATAGAGATTTGAACTTTTGAAGATTCCAGCTTACTTGTAAGTTTCTAAGGGTCAGGTCCTCTCCATTGTTGCTGGCCTAAGGTTTAGTTCACCATATAGCAATGTATATATTGACCTATTTTCCCCACGACTTTCTGTGATTCCCTACATCTCACCTTTCTTGGCAGACAAGCCATTTGAAATACCCTTAACTTATTTCACAGCCAATAAGTCATTGAAATAATGTGTATTTTTAGACAAATCTTCTTATATAATTAGGCAGAAAATCTCACCTGCCATAGTTTTCAAAACAGCATAATTTCACTCTTCTCAATGCTTAATCTGTTGTATTACACAACCTTTGAGTATTTAGCTTTATCAATGACATGTACTTTAAAAATGTTTTAGAGATCCTACCAGTCTTTGAAAACATCCTTGTTCCTTGTTTCAGTTCCAGTTTTATGTATATATTCTGCCTTGCACCTGATTATTCCAACAATTGATGGATGGCCTTGGGAATCTAATTCTGGTATTGATAGTCTTTACTGATTGTCTCCCCTCGTAGCTGATTTCTTCATTATTGTGTAAATTTAGATCATGAGCTCATGTTTAGCTAAACAGCTGACCTTGTAAGACGCTTAGGTGTGAACGCTCGTAAGCTTCCGCAGAAAGACGGCAAAGATTTATTTGTGTCCCTCCAATGAGTTGCCCACGAGGACACCGTTTTCTACAAGTGTTGGTCCAATACTCCCTCTAGAGGAAGGGGTCTTCGACAGGGCTGATTAGTGGACCCCGATCTGGGGCAGGGGCAGTGGGCAGCCTGTGGCCCGGGCAGAAGCCTCTTTGCATGTGTCCCTGGGACACATCTGCCTGCGAACTTCGGTCACCTGGCAGGAAGCTACGATGCCCAGACCTATGGTTAGCTGTGCAGCGAGGTGTACTGTGAGGACAGGTTCCACACACACTTCAAGTAAGAGGTCGGCCTGAGTGGAAAAGTGAGAGTTTGGGCAGCTGTGCAGACAAAGAAGGCGCCCTTTGGCCTGGGCCTAAATGCTTGTGACAGCCCACTGGACCTGCCGTGCTCTGAGGGCCCTGCCCTGGGCCCCGTGCTCCCCTGCCCTTTGTTCAGTCACATCAGAGATGGCCACACCCACTCCTCCAGTGAGGCCAGAGTTCCAACCACCCTCAGCCCCGCCCCCTCTCCGCAGGTTACCATGGACTACAGAGGCTGCGTCCTGAGGCCAGGGCGTTCCGAGAATGCCAAGGGCAGACATGATGACCTTAAATGATTTCCTCTTGTGTCAGGTTTGGTAAACTTTAGGAGCTAGGAAATGGTCCACTTTACAGAAATGTTCAAATTTACTGGCATTTCATATATTCTCTGCTATAACATTGTCCTGATTCTTTCTGTATATTCTATACTTATGTTTTTGTTTTCCTTAATCAAAGTGTGTCTTTTCAATCTTTTCAAAGAAGATTCTTTGGACTTACTAAATCACCTCAATTTTATACGTTTTCTGTTGTATTAAGTTCTGCTCATATCTTTATTTATCTTTTTTCTATGTTCTCAGGGTTTATTGTTTGGATCTTCTGATGTCAATTAAAACACTTGGTTATTCATTTTAATAAATATTTTACTTATAAAGATTTGAACTTTTGAAGATTCCAGCTTACTTGTAAGTTTCTAAGGGTCAGGTCCTCTCCATTGTTGCTGGCCTAAGGTTTAGTTCACCATATAGCAATGTATATATTGACCTATTTTCCCCTCGACTTTCTGTGATTCCCTACATCTCACCTTTCTTTGCAGACAAGCCATTTGAAATACCCTTAACTTATTTCACAGCCAATAAGTCATTGAATTAATGTGTATTTTTAGAGAAATCTTCTTATATAATTAGGCAGAAAATCTCACCTGCCATAGTTTTCAAAACAGCATAATTTCACTCTTCTCAATGCTTAATCTGTTGTATTACACAACCTTTGAGTATTTAGCTTTATCAATGACATGTACTTTAAAAATGTTTTAGAGATCCTACCAGTCTTTGAAAACATCCTTGTTCCTTGTTTCAGTTCCAGTTTTATGTATATATTCTGCCTTGCACCTGATTATTCCAACAATTGCTGGATGGCCTTGGGAATCTAATTCTGGTATTGATAGTCTTTACTGATTGTCTCCCCTCGTAGCTGATTTCTTCATTATTGTGTAAATTTAGATCATGAGCTCATGTTTAGTTAAACAGCTGACCTTGTAAGACGCTTAGGTGTGAACGCTCGTAAGCTTCCGCAGAAAGACGGCAAAGATTATTTGTGTCCCTCCAATGAGTTGCCCACGAGGACACCGTTTTCTACAAGTGTTGGTCCAATACTCCCTCTAGAGGAAAGGGACTCCGACAGGGCTGATTGGCGGCCCCCGATCTGGGGCAGGGGCAGTGGGCATCCTGTGGCCCGGGCAGGAGCCTCTTTGCATGTGTCCCTGGGACACATCTGCCTGCGAACTTCGGTCACCTGGCAGGAAGCTACGATGCCCAGACCTATGGTTAGCTGTGCAGCGAGGTGTACTGTGAGGACAGGTTCCACACACACTTCAAGTAAGAGGTCGGCCTGAGTGGAAAGGTGAGAGTTTGGACAGCTGTGCAGACAAAGAAGGCGCCCTTTGGCCTGGGCCTAAATGCTTGTGACAGCCCACTGGACCTGCCGTGCTCTGAGGGCCCTGCCCTGGGCCCCCTGCTCCCCTGCCCTTTGTTCAGTCACAGCAGAGATGGCCACTCCCACTCCTTGAGTGAGGGCAGAGTTCTAACCACCCTCAGCCCCGCCCCCTCTCCGCAGTTTACCATGGACTACAGAGGCTGCATCCTGAGGCCAGGGCGTTCCGAGAATGCCAAGGGCAGACATGATGACCTTAAATGATTTCCTCTTGTGTCAGGTTTGGTAAACTTTAGGAGCTAGGAAATGGTCCACTTTACAGAAATGTTCAAATTTACTGGCATTTCATATATTCTCTGTTATAACATTGTCCTGATTCTTTCTTTATATTCTTTACTTATATTTTTGTTTTCCTTAATCAAAGTGTGTCTTTTCAATCTTTTCAAAGAAGATTCTTTTGACTTACTAAATCACCTCAATTTTATCCGTTTTCTGTTGTATTAAGTTCTGCTCATATCTTTATTTATCTTTTTTCTATGTTCTCAGGGTTTATTGTTTTGATCTTCTGATGTCAATTAAAACACTTGGTTATTCATTTTAATAAATATTTTACTTATAAAGATTTGAACTTTTGAAGATTCCAGCTTACTTGTAAGTTTCTAAGGGTCAGGTCCTCTCCATTGTTGCTGGCCTAAGGTTTAGTTCACCATATAGCAATGTATATATTGACCTATTTTCCCCTCGACTTTCTGTGATTCCCTACATCTCACCTTTCTTTGCAGACAAGCCATTTGAAATACCCTTAACTTATTTCACAGACAATAAGTCATTGAAATAATGTGTATTTTTTAGAGAAATCTTCTTATATAATTAGGCAGAAAATCTCACCTGCCATAGTTTTCAAAACAGCATAATTTCACTCTTCTCAATGCTTAATCTGTTGTATTACACAACCTTTGAGTATTTAGCTTTATCAATGACATTTAGAGATCCTACCAGTCTTTGAAAACATCCTTGTTCCTTGTTTCAGGTCCAGTTTTATGTATATATTCTGCCTTGCACCTGATTATTCCAACAATTGATGGATGGCCTTGGGAATCTAATTCTGGTATTGATAGTCTTTACTGATTGTCTCCCCTCGTAGCTGATTTCTTCATTATTGTGTAAATTTAGATCATGAGCTCATGTTTAGCTAAACAGCTGACCTTGTAAGACGCGTAGGTGTGAACGCTCGTAAGCTTCCGCAGAAAGACGGCAAAGATTTATTTGTGTCCCTCCAATGAGTTGCCCACGAGGACACCGTTTTCTACAAGTGTTGGTCCAATACTCCCTCTAGAGGAAGGGGACTCCGACAGGGCTGATTGGCGGCCCCCGATCTGGGGCAGGGGCATTGGGCAGCCTGTGGCCCGGGCCGGAGCCTCTTTGCATGTGTCCCTGGGACACATCTGCCTGCGAACTTCAGTCACCTGGCAGGAAGCTACGATGCCCAGACCTATGGTTAGCTGTGCAGCGAGGTGTACTGTGAGGACAGGTTCCACACACACTTCAAGTAAGAGGTCGGCCTGAGTGGAAAGGTGAGAGTTTGGGCAGCTGTGCAGACAAAGAAGGCGCCCTTTGGCCTGGGCCTAAATGCTTGTGACACCCCACTGGACCTGCCGTGCTCTGAGGGCCCTGCCCTGGGCCCCCTGCTCCCCTGCCCTTTGTTCAGTCACAGCAGAGATGGCCACACCCACTCCTCCAGTGAGGGCAGAGTTCCAACCACCCTCAGCCCCGCCCCCTCTCCGCAGGTTACCATGGACTACAGAGGCTGCATCCTGAGGCCAGGGCGTTCCGAGAATGCCAAGGGCAGACATGATGACCTTAAATGATTTCCTCTTGTGTCAGGTTTGGTAAACTTTAGGAGCTAGGAAATGGTCCACTTTACAGAAATGTTCAAATTTACTGGCATTTCATATATTCTCTGCTATAACATTGTCCTGATTCTTTCTGTATATTCTTTACTTATGTTTTTGTTTTCCTTAATCAAAGTGTGTCTTTTCAATCTTTTCAAAGAAGATTCTTTGGACTTACTAAATCACCTGAATTTTATACGTTTTCTGTTGTATTAAGTTCTGCTCATATCTTTATTTATCTTTTTTCTATGTTCTCAGGGTTTATTGTTTTGATCTTCTGATGTCAATTAAAACACTTGGTTATTCATTTTAATAAATATTTTACTTATAAAGATTTGAACTTTTGAAGATTCCAGCTTACTTGTAAGTTTCGAAGGGTCAGGTCCTCTCCATTGTTGCTGGCCTAAGGTTTAGTTCACCATATAGCAATGTATATATTGACCTATTTTCCCCTCGACTTTCTGTGATTCCCTACATCTCACCTTTCTTGGCAGACAAGCCATTTGAAATACCCTTAACTTATTTCACAGCCAATAAGTCATTGAAATAATGTGTATTTTTTAGAGAAATCTTCTTATATAATTAGGCAGAAAATCTCACCTGCCATAGTTTTCAAAACAGCATAATTTCACTCTTCTCAATGCTTAATCTGTTGTATTACACAACCTTTGAGTATTTAGCTTTATCAATGACATGTACTTTAAAAATGTTTTAGAGATCCTACCAGTCTTTGAAAACATCCTTGTTCCTTGTTTCAGTTCCAGTTTTATGTATATATTCTGCCTTGCACCTGATTATTCCAACAATTGATGGATGGCCTTGGGAATCTAATTCTGGTATTGATAGTCTTTACTGATTGTCTCCCCTCGTAGCTGATTTCTTCATTATTGTGTCAATTTAGATCATGAGCTCATGTTTAGCTAAACAGATGACCTTGTAAGACGCTTAGGTGTGAACGCTCGTAAGCTTCCGCAGAAAGACAGCAAAGATTATTTGTGTCCCTCCAATGAGTTGCCCACGAGGACACCGTTTTCTACAAGTGTTGGTCCAATACTCCCTCTAGAGGAAGGGGACTCCGACAGGGCTGATTGGCGGCCCCCGATCTGGGGCAGGGGCAGTGGGCAGCCTGTGGCCCGGGCCGGAGCCTCTTTGCATGTGTCCCTGGGACACATCTGCCTGCGAACTTCAGTCACCTGGCAGGAAGCTACGATGCCCAGACCTATGGTTAGCTGTGCAGCGAGGTGTACTGTGAGGACAGGTTCCACACACACTTCAAGTAAGAGGTCGGCCTGAGTGGAAAGGTGAGAGTTTGGGCAGCTGTGCAGACAAAGAAGGCGCCCTTTGGCCTGGGCCTAAATGCTTGTGACACCCCACTGGACCTGCCGTGCTCTGAGGGCCCTGCGCTGGGCCCCGTGCTCCCCTGCCCTTTGTTCAGTCACAGCAGAGATGGCCACACCCACTCCTCCAGTGAGGGCAGAGTTCCAACCACCCTCAGCCCCGCCCCCTCTCCGCAGGTTACCATGGACTACAGAGGCTGCATCCTGAGGCCAGGGCGTTCCGAGAATGCCAAGGGCAGACATGATGACCTTAAATGATTACCTCTTGTGTCAGGTTTGGTAAACTTTAGGAGCTAGGAAATGGTCCACTTTACAGAAATGTTCAAATTTACTGGCATTTCATATATTCTCTGCTATAACATTGTCCTGATTCTTTCTGTATATTCTATACTTATGTTTTTGTTTTCCTTAATCAAAGTGTGTCTTTTCAATCTTTTCAAAGAAGATTCTTTGGACTTACTAAATCACCTGAATTTTATACGTTTTCTGTTGTATTAAGTTCTGCTCATATCTTTATTTATCTTTTTTCTATGTTCTCAGGGTTTATTGTTTTGATCTTCTGATGTCAATTAAAACACTTGGTTATTCATTTTAATAAATATTTTACTTATAAAGATTTGAACTTTTGAAGATTCCAGCTTACTTGTAAGTTTCGAAGGGTCAGGTCCTCTCCATTGTTGCTGGCCTAAGGTTTAGTTCACCATATAGCAATGTATATATTGACCTATTTTCCCCTCGACTTTCTGTGATTCCCTACATCTCACCTTTCTTGGCAGACAAGCCATTTGAAATACCCTTAACTTATTTCACAGCCAATAAGTCATTGAAATAATGTGTATTTTTTAGAGAAATCTTCTTATATAATTAGGCAGAAAATCTCACCTGCCATAGTTTTCAAAACAGCATAATTTCACTCTTCTCAATGCTTAATCTGTTGTATTACACAACCTTTGAGTATTTAGCTTTATCAATGACATGTACTTTAAAAATGTTTTAGAGATCCTACCAGTCTTTGAAAACATCCTTGTTCCTTGTTTCAGTTCCAGTTTTATGTATATATTCTGCCTTGCACCTGATTATTCCAACAATTGATGGATGGCCTTGGGAATCTAATTCTGGTATTGATAGTCTTTACTGATTGTCTCCCCTCGTAGCTGATTTCTTCATTATTGTGTCAATTTAGATCATGAGCTCATGTTTAGCTAAACAGATGACCTTGTAAGACGCTTAGGTGTGAACGCTCGTAAGCTTCCGCAGAAAGACGGCAAAGATTATTTGTGTCCCTCCAATGAGTTGCCCACGAGGACACCGTTTTCTACAAGTGTTGGTCCAATACTCCCTCTAGAGGAAGGGGACTCCGACAGGGCTGATTGGCGGCCCCCGATCTGGGGCAGGGGCAGTGGGCAGCCTGTGGCCCGGGCCGGAGCCTCTTTGCATGTGTCCCTGGGACACATCTGCCTGCGAACTTCAGTCACCTGGCAGGAAGCTACGATGCCCAGACCTATGGTTAGCTGTGCAGCGAGGTGTACTGTGAGGACAGGTTCCACACACACTTCAAGTAAGAGGTCGGCCTGAGTGGAAAGGTGAGAGTTTGGGCAGCTGTGCAGACAAAGAAGGCGCCCTTTGGCCTGGGCCTAAATGCTTGTGACACCCCACTGGACCTGCCGTGCTCTGAGGGCCCTGCCCTGGGCCCCGTGCTCCCCTGCCCTTTGTTCAGTCACAGCAGAGATGGCCACACCCACTCCTCCAGTGAGGGCAGAGTTCCAACCACCCTCAGCCCCGCCCCCTCTCCGCAGGTTACCATGGACTACAGAGGCTGCATCCTGAGGCCAGGGCGTTCCGAGAATGCCAAGGGCAGACATGATGACCTTAAATGATTACCTCTTGTGTCAGGTTTGGTAAACTTTAGGAGCTAGGAAATGGTCCACTTTACAGAAATGTTCAAATTTACTGGCATTTCATATATTCTCTGCTATAACATTGTCCTGATTCTTTCTGTATATTCTATACTTATGTTTTTGTTTTCCTTAATCAAAGTGTGTCTTTTCAATCTTTTCAAAGAAGATTCTTTGGACTTACTAAATCACCTGAATTTTATACGTTTTCTGTTGTATTAAGTTCTGCTCATATCTTTATTTATCTTTTTTCTATGTTCTCAGGGTTTATTGTTTTGATCTTCTGATGTCAATTAAAACACTTGGTTATTCATTTTAATAAATATTTTACTTATAAAGATTTGAACTTTTGAAGATTCCAGCTTACTTGTAAGTTTCGAAGGGTCAGGTCCTCTCCATTGTTGCTGGCCTAAGGTTTAGTTCACCATATAGCAATGTATATATTGACCTATTTTCCCCTCGACTTTCTGTGATTCCCTACATCTCACCTTTCTTGGCAGACAAGCCATTTGAAATACCCTTAACTTATTTCACAGCC
This sequence comes from Mesoplodon mirus, assembly GCF_964341445.2. Classification (NCBI taxonomy): domain Eukaryota; kingdom Metazoa; phylum Chordata; class Mammalia; order Artiodactyla; family Ziphiidae; genus Mesoplodon; species Mesoplodon mirus. Next base: position 186,415,619 of record NC_138976.1, on the reverse strand, counting down.
AATAAGTCATTGAAATAATGTGTATTTTTTAGAGAAATCTTCTTATATAATTAGGCAGAAAATCTCACCTGCCATAGTTTTCAAAACAGCATAATTTCACTCTTCTCAATGCTTAATCTGTTGTATTACACAACCTTTGAGTATTTAGCTTTATCAATGACATGTACTTTAAAAATGTTTTAGAGATCCTACCAGTCTTTGAAAACATCCTTGTTCCTTGTTTCAGTTCCAGTTTTATGTATATATTCTGCCTTGCACCTGATTATTCCAACAATTGATGGATGGCCTTGGGAATCTAATTCTGGTATTGATAGTCTTTACTGATTGTCTCCCCTCGTAGCTGATTTCTTCATTATTGTGTCAATTTAGATCATGAGCTCATGTTTAGCTAAACAGATGACCTTGTAAGACGCTTAGGTGTGAACGCTCGTAAGCTTCCGCAGAAAGACGGCAAAGATTATTTGTGTCCCTCCAATGAGTTGCCCACGAGGACACCGTTTTCTACAAGTGTTGGTCCAATACTCCCTCTAGAGGAAGGGGACTCCGACAGGGCTGATTGGCGGCCCCCGATCTGGGGCAGGGGCAGTGGGCAGCCTGTGGCCCGGGCCGGAGCCTCTTTGCATGTGTCCCTGGGACACATCTGCCTGCGAACTTCAGTCACCTGGCAGGAAGCTACGATGCCCAGACCTATGGTTAGCTGTGCAGCGAGGTGTACTGTGAGGACAGGTTCCACACACACTTCAAGTAAGAGGTCGGCCTGAGTGGAAAGGTGAGAGTTTGGGCAGCTGTGCAGACAAAGAAGGCGCCCTTTGGCCTGGGCCTAAATGCTTGTGACACCCCACTGGACCTGCCGTGCTCTGAGGGCCCTGCCCTGGGCCCCCTGCTCCCCTGCCCTTTGTTCAGTCACAGCAGAGATGGCCACACCCACTCCTCCAGTGAGGGCAGAGTTCCAACCACCCTCAGCCCCGCCCCCTCTCCGCAGGTTACCATGGACTACAGAGGCTGCATCCTGAGGCCAGGGCGTTCCGAGAATGCCAAGGGCAGACATGATGACCTTAAATGATTTCCTCTTGTGTCAGGTTTGGTAAACTTTAGGAGCTAGGAAATGGTCCACTTTACAGAAATGTTCAAATTTACTGGCATTTCATATATTCTCTGCTATAACATTGTCCTGATTCTTTCTGTATATTCTTTACTTATGTTTTTGTTTTCCTTAATCAAAGTGTGTCTTTTCAATCTTTTCAAAGAAGATTCTTTGGACTTACTAAATCACCTGAATTTTATACGTTTTCTGTTGTATTAAGTTCTGCTCATATCTTTATTTATCTTTTTTCTATGTTCTCAGGGTTTATTGTTTTGATCTTCTGATGTCAATTAAAACACTTGGTTATTCATTTTAATAAATATTTTACTTATAAAGATTTGAACTTTTGAAGATTCCAGCTTACTTGTAAGTTTCTAAGGGTCAGGTCCTCTCCATTGTTGCTGGCCTAAGGTTTAGTTCACCATATAGCAATGTATATATTGACCTATTTTCCCCTTGACTTTCTGTGATTCCCTACATCTCACCTTTCTTGGCAGACAAGCCATTTGAAATACCCTTCACTTATTTCACAGCCAATAAGTCATTGAAATAATGTGTAGTTTTTAGAGAAATCTTCTTATATAATTAGGCAGAAAATCTCACCTGCCATAGTTTTCAAAACAGCATAATTTCACTCTTCTCAATGCTTAATCTGTTGTATTACACAACCTTTGAGTATTTAGCTTTATCAATGACATGTACTTTAAAAATGTTTTAGAGATCCTACCAGTCTTTGAAAACATCCTTGTTCCTTGTTTCAGTTCCAGTTTTATGTATATATTCTGCCTTGCACCTGATTATTCCAACAATTGATGGATGGCCTTGGGAATCTAATTCTGGTATTGATAGTCTTTACTGATTGTCTCCCCTCGTAGCTGATTTCTTCATTATTGTGTCAATTTAGATCATGAGCTCATGTTTAGCTAAACAGATGACCTTGTAAGACGCTTAGGTGTGAACGCTCGTAAGCTTCCGCAGAAAGACGGCAAAGATTATTTGTGTCCCTCCAATGAGTTGCCCACGAGGACACCGTTTTCTACAAGTGTTGGTCCAATACTCCCTCTAGAGGAAGGGGACTCCGACAGGGCTGATTGGCGGCCCCCGATCTGGGGCAGGGGCAGTGGGCAGCCTGTGGCCCGGGCCGGAGCCTCTTTGCATGTGTCCCTGGGACACATCTGCCTGCGAACTTCAGTCACCTGGCAGGAAGCTACGATGCCCAGACCTATGGTTAGCTGTGCAGCGAGGTGTACTGTGAGGACAGGTTCCACACACACTTCAAGTAAGAGGTCGGCCTGAGTGGAAAGGTGAGAGTTTGGGCAGCTGTGCAGACAAAGAAGGCGCCCTTTGGCCTGGGCCTAAATGCTTGTGACACCCCACTGGACCTGCCGTGCTCTGAGGGCCCTGCCCTGGGCCCCCTGCTCCCCTGCCCTTTGTTCAGTCACAGCAGAGATGGCCACACCCACTCCTCCAGTGAGGGCAGAGTTCCAACCACCCTCAGCCCCGCCCCCTCTCCGCAGGTTACCATGGACTACAGAGGCTGCATCCTGAGGCCAGGGCGTTCCGAGAATGCCAAGGGCAGACATGATGACCTTAAATGATTTCCTCTTGTGTCAGGTTTGGTAAACTTTAGGAGCTAGGAAATGGTCCACTTTACAGAAATGTTCAAATTTACTGGCATTTCATATATTCTCTGCTATAACATTGTCCTGATTCTTTCTGTATATTCTTTACTTATGTTTTTGTTTTCCTTAATCAAAGTGTGTCTTTTCAATCTTTTCAAAGAAGATTCTTTGGACTTACTAAATCACCTGAATTTTATACGTTTTCTGTTGTATTAAGTTCTGCTCATATCTTTATTTATCTTTTTTCTATGTTCTCAGGGTTTATTGTTTTGATCTTCTGATGTCAATTAAAACACTTGGTTATTCCTTTTAATAAATATTTTACTTATAAAGATTTGAACTTTTGAAGATTCCAGCTTACTTGTAAGTTTCGAAGGGTCAGGTCCTCTCCATTGTTGCTGGCCTAAGGTTTAGTTCACCATATAGCAATGTATATATTGACCTATTTTCCCCTCGACTTTCTGTGATTCCCTACATCTCACCATTCTTGGCAGACAAGCCATTTGAAATACCCTTAACTTATTTCACAGCCAATAAGTCATTGAAATAATGTGTATTTTTTAGAGAAATCTTCTTATATAATTAGGCAGAAAATCTCACCTGCCATAGTTTTCAAAACAGCATAATTTCACTCTTCTCAATGCTTAATCTGTTGTATTACACAACCTTTGAGTATTTAGCTTTATCAATGACATGTACTTTAAAAATGTTTTAGACATCCTACCAGTCTTTGAAAACATCCTTGTTCCTTGTTTCAGTTCCAGTTTTATGTATATATTCTGCCTTGCACCTGATTATTCCAACAATTGATGGATGGCCTTGGGAATCTAATTCTGGTATTGATAGTCTTTACTGATTGTCTCCCCTCGTAGCTGATTTCTTCATTATTGTGTCAATTTAGATCATGAGCTCATGTTTAGCTAAACAGATGACCTTGTAAGACGCTTAGGTGTGAACGCTCGTAAGCTTCCGCAGAAAGACGGCAAAGATTATTTGTGTCCCTCCAATGAGTTGCCCACGAGGACACCGTTTTCTACAAGTGTTGGTCCAATAATCCCTCTAGAGGAAGGGGACTCCGCCAGGGCTGATTGGCGGCCCCCGATCTGGGGCAGGGGCTGTGGGCAGCCTGTGGCCCGGGCCGGAGCCTCTTTGCATGTGTCCCTGGGACACATCTGCCTGCGAACTTCAGTCACCTGGCAGGAAGCTACGATGCCCAGACCTATGATTAGCTGTGCAGCGAGGTGTACTGTGAGGACAGGTTCCACACACACTTCAAGTAAGAGGTCGGCCTGAGTGGAAAGGTGAGAGTTTGGGCAGCTGTGCAGACAAAGAAGGCGCCCTTTGGCCTGGGCCTAAATGCTTGTGACACCCCACTGGACCTGCCGTGCTCTGAGGGCCCTGCCCTGGGCCCCCAGCTCCCCTGCCCTTTGTTCAGTCACAGCAGAGATGGCCACACCCACTCCTCCAGTGAGGGCAGAGTTCCAACCACCCTCAGCCCCGCCCCCTCTCCGCAGGTTACCATGGACTACAGAGGCTGCATCCTGAGGCCAGGGCGTTCCGAGAATGCCAAGGGCAGACATGATGACCTTAAATGATTTCCTCTTGTGTCAGGTTTGGTAAACTTTAGGAGCTAGGAAATGGTCCACTTTACAGAAATGTTCAAATTTACTGGCATTTCATATATTCTCTGCTATAACATTGTCCTGATTCTTTCTGTATATTCTATACTTATGTTTTTGTTTTCCTTAATCAAAGTGTGTCTTTTCAATCTTTTCAAAGAAGATTCTTTGGACTTACTAAATCACCTGAATTTTATACGTTTTCTGTTGTATTAAGTTCTGCTCATATCTTTATTTATCTTTTTTCTATGTTCTCAGGGTTTATTGTTTTGATCTTCTGATGTCAATTAAAACACTTGGTTATTCATTTTAATAAATATTTTACTTATAAAGATTTGAACTTTTGAAGATTCCAGCTTACTTGTAAGTTTCGAAGGGTCAGGTCCTCTCCATTGTTGCTGGCCTAAGGTTTAGTTCACCATATAGCAATGTATATATTGACCTATTTTCCCCTCGACTTTCTGTGATTCCCTACATCTCACCTTTCTTGGCAGACAAGCCATTTGAAATACCCTTAACTTATTTCACAGCCAATAAGTCATTGAAATAATGTGTATTTTTAGAGAAATCTTCTTATATAATTAGGCAGAAAATCTCACCTGCCATAGTTTTCAAAACAGCATAATTTCACTCTTCTCAATGCTTAATCTGTTGTATTACACAACCTTTGAGTATTTAGCTTTATCAATGACATGTACTTTAAAAATGTTTTAGAGATCCTACCAGTCTTTGAAAACATCCTTGTTCCTTGTTTCAGTTCCAGTTTTATGTATATATTCTGCCTTGCACCTGATTATTCCAACAATTGATGGATGGCCTTGGGAATCTAATTCTGGTATTGATAGTCTTTACTGATTGTCTCCCCTCGTAGCTGATTTCTTCATTATTGTGTCAATTTAGATCATGAGCTCATGTTTAGCTAAACAGATGACCTTGTAAGACGCTTAGGTGTGAACGCTCGTAAGCTTCCGCAGAAAGACGGCAAAGATTATTTGTGTCCCTCCAATGAGTTGCCCACGAGGACACCGTTTTCTACAAGTGTTGGTCCAATACTCCCTCTAGAGGAAGGGGACTACGACAGGGCTGATTGGCGGCCCCCGATCTGGGGCAGGGGCTGTGGGCAGCCTGTGGCCCGGGCCGGAGCCTCTTTGCATGTGTCCCTGGGACACATCTGCCTGCGAACTTCAGTCACCTGGCAGGAAGCTACGATGCACAGACCTATGATTAGCTGTGCAGCGAGGTGTACTGTGAGGACAGGTTCCACACACACTTCAAGTAAGAGGTCGGCCTGAGTGGAAAGGTGAGAGTTTGGGCAGCTGTGCAGACAAAGAAGGCGCCCTTTGGCCTGGGCCTAAATGCTTGTGACACCCCACTGGACCTGCCGTGCTCTGAGGGCCCTGCCCTGGGCCCCCTGCTCCCCTGCCCTTTGTTCAGTCACAGCAGAGATGGCCACACCCACTCCTCCAGTGAGGGCAGAGTTCCAACCACCCTCAGCCCCGCCCCCTCTCCGCAGGTTACCATGGACTACAGAGGCTGCATCCTGAGGCCAGGGCGTTCCGAGAATGCCAAGGGCAGACATGATGACCTTAAATGATTTCCTCTTGTGTCAGGTTTGGTAAACTTTAGGAGCTAGGAAATGGTCCACTTTACAGAAATGTTCAAATTTACTGGCATTTCATATATTCTCTGCTATAACATTGTCCTGATTCTTTCTGTATATTCTTTACTTATGTTTTTGTTTTCCTTAATCAAAGTGTGTCTTTTCAATCTTTTCAAAGAAGATTCTTTGGACTTACTAAATCACCTGAATTTTATACGTTTTCTGTTGTATTAAGTTCTGCTCATATCTTTATTTATCTTTTTTCTATGTTCTCAGGGTTTATTGTTTTGATCTTCTGATGTCAATTAAAACACTTGGTTATTCATTTTAATAAATATTTTACTTATAAAGATTTGAACTTTTGAAGATTCCAGCTTACTTGTAAGTTTCGAAGGGTCAGGTCCTCTCCATTGTTGCTGGCCTAAGGTTTAGTTCACCATATAGCAATGTATATATTGACCTATTTTCCCCTCGACTTTCTGTGATTCCCTACATCTCACCATTCTTGGCAGACAAGCCATTTGAAATACCCTTAACTTATTTCACAGCCAATAAGTCATTGAAATAATGTGTATTTTTTAGAGAAATCTTCTTATATAATTAGGCAGAAAATCTCACCTGCCATAGTTTTCAAAACAGCATAATTTCACTCTTCTCAATGCTTAATCTGTTGTATTACACAACCTTTGAGTATTTAGCTTTATCAATGACATGTACTTTAAAAATGTTTTAGGGATCCTACCAGTCTTTGAAAACATCCTTGTTCCTTGTTTCAGTTCCAGTTTTATGTATATATTCTGCCTTGCACCTGATTATTCCAACAATTGATGGATGGCCTTGGGAATCTAATTCTGGTATTGATAGTCTTTACTGATTGTCTCCCCTCGTAGCTGATTTCTTCATTATTGTGTCAATTTAGATCATGAGCTCATGTTTAGCTAAACAGATGACCTTGTAAGACGCTTAGGTGTGAACGCTCGTAAGCTTCCGCAGAAAGACGGCAAAGATTATTTGTGTCCCTCCAATGAGTTGCCCACGAGGACACCGTTTTCTACAAGTGTTGGTCCAATACTCCCTCTAGAGGAAGGGGACTCCGACAGGGCTGATTGGCGGCCCCCGATCTGGGGCAGGGGCAGTGGGCAGCCTGTGGCCCGGGCCGGAGCCTCTTTGCATGTGTCCCTGGGACACATCTGCCTGCGAACTTCAGTCACCTGGCAGGAAGCTACGATGCCCAGACCTATGGTTAGCTGTGCAGCGAGGTGTACTGTGAGGACAGGTTCCACACACACTTCAAGTAAGAGGTCGGCCTGAGTGGAAAGGTGAGAGTTTGGGCAGCTGTGCAGACAAAGAAGGCGCCCTTTGGCCTGGGCCTAAATGCTTGTGACACCCCACTGGACCTGCCGTGCTCTGAGGGCCCTGCCCTGGGCCCCCTGCTCCCCTGCCCTTTGTTCAGTCACAGCAGAGATGGCCACACCCACTCCTCCAGTGAGGGCAGAGTTCCAACCACCCTCAGCCCCGCCCCCTCTCCGCAGGTTACCATGGACTACAGAGGCTGCATCCTGAGGCCAGGGCGTTCCGAGAATGCCAAGGGCAGACATGATGACCTTAAATGATTTCCTCTTGTGTCAGGTTTGGTAAACTTTAGGAGCTAGGAAATGGTCCACTTTACAGAAATGTTCAAATTTACTGGCATTTCATATATTCTCTGCTATAACATTGTCCTGATTCTTTCTGTATATTCTATACTTATGTTTTTGTTTTCCTTAATCAAAGTGTGTCTTTTCAATCTTTTCAAAGAAGATTCTTTGGACTTACTAAATCACCTGAATTTTATACGTTTTCTGTTGTATTAAGTTCTGCTCATATCTTTATTTATCTTTTTTCTATGTTCTCAGGGTTTATTGTTTTGATCTTCTGATGTCAATTAAAACACTTGGTTATTCATTTTAATAAATATTTTACTTATAAAGATTTGAACTTTTGAAGATTCCAGCTTACTTGTAAGTTTCGAAGGGTCAGGTCCTCTCCATTGTTGCTGGCCTAAGGTTTAGTTCACCATATAGCAATGTATATATTGACCTATTTTCCCCTCGACTTTCTGTGATTCCCTACATCTCACCTTTCTTGGCAGACAAGCCATTTGAAATACCCTTAACTTATTTCACAGCCAATAAGTCATTGAAATAATGTGTATTTTTTAGAGAAATCTTCTTATAAAATTAGGCAGAAAATCTCACCTGCCATAGTTTTCAAAACAGCATAATTTCACTCTTCTCAATGCTTAATCTGTTGTATTACACAACCTTTGAGTATTTAGCTTTATCAATGACATGTACTTTAAAAATGTTTTAGAGATCCTACCAGTCTTTGAAAACATCCTTGTTCCTTGTTTCAGTTCCAGTTTTATGTATATATTCTGCCTTGCACCTGATTATTCCAACAATTGATGGATGGCCTTGGGAATCTAATTCTGGTATTGATAGTCTTTACTGATTGTCTCCCCTCGTAGCTGATTTCTTCATTATTGTGTCAATTTAGATCATGAGCTCATGTTTAGCTAAACAGATGACCTTGTAAGACGCTTAGGTGTGAACGCTCGTAAGCTTCCGCAGAAAGACGGCAAAGATTATTTGTGTCCCTCCAATGAGTTGCCCACGAGGACACCGTTTTCTACAAGTGTTGGTCCAATACTCCCTCTAGAGGAAGGGGACTCCGACAGGGCTGATTGGCGGCCCCCGATCTGGGGCAGGGGCAGTGGGCAGCCTGTGGCCCGGGCCGGAGCCTCTTTGCATGTGTCCCTGGGACACATCTGCCTGCGAACTTCAGTCACCTGGCAGGAAGCTATGATGCCCAGACCTATGGTTAGCTGTGCAGCGAGGTGTACTGTGAGGACAGGTTCCACACACACTTCAAGTAAGAGGTCGGCCTGAGTGGAAAGGTGAGAGTTTGGGCAGCTGTGCAGACAAAGAAGGCGCACTTTGGCCTGGGCCTAAATGCTTGTGACACCCCACTGGACCTGCCGTGCTCTGAGGGCCCTGCCCTGGGCCCCCTGCTCCCCTGCCCTTTGTTCAGTCACAGCAGAGATGGCCACACCCACTCCTCCAGTGAGGGCAGAGTTCCAACCACCCTCAGCCCCGCCCCCTCTCCGCAGGTTACCATGGACTACAGAGGCTGCATCCTGAGGCCAGGGCGTTCCGAGAATGCCAAGGGCAGACATGATGACCTTAAATGATTTCCTCTTGTGTCAGGTTTGGTAAACTTTAGGAGCTAGGAAATGGTCCACTTTACAGAAATGTTCAAATTTACTGGCATTTCATATATTCTCTGCTATAACATTGTCCTGATTCTTTCTGTATATTCTTTACTTATGTTTTTGTTTTCCTTAATCAAAGTGTGTCTTTTCAATCTTTTCAAAGAAGATTCTTTGGACTTACTAAATCACCTGAATTTTATACGTTTTCTGTTGTATTAAGTTCTGCTCATATCTTTATTTATCTTTTTTCTATGTTCTCAGGGTTTATTGTTTTGATCTTCTGATGTCAATTAAAACACTTGGTTATTCATTTTAATAAATATTTTACTTATAAAGATTTGAACTTTTGAAGATTCCAGCTTACTTGTAAGTTTCGAAGGGTCAGGTCCTCTCCATTGTTGCTGGCCTAAGGTTTAGTTCACCATATAGCAATGTATATATTGACCTATTTTCCCCTCGACTTTCTGTGATTCCCTACATCTCACCTTTCTTGGCAGACAAGCCATTTGAAATACCCTTAACTTATTTCACAGCCAATAAGTCATTGAAATAATGTGTATTTTTTAGAGAAATCTTCTTATATAATTAGGCAGAAAATCTCACCTGCCATAGTTTTCAAAACAGCATAATTTCACTCTTCTCAATGCTTAATCTGTTGTATTACACAACCTTTGAGTATTTAGCTTTATCAATGACATGTACTTTAAAAATGTTTTAGAGATCCTACCAGTCTTTGAAAACATCCTTGTTCCTTGTTTCAGTTCCAGTTTTATGTATATATTCTGCCTTGCACCTGATTATTCCAACAATTGATGGATGGCCTTGGGAATCTAATTCTGGTATTGATAGTCTTTACTGATTGTCTCCCCTCGTAGCTGATTTCTTCATTATTGTGTCAATTTAGATCATGAGCTCATGTTTAGCTAAACAGATGACCTTGTAAGACGCTTAGGTGTGAACGCTCGTAAGCTTCCGCAGAAAGACGGCAAAGATTATTTGTGTCCCTCCAATGAGTTGCCCACGAGGACACCGTTTTCTACAAGTGTTGGTCCAATACTCCCTCTAGAGGAAGGGGACTCCGACAGGGCTGATTGGCGGCCCCCGATCTGGGGCAGGGGCAGTGGGCAGCCTGTGGCCCGGGCCGGAGCCTCTTTGCATGTGTCCCTGGGACACATCTGCCTGCGAACTTCAGTCACCTGGCAGGAAGCTACGATGCCCAGACCTATGGTTAGCTGTGCAGCGAGGTGTACTGTGAGGACAGGTTCCACACACACTTCAAGTAAGAGGTCGGCCTGAGTGGAAAGGTGAGAGTTTGGGCAGCTGTGCAGACAAAGAAGGCGCCCTTTGGCCTGGGCCTAAATGCTTGTGACACCCCACTGGACCTGCCGTGCTCTGAGGGCCCTGCCCTGGGCCCCCTGCTCCCCTGCCCTTTGTTCAGTCACAGCAGAGATGGCCACACCCACTCCTCCAGTGAGGGCAGAGTTCCAACCACCCTCAGCCCCGCCCCCTCTCCGCAGGTTACCATGGACTACAGAGGCTGCATCCTGAGGCCAGGGCGTTCCGAGAATGCCAAGGGCAGACATGATGACCTTAAATGATTTCCTCTTGTGTCAGGTTTGGTAAACTTTAGGAGCTAGGAAATGGTCCACTTTACAGAAATGTTCAAATTTACTGGCATTTCATATATTCTCTGCTATAACATTGTCCTGATTCTTTCTGTATATTCTTTACTTATGTTTTTGTTTTCCTTAATCAAAGTGTGTCTTTTCAATCTTTTCAAAGAAGATTCTTTGGACTTACTAAATCACCTGAATTTTATACGTTTTCTGTTGTATTAAGTTCTGCTCATATCTTTATTTATCTTTTTTCTATGTTCTCAGGGTTTATTGTTTTGATCTTCTGATGTCAATTAAAACACTTGGTTATTCATTTTAATAAATATTTTACTTATAAAGATTTGAACTTTTGAAGATTCCAGCTTACTTGTAAGTTTCGAAGGGTCAGGTCCTCTCCATTGCTGCTGGCCTAAGGTTTAGTTCACCATATAGCAATGTATATATTGACCTATTTTCCCCTCGACTTTCTGTGATTCCCTACATCTCACCTTTCTTGGCAGACAAGCCATTTGAAATACCCTTAACTTATTTCACAGCCAATAAGTCATTGAAATAATGTGTATTTTTTAGAGAAATATTCTTATATAATTAGGCAGAAAATCTCACCTGCCATAGTTTTCACAACAGCATAATTTCACTCTTCTCAATGCTTAATCTGTTGTATTACACAACCTTTGAGTATTTAGCTTTATCAATGACATGTACTTTAAAAATGTTTTAGACATCCTACCAGTCTTTGAAAACATCCTTGTTCCTTGTTTCAGTTCCAGTTTTATGTATATATTCTGCCTTGCACCTGATTATTCCAACAATTGATGGATGGCCTTGGGAATCTAATTCTGGTATTGATAGTCTTTACTGATTGTCTCCCCTCGTAGCTGATTTCTTCATTATTGTGTCAATTTAGATCATGAGCTCATGTTTAGCTAAACAGATGACCTTGTAAGACGCTTAGGTGTGAACGCTCGTAAGCTTCCGCAGAAAGACGGCAAAGATTTATTTGTGTCCCTCCAATGAGTTGCCCACGAGGACACCGTTTTCTACAAGTGTTGGTCCAATACTCCCTCTAGAGGAAGGGGACTCCGACAGGGCTGATTGGCGGCCCCCGATCTGGGACAGGGGCAGTGGGCAGCCTGTGGCCCGGGCAGGAGCCTCTTTGCATGTGTCCCTGGGACACATCTGCCTGCGAACTTCGGTCACCTGGCAGGAAGCTACGATGCCCAGACCTATGGTTAGCTGTGCAGCGAGGTGTACTGTGAGGACAGGTTCCACACACACTTCAAGTAAGAGGTCGGCCTGAGTGGAAAGGTGAGAGTTTGGGCAGCTGTGCAGACAAAGAAGGCGCCCTTTGGCCTGGGCCTAAATGCTTGTGACACCCCACTGGACCTGCCGTGCTCTGAGGGCCCTGCCCTGGGCCCCCTGCTCCCCTGCCCTTTGTTCAGCCACAGCAGAGATGGCCACACCCACTCCTCCAGTGAGGGCAGAGTTCCAACCACCCTCAGCCCCGCCCCCTCTCCGCAGGTTACCATGGACTACAGAGGCTGCATCCTGAGGCCAGGGCGTTCCGAGAATGCCAAGGGCAGACATGATGACCTTAAATGATTTCCTCTTGTGTCAGGTTTGGTAAACTTTAGGAGCTAGGAAATGGTCCACTTTACAGAAATGTTCAAATTTACTGGCATTTCATATATTCTCTGCTATAACATTGTCCTGATTCTTTCTGTATATTCTTTACTTATGTTTTTGTTTTCCTTAATCAAAGTGTGTCTTTTCAATCTTTTCAAAGAAGATTCTTTGGACTTACTAAATCACCTGAATTTTATACGTTTTCTGTTGTATTAAGTTCTGCTCATATCTTTATTTATCTTTTTTCTATGTTCTCAGGGTTTATTGTTTTGATCTTCTGATGTCAATTAAAACACTTGGTTATTCATTTTAATAAATATTTTACTTATAAAGATTTGAACTTTTGAAGATTCCAGCTTACTTGTAAGTTTCGAAGGGTCAGGTACTCTCCATTGTTGCTGGCCTAAGGTTTAGTTCACCATATAGCAATGTATATATTGACCTATTTTCCCCTCGACTTTCTGTGATTCCCTACATCTCACCTTTCTTGGCAGACAAGCCATTTGAAATACCCTTAACTTATTTCACAGCCAATAAGTCATTGAAATAATGTGTATTTTTTAGAGAAATCTTCTTATATAATTAGGCAGAAAATCTCACCTGCCATAGTTTTCAAAACAGCATAATTTCACTCTTCTCAATGCTTAATCTGTTGTATTACACAACCTTTGAGTATTTAGCTTTATCAATGACATGTACTTTAAAAATGTTTTAGAGATCCTACCAGTCTTTGAAAACATCCTTGTTCCTTTTTTCAGTTCCAGTTTTATGTATATATTCTGCCTTGCACCTGATTATTCCAACAATTGATGGATGGCCTTGGGAATCTAATTCTGGTATTGATAGTCTTTACTGATTGTCTCCCCTCGTAGCTGATTTCTTCATTATTGTGTCAATTTAGATCATGAGCTCATGTTTAGCTAAACAGATGACCTTGTAAGACGCTTAGGTGTGAACGCTCGTAAGCTTCCGCAGAAAGACGGCAAAGATTATTTGTGTCCCTCCAATGAGTTGCCCACGAGGACACCGTTTTCTACAAGTGTTGGTCCAATACTCCCTCTAGAGGAAGGGGACTCCGACAGGGCTGATTGGCGGCCCCCGATCTGGGGCAGGGGCAGAGGGCAGCCTGTGGCCCGGGCCGGAGCCTCTTTGCATGTGTCCCTGGGACACATCTGCCTGCGAACTTCAGTCACCTGGCAGGAAGCTACGATGCCCAGACCTATGGTTAGCTGTGCAGCGAGGTGTACTGTGAGGACAGGTTCCACACACACTTCAAGTAAGAGGTCGGCCTGAGTGGAAAGGTGAGAGTTTGGGCAGCTGTGCAGACAAAGAAGGCGCCCTTTGGCCTGGGCCTAAATGCTTGTGACACCCCACTGGACCTGCCGTGCTCTGAGGGCCCTGCCCTGGGCCCCCTGCTCCCCTGCCCTTTGTTCAGTCACAGCAGAGATGGCCACACCCACTCCTCCAGTGAGGGCAGAGTTCCAACCACCCTCAGCCCCGCCCCCTCTCCGCAGGTTACCATGGACTACAGAGGCTGCATCCTGAGGCCAGGGCGTTCCGAGAATGCCAAGGGCAGACATGATGACCTTAAATGATTTCCTCTTGTGTCAGGTTTGGTAAACTTTAGGAGCTAGGAAATGGTCCACTTTACAGAAATGTTCAAATTTACTGGCATTTCATATATTCTCTGCTATAACATTGTCCTGATTCTTTCTGTATATTCTATACTTATGTTTTTGTTTTCCTTAATCAAAGTGTGTCTTTTCAATCTTTTCAAAGAAGATTCTTTGGACTTACTAAATCACCTGAATTTTATACGTTTTCTGTTGTATTAAGTTCTGCTCATATCTTTATTTATCTTTTTTCTATGTTCTCAGGGTTTATTGTTTGGATCTTCTGATGTCAATTAAAACACTTGGTTATTCATTTTAATAAATATTTTACTTATAAAGATTTGAACTTTTGAAGATTCCAGCTTACTTGTAAGTTTCGAAGGGTCAGGTCCTCTCCATTGTTGCTGGCCTAAGGTTTAGTTCACCATATAGCAATGTATATATTGACCTATTTTCCCCTCGACTTTCTGTGATTCCCTACATCTCACCTTTCTTGGCAGACAAGCCATTTGAAATACCCTTAACTTATTTCACAGCCAATAAATCATTGAAATAATGTGTATTTTTTAGAGAAATCTTCTTATATAATTAGGCAGAAAATCTCACCTGCCATAGTTTTCAAAACAGCATAATTTCACTCTTCTCAATGCTTAATCTGTTGTATTACACAACCTTTGAGTATTTAGCTTTATCAATGACATGTACTTTAAAAATGTTTTAGAGATCCTACCAGTCTTTGAAAACATCCTTGTTCCTTGTTTCAGTTCCAGTTTTATGTATATATTCTGCCTTGCACCTGATTATTCCAACAATTGATGGATGGCCTTGGGAATCTAATTCTGGTATTGATAGTCTTTACTGATTGTCTCCCCTCGTAGCTGATTTCTTCATTATTGTGTCAATTTAGATCATGAGCTCATGTTTAGCTAAACAGACGACCTTGTAAGACGCTTAGGTGTGAACGCTCGTAAGCTTCCGCAGAAAGACGGCAAAGATTATTTGTGTCCCTCCAATGAGTTGCCCACGAGGACACCGTTTTCTACAAGTGTTGGTCCAATACTCCCTCTAGAGGAAGGGGACTCCGACAGGGCTGATTGGCGGCCCCCGATCTGGGGCAGGGGCAGTGGGCAGCCTGTGGCCCGGGCCGGAGCCTCTTTGCATGTGTCCCTGGGACACATCTGCCTGCGAACTTCAGTCACCTGGCAGGAAGCTACGATGCCCAGACCTATGGTTAGCTGTGCAGCGAGGTGTACTGTGAGGACAGGTTCCACACACACTTCAAGTAAGAGGTCGGCCTGAGTGGAAAGGTGAGAGTTTGGGCAGCTGTGCAGACAAAGAAGGCGCCCTTTGGCCTGGGCCTAAATGCTTGTGACACCCCACTGGACCTGCCGTGCTCTGAGGGCCCTGCCCTGGGCCCCCTGCTCCCCTGCCCTTTGTTCAGTCACAGCAGAGATGGCCACACCCACTCCTCCAGTGAGGGCAGAGTTCCAACCACCCTCAGCCCCGCCCCCTCTCCGCAGGTTACCATGGACTACAGAGGCTGCATCCTGAGGCCAGGGCGTTCCGAGAATGCCAAGGGCAGACATGATGACCTTAAATGATTTCCTCTTGTGTCAGGTTTGGTAAACTTTAGGAGCTAGGAAATGGTCCACTTTACAGAAATGTTCAAATTTACTGGCATTTCATATATTCTCTGCTATAACATTGTCCTGATTCTTTCTGTATATTCTATACTTATGTTTTTGTTTTCCTTAATCAAAGTGTGTCTTTTCAATCTTTTCAAAGAAGATTCTTTGGACTTACTAAATCACCTGAATTTTATACGTTTTCTGTTGTATTAAGTTCTGCTCAAATCTTTATTTATCTTTTTTCTATGTTCTCAGGGTTTATTATTTTGATCTTCTGATGTCAATTAAAACACTTGGTTATTCATTTTAATAAATATTTTACTTATAAAGATTTGAACTTTTGAAGATTCCAGCTTACTTGTAAGTTTCGAAGGGTCAGGTCCTCTCCATTGTTGCTGGCCTAAGGTTTAGTTCACCATATAGCAATGTATATATTGACCTATTTTCCCCTCGACTTTCTGTGATTCCCTACATCTCACCTTTCTTGGCAGACAAGCCATTTGAAATACCCTTAACTTATTTCACAGCCAATAAATCATTGAAATAATGTGTATTTTTTAGAGAAATCTTCTTATATAATTAGGCAGAAAATCTCACCTGCCATAGTTTTCAAAACAGCATAATTTCACTCTTCTCAATGCTTAATCTGTTGTATTACACAACCTTTGAGTATTTAGCTTTATCAATGACATGTACTTTAAAAATGTTTTAGAGATCCTACCAGTCTTTGAAAACATCCTTGTTCCTTGTTTCAGTTCCAGTTTTATGTATATATTCTGCCTTGCACCTGATTATTCCAACAATTGATGGATGGCCTTGGGAATCTAATTCTGGTATTGATAGTCTTTACTGATTGTCTCCCCTCGTAGCTGATTTCTTCATTATTGTGTAAATTTAGATCATGAGCTCATGTTTAGCTAAACAGCTGACCTTGTAAGACGCTTAGGTGTGAACGCTCGTAAGCTTCCGCAGAAAGACGGCAAAGATTATTTGTGTCCCTCCAATGAGTTGCCCACGAGGACACCGTTTTCTACAAGTGTTGGTGCAATACTCCCTCTAGAGGAAGGGGACTCCGACAGGGCTGATTGGCGGCCCCCGATCTGCGGCAGGGGCAGTGGGCAGCCTGTGGCCCGGGCAGGAGCATCTTTGCATGTGTCCCTGGGACACATCTGCCTGCGAACTTCAGTCACCTGGCAGGAAGCTACGATGCCCAGACCTATGGTTAGCTGTGCAGCGAGGTGTACTGTGAGGACAGGTTCCACACACACTTCAAGTAAGAGGTCGGCCTGAGTGGAAAGGTGAGAGTTTGGGCAGCTGTGCAGACAAAGAAGGCGCCCTTTGGCCTGGGCCTAAATGCTTGTGACACCCCACTGGACCTGCCGTGCTCTGAGGGCCCTGCCCTGGGCCCCCTGCTCCCCTGCCCTTTGTTCAGTCACAGCAGAGATGGCCACACCCACTCCTCCAGTGAGGCCAGAGTTCCAACCACCCTCAGCCCCGTCCCCTCTCCGCAGGTTACCATGGACTACAGAGGCTGCATCCTGAGGCCAGGGCGTTCCGAGAATGCCAAGGGCAGACATGATGACCTTAAATGATTTCCTCTTGTGTCAGGTTTGGTAAACTTTAGGAGCTAGGAAATGGTCCACTTTACAGAAATGTTCAAATTTACTGGCATTTCATATATTCTCTGCTATAACTTTGTCCTGATTCTTTCTGTATATTCTATACTTATGTTTTTGTTTTCCTTAATCAAAGTGTGTCTTTTCAATCTTTTCAAAGAAGATTCTTTGGACTTACTAAATCACCTGAATTTTATACGTTTTCTGTTGTATTAAGTTCTGCTCATATCTTTATTTATCTTTTTTCTATGTTCTCAGGGTTTATTGTTTTGATCTTCTGATGTCAATTAAAACACTTGGTTATTCATTTTAATAAATATTTTACTTATAAAGATTTGAACTTTTGAAGATTCCAGCTTACTTGTAAGTTTCGAAGGGTCAGGTCCTCTCCATTGTTGCTGGCCTAAGGTTTAGTTCACCATATAGCAATGTATATATTGACCTATTTTCCCCTCGACTTTCTGTGATTCCCTACATCTCACCTTTCTTGGCAGACAAGCCATTTGAAATACCCTTAACTTATTTCACAGCCAATAAGTCATTGAAATAATGTGTATTTTTTAGAGAAATCTTCTTATATAATTAGGCAGAAAATCTCACCTGCCATAGTTTTCAAAACAGCATAATTTCACTCTTCTCAATGCTTAATCTGTTGTATTACACAACCTTTGAGTATTTAGCTTTATCAATGACATGTACTTTAAAAATGTTTTAGAGATCCTACCAGTCTTTGAAAACATCCTTGTTCCTTGTTTCAGTTCCAGTTTTATGTATATATTCTGCCTTGCACCTGATTATTCCAACAATTGATGGATGGCCTTGGGAATCTAATTCTGGTATTGATAGTCTTTACTGATTGTCTCCCCTCGTAGCTGATTTCTTCATTATTGTGTCAATTTAGATCATGAGCTCATGTTTAGCTAAACAGATGACCTTGTAAGACGCTTAGGTGTGAACGCTCGTAAGCTTCCGCAGAAAGACGGCAAAGATTATTTGTGTCCCTCCAATGAGTTGCCCACGAGGACACCGTATTCTACAAGTGTTGGTCCAATACTCCCTCTAGAGGAAGGGGACTCCGACAGGGCTGATTGGCGGCCCCCGATCTGGGGCAGGGGCAGTGGGCAGCCTGTGGCCCGGGCCGGAGCCTCTTTGCATGTGTCCCTGGGACACATCTGCCTGCGAACTTCAGTCACCTGGCAGGAAGCTACGATGCCCAGACCTATGGTTAGCTGTGCAGCGAGGTGTACTGTGAGGACAGGTTCCACACACACTTCAAGTAAGAGGTCGGCCTGAGTGGAAAGGTGAGAGTTTGGGCAGCTGTGCAGACAAAGAAGGCGCCCTTTGGCCTGGGCCTAAATGCTTGTGACACCCCACTGGACCTGCCGTGCTCTGAGGGCCCTGCCCTGGGCCCCCTGCTCCCCTGCCCTTTGTTCAGTCACAGCAGAGATGGCCACACCCACTCCTCCAGTGAGGCCAGAGTTCCAACCACCCTCAGCCCCGTCCCCTCTCCGCAGGTTACCATGGACTACAGAGGCTGCATCCTGAGGCCAGGGCGTTCCGAGAATGCCAAGGGCAGACATGATGACCTTAAATGATTTCCTCTTGTGTCAGGTTTGGTAAACTTTAGGAGCTAGGAAATGGTCCACTTTACAGAAATGTTCAAATTTACTGGCATTTCATATATTCTCTGCTATAACATTGTCCTGATTCTTTCTGTATATTCTATACTTATGTTTTTGTTTTCCTTAATCAAAGTGTGTCTTTTCAATCTTTTCAAAGAAGATTCTTTGGACTTACTAAATCACCTGAATTTTATACGTTTTCTGTTGTATTAAGTTCTGCTCATATCTTTATTTATCTTTTTTCTATGTTCTCAGGGTTTATTGTTTTGATCTTCTGATGTCAATTAAAACACTTGGTTATTCATTTTAATAAATATTTTACTTATAAAGATTTGAACTTTTGAAGATTCCAGCTTACTTGTAAGTTTCGAAGGGTCAGGTCCTCTCCATTGTTGCTGGCCTAAGGTTTAGTTCACCATATAGCAATGTATATATTGACCTATTTTCCCCTCGACTTTCTGTGATTCCCTACATCTCACCTTTCTTGGCAGACAAGCCATTTGAAATACCCTTAACTTATTTCACAGCCAATAAGTCATTGAAATAATGTGTATTTTTTAGAGAAATCTTCTTATATAATTAGGCAGAAAATCTCACCTGCCATAGTTTTCAAAACAGCATAATTTCACTCTTCTCAATGCTTAATCTGTTGTATTACACAACCTTTGAGTATTTAGCTTTATCAATGACATGTACTTTAAAAATGTTTTAGAGATCCTACCAGTCTTTGAAAACATCCTTGTTCCTTGTTTCAGTTCCAGTTTTATGTATATATTCTGCCTTGCACCTGATTATTCCAACAATTGATGGATGGCCTTGGGAATCTAATTCTGGTATTGATAGTCTTTACTGATTGTCTCCCCTCGTAGCTGATTTCTTCATTATTGTGTCAATTTAGATCATGAGCTCATGTTTAGCTAAACAGATGACCTTGTAAGACGCTTAGGTGTGAACGCTCGTAAGCTTCCGCAGAAAGACGGCAAAGATTATTTGTGTCCCTCCAATGAGTTGCCCACGAGGACACCGTATTCTACAAGTGTTGGTCCAATACTCCCTCTAGAGGAAGGGGACTCCGACAGGGCTGATTGGCGGCCCCCGATCTGGGGCAGGGGCAGTGGGCAGCCTGTGGCCCGGGCCGGAGCCTCTTTGCATGTGTCCCTGGGACACATCTGCCTGCGAACTTCAGTCACCTGGCAGGAAGCTACGATGCCCAGACCTATGGTTAGCTGTGCAGCGAGGTGTACTGTGAGGACAGGTTCCACACACACTTCAAGTAAGAGGTCGGCCTGAGTGGAAAGGTGAGAGTTTGGGCAGCTGTGCAGACAAAGAAGGCGCCCTTTGGCCTGGGCCTAAATGCTTGTGACACCCCACTGGACCTGCCGTGCTCTGAGGGCCCTGCCCTGGGCCCCCTGCTCCCCTGCCCTTTGTTCAGTCACAGCAGAGATGGCCACACCCACTCCTCCAGTGAGGGCAGAGTTCCAACCACCCTCAGCCCCGCCCCCTCTCCGCAGGTTACCATGGACTACAGAGGCTGCATCCTGAGGCCAGGGCGTTCCGAGAATGCCAAGGGCAGACATGATGACCTTAAATGATTTCCTCTTGTGTCAGGTTTGGTAAACTTTAGGAGCTAGGAAATGGTCCACTTTACAGAAATGTTCAAATTTACTGGCATTTCATATATTCTCTGCTATAACATTGTCCTGATTCTTTCTGTATATTCTTTACTTATGTTTTTGTTTTCCTTAATCAAAGTGTGTCTTTTCAATCTTTTCAAAGAAGATTCTTTGGACTTACTAAATCACCTGAATTTTATACGTTTTCTGTTGTATTAAGTTCTGCTCATATCTTTATTTATCTTTTTTCTATGTTCTCAGGGTTTATTGTTTTGATCTTCTGATGTCAATTAAAACACTTGGTTATTCATTTTAATAAATATTTTACTTATAAAGATTTGAACTTTTGAAGATTCCAGCTTACTTGTAAGTTTCGAAGGGTCAGGTCCTCTCCATTGTTGCTGGCCTAAGGTTTAGTTCACCATATAGCAATGTATATATTGACCTATTTTCCCCTCGACTTTCTGTGATTCCCTACATCTCACCTTTCTTGGCAGACAAGCCATTTGAAATACCCTTAACTTATTTCACAGCCAATAAGTCATTGAAATAATGTGTATTTTTTAGAGAAATCTTCTTATATAATTAGGCAGAAAATCTCACCTGCCATAGTTTTCAAAACAGCATAATTTCACTCTTCTCAATGCTTAATCTGTTGTATTACACAACCTTTGAGTATTTAGCTTTATCAATGACATGTACTTTAAAAATGTTTTAGAGATCCTACCAGTCTTTGAAAACATCCTTGTTCCTTGTTTCAGTTCCAGTTTTATGTATATATTCTGCCTTGCACCTGATTATTCCAACAATTGATGGATGGCCTTGGGAATCTAATTCTGGTATTGATAGTCTTTACTGATTGTCTCCCCTCGTAGCTGATTTCTTCATTATTGTGTCAATTTAGATCATGAGCTCATGTTTAGCTAAACAGATGACCTTGTAAGACGCTTAGGTGTGAACGCTCGTAAGCTTCCGCAGAAAGACGGCAAAGATTATTTGTGTCCCTCCAATGAGTTGCCCACGAGGACACCGTATTCTACAAGTGTTGGTCCAATACTCCCTCTAGAGGAAGGGGACTCCGACAGGGCTGATTGGCGGCCCCCGATCTGGGGCAGGGGCAGTGGGCAGCCTGTGGCCCGGGCCGGAGCCTCTTTGCATGTGTCCCTGGGACACATCTGCCTGCGAACTTCAGTCACCTGGCAGGAAGCTACGATGCCCAGACCTATGGTTAGCTGTGCAGCGAGGTGTACTGTGAGGACAGGTTCCACACACACTTCAAGTAAGAGGTCGGCCTGAGTGGAAAGGTGAGAGTTTGGGCAGCTGTGCAGACAAAGAAGGCGCCCTTTGGCCTGGGCCTAAATGCTTGTGACACCCCACTGGACCTGCCGTGCTCTGAGGGCCCTGCCCTGGGACCCCGGCTCCCCTGCCCTTTGTTCAGTCACAGCAGAGATGGCCACACCCACTCCTCCAGTGAGGGCAGAGTTCCAACCACCCTCAGCCCCGCCCCCTCTCCGCAGGTTACCATGGACTACAGAGGCTGCATCCTGAGGCCAGGGCGTTCCGAGAATGCCAAGGGCAGACATGATGACCTTAAATGATTTCCTCTTGTGTCAGGTTTGGTAAACTTTAGGAGCTAGGAAATGGTCCACTTTACAGAAATGTTCAAATTTACTGGCATTTCATATATTCTCTGCTATAACATTGTCCTGATTCTTTCTGTATATTCTATACTTATGTTTTTGTTTTCCTTAATCAAAGTGTGTCTTTTCAATCTTTTCAAAGAAGATTCTTTGGACTTACTAAATCACCTGAATTTTATACGTTTTCTGTTGTATTAAGTTCTGCTCATATCTTTATTTATCTTTTTTCTATGTTCTCAGTGTTTATTGTTTTGATCTTCTGATGTCAATTAAAACACTTGGTTATTCATTTTAATAAATATTTTACTTATAAAGATTTGAACTTTTGAAGATTCCAGCTTACTTGTAAGTTTCGAAGGGTCAGGTCCTCTCCATTGTTGCTGGCCTAAGGTTTAGTTCACCATATAGCAATGTATATATTGACCTATTTTCCCCTCGACTTTCTGTGATTCCCTACATCTCACCTTTCTTGGCAGACAAGCCATTTGAAATACCCTTAACTTATTTCACAGCCAATAAGTCATTGAAATAATGTGTATTTTTTAGAGAAATCTTCTTATATAATTAGGCAGAAAATCTCACCTGCCATAGTTTTCAAAACAGCATAATTTCACTCTTCTCAATGCTTAATCTGTTGTATTACACAACCTTTGAGTATTTAGCTTTATCAATGACATGTACTTTAAAAATGTTTTAGAGATCCTACCAGTCTTTGAAAACATCCTTGTTCCTTGTTTCAGTTCCAGTTTTATGTATATATTCTGCCTTGCACCTGATTATTCCAACAATTGATGGATGGCCTTGGGAATCTAATTCTGGTATTGATAGTCTTTACTGATTGTCTCCCCTCGTAGCTGATTTCTTCATTATTGTGTCAATTTAGATCATGAGCTCATGTTTAGCTAAACAGATGACCTTGTAAGACGCTTAGGTGTGAACGCTCGTAAGCTTCCGCAGAAAGACGGCAAAGATTATTTGTGTCCCTCCAATGAGTTGCCCACGAGGACACCGTTTTCTACAAGTGTTGGTCCAATACTCCCTCTAGAGGAAGGGGACTCCGACAGGGCTGATTGGCGGCCCCCGATCTGGGGCAGGGGCAGTGGGCAGCCTGTGGCCCGGGCCGGAGCCTCTTTGCATGTGTCCCTGGGACACATCTGCCTGCGAACTTCAGTCACCTGGCAGGAAGCTACGATGCCCAGACCTATGGTTAGCTGTGCAGCGAGGTGTACTGTGAGGACAGGTTCCACACACACTTCAAGTAAGAGGTCGGCCTGAGTGGAAAGGTGAGAGTTTGGGCAGCTGTGCAGACAAAGAAGGCGCCCTTTGGCCTGGGCCTAAATGCTTGTGACACCCCACTGGACCTGCCGTGCTCTGAGGGCCCTGCCCTGGGCCCCCTGCTCCCCTGCCCTTTGTTCAGTCACAGCAGAGATGGCCACACCCACTCCTCCAGTGAGGGCAGAGTTCCAACCACCCTCAGCCCCGCCCCCTCTCCGCAGGTTACCATGGACTACAGAGGCTGCATCCTGAGGCCAGGGCGTTCCGAGAATGCCAAGGGCAGACATGATGACCTTAAATGATTTCCTCTTGTGTCAGGTTTGGTAAACTTTAGGAGCTAGGAAATGGTCCACTTTACAGAAATGTTCAAATTTACTGGCATTTCATATATTCTCTGCTATAACATTGTCCTGATTCTTTCTGTATATTCTTTACTTACGTTTTTGTTTTCCTTAATCAAAGTGTGTCTTTTCAATCTTTTCAAAGAAGATTCTTTGGACTTACTAAATCACCTGAATTTTATACGTTTTCTGTTGTATTAAGTTCTGCTCATATCTTTATTTATCTTTTTTCTATGTTCTCAGGGTTTATTGTTTTGATCTTCTGATGTCAATTAAAACACTTGGTTATTCATTTTAATAAATATTTTACTTATAAAGATTTGAACTTTTGAAGATTCCAGCTTACTTGTAAGTTTCGAAGGGTCAGGTCCTCTCCATTGTTGCTGGCCTAAGGTTTAGTTCACCATATAGCAATGTATATATTGACCTATTTTCCCCTCGACTTTCTGTGATTCCCTACATCTCACCTTTCTTGGCAGACAAGCCATTTGAAATACCCTTAACTTATTTCACAGCCAATAAGTCATTGAAATAATGTGTATTTTTTAGAGAAATCTTCTTATATAATTAGGCAGAAAATCTCACCTGCCATAGTTTTCAAAACAGCATAATTTCACTCTTCTCAATGCTTAATCTGTTGTATTACACAACCTTTGAGTATTTAGCTTTATCAATGACATGTACTTTAAAAATGTTTTAGAGATCCTACCAGTCTTTGAAAACATCCTTGTTCCTTGTTTCAGTTCCAGTTTTATGTATATATTCTGCCTTGCACCTGATTATTCCAACAATTGATGGATGGCCTTGGGAATCTAATTCTGGTATTGATAGTCTTTACTGATTGTCTCCCCTCGTAGCTGATTTCTTCATTATTGTGTCAATTTAGATCATGAGCTCATGTTTAGCTAAACAGACGACCTTGTAAGACGCTTAGGTGTGAACGCTCGTAAGCTTCCGCAGAAAGACGGCAAAGATTATTTGTGTCCCTCCAATGAGTTGCCCACGAGGACACCGTTTTCTACAAGTGTTGGTCCAATACTCCCTCTAGAGGAAGGGGACTCCGACAGGGCTGATTGGCGGCCCCCGATCTGGGGCAGGGGCAGTGGGCAGCCTGTGGCCCGGGCCGGAGCCTCTTTGCATGTGTCCCTGGGACACATCTGCCTGCGAACTTCAGTCACCTGGCAGGAAGCTACGATGCCCAGACCTATGGTTAGCTGTGCAGCGAGGTGTACTGTGAGGACAGGTTCCACACACACTTCAAGTAAGAGGTCGGCCTGAGTGGAAAGGTGAGAGTTTGGGCAGCTGTGCAGACAAAGAAGGCGCCCTTTGGCCTGGGCCTAAATGCTTGTGACACCCCACTGGACCTGCCGTGCTCTGAGGGCCCTGCCCTGGGCCCCCTGCTCCCCTGCCCTTTGTTCAGTCACAGCAGAGATGGCCACACCCACTCCTCCAGTGAGGGCAGAGTTCCAACCACCCTCAGCCCCGCCCCCTCTCCGCAGGTTACCATGGACTACAGAGGCTGCATCCTGAGGCCAGGGCGTTCCGAGAATGCCAAGGGCAGACATGATGACCTTAAATGATTTCCTCTTGTGTCAGGTTTGGTAAACTTTAGGAGCTAGGAAATGGTCCACTTTACAGAAATGTTCAAATTTACTGGCATTTCATATATTCTCTGCTATAACTTTGTCCTGATTCTTTCTGTATATTCTATACTTATGTTTTTGTTTTCCTTAATCAAAGTGTGTCTTTTCAATCTTTTCAAAGAAGATTCTTTGGACTTACTAAATCACCTGAATTTTATACGTTTTCTGTTGTATTAAGTTCTGCTCAAATCTTTATTTATCTTTTTTCTATGTTCTCAGGGTTTATTATTTTGATCTTCTGATGTCAATTAAAACACTTGGTTATTCATTTTAATAAATATTTTACTTATAAAGATTTGAACTTTTGAAGATTCCAGCTTACTTGTAAGTTTCGAAGGGTCAGGTCCTCTCCATTGTTGCTGGCCTAAGGTTTAGTTCACCATATAGCAATGTATATATTGACCTATTTTCCCCTCGACTTTCTGTGATTCCCTACATCTCACCTTTCTTGGCAGACAAGCCATTTGAAATACCCTTAACTTATTTCACAGCCAATAAATCATTGAAATAATGTGTATTTTTTAGAGAAATCTTCTTATATAATTAGGCAGAAAATCTCACCTGCCATAGTTTTCAAAACAGCATAATTTCACTCTTCTCAATGCTTAATCTGTTGTATTACACAACCTTTGAGTATTTAGCTTTATCAATGACATGTACTTTAAAAATGTTTTAGAGATCCTACCAGTCTTTGAAAACATCCTTGTTCCTTGTTTCAGTTCCAGTTTTATGTATATATTCTGCCTTGCACCTGATTATTCCAACAATTGATGGATGGCCTTGGGAATCTAATTCTGGTATTGATAGTCTTTACTGATTGTCTCCCCTCGTAGCTGATTTCTTCATTATTGTGTAAATTTAGATCATGAGCTCATGTTTAGCTAAACAGCTGACCTTGTAAGACGCTTAGGTGTGAACGCTCGTAAGCTTCCGCAGAAAGACGGCAAAGATTATTTGTGTCCCTCCAATGAGTTGCCCACGAGGACACCGTTTTCTACAAGTGTTGGTGCAATACTCCCTCTAGAGGAAGGGGACTCCGACAGGGCTGATTGGCGGCCCCCGATCTGCGGCAGGGGCAGTGGGCAGCCTGTGGCCCGGGCAGGAGCATCTTTGCATGTGTCCCTGGGACACATCTGCCTGCGAACTTCAGTCACCTGGCAGGAAGCTACGATGCCCAGACCTATGGTTAGCTGTGCAGCGAGGTGTACTGTGAGGACAGGTTCCACACACACTTCAAGTAAGAGGTCGGCCTGAGTGGAAAGGTGAGAGTTTGGGCAGCTGTGCAGACAAAGAAGGCGCCCTTTGGCCTGGGCCTAAATGCTTGTGACACCCCACTGGACCTGCCGTGCTCTGAGGGCCCTGCCCTGGGCCCCCTGCTCCCCTGCCCTTTGTTCAGTCACAGCAGAGATGGCCACACCCACTCCTCCAGTGAGGCCAGAGTTCCAACCACCCTCAGCCCCGTCCCCTCTCCGCAGGTTACCATGGACTACAGAGGCTGCATCCTGAGGCCAGGGCGTTCCGAGAATGCCAAGGGCAGACATGATGACCTTAAATGATTTCCTCTTGTGTCAGGTTTGGTAAACTTTAGGAGCTAGGAAATGGTCCACTTTACAGAAATGTTCAAATTTACTGGCATTTCATATATTCTCTGCTATAACATTGTCCTGATTCTTTCTGTATATTCTATACTTATGTTTTTGTTTTCCTTAATCAAAGTGTGTCTTTTCAATCTTTTCAAAGAAGATTCTTTGGACTTACTAAATCACCTGAATTTTATACGTTTTCTGTTGTATTAAGTTCTGCTCATATCTTTATTTATCTTTTTTCTATGTTCTCAGGGTTTATTGTTTTGATCTTCTGATGTCAATTAAAACACTTGGTTATTCATTTTAATAAATATTTTACTTATAAAGATTTGAACTTTTGAAGATTCCAGCTTACTTGTAAGTTTCGAAGGGTCAGGTCCTCTCCATTGTTGCTGGCCTAAGGTTTAGTTCACCATATAGCAATGTATATATTGACCTATTTTCCCCTCGACTTTCTGTGATTCCCTACATCTCACCTTTCTTGGCAGACAAGCCATTTGAA
The DNA here is from genome assembly GCF_964341445.2 of Mesoplodon mirus. Classification (NCBI taxonomy): domain Eukaryota; kingdom Metazoa; phylum Chordata; class Mammalia; order Artiodactyla; family Ziphiidae; genus Mesoplodon; species Mesoplodon mirus. The sequence continues at coordinate 186,388,120 of NC_138976.1, read as the reverse complement.
ATACCCTTAACTTATTTCACAGCCAATAAGTCATTGAAATAATGTGTATTTTTTAGAGAAATCTTCTTATATAATTAGGCAGAAAATCTCACCTGCCATAGTTTTCAAAACAGCATAATTTCACTCTTCTCAATGCTTAATCTGTTGTATTACACAACCTTTGAGTATTTAGCTTTATCAATGACATGTACTTTAAAAATGTTTTAGAGATCCTACCAGTCTTTGAAAACATCCTTGTTCCTTGTTTCAGTTCCAGTTTTATGTATATATTCTGCCTTGCACCTGATTATTCCAACAATTGATGGATGGCCTTGGGAATCTAATTCTGGTATTGATAGTCTTTACTGATTGTCTCCCCTCGTAGCTGATTTCTTCATTATTGTGTCAATTTAGATCATGAGCTCATGTTTAGCTAAACAGATGACCTTGTAAGACGCTTAGGTGTGAACGCTCGTAAGCTTCCGCAGAAAGACGGCAAAGATTATTTGTGTCCCTCCAATGAGTTGCCCACGAGGACACCGTATTCTACAAGTGTTGGTCCAATACTCCCTCTAGAGGAAGGGGACTCCGACAGGGCTGATTGGCGGCCCCCGATCTGGGGCAGGGGCAGTGGGCAGCCTGTGGCCCGGGCCGGAGCCTCTTTGCATGTGTCCCTGGGACACATCTGCCTGCGAACTTCAGTCACCTGGCAGGAAGCTACGATGCCCAGACCTATGGTTAGCTGTGCAGCGAGGTGTACTGTGAGGACAGGTTCCACACACACTTCAAGTAAGAGGTCGGCCTGAGTGGAAAGGTGAGAGTTTGGGCAGCTGTGCAGACAAAGAAGGCGCCCTTTGGCCTGGGCCTAAATGCTTGTGACACCCCACTGGACCTGCCGTGCTCTGAGGGCCCTGCCCTGGGCCCCCTGCTCCCCTGCCCTTTGTTCAGTCACAGCAGAGATGGCCACACCCACTCCTCCAGTGAGGCCAGAGTTCCAACCACCCTCAGCCCCGTCCCCTCTCCGCAGGTTACCATGGACTACAGAGGCTGCATCCTGAGGCCAGGGCGTTCCGAGAATGCCAAGGGCAGACATGATGACCTTAAATGATTTCCTCTTGTGTCAGGTTTGGTAAACTTTAGGAGCTAGGAAATGGTCCACTTTACAGAAATGTTCAAATTTACTGGCATTTCATATATTCTCTGCTATAACATTGTCCTGATTCTTTCTGTATATTCTATACTTATGTTTTTGTTTTCCTTAATCAAAGTGTGTCTTTTCAATCTTTTCAAAGAAGATTCTTTGGACTTACTAAATCACCTGAATTTTATACGTTTTCTGTTGTATTAAGTTCTGCTCATATCTTTATTTATCTTTTTTCTATGTTCTCAGGGTTTATTGTTTTGATCTTCTGATGTCAATTAAAACACTTGGTTATTCATTTTAATAAATATTTTACTTATAAAGATTTGAACTTTTGAAGATTCCAGCTTACTTGTAAGTTTCGAAGGGTCAGGTCCTCTCCATTGTTGCTGGCCTAAGGTTTAGTTCACCATATAGCAATGTATATATTGACCTATTTTCCCCTCGACTTTCTGTGATTCCCTACATCTCACCTTTCTTGGCAGACAAGCCATTTGAAATACCCTTAACTTATTTCACAGCCAATAAGTCATTGAAATAATGTGTATTTTTTAGAGAAATCTTCTTATATAATTAGGCAGAAAATCTCACCTGCCATAGTTTTCAAAACAGCATAATTTCACTCTTCTCAATGCTTAATCTGTTGTATTACACAACCTTTGAGTATTTAGCTTTATCAATGACATGTACTTTAAAAATGTTTTAGAGATCCTACCAGTCTTTGAAAACATCCTTGTTCCTTGTTTCAGTTCCAGTTTTATGTATATATTCTGCCTTGCACCTGATTATTCCAACAATTGATGGATGGCCTTGGGAATCTAATTCTGGTATTGATAGTCTTTACTGATTGTCTCCCCTCGTAGCTGATTTCTTCATTATTGTGTCAATTTAGATCATGAGCTCATGTTTAGCTAAACAGATGACCTTGTAAGACGCTTAGGTGTGAACGCTCGTAAGCTTCCGCAGAAAGACGGCAAAGATTATTTGTGTCCCTCCAATGAGTTGCCCACGAGGACACCGTATTCTACAAGTGTTGGTCCAATACTCCCTCTAGAGGAAGGGGACTCCGACAGGGCTGATTGGCGGCCCCCGATCTGGGGCAGGGGCAGTGGGCAGCCTGTGGCCCGGGCCGGAGCCTCTTTGCATGTGTCCCTGGGACACATCTGCCTGCGAACTTCAGTCACCTGGCAGGAAGCTACGATGCCCAGACCTATGGTTAGCTGTGCAGCGAGGTGTACTGTGAGGACAGGTTCCACACACACTTCAAGTAAGAGGTCGGCCTGAGTGGAAAGGTGAGAGTTTGGGCAGCTGTGCAGACAAAGAAGGCGCCCTTTGGCCTGGGCCTAAATGCTTGTGACACCCCACTGGACCTGCCGTGCTCTGAGGGCCCTGCCCTGGGACCCCGGCTCCCCTGCCCTTTGTTCAGTCACAGCAGAGATGGCCACACCCACTCCTCCAGTGAGGGCAGAGTTCCAACCACCCTCAGCCCCGCCCCCTCTCCGCAGGTTACCATGGACTACAGAGGCTGCATCCTGAGGCCAGGGCGTTCCGAGAATGCCAAGGGCAGACATGATGACCTTAAATGATTTCCTCTTGTGTCAGGTTTGGTAAACTTTAGGAGCTAGGAAATGGTCCACTTTACAGAAATGTTCAAATTTACTGGCATTTCATATATTCTCTGCTATAACATTGTCCTGATTCTTTCTGTATATTCTATACTTATGTTTTTGTTTTCCTTAATCAAAGTGTGTCTTTTCAATCTTTTCAAAGAAGATTCTTTGGACTTACTAAATCACCTGAATTTTATACGTTTTCTGTTGTATTAAGTTCTGCTCATATCTTTATTTATCTTTTTTCTATGTTCTCAGTGTTTATTGTTTTGATCTTCTGATGTCAATTAAAACACTTGGTTATTCATTTTAATAAATATTTTACTTATAAAGATTTGAACTTTTGAAGATTCCAGCTTACTTGTAAGTTTCGAAGGGTCAGGTCCTCTCCATTGTTGCTGGCCTAAGGTTTAGTTCACCATATAGCAATGTATATATTGACCTATTTTCCCCTCGACTTTCTGTGATTCCCTACATCTCACCTTTCTTGGCAGACAAGCCATTTGAAATACCCTTAACTTATTTCACAGCCAATAAGTCATTGAAATAATGTGTATTTTTTAGAGAAATCTTCTTATATAATTAGGCAGAAAATCTCACCTGCCATAGTTTTCAAAACAGCATAATTTCACTCTTCTCAATGCTTAATCTGTTGTATTACACAACCTTTGAGTATTTAGCTTTATCAATGACATGTACTTTAAAAATGTTTTAGAGATCCTACCAGTCTTTGAAAACATCCTTGTTCCTTGTTTCAGTTCCAGTTTTATGTATATATTCTGCCTTGCACCTGATTATTCCAACAATTGATGGATGGCCTTGGGAATCTAATTCTGGTATTGATAGTCTTTACTGATTGTCTCCCCTCGTAGCTGATTTCTTCATTATTGTGTCAATTTAGATCATGAGCTCATGTTTAGCTAAACAGATGACCTTGTAAGACGCTTAGGTGTGAACGCTCGTAAGCTTCCGCAGAAAGACGGCAAAGATTATTTGTGTCCCTCCAATGAGTTGCCCACGAGGACACCGTTTTCTACAAGTGTTGGTCCAATACTCCCTCTAGAGGAAGGGGACTCCGACAGGGCTGATTGGCGGCCCCCGATCTGGGGCAGGGGCAGTGGGCAGCCTGTGGCCCGGGCCGGAGCCTCTTTGCATGTGTCCCTGGGACACATCTGCCTGCGAACTTCAGTCACCTGGCAGGAAGCTACGATGCCCAGACCTATGGTTAGCTGTGCAGCGAGGTGTACTGTGAGGACAGGTTCCACACACACTTCAAGTAAGAGGTCGGCCTGAGTGGAAAGGTGAGAGTTTGGGCAGCTGTGCAGACAAAGAAGGCGCCCTTTGGCCTGGGCCTAAATGCTTGTGACACCCCACTGGACCTGCCGTGCTCTGAGGGCCCTGCCCTGGGCCCCCTGCTCCCCTGCCCTTTGTTCAGTCACAGCAGAGATGGCCACACCCACTCCTCCAGTGAGGGCAGAGTTCCAACCACCCTCAGCCCCGCCCCCTCTCCGCAGGTTACCATGGACTACAGAGGCTGCATCCTGAGGCCAGGGCGTTCCGAGAATGCCAAGGGCAGACATGATGACCTTAAATGATTTCCTCTTGTGTCAGGTTTGGTAAACTTTAGGAGCTAGGAAATGGTCCACTTTACAGAAATGTTCAAATTTACTGGCATTTCATATATTCTCTGCTATAACATTGTCCTGATTCTTTCTGTATATTCTTTACTTACGTTTTTGTTTTCCTTAATCAAAGTGTGTCTTTTCAATCTTTTCAAAGAAGATTCTTTGTACTTACTAAATCACCTGAATTTTATACGTTTTCTGTTGTATTAAGTTCTGCTCATATCTTTATTTATCTTTTTTCTATGTTCTCAGGGTTTATTGTTTTGATCTTCTGATGTCAATTAAAACACTTGGTTATTCATTTTAATAAATATTTTACTTATAAAGATTTGAACTTTTGAAGATTCCAGCTTACTTGTAAGTTTCGAAGGGTCAGGTCCTCTCCATTGTTGCTGGCCTAAGGTTTAGTTCACCATATAGCAATGTATATATTGACCTATTTTCCCCTCGACTTTCTGTGATTCCCTACATCTCACCTTTCTTGGCAGACAAGCCATTTGAAATACCCTTAACTTATTTCACAGCCAATAAGTCATTGAAATAATGTGTATTTTTTAGAGAAATCTTCTTATATAATTAGGCAGAAAATCTCACCTGCCATAGTTTTCAAAACAGCATAATTTCACTCTTCTCAATGCTTAATCTGTTGTATTACACAACCTTTGAGTATTTAGCTTTATCAATGACATGTACTTTAAAAATGTTTTAGAGATCCTACCAGTCTTTGAAAACATCCTTGTTCCTTGTTTCAGTTCCAGTTTTATGTATATATTCTGCCTTGCACCTGATTATTCCAACAATTGATGGATGGCCTTGGGAATCTAATTCTGGTATTGATAGTCTTTACTGATTGTCTCCCCTCGTAGCTGATTTCTTCATTATTGTGTCAATTTAGATCATGAGCTCATGTTTAGCTAAACAGATGACCTTGTAAGACGCTTAGGTGTGAACGCTCGTAAGCTTCCGCAGAAAGACGGCAAAGATTATTTGTGTCCCTCCAATGAGTTGCCCACGAGGACACCGTTTTCTACAAGTGTTGGTCCAATACTCCCTCTAGAGGAAGGGGACTCCGACAGGGCTGATTGGCGGCCCCCGATCTGGGGCAGGGGCAGTGGGCAGCCTGTGGCCCGGGCCGGAGCCTCTTTGCATGTGTCCCTGGGACACATCTGCCTGCGAACTTCAGTCACCTGGCAGGAAGCTACGATGCCCAGACCTATGGTTAGCTGTGCAGCGAGGTGTACTGTGAGGACAGGTTCCACACACACTTCAAGTAAGAGGTCGGCCTGAGTGGAAAGGTGAGAGTTTGGGCAGCTGTGCAGACAAAGAAGGCGCACTTTGGCCTGGGCCTAAATGCTTGTGACACCCCACTGGACCTGCCGTGCTCTGAGGGCCCTGCCCTGGGCCCCCTGCTCCCCTGCCCTTTGTTCAGTCACAGCAGAGATGGCCACACCCACTCCTCCAGTGAGGGCAGAGTTCCAACCACCCTCAGCCCCGCCCCCTCTCCGCAGGTTACCATGGACTACAGAGGCTGCATCCTGAGGCCAGGGCGTTCCGAGAATGCCAAGGGCAGACATGATGACCTTAAATGATTTCCTCTTGTGTCAGGTTTGGTAAACTTTAGGAGCTAGGAAATGGTCCACTTTACAGAAATGTTCAAATTTACTGGCATTTCATATATTCTCTGCTATAACATTGTCCTGATTCTTTCTGTATATTCTATACTTATGTTTTTGTTTTCCTTAATCAAAGTGTGTCTTTTCAATCTTTTCAAAGAAGATTCTTTGGACTTACTAAATCACCTGAATTTTATACGTTTTCTGTTGTATTAAGTTCTGCTCATATCTTTATTTATCTTTTTTCTATGTTCTCAGGGTTTATTGTTTTGATCTTCTGATGTCAATTAAAACACTTGGTTATTCATTTTAATAAATATTTTACTTATAAAGATTTGAACTTTTGAAGATTCCAGCTTACTTGTAAGTTTCGAAGGGTCAGGTCCTCTCCATTGTTGCTGGCCTAAGGTTTAGTTCACCATATAGCAATGTATATATTGACCTATTTTCCCCTCGACTTTCTGTGATTCCCTACATCTCACCTTTCTTGGCAGACAAGCCATTTGAAATACCCTTAACTTATTTCACAGCCAATAAGTCATTGAAATAATGTGTATTTTTTAGAGAAATCTTCTTATATAATTAGGCAGAAAATCTCACCTGCCATAGTTTTCAAAACAGCATAATTTCACTCTTCTCAATGCTTAATCTGTTGTATTACACAACCTTTGAGTATTTAGCTTTATCAATGACATGTACTTTAAAAATGTTTTAGAGATCCTACCAGTCTTTGAAAACATCCTTGTTCCTTGTTTCAGTTCCAGTTTTATGTATATATTCTGCCTTGCACCTGATTATTCCAACAATTGATGGATGGCCTTGGGAATCTAATTCTGGTATTGATAGTCTTTACTGATTGTCTCCCCTCGTAGCTGATTTCTTCATTATTGTGTAAATTTAGATCATGAGCTCATGTTTAGCTAAACAGCTGACCTTGTAAGACGCTTAGGTGTGAACGCTCGTAAGCTTCCGCAGAAAGACGGCAAAGATTATTTGTGTCCCTCCAATGAGTTGCCCACGAGGACACCGTTTTCTACAAGTGTTGGTCCAATACTCCCTCTAGAGGAAGGGGACTCCGACAGGGCTGATTGGCGGCCCCCGATCTGCGGCAGGGGCAGTGGGCAGCCTGTGGCCCGGGCAGGAGCATCTTTGCATGTGTCCCTGGGACACATCTGCCTGCGAACTTCAGTCACCTGGCAGGAAGCTACGATGCCCAGACCTATGGTTAGCTGTGCAGCGAGGTGTACTGTGAGGACAGGTTCCACACACACTTCAAGTAAGAGGTCGGCCTGAGTGGAAAGGTGAGAGTTTGGGCAGCTGTGCAGACAAAGAAGGCGCCCTTTGGCCTGGGCCTAAATGCTTGTGACACCCCACTGGACCTGCCGTGCTCTGAGGGCCCTGCCCTGGGCCCCCTGCTCCCCTGCCCTTTGTTCAGTCACAGCAGAGATGGCCACACCCACTCCTCCAGTGAGGCCAGAGTTCCAACCACCCTCAGCCCCGTCCCCTCTCCGCAGGTTACCATGGACTACAGAGGCTGCATCCTGAGGCCAGGGCGTTCCGAGAATGCCAAGGGCAGACATGATGACCTTAAATGATTTCCTCTTGTGTCAGGTTTGGTAAACTTTAGGAGCTAGGAAATGGTCCACTTTACAGAAATGTTCAAATTTACTGGCATTTCATATATTCTCTGCTATAACATTGTCCTGATTCTTTCTGTATATTCTATACTTATGTTTTTGTTTTCCTTAATCAAAGTGTGTCTTTTCAATCTTTTCAAAGAAGATTCTTTGGACTTACTAAATCACCTGAATTTTATACGTTTTCTGTTGTATTAAGTTCTGCTCATATCTTTATTTATCTTTTTTCTATGTTCTCAGGGTTTATTGTTTTGATCTTCTGATGTCAATTAAAACACTTGGTTATTCATTTTAATAAATATTTTACTTATAAAGATTTGAACTTTTGAAGATTCCAGCTTACTTGTAAGTTTCGAAGGGTCAGGTCCTCTCCATTGTTGCTGGCCTAAGGTTTAGTTCACCATATAGCAATGTATATATTGACCTATTTTCCCCTCGACTTTCTGTGATTCCCTACATCTCACCTTTCTTGGCAGACAAGCCATTTGAAATACCCTTAACTTATTTCACAGCCAATAAGTCATTGAAATAATGTGTATTTTTTAGAGAAATCTTCTTATATAATTAGGCAGAAAATCTCACCTGCCATAGTTTTCAAAACAGCATAATTTCACTCTTCTCAATGCTTAATCTGTTGTATTACACAACCTTTGAGTATTTAGCTTTATCAATGACATGTACTTTAAAAATGTTTTAGACATCCTACCAGTCTTTGAAAACATCCTTGTTCCTTGTTTCAGTTCCAGTTTTATGTATATATTCTGCCTTGCACCTGATTATTCCAACAATTGATGGATGGCCTTGGGAATCTAATTCTGGTATTGATAGTCTTTACTGATTGTCTCCCCTCGTAGCTGATTTCTTCATTATTGTGTCAATTTAGATCATGAGCTCATGTTTAGCTAAACAGATGACCTTGTAAGACGCTTAGGTGTGAACGCTCGTAAGCTTCCGCAGAAAGACGGCAAAGATTATTTGTGTCCCTCCAATGAGTTGCCCACGAGGACACCGTATTCTACAAGTGTTGGTCCAATACTCCCTCTAGAGGAAGGGGACTCCGACAGGGCTGATTGGCGGCCCCCGATCTGGGGCAGGGGCAGTGGGCAGCCTGTGGCCCGGGCCGGAGCCTCTTTGCATGTGTCCCTGGGACACATCTGCCTGCGAACTTCAGTCACCTGGCAGGAAGCTACGATGCCCAGACCTATGGTTAGCTGTGCAGCGAGGTGTACTGTGAGGACAGGTTCCACACACACTTCAAGTAAGAGGTCGGCCTGAGTGGAAAGGTGAGAGTTTGGGCAGCTGTGCAGACAAAGAAGGCGCCCTTTGGCCTGGGCCTAAATGCTTGTGACACCCCACTGGACCTGCCGTGCTCTGAGGGCCCTGCCCTGGGCCCCCTGCTCCCCTGCCCTTTGTTCAGTCACAGCAGAGATGGCCACACCCACTCCTCCAGTGAGGGCAGAGTTCCAACCACCCTCAGCCCCGCCCCCTCTCCGCAGGTTACCATGGACTACAGAGGCTGCATCCTGAGGCCAGGGCGTTCCGAGAATGCCAAGGGCAGACATGATGACCTTAAATGATTTCCTCTTGTGTCAGGTTTGGTAAACTTTAGGAGCTAGGAAATGGTCCACTTTACAGAAATGTTCAAATTTACTGGCATTTCATATATTCTCTGCTATAACATTGTCCTGATTCTTTCTGTATATTCTTTACTTATGTTTTTGTTTTCCTTAATCAAAGTGTGTCTTTTCAATCTTTTCAAAGAAGATTCTTTGGACTTACTAAATCACCTGAATTTTATACGTTTTCTGTTGTATTAAGTTCTGCTCATATCTTTATTTATCTTTTTTCTATGTTCTCAGGGTTTATTGTTTTGATCTTCTGATGTCAATTAAAACACTTGGTTATTCATTTTAATAAATATTTTACTTATAAAGATTTGAACTTTTGAAGATTCCAGCTTACTTGTAAGTTTCGAAGGGTCAGGTCCTCTCCATTGTTGCTGGCCTAAGGTTTAGTTCACCATATAGCAATGTATATATTGACCTATTTTCCCCTCGACTTTCTGTGATTCCCTACATCTCACCTTTCTTGGCAGACAAGCCATTTGAAATACCCTTAACTTATTTCACAGCCAATAAGTCATTGAAATAATGTGTATTTTTTAGAGAAATCTTCTTATATAATTAGGCAGAAAATCTGCCATAGTTTTCAAAACAGCATAATTTCACTCTTCTCAATGCTTAATCTGTTGTATTACACAACCTTTGAGTATTTAGCTTTATCAATGACATGTACTTTCAAAATGTTTTAGACATCCTACCAGTCTTTGAAAACATCCTTGTTCCTTGTTTCAGTTCCAGTTTTATGTATATATTCTGCCTTGCACCTGATTATTCCAACAATTGATGGATGGCCTTGGGAATCTAATTCTGGTATTGATAGTCTTTACTGATTGTCTCCCCTCGTAGCTGATTTCTTCATTATTGTGTCAATTTAGATCATGAGCTCATGTTTAGCTAAACAGATGACCTTGTAAGACGCTTAGGTGTGAACGCTCGTAAGCTTCCGCAGAAAGACGGCAAAGATTATTTGTGTCCCTCCAATGAGTTGCCCACGAGGACACCGTTTTCTACAAGTGTTGGTCCAATACTCCCTCTAGAGGAAGGGGACTCCGACAGGGCTGATTGGCGGCCCCCGATCTGGGGCAGGGGCTGTGGGCAGCCTGTGGCCCGGGCCGGAGCCTCTTTGCATGTGTCCCTGGGACACATCTGCCTGCGAACTTCAGTCACCTGGCAGGAAGCTACGATGCCCAGACCTATGATTAGCTGTGCAGCGAGGTGTACTGTGAGGACAGGTTCCACACACACTTCAAGTAAGAGGTCGGCCTGAGTGGAAAGGTGAGAGTTTGGGCAGCTGTGCAGACAAAGAAGGCGCCCTTTGGCCTGGGCCTAAATGCTTGTGACACCCCACTGGACCTGCCGTGCTCTGAGGGCCCTGCCCTGGGCCCCCTGCTCCCCTGCCCTTTGTTCAGTCACAGCAGAGATGGCCACACCCACTCCTCCAGTGAGGGCAGAGTTCCAACCACCCTCAGCCCCGCCCCCTCTCCGCAGGTTACCATGGACTACAGAGGCTGCATCCTGAGGCCAGGGCATTCCGAGAATGCCAAGGGCAGACAGGATGACCTTAAATGATTTCCTCTTGTGTCAGGTTTGGTAAACTTTAGGAGCTAGGAAATGGTCCACTTTACAGAAATGTTCAAATTTACTGGCATTTCATATATTCTCTGCTATAACATTGTCCTGATTCTTTCTGTATATTCTATACTTATGTTTTTGTTTTCCTTAATCAAAGTGTGTCTCTTCAATCTTTTCAAAGAAGATTCTTTGGACTTCCTAAATCACCTCAATTTTATCCGTTTTCTGTTGTATTAAGTTCTGCTCATATCTTTATTTATCTTTTTTCTATGTTCTCAGGGTTTATTGTTTTGATCTTCTGATGTCAATTAAAACACTTGGTTATTCATTTTAATAAATATTTTACTTATAAAGATTTGAACTTTTGAAGATTCCAGCTTACTTGTAAGTTTCGAAGGGTCAGGTCCTCTCCATTGTTGCTGGCCTAAGGTTTAGTTCACCATATAGCAATGTATATATTGACCTATTTTCCCCTCGACTTTCTGTGATTCCCTACATCTCACCTTTCTTGGCAGACAAGCCATTTGAAATACCCTTAACTTATTTCACAGCCAATAAGTCATTGAAATAATGTGTATTTTTTAGAGAAATCTTCTTATATAATTAGGCAGAAAATCTCACCTGCCATAGTTTTCAAAACAGCATAATTTCACTCTTCTCAATGCTTAATCTGTTGTATTACACAACCTTTGAGTATTTAGCTTTATCAATGACATGTACTTTAAAAATGTTTTAGACATCCTACCAGTCTTTGAAAACATCCTTGTTCCTTGTTTCAGTTCCAGTTTTATGTATATATTCTGCCTTGCACCTGATTATTCCAACAATTGATGGATGGCCTTGGGAATCTAATTCTGGTATTGATAGTCTTTACTGATTGTCTCCCCTCGTAGCTGATTTCTTCATTATTGTGTCAATTTAGATCATGAGCTCATGTTTAGCTAAACAGATGACCTTGTAAGACGCTTAGGTGTGAACGCTCGTAAGCTTCCGCAGAAAGACGGCAAAGATTATTTGTGTCCCTCCAATGAGTTGCCCACGAGGACACCGTTTTCTACAAGTGTTGGTCCAATACTCCCTCTAGAGGAAGGGGACTCCGACAGGGCTGATTGGCGGCCCCCGATCTGGGGCAGGGGCAGTGGGCAGCCTGTGGCCCGGGCCGGAGCCTCTTTGCATGTGTCCCTGGGACACATCTGCCTGCGAACTTCAGTCACCTGGCAGGAAGCTACGATGCCCAGACCTATGGTTAGCTGTGCAGCGAGGTGTACTGTGAGGACAGGTTCCACACACACTTCAAGTAAGAGGTCGGCCTGAGTGGAAAGGTGAGAGTTTGGGCAGCTGTGCAGACAAAGAAGGCGCCCTTTGGCCTGGGCCTAAATGCTTGTGACACCCCACTGGACCTGCCGTGCTCTGAGGGCCCTGCCCTGGGCCCCCTGCTCCCCTGCCCTTTGTTCAGTCACAGCAGAGATGGCCACACCCACTCCTCCAGTGAGGGCAGAGTTCCAACCACCCTCAGCCCCGCCCCCTCTCCGCAGGTTACCATGGACTACAGAGGCTGCATCCTGAGGCCAGGGCGTTCCGAGAATGCCAAGGGCAGACATGATGACCTTAAATGATTTCCTCTTGTGTCAGGTTTGGTAAACTTTAGGAGCTAGGAAATGGTCCACTTTACAGAAATGTTCAAATTTACTGGCATTTCATATATTCTCTGCTATAACATTGTCCTGATTCTTTCTGTATATTCTTTACTTATGTTTTTGTTTTCCTTAATCAAAGTGTGTCTTTTCAATCTTTTCAAAGAAGATTCTTTGGACTTACTAAATCACCTGAATTTTATACGTTTTCTGTTGTATTAAGTTCTGCTCATATCTTTATTTATCTTTTTTCTATGTTCTCAGGGTTTATTGTTTTGATCTTCTGATGTCAATTAAAACACTTGGTTATTCATTTTAATAAATATTTTACTTATAAAGATTTGAACTTTTGAAGATTCCAGCTTACTTGTAAGTTTCGAAGGGTCAGGTCCTCTCCATTGTTGCTGGCCTAAGGTTTAGTTCACCATATAGCAATGTATATATTGACCTATTTTCCCCTCGACTTTCTGTGATTCCCTACATCTCACCTTTCTTGGCAGACAAGCCATTTGAAATACCCTTAACTTATTTCACAGCCAATAAGTCATTGAAATAATGTGTATTTTTTAGAGAAATCTTCTTATATAATTAGGCAGAAAATCTGCCATAGTTTTCAAAACAGCATAATTTCACTCTTCTCAATGCTTAATCTGTTGTATTACACAACCTTTGAGTATTTAGCTTTATCAATGACATGTACTTTAAAAATGTTTTAGACATCCTACCAGTCTTTGAAAACATCCTTGTTCCTTGTTTCAGTTCCAGTTTTATGTATATATTCTGCCTTGCACCTGATTATTCCAACAATTGATGGATGGCCTTGGGAATCTAATTCTGGTATTGATAGTCTTTACTGATTGTCTCCCCTCGTAGCTGATTTCTTCATTATTGTGTCAATTTAGATCATGAGCTCATGTTTAGCTAAACAGATGACCTTGTAAGACGCTTAGGTGTGAACGCTCGTAAGCTTCCGCAGAAAGACGGCAAAGATTATTTGTGTCCCTCCAATGAGTTGCCCACGAGGACACCGTTTTCTACAAGTGTTGGTCCAATACTCCCTCTAGAGGAAGGGGCCTCCGACAGGGCTGATTGGCGGCCCCCGATCTGGGGCAGGGGCTGTGGGCAGCCTGTGGCCCGGGCAGGAGCATCTTTGCATGTGTCCCTGGGACACATCTGCCTGCGAACTTCAGTCACCTGGCAGGAAGCTACGATGCCCAGACCTATGATTAGCTGTGCAGCGAGGTGTACTGTGAGGACAGGTTCCACACACACTTCAAGTAAGAGGTCGGCCTGAGTGGAAAGGTGAGAGTTTGGGCAGCTGTGCAGACAAAGAAGGCGCCCTTTGGCCTGGGCCTAAATGCTTGTGACAGCCCACTGGACCTGCCGTGCTCTGAGGGCCCTGCCCTGGGCCCCCTGCTCCCCTGCCCTTTGTTCAGTCACAGCAGAGATGGCCACACCCACTCCTCCAGTGAGGGCAGAGTTCCAACCACCCTCAGCCCCGCCCCCTCTCCGCAGGTTACCATGGACTACAGAGGCTGCATCCTGAGGCCAGGGCGTTCCGAGAATGCCAAGGGCAGACATGATGACCTTAAATGATTTCCTCTTGTGTCAGGTTTGGTAAACTTTAAGAGCTAGGAAATGGTCCACTTTACAGAAATGTTCAAATTTACTGGCATTTCATATATTCTCTGCTATAACATTGTCCTGATTCTTTCTGTATATTCTATACTTATGTTTTTGTTTTCCTTAATCAAAGTGTGTCTTTTCAATCTTTTCAAAGAAGATTCTTTGGACTTCCTAAATCACCTCAATTTTATCCGTTTTCTGTTGTATTAAGTTCTGCTCATATCTTTATTTATCTTTTTTCTATGTTCTCAGGGTTTATTGTTTTGATCTTCTGATGTCAATTAAAACACTTGGTTATTCATTTTAATAAATATTTTACTTATAAAGATTTGAACTTTTGAAGATTCCAGCTTACTTGTAAGTTTCGAAGGGTCAGGTCCTCTCCATTGTTGCTGCCCTAAGGTTTAGTTCACCATATAGCAATGTATATATTGACCTATTTTCCCCTCGACTTTCTGTGATTCCCTACATCTCACCTTTCTTGGCAGACAAGCCATTTGAAATACCCTTAACTTATTTCACAGCCAATAAGTCATTGAAATAATGTGTATTTTTTAGAGAAATCTTCTTATATAATTAGGCAGAAAATCTCACCTGCCATAGTTTTCAAAACAGCATAATTTCACTCTTCTCAATGCTTAATCTGTTGTATTACACAACCTTTGAGTATTTAGCTTTATCAATGACATGTACTTTAAAAATGTTTTAGACATCCTACCAGTCTTTGAAAACATCCTTGTTCCTTGTTTCAGTTCCAGTTTTATGTATATATTCTGCCTTGCACCTGATTATTCCAACAATTGATGGATGGCCTTGGGAATCTAATTCTGGTATTGATAGTCTTTACTGATTGTCTCCCCTCATAGCTGATTTCTTCATTATTGTGTCAATTTAGATCATGAGCTCATGTTTAGCTAAACAGATGACCTTGTAAGACGCTTAGGTGTGAACGCTCGTAAGCTTCCGCAGAAAGACGGCAAAGATTTATTTGTGTCCCTCCAATGAGTTGCCCACGAGGACACCGTTTTCTACAAGTGTTGGTCCAATACTCCCTCTAGAGGAAGGGGACTCCGACAGGGCTGATTGGCGGCCCCCGATCTGGGGCAGGGGCAGTGGGCAGCCTGTGGCCCGGGCAGGAGCCTCTTTGCATGTGTCCCTGGGACACATCTGCCTGCGAACTTCAGTCACCTGGCAGGAAGCTACGATGCCCAGACCTATGGTTAGCTGTGCAGCGAGGTGTACTGTGAGGACAGGTTCCACACACACTTCAAGTAAGAGGTCGGCCTGAGTGGAAAGGTGAGAGTTTGGGCAGCTGTGCAGACAAAGAAGGCGCCCTTTGGCCTGGGCCTAAATGCTTGTGACACCCCACTGGACCTGCCGTGCTCTGAGGGCCCTGCCCTGGGCCCCCTGCTCCCCTGCCCTTTGTTCAGTCACAGCAGAGATGGCCACACCCACTCCTCCAGTGAGGCCAGAGTTCCAACCACCCTCAGCCCCGCCCCCTCTCCGCAGGTTACCTTGGACTACAGAGGCTGCATCCTGAGGCCAGGGCGTTCCGAGAATGCCAAGGGCAGACATGATGACCTTATATGATTTCCTCTTGTGTCAGGTTTGGTAAACTTTAGGAGCTAGGAAATGGTCCACTTTACAGAAATGTTCAAATTTACTGGCATTTCATATATTCTCTGCTATAACATTGTCCTGATTCTTTCTGTATATTCTTTACTTATGTTTTTGTTTTCCTTAATCAAAGTGTGTCTTTTCAATCTTTTCAAAGAAGATTCTTTGGACTTACTAAATCACCTGAATTTTATACGTTTTCTGTTGTATTAAGTTCTGCTCATATCTTTATTTATCTTTTTTCTATGTTCTCAGGGTTTATTGTTTGGATCTTCTGATGTCAATTAAAACACTTGGTTATTCATTTTAATAAATATTTTACTTATAAAGATTTGAACTTTTGAAGATTCCAGCTTACTTGTAAGTTTCGAAGGGTCAGGTCCTCTCCATTGTTGCTGGCCTAAGGTTTAGTTCACCATATAGCAATGTATATATTGACCTATTTTCCCCTCGACTTTCTGTGATTCCCTACATCTCACCTTTCTTGGCAGACAAGCCATTTGAAATACCCTTAACTTATTTCACAGCCAATAGTCATTGAAATAATGTGTATTTTTTAGAGAAATCTTCTTATATAATTAGGCAGAAAATCTCACCTGCCATAGTTTTCAAAACAGCATAATTTCACTCTTCTCAATGCTTAATCTGTTGTATTACACAACCTTTGAGTATTTAGCTTTATCAATGACATGTACTTTAAAAATGTTTTAGAGATCCTACCAGTCTTTGAAAACATCCTTGTTCCTTGTTTCAGTTCCAGTTTTATGTATATATTCTGCCTTGCACCTGATTATTCCAACAATTGATGGATGGCCTTGGGAATCTAATTCTGGTATTGATAGTCTTTACTGATTGTCTCCCCTCGTAGCTGATTTCTTCATTATTGTGTAAATTTAGATCATGAGCTCATGTTTAGCTAAACAGCTGACCTTGTAAGACGCTTAGGTGTGAACGCTCGTAAGCTTCCGCAGAAAGACGGCAAAGATTTATTTGTGTCCCTCCAATGAGTTGCCCACGAGGACACCGTTTTCTACAAGTGTTGGTCCAATACTCCCTCTAGAGGAAGGGGACTCAGACAGGGCTGATTGGTGGCCCCCGATCTGGGGCAGGGGCAGTGGGCAGCCTGTGGCCCAGGCAGGAGCCTCTTTGCATGTGTCCCTGGGACACATCTGCCTGCGAACTTCGGTCACCTGGCAGGAGCTACGATGCCCAGACCTATGGTTAGCTGTGCAGCGAGGTGTACTGTGAGGACAGGTTCCACACACACTTCAAGTAAGAGGTCGGCCTGAGTGGAAAGGTGAGAGTTTGGGCAGCTGTGCAGACAAAGAAGGCGCCCTTTGGCCTGGGCCTAAATGCTTGTGACAGCCCACTGGACTTGCCGTGCTCTGAGGGCCCTGCCCTGGGCCCCCTGCTCCCCTGCCCTTTGTTCAGTCACAGCAGAGATGGCCACTCCCACTCCTTCAGTGAGGGCAGAGTTCTAACCACCCTCAGCCCCGACCCCTCTCCGCAGTTTACCATGGACTACAGAGGCTGCATCCTGAGGCCAGGGCGTTCCGAGAATGCCAAGGGCAGACATGATGACCTTAAATGATTTCCTCTTGTGTCAGGTTTGGTAAACTTTAGGAGCTAGGAAATGGTCCACTTTACAGAAATGTTCAAATTTACTGGCATTTCATATATTCTCTGTTATAACATTGTCCTGATTCTTTCTTTATATTCTTTACTTATATTTTTGTTTTCCTTAATCAAAGTGTGTCTTTTCAATCTTTTCAAAGAAGATTCTTTGGACTTACTAAATCACCTCAATTTTATACGTTTTCTGTTGTATTAAGTTCTGCTCATATCTTTATTTATCTTTTTTCTATGTTCTCAGGGTTTATTGTTTTGATCTTCTGATGTCAATTAAAACACTTGGTTATTCATTTTAATAAATATTTTACTTATAAAGATTTGAACTTTTGAAGATTCCAGCTTACTTGTAAGTTTCGAAGGGTCAGGTCCTCTCCATTGTTGCTGGCCTAAGGTTTAGTTCACCATATAGCAATGTATATATTGACCTATTTTCCCCTCGACTTTCTGTGATTCCCTACATCTCACCTTTCT
The DNA here is from genome assembly GCF_964341445.2 of Mesoplodon mirus. Lineage (NCBI taxonomy): Eukaryota > Metazoa > Chordata > Mammalia > Artiodactyla > Ziphiidae > Mesoplodon > Mesoplodon mirus. The sequence continues at coordinate 186,370,341 of NC_138976.1, read as the reverse complement.
TTGCAGACAAGCCATTTGAAATACCCTTAACTTATTTCACAGCCAATAAGTCATTGAAATAATGTGTATTTTTAGAGAAATCTTCTTATATAATTAGGCAGAAAATCTCACCTGCCATAGTTTTCAAAACAGCATAATTTCACTCTTCTCAATGCTTAATCTGTTGTATTACACAACCTTTGAGTATTTAGCTTTATCAATGACATGTACTTTAAAAATGTTTTAGAGATCCTACCAGTCTTTGAAAACATCCTTGTTCCTTGTTTCAGTTCCAGTTTTATGTATATATTCTGCCTTGCACCTGATTATTCCAACAATTGATGGATGGCCTTGGGAATCTAATTCTGGTATTGATAGTCTTTACTGATTGTCTCCCCTCGTAGCTGATTTCTTCATTATTGTGTAAATTTAGATCATGAGCTCATGTTTAGCTAAACAGCTGACCTTTTAAGACGCTTAGGTGTGAACGCTCGTAAGCTTCTGCAGAAAGACGGCAAAGATTTATTTGTGTCCCTCCAATGAGTTGCCCACGAGGACAACGTTTTCTACAAGTGTTGGTCCAATATTCCCTCTAGAGGAAGGGGTCTTCGACAGGGCTGATTGGTGGCCCCCGATATGGGGCAGGGGCAGTGGGCAGCCTGTGGCCCGGGCAGGAGCCTCTTTGCATGTGTCCCTGGGACACATCTGCCTGCGAACTTCGGTCACCTGGCAGGAAGCTACGATGCCCAGACCTATGGTTAGCTGTGCAGCGAGGTGTACTGTGAGGACAGGTTCCACACACACTTCAAGTAAGAGGTCGGCCTGAGTGGAAAGGTGAGAGTTTGGACAGCTGTGCAGACAAAGAAGGCGCCCTTTGGCCTGGGCCTAAATGCTTGTGACAGCCCACTGGACCTGCCGTGCTCTGAGGGCCCTGCCCTGGTCCCCCTGCTCCCCTGCCCTTTGTTCAGTCACAGCAGAGATGGCCACACCCACTCCTCCAGTGAGGCCAGAGTTCCAACCACCCTCAGCCCCGCCCCCTCTCCGCAGGTTACCATGGATTACAGAGGCTGCATCCTGAGGCCAGGGCGTTCCGAGAATGCCAAGGGCAGACATGATGACCTTAAATGATTTCCTCTTGTTTCAGGTTTGGTAAACTTTAGGAGCTAGGAAATGGTCCACTTTACAGAAATGTTCAAATTTACTGGCATTTCATATATTCTCTGCTATAACATTGTCCTGATTCTTTCTGTATATTCTATACTTATGTTTTTGTTTTCCTTAATCAAAGTGTGTCTTTTCAATCTTTTCAAAGAAGATTCTTTGGACTTACTAAATCACCTCAATTTTATACGTTTTCTGTTGTATTAAGTTCTGCTCATATCTTTATTTATCTTTTTTCTATGTTCTCAGGGTTTATTGTTTTGATCTTCTGATGTCAATTAAAACACTTGGTTATTCATTTTAATAAATATTTTACTTATAAAGATTTGAACTTTTGAAGATTCCAGCTTACTTGTAAGTTTCTAAGGGTCAGGTCCTCTCCATTGTTGCTGGCCTAAGGTTTAGTTCACCATATAGCAATGTATATATTGACCTATTTTCCCCTCGACTTTCTGTGATTCCCTACATCTCACCTTTCTTTGCAGACAAGCCATTTGAAATACCCTTAACTTATTTCACAGCCAATAAGTCATTGAATTAATGTGTATTTTTAGAGAAATCTTCTTATATAATTAGGCAGAAAATCTCACCTGCCATAGTTTTCAAAACAGCATAATTTCACTCTTCTCAATGCTTAATCTGTTGTATTACACAAGCTTTGAGTATTTAGCTTTATCAATGACATGTACTTTAAAAATGTTTTAGACATCCTACCAGTCTTTGAAAACATCCTTGTTCCTTGTTTCAGTTCCAGTTTTATGTATGTACTCTAGCTTGCCACTGATTATTCCAACAATTGATGGATGGCCTTGGGAATCTAATTCTGGTATTGATAGTCTTTACTGATTGTCTCCCCTCGTAGCTGATTTCTTCATTATTGTGTACATTTAGATCATGAGCTCATGTTTAGCTAAACAGCTGACCTTGTAAGACGCTTAGGTGTGAACGCTCGTAAGCTTCCGCAGAAAGACGGCAAAGATTTATTTGTGTCCCTCCAATGAGTTGCCCACGAGGACACCGTTTTCTACAAGTGTTCGTCCAATACTCCCTCCAGAGGAAGGGGACTCCGAAAGGGCTGATTGGTGGCCCCCGATCTGGGGCAGGGGCAGTGGGCAGCCTGTGGCCCGGGCAGGAGCCTCTTTGCATGTGTCCCTGGGACACATCTGCCTGCGAACTTCGGTCACCTGGCAGGAAGCTACGATGCCCAGACCTATGGTTAGCTGTGCAGCGAGGTGTACTGTGAGGACAGGTTCCACACACACTTCAAGTAAGAGGTCGGCCTGAGTGGAAAGGTGAGAGTTTGGACAGCTGTGCAGACAAAGAAGGCGCCCTTTGGCCTGGGCCTAAATGCTTGTGACACCCCACTGGACCTGCCGTGCTCTGAGGGCCCTGCCCTGGGCCCCCTGCTCCCCTGCCCTTTGTTCAGTCACAGCAGAGATGGCCACTCCCACTCCTTCAGTGAGGGCAGAGTTCTAACCACCCTCAGCCCCGCCCCCTCTCCGCAGGTTACCATGGACTACAGAGGCTGCATCCTGAGGCCAGGGCGTTCCGAGAATGCCAAGGGCAGACATGATGACCTTAAATGATTTCCTCTTGTGTCAGGTTTGGTAAACTTTAGGAGCTAGGAAATGGTCCACTTTACAGAAATGTTCAAATTTACTGGCATTTCATATATTCTGTGTTATAACATTGTCCTGATTCTTTCTGTATATTCTTTACTTATGTTTTTGTTTTCCTTAATCAAAGTGTGTCTTTTCAATCTTTTCAAAGAAGATTCTTTTGACTTACTAAATCACCTCAATTTTATACCTTTTCTGTTGTATTAAGTTCTGCTCATATCTTTATTTATCTTTTTTCTATGTTCTCAGGGTTTATTGTTTTGATCTTCTGATGTCAATTAAAACACTTGGTTATTCATTTTAATAAATATTTTACTTATAAAGATTTGAACTTTTGAAGATTCCAGCTTACTTGTAAGTTTCTAAGGGTCAGGTCCTCTCCATTGTTGCTGGCCTAAGGTTTAGTTCACCATATAGCAATGTATATATTGACCTATTTTCCCCTCGACTTTCTGTGATTCCCTACATCTCACCTTTCTTTGCAGACAAGCCATTTGAAATACCCTTAACTTATTTCACAGCCACTAAGTCATTGAAATAATGTGTATTTTTAGAGAAATCTTCTTATATAATTAGGCAGAAAATCTCACCTGCCATAGTTTTCAAAACAGCATAATTTCACTCTTCTCAATGCTTAATCTGTTGTATTACACAACCTTTGAGTATTTAGCTTTATCAATGACATGTACTTTAAAAATGTTTTAGAGATCCTACCAGTCTTTGAAAACATCCTTGTTCCTTGTTTCAGTTCCAGTTTTATGTATATATTCTGCCTTGCACCTGATTATTCCAACAATTGATGGATGGCCTTGGGAATCTAATTCTGGTATTGATAGTCTTTACTGATTGTCTCCCCTCGTAGCTGATTTCTTCATTATTGTGTAAATTTAGATCATGAGCTCATGTTTAGCTAAACAGCTGACCTTGTAAGACGCTTAGGTGTGAACGCTCGTAAGCTTCCGCAGAAAGACGGCAAAGATTTTTTGTGTCCCTCCAATGAGTTGCCCACGAGGACACCGTTTTCTACAAGTGTTGGTCCAATACTCCCTCTAGAGGAAGGGGACTCCGACAGGGCTGATTGGCGGCCCCCGATCTGGGGCAGGGGCAGTGGGCAGCCTGTGGCCCGGGCCGGAGCCTCTTTGCATGTGTCCCTGGGACACATCTGCCTGCGAACTTCAGTCACCTGGCAGGAAGCTACGATGCCCAGACCTATGGTTAGCTGTGCAGCGAGGTGTACTGTGAGGACAGGTTCCACACACACTTCAAGTAAGAGGTCGGCCTGAGTGGAAAGGTGAGAGTTTGGGCAGCTGTGCAGACAAAGAAGGCGCCCTTTGGCCTGGGCCTAAATCCTTGTGACACCCCACTGGACCTGCCGTGCTCTGAGGGCCCTGCCCTGGGCCCCCTGCTCCCCTGCCCTTTGTTCAGTCACAGCAGAGATGGCCACACCCACTCCTCCAGTGAGGCCAGAGTTCCAACCACCCTCAGCCCCGCCCCCTCTCCGCAGGTTACCATGGACTACAGAGGCTGCATCCTGAGGCCAGGGCGTTCCGAGAATGCCAAGGGCAGACATGATGACCTTAAATGATTTCCTCTTGTGTCAGGTTTGGTAAACTTTAGGAGCTAGGAAATGGTCCACTTTACAGAAATGTTCAAATTTACTGGCATTTCATATATTCTCTGCTATAACATTGTCCTGATTCTTTCTGTATATTCTTTACTTATGTTTTTGTTTTCCTTAATCAAAGTGTGTCTTTTCAATCTTTTCAAAGAAGATTCTTTGGACTTACTAAATCACCTGAATTTTATACGTTTTCTGTTGTATTAAGTTCTGCTCATATCTTTATTTATCTTTTTTCTATGTTCTCAGGGTTTATTGTTTTGATCTTCTGATGTCAATTAAAACACTTGGTTATTCATTTTAATAAATATTTTACTTATAAAGATTTGAACTTTTGAAGATTCCAGCTTACTTGTAAGTTTCGAAGGGTCAGGTCCTCTCCATTGTTGCTGGCCTAAGGTTTAGTTCACCATATAGCAATGTATATATTGACCTATTTTCCCCTCGACTTTCTGTGATTCCCTACATCTCACCTTTCTTGGCAGACAAGCCATTTGAAATACCCTTAACTTATTTCACAGCCAATAAGTCATTGAAATAATGTGTATTTTTTAGAGAAATCTTCTTATATAATTAGGCAGAAAATCTCACCTGCCATAGTTTTCAAAACAGCATAATTTCACTCTTCTCAATGCTTAATCTGTTGTATTACACAACCTTTGAGTATTTAGCTTTATCAATGACATGTACTTTAAAAATGTTTTAGAGATCCTACCAGTCTTTGAAAACATCCTTGTTCCTTGTTTCAGTTCCAGTTTTATGTATATATTCTGCCTTGCACCTGATTATTCCAACAATTGATGGATGGCCTTGGGAATCTATTTCTGGTATTGATAGTCTTTACTGATTGTCTCCCATCGTAGCTGATTTCTTCATTATTGTGTCAATTTAGATCATGAGCTCATGTTTAGCTAAACAGATGACCTTGTAAGACGCTTAGGTGTGAACGCTCGTAAGCTTCCGCAGAAAGACAGCAAAGATTATTTGTGTCCCTACAATGAGTTGCCCACGAGGACACCGTTTTCTACAAGTGTTGGTCCAATACTCCCTCTAGAGGAAGGGGACTCCGACAGGGCTGATTGGCGGCCCCCGATCTGGGGCAGGGGCAGTGGGCAGCCTGTGGCCCGGGCCGGAGCCTCTTTGCATGTGTCCCTGGGACACATCTGCCTGCGAACTTCAGTCACCTGGCAGGAAGCTACGATGCCCAGACCTATGGTTAGCTGTGCAGCGAGGTGTACTGTGAGGACAGGTTCCACACACACTTCAAGTAAGAGGTCGGCCTGAGTGGAAAGGTGAGAGTTTGGGCAGCTGTGCAGACAAAGAAGGCGCCCTTTGGCCTGGGCCTAAATGCTTGTGACACCCCACTGGACCTGCCGTGCTCTGAGGGCCCTGCCCTGGGCCCCCTGCTCCCCTGCCCTTTGTTCAGTCACAGCAGAGATGGCCACACCCACTCCTCCAGTGAGGCCAGAGTTCCAACCACCCTCAGCCCCGCCCCCTCTCCGCAGGTTACCATGGACTACAGAGGCTGCATCCTGAGGCCAGGGCGTTCCGAGAATGCCAAGGGCAGACATGATGACCTTAAATGATTTCCTCTTGTGTCAGGTTTGGTAAACTTTAGGAGCTAGGAAATGGTCCACTTTACAGAAATGTTCAAATTTACTGGCATTTCATATATTCTCTGCTATAACATTGTCCTGATTCTTTCTGTATATTCTTTACTTATGTTTTTGTTTTCCTTAATCAAAGTGTGTCTTTTCAATCTTTTCAAAGAAGATTCTTTGGACTTACTAAATCACCTGAATTTTATCCGTTTTCTGTTGTATTAAGTTCTGCTCATATCTTTATTTATCTTTTTTCTATGTTCTCAGGGTTTATTGTTTTGATCTTCTGATGTCAATTAAAACACTTGGTTATTCATTTTAATAAATATTTTACTTATAAAGATTTGAACTTTTGAAGATTCCAGCTTACTTGTAAGTTTCGAAGGGTCAGGTCCTCTCCATTGTTGCTGGCCTAAGGTTTAGTTCACCATATAGCAATGTATATATTGACCTATTTTCCCCTCGACTTTCTGTGATTCCCTACATCTCACCTTTCTTTGCAGACAAGCCATTTGAAATACCCTTAACTTATTTCACAGCCACTAAGTCATTGAAATAATGTGTATTTTTAGAGAAATCTTCTTATATAATTAGGCAGAAAATCTCACCTGCCATAGTTTTCAAAACAGCATAATTTCACTCTTCTCAATGCTTAATCTGTTGTATTACACAACCTTTGAGTATTTAGCTTTATCAATGACATGTACTTTAAAAATGTTTTAGACATCCTACCAGTCTTTGAAAACATCCTTGTTCCTTGTTTCAGTTCCAGTTTTATGTATGTACTCTAGCTTGCCACTGATTATTCCAACAATTGATGGATGGCCTTGGGAATCTAATTCTGGTATTGATAGTCTTTACTGATTGTCTCCCCTCGTAGCTGATTTCTTCATTATTGTGTACATTTAGATCATGAGCTCATGTTTAGCTAAACAGCTGACCTTGTAAGACGCTTAGGTGTGAACGCTCGTAAGCTTCCGCAGAAAGACGGCAAAGATTTATTTGTGTCCCTCCAATGAGTTGCCCACGAGGACACCGTTTTCTACAAGTGTTCGTCCAATACTCCCTCCAGAGGAAGGGGACTCCGAAAGGGCTGATTGGTGGCCCCCGATCTGGGGCAGGGGCAGTGGGCAGCCTGTGGCCCGGGCAGGAGCCTCTTTGCATGTGTCCCTGGGACACATCTGCCTGCGAACTTCGGTCACCTGGCAGGAAGCTACGATGCCCAGACCTATGGTTAGCTGTGCAGCGAGGTGTACTGTGAGGACAGGTTCCACACACACTTCAAGTAAGAGGTCGGCCTGAGTGGAAAGGTGAGAGTTTGGACAGCTGTGCAGACAAAGAAGGCGCCCTTTGGCCTGGGCCTAAATGCTTGTGACACCCCACTGGACCTGCCGTGCTCTGAGGGCCCTGCCCTGGGCCCCCTGCTCCCCTGCCCTTTGTTCAGTCACAGCAGAGATGGCCACTCCCACTCCTTCAGTGAGGGCAGAGTTCTAACCACCCTCAGCCCCGCCCCCTCTCCGCAGGTTACCATGGACTACAGAGGCTGCATCCTGAGGCCAGGGCGTTCCGAGAATGCCAAGGGCAGACATGATGACCTTAAATGATTTCCTCTTGTGTCAGGTTTGGTAAACTTTAGGAGCTAGGAAATGGTCCACTTTACAGAAATGTTCAAATTTACTGGCATTTCATATATTCTGTGTTATAACATTGTCCTGATTCTTTCTGTATATTCTTTACTTATGTTTTTGTTTTCCTTAATCAAAGTGTGTCTTTTCAATCTTTTCAAAGAAGATTCTTTTGACTTACTAAATCACCTCAATTTTATACCTTTTCTGTTGTATTAAGTTCTGCTCATATCTTTATTTATCTTTTTTCTATGTTCTCAGGGTTTATTGTTTTGATCTTCTGATGTCAATTAAAACACTTGGTTATTCATTTTAATAAATATTTTACTTATAAAGATTTGAACTTTTGAAGATTCCAGCTTACTTGTAAGTTTCTAAGGGTCAGGTCCTCTCCATTGTTGCTGGCCTAAGGTTTAGTTCACCATATAGCAATGTATATATTGACCTATTTTCCCCTCGACTTTCTGTGATTCCCTACATCTCACCTTTCTTGGCAGACAAGCCATTTGAAATACCCTTAACTTATTTCACAGCCACTAAGTCATTGAAATAATGTGTATTTTTAGAGAAATCTTCTTATATAATTAGGCAGAAAATCTCACCTGCCATAGTTTTCAAAACAGCATAATTTCACTCTTCTCAATGCTTAATCTGTTGTATTACACAACCTTTGAGTATTTAGCTTTATCAATGACATGTACTTTAAAAATGTTTTAGAGATCCTACCAGTCTTTGAAAACATCCTTGTTCCTTGTTTCAGTTCCAGTTTTATGTATATATTCTGCCTTGCACCTGATTATTCCAACAATTGATGGATGGCCTTGGGAATCTAATTCTGGTATTGATAGTCTTTACTGATTGTCTCCCCTCGTAGCTGATTTCTTCATTATTGTGTAAATTTAGATCATGAGCTCATGTTTAGCTAAACAGCTGACCTTGTAAGACGCTTAGGTGTGAACGCTCGTAAGCTTCCGCAGAAAGACGGCAAAGATTTTTTGTGTCCCTCCAATGAGTTGCCCACGAGGACACCGTTTTCTACAAGTGTTGGTCCAATACTCCCTCTAGAGGAAGGGGACTCCGACAGGGCTGATTGGCGGCCCCCGATCTGGGGCAGGGGCAGTGGGCAGCCTGTGGCCCGGGCCGGAGCCTCTTTGCATGTGTCCCTGGGACACATCTGCCTGCGAACTTCAGTCACCTGGCAGGAAGCTACGATGCCCAGACCTATGGTTAGCTGTGCAGCGAGGTGTACTGTGAGGACAGGTTCCACACACACTTCAAGTAAGAGGTCGGCCTGAGTGGAAAGGTGAGAGTTTGGGCAGCTGTGCAGACAAAGAAGGCGCCCTTTGGCCTGGGCCTAAATCCTTGTGACACCCCACTGGACCTGCCGTGCTCTGAGGGCCCTGCCCTGGGCCCCCTGCTCCCCTGCCCTTTGTTCAGTCACAGCAGAGATGGCCACACCCACTCCTCCAGTGAGGCCAGAGTTCCAACCACCCTCAGCCCCGCCCCCTCTCCGCAGGTTACCATGGACTACAGAGGCTGCATCCTGAGGCCAGGGCGTTCCGAGAATGCCAAGGGCAGACATGATGACCTTAAATGATTTCCTCTTGTGTCAGGTTTGGTAAACTTTAGGAGCTAGGAAATGGTCCACTTTACAGAAATGTTCAAATTTACTGGCATTTCATATATTCTCTGCTATAACATTGTCCTGATTCTTTCTGTATATTCTTTACTTATGTTTTTGTTTTCCTTAATCAAAGTGTGTCTTTTCAATCTTTTCAAAGAAGATTCTTTGGACTTACTAAATCACCTCAATTTTATACGTTTTCTGTTGTATTAAGTTCTGCTCATATCTTTATTTATCTTTTTTCTATGTTCTCAGGGTTTATTGTTTTGATCTTCTGATGTCAATTAAAACACTTGGTTATTCATTTTAATAAATATTTTACTTATAAAGATTTGAACTTTTGAAGATTCCAGCTTACTTGTAAGTTTCGAAGGGTCAGGTCCTCTCCATTGTTGCTGGCCTAAGGTTTAGTTCACCATATAGCAATGTATATATTGACCTATTTTCCCCTCGACTTTCTGTGATTCCCTACATCTCACCTTTCTTGGCAGACAAGCCATTTGAAATACCCTTAACTTATTTCACAGCCAATAAGTCATTGAAATAATGTGTATTTTTTAGAGAAATCTTCTTATATAATTAGGCAGAAAATCTCACCTGCCATAGTTTTCAAAACAGCATAATTTCACTCTTCTCAATGCTTAATCTGTTGTATTACACAACCTTTGAGTATTTAGCTTTATCAATGACATGTACTTTAAAAATGTTTTAGAGATCCTACCAGTCTTTGAAAACATCCTTGTTCCTTGTTTCAGTTCCAGTTTTATGTATATATTCTGCCTTGCACCTGATTATTCCAACAATTGATGGATGGCCTTGGGAATCTATTTCTGGTATTGATAGTCTTTACTGATTGTCTCCCATCGTAGCTGATTTCTTCATTATTGTGTCAATTTAGATCATGAGCTCATGTTTAGCTAAACAGATGACCTTGTAAGACGCTTAGGTGTGAACGCTCGTAAGCTTCCGCAGAAAGACAGCAAAGATTATTTGTGTCCCTACAATGAGTTGCCCACGAGGACACCGTTTTCTACAAGTGTTGGTCCAATACTCCCTCTAGAGGAAGGGGACTCCGACAGGGCTGATTGGCGGCCCCCGATCTGGGGCAGGGGCAGTGGGCAGCCTGTGGCCCGGGCCGGAGCCTCTTTGCATGTGTCCCTGGGACACATCTGCCTGCGAACTTCAGTCACCTGGCAGGAAGCTACGATGCCCAGACCTATGGTTAGCTGTGCAGCGAGGTGTACTGTGAGGACAGGTTCCACACACACTTCAAGTAAGAGGTCGGCCTGAGTGGAAAGGTGAGAGTTTGGGCAGCTGTGCAGACAAAGAAGGCGCCCTTTGGCCTGGGCCTAAATGCTTGTGACACCCCACTGGACCTGCCGTGCTCTGAGGGCCCTGCCCTGGGCCCCCTGCTCCCCTGCCCTTTGTTCAGTCACAGCAGAGATGGCCACACCCACTCCTCCAGTGAGGCCAGAGTTCCAACCACCCTCAGCCCCGCCCCCTCTCCGCAGGTTACCATGGACTACAGAGGCTGCATCCTGAGGCCAGGGCGTTCCGAGAATGCCAAGGGCAGACATGATGACCTTAAATGATTTCCTCTTGTGTCAGGTTTGGTAAACTTTAGGAGCTAGGAAATGGTCCACTTTACAGAAATGTTCAAATTTACTGGCATTTCATATATTCTCTGCTATAACATTGTCCTGATTCTTTCTGTATATTCTTTACTTATGTTTTTGTTTTCCTTAATCAAAGTGTGTCTTTTCAATCTTTTCAAAGAAGATTCTTTGGACTTACTAAATCACCTCAATTTTATACGTTTTCTGTTGTATTAAGTTCTGCTCATATCTTTATTTATCTTTTTTCTATGTTCTCAGGGTTTATTGTTTTGATCTTCTGATGTCAATTAAAACACTTGGTTATTCATTTTAATAAATATTTTACTTATAAAGATTTGAACTTTTGAAGATTCCAGCTTACTTGTAAGTTTCGAAGGGTCAGGTCCTCTCCATTGTTGCTGGCCTAAGGTTTAGTTCACCATATAGCAATGTATATATTGACCTATTTTCCCCTCGACTTTCTGTGATTCCCTACATCTCACCTTTCTTTGCAGACAAGCCATTTGAAATACCCTTAACTTATTTCACAGCCACTAAGTCATTGAAATAATGTGTATTTTTAGAGAAATCTTCTTATATAATTAGGCAGAAAATCTCACCTGCCATAGTTTTCAAAACAGCATAATTTCACTCTTCTCAATGCTTAATCTGTTGTATTACACAACCTTTGAGTATTTAGCTTTATCAATGACATGTACTTTAAAAATGTTTTAGACATCCTACCAGTCTTTGAAAACATCCTTGTTCCTTGTTTCAGTTCCAGTTTTATGTATGTACTCTAGCTTGCCACTGATTATTCCAACAATTGATGGATGGCCTTGGGAATCTAATTCTGGTATTGATAGTCTTTACTGATTGTCTCCCCTCGTAGCTGATTTCTTCATTATTGTGTACATTTAGATCATGAGCTCATGTTTAGCTAAACAGCTGACCTTGTAAGACGCTTAGGTGTGAACGCTCGTAAGCTTCCGCAGAAAGACGGCAAAGATTTATTTGTGTCCCTCCAATGAGTTGCCCACGAGGACACCGTTTTCTACAAGTGTTCGTCCAATACTCCCTCCAGAGGAAGGGGACTCCGAAAGGGCTGATTGGTGGCCCCCGATCTGGGGCAGGGGCAGTGGGCAGCCTGTGGCCCGGGCAGGAGCCTCTTTGCATGTGTCCCTGGGACACATCTGCCTGCGAACTTCGGTCACCTGGCAGGAAGCTACGATGCCCAGACCTATGGTTAGCTGTGCAGCGAGGTGTACTGTGAGGACAGGTTCCACACACACTTCAAGTAAGAGGTCGGCCTGAGTGGAAAGGTGAGAGTTTGGACAGCTGTGCAGACAAAGAAGGCGCCCTTTGGCCTGGGCCTAAATGCTTGTGACACCCCACTGGACCTGCCGTGCTCTGAGGGCCCTGCCCTGGGCCCCCTGCTCCCCTGCCCTTTGTTCAGTCACAGCAGAGATGGCCACTCCCACTCCTTCAGTGAGGGCAGAGTTCTAACCACCCTCAGCCCCGCCCCCTCTCCGCAGGTTACCATGGACTACAGAGGCTGCATCCTGAGGCCAGGGCGTTCCGAGAATGCCAAGGGCAGACATGATGACCTTAAATGATTTCCTCTTGTGTCAGGTTTGGTAAACTTTAGGAGCTAGGAAATGGTCCACTTTACAGAAATGTTCAAATTTACTGGCATTTCATATATTCTGTGTTATAACATTGTCCTGATTCTTTCTGTATATTCTTTACTTATGTTTTTGTTTTCCTTAATCAAAGTGTGTCTTTTCAATCTTTTCAAAGAAGATTCTTTTGACTTACTAAATCACCTCAATTTTATACCTTTTCTGTTGTATTAAGTTCTGCTCATATCTTTATTTATCTTTTTTCTATGTTCTCAGGGTTTATTGTTTTGATCTTCTGATGTCAATTAAAACACTTGGTTATTCATTTTAATAAATATTTTACTTATAAAGATTTGAACTTTTGAAGATTCCAGCTTACTTGTAAGTTTCTAAGGGTCAGGTCCTCTCCATTGTTGCTGGCCTAAGGTTTAGTTCACCATATAGCAATGTATATATTGACCTATTTTCCCCTCGACTTTCTGTGATTCCCTACATCTCACCTTTCTTGGCAGACAAGCCATTTGAAATACCCTTAACTTATTTCACAGCCACTAAGTCATTGAAATAATGTGTATTTTTAGAGAAATCTTCTTATATAATTAGGCAGAAAATCTCACCTGCCATAGTTTTCAAAACAGCATAATTTCACTCTTCTCAATGCTTAATCTGTTGTATTACACAACCTTTGAGTATTTAGCTTTATCAATGACATGTACTTTAAAAATGTTTTAGAGATCCTACCAGTCTTTGAAAACATCCTTGTTCCTTGTTTCAGTTCCAGTTTTATGTATATATTCTGCCTTGCACCTGATTATTCCAACAATTGATGGATGGCCTTGGGAATCTAATTCTGGTATTGATAGTCTTTACTGATTGTCTCCCCTCGTAGCTGATTTCTTCATTATTGTGTAAATTTAGATCATGAGCTCATGTTTAGCTAAACAGCTGACCTTGTAAGACGCTTAGGTGTGAACGCTCGTAAGCTTCCGCAGAAAGACGGCAAAGATTTTTTGTGTCCCTCCAATGAGTTGCCCACGAGGACACCGTTTTCTACAAGTGTTGGTCCAATACTCCCTCTAGAGGAAGGGGACTCCGACAGGGCTGATTGGCGGCCCCCGATCTGGGGCAGGGGCTGTGGGCAGCCTGTGGCCCGGGCCGGAGCCTCTTTGCATGTGTCCCTGGGACACATCTGCCTGCGAACTTCAGTCACCTGGCAGGAAGCTACGATGCCCAGACCTATGGTTAGCTGTGCAGCGAGGTGTACTGTGAGGACAGGTTCCACACACACTTCAAGTAAGAGGTCGGCCTGAGTGGAAAGGTGAGAGTTTGGGCAGCTGTGCAGACAAAGAAGGCGCCCTTTGGCCTGGGCCTAAATCCTTGTGACACCCCACTGGACCTGCCGTGCTCTGAGGGCCCTGCCCTGGGCCCCCTGCTCCCCTGCCCTTTGTTCAGTCACAGCAGAGATGGCCACACCCACTCCTCCAGTGAGGCCAGAGTTCCAACCACCCTCAGCCCCGCCCCCTCTCCGCAGGTTACCATGGACTACAGAGGCTGCATCCTGAGGCCAGGGCGTTCCGAGAATGCCAAGGGCAGACATGATGACCTTAAATGATTTCCTCTTGTGTCAGGTTTGGTAAACTTTAGGAGCTAGGAAATGGTCCACTTTACAGAAATGTTCAAATTTACTGGCATTTCATATATTCTCTGCTATAACATTGTCCTGATTCTTTCTGTATATTCTTTACTTATGTTTTTGTTTTCCTTAATCAAAGTGTGTCTTTTCAATCTTTTCAAAGAAGATTCTTTGGACTTACTAAATCACCTCAATTTTATACGTTTTCTGTTGTATTAAGTTCTGCTCATATCTTTATTTATCTTTTTTCTATGTTCTCAGGGTTTATTGTTTTGATCTTCTGATGTCAATTAAAACACTTGGTTATTCATTTTAATAAATATTTTACTTATAAAGATTTGAACTTTTGAAGATTCCAGCTTACTTGTAAGTTTCGAAGGGTCAGGTCCTCTCCATTGTTGCTGGCCTAAGGTTTAGTTCACCATATAGCAATGTATATATTGACCTATTTTCCCCTCGACTTTCTGTGATTCCCTACATCTCACCTTTCTTGGCAGACAAGCCATTTGAAATACCCTTAACTTATTTCACAGCCAATAAGTCATTGAAATAATGTGTATTTTTTAGAGAAATCTTCTTATATAATTAGGCAGAAAATCTCACCTGCCATAGTTTTCAAAACAGCATAATTTCACTCTTCTCAATGCTTAATCTGTTGTATTACACAACCTTTGAGTATTTAGCTTTATCAATGACATGTACTTTAAAAATGTTTTAGAGATCCTACCAGTCTTTGAAAACATCCTTGTTCCTTGTTTCAGTTCCAGTTTTATGTATATATTCTGCCTTGCACCTGATTATTCCAACAATTGATGGATGGCCTTGGGAATCTATTTCTGGTATTGATAGTCTTTACTGATTGTCTCCCATCGTAGCTGATTTCTTCATTATTGTGTCAATTTAGATCATGAGCTCATGTTTAGCTAAACAGATGACCTTGTAAGACGCTTAGGTGTGAACGCTCGTAAGCTTCCGCAGAAAGACAGCAAAGATTATTTGTGTCCCTACAATGAGTTGCCCACGAGGACACCGTTTTCTACAAGTGTTGGTCCAATACTCCCTCTAGAGGAAGGGGACTCCGACAGGGCTGATTGGCGGCCCCCGATCTGGGGCAGGGGCAGTGGGCAGCCTGTGGCCCGGGCCGGAGCCTCTTTGCATGTGTCCCTGGGACACATCTGCCTGCGAACTTCAGTCACCTGGCAGGAAGCTACGATGCCCAGACCTATGGTTAGCTGTGCAGCGAGGTGTACTGTGAGGACAGGTTCCACACACACTTCAAGTAAGAGGTCGGCCTGAGTGGAAAGGTGAGAGTTTGGGCAGCTGTGCAGACAAAGAAGGCGCCCTTTGGCCTGGGCCTAAATGCTTGTGACACCCCACTGGACCTGCCGTGCTCTGAGGGCCCTGCCCTGGGCCCCCTGCTCCCCTGCCCTTTGTTCAGTCACAGCAGAGATGGCCACACCCACTCCTCCAGTGAGGCCAGAGTTCCAACCACCCTCAGCCCCGCCCCCTCTCCGCAGGTTACCATGGACTACAGAGGCTGCATCCTGAGGCCAGGGCGTTCCGAGAATGCCAAGGGCAGACATGATGACCTTAAATGATTTCCTCTTGTGTCAGGTTTGGTAAACTTTAGGAGCTAGGAAATGGTCCACTTTACAGAAATGTTCAAATTTACTGGCATTTCATATATTCTCTGCTATAACATTGTCCTGATTCTTTCTGTATATTCTTTACTTATGTTTTTGTTTTCCTTAATCAAAGTGTGTCTTTTCAATCTTTTCAAAGAAGATTCTTTGGACTTACTAAATCACCTCAATTTTATACGTTTTCTGTTGTATTAAGTTCTGCTCATATCTTTATTTATCTTTTTTCTATGTTCTCAGGGTTTATTGTTTTGATCTTCTGATGTCAATTAAAACACTTGGTTATTCATTTTAATAAATATTTTACTTATAAAGATTTGAACTTTTGAAGATTCCAGCTTACTTGTAAGTTTCGAAGGGTCAGGTCCTCTCCATTGTTGCTGGCCTAAGGTTTAGTTCACCATATAGCAATGTATATATTGACCTATTTTCCCCTCGACTTTCTGTGATTCCCTACATCTCACCTTTCTTTGCAGACAAGCCATTTGAAATACCCTTAACTTATTTCACAGCCACTAAGTCATTGAAATAATGTGTATTTTTAGAGAAATCTTCTTATATAATTAGGCAGAAAATCTCACCTGCCATAGTTTTCAAAACAGCATAATTTCACTCTTCTCAATGCTTAATCTGTTGTATTACACAACCTTTGAGTATTTAGCTTTATCAATGACATGTACTTTAAAAATGTTTTAGACATCCTACCAGTCTTTGAAAACATCCTTGTTCCTTGTTTCAGTTCCAGTTTTATGTATGTACTCTAGCTTGCCACTGATTATTCCAACAATTGATGGATGGCCTTGGGAATCTAATTCTGGTATTGATAGTCTTTACTGATTGTCTCCCCTCGTAGCTGATTTCTTCATTATTGTGTACATTTAGATCATGAGCTCATGTTTAGCTAAACAGCTGACCTTGTAAGACGCTTAGGTGTGAACGCTCGTAAGCTTCCGCAGAAAGACGGCAAAGATTTATTTGTGTCCCTCCAATGAGTTGCCCACGAGGACACCGTTTTCTACAAGTGTTCGTCCAATACTCCCTCCAGAGGAAGGGGACTCCGAAAGGGCTGATTGGTGGCCCCCGATCTGGGGCAGGGGCAGTGGGCAGCCTGTGGCCCGGGCAGGAGCCTCTTTGCATGTGTCCCTGGGACACATCTGCCTGCGAACTTCGGTCACCTGGCAGGAAGCTACGATGCCCAGACCTATGGTTAGCTGTGCAGCGAGGTGTACTGTGAGGACAGGTTCCACACACACTTCAAGTAAGAGGTCGGCCTGAGTGGAAAGGTGAGAGTTTGGACAGCTGTGCAGACAAAGAAGGCGCCCTTTGGCCTGGGCCTAAATGCTTGTGACACCCCACTGGACCTGCCGTGCTCTGAGGGCCCTGCCCTGGGCCCCCTGCTCCCCTGCCCTTTGTTCAGTCACAGCAGAGATGGCCACTCCCACTCCTTCAGTGAGGGCAGAGTTCTAACCACCCTCAGCCCCGCCCCCTCTCCGCAGGTTACCATGGACTACAGAGGCTGCATCCTGAGGCCAGGGCGTTCCGAGAATGCCAAGGGCAGACATGATGACCTTAAATGATTTCCTCTTGTGTCAGGTTTGGTAAACTTTAGGAGCTAGGAAATGGTCCACTTTACAGAAATGTTCAAATTTACTGGCATTTCATATATTCTGTGTTATAACATTGTCCTGATTCTTTCTGTATATTCTTTACTTATGTTTTTGTTTTCCTTAATCAAAGTGTGTCTTTTCAATCTTTTCAAAGAAGATTCTTTTGACTTACTAAATCACCTCAATTTTATACCTTTTCTGTTGTATTAAGTTCTGCTCATATCTTTATTTATCTTTTTTCTATGTTCTCAGGGTTTATTGTTTTGATCTTCTGATGTCAATTAAAACACTTGGTTATTCATTTTAATAAATATTTTACTTATAAAGATTTGAACTTTTGAAGATTCCAGCTTACTTGTAAGTTTCTAAGGGTCAGGTCCTCTCCATTGTTGCTGGCCTAAGGTTTAGTTCACCATATAGCAATGTATATATTGACCTATTTTCCCCTCGACTTTCTGTGATTCCCTACATCTCACCTTTCTTGGCAGACAAGCCATTTGAAATACCCTTAACTTATTTCACAGCCACTAAGTCATTGAAATAATGTGTATTTTTAGAGAAATCTTCTTATATAATTAGGCAGAAAATCTCACCTGCCATAGTTTTCAAAACAGCATAATTTCACTCTTCTCAATGCTTAATCTGTTGTATTACACAACCTTTGAGTATTTAGCTTTATCAATGACATGTACTTTAAAAATGTTTTAGAGATCCTACCAGTCTTTGAAAACATCCTTGTTCCTTGTTTCAGTTCCAGTTTTATGTATATATTCTGCCTTGCACCTGATTATTCCAACAATTGATGGATGGCCTTGGGAATCTAATTCTGGTATTGATAGTCTTTACTGATTGTCTCCCCTCGTAGCTGATTTCTTCATTATTGTGTAAATTTAGATCATGAGCTCATGTTTAGCTAAACAGCTGACCTTGTAAGACGCTTAGGTGTGAACGCTCGTAAGCTTCCGCAGAAAGACGGCAAAGATTTTTTGTGTCCCTCCAATGAGTTGCCCACGAGGACACCGTTTTCTACAAGTGTTGGTCCAATACTCCCTCTAGAGGAAGGGGACTCCGACAGGGCTGATTGGCGGCCCCCGATCTGGGGCAGGGGCAGTGGGCAGCCTGTGGCCCGGGCCGGAGCCTCTTTGCATGTGTCCCTGGGACACATCTGCCTGCGAACTTCAGTCACCTGGCAGGAAGCTACGATGCCCAGACCTATGGTTAGCTGTGCAGCGAGGTGTACTGTGAGGACAGGTTCCACACACACTTCAAGTAAGAGGTCGGCCTGAGTGGAAAGGTGAGAGTTTGGGCAGCTGTGCAGACAAAGAAGGCGCCCTTTGGCCTGGGCCTAAATCCTTGTGACACCCCACTGGACCTGCCGTGCTCTGAGGGCCCTGCCCTGGGCCCCCTGCTCCCCTGCCCTTTGTTCAGTCACAGCAGAGATGGCCACACCCACTCCTCCAGTGAGGCCAGAGTTCCAACCACCCTCAGCCCCGCCCCCTCTCCGCAGGTTACCATGGACTACAGAGGCTGCATCCTGAGGCCAGGGCGTTCCGAGAATGCCAAGGGCAGACATGATGACCTTAAATGATTTCCTCTTGTGTCAGGTTTGGTAAACTTTAGGAGCTAGGAAATGGTCCACTTTACAGAAATGTTCAAATTTACTGGCATTTCATATATTCTCTGCTATAACATTGTCCTGATTCTTTCTGTATATTCTTTACTTATGTTTTTGTTTTCCTTAATCAAAGTGTGTCTTTTCAATCTTTTCAAAGAAGATTCTTTGGACTTACTAAATCACCTCAATTTTATACGTTTTCTGTTGTATTAAGTTCTGCTCATATCTTTATTTATCTTTTTTCTATGTTCTCAGGGTTTATTGTTTTGATCTTCTGATGTCAATTAAAACACTTGGTTATTCATTTTAATAAATATTTTACTTATAAAGATTTGAACTTTTGAAGATTCCAGCTTACTTGTAAGTTTCGAAGGGTCAGGTCCTCTCCATTGTTGCTGGCCTAAGGTTTAGTTCACCATATAGCAATGTATATATTGACCTATTTTCCCCTCGACTTTCTGTGATTCCCTACATCTCACCTTTCTTGGCAGACAAGCCATTTGAAATACCCTTAACTTATTTCACAGCCAATAAGTCATTGAAATAATGTGTATTTTTTAGAGAAATCTTCTTATATAATTAGGCAGAAAATCTCACCTGCCATAGTTTTCAAAACAGCATAATTTCACTCTTCTCAATGCTTAATCTGTTGTATTACACAACCTTTGAGTATTTAGCTTTATCAATGACATGTACTTTAAAAATGTTTTAGAGATCCTACCAGTCTTTGAAAACATCCTTGTTCCTTGTTTCAGTTCCAGTTTTATGTATATATTCTGCCTTGCACCTGATTATTCCAACAATTGATGGATGGCCTTGGGAATCTAATTCTGGTATTGATAGTCTTTACTGATTGTCTCCCCTCGTAGCTGATTTCTTCATTATTGTGTAAATTTAGATCATGAGCTCATGTTTAGCTAAACAGCTGACCTTGTAAGACGCTTAGGTGTGAACGATCGTAAGCTTCCGCAGAAAGACGGCAAATATTTATTTGTGTCCCTCCAATGAGTTGCCCACGAGGACACCGTTTTCTACAAGTGTTGGTCCAATACTCCCTCTAGAGGAAGGGGACTCCGACAGGGCTGATTGGCGGCCCCCGATCTGGGGCAGGGGCAGTGGGCAGCCTGTGGCCCGGGCTGGAGCCTCTTTGCATGTGTCCCTGGGACACATCTGCCTGCGAACTTCGGTCACCTGGCAGGAAGCTACGATGCCCAGACCTATGGTTAGCTGTGCAGCGAAGTGTACTGTGAGGACAGGTTCCAAACACATTTCAAGTAAGAGGTCGGCCTGAGTGGAAAGGTGAGAGTTTGGGCAGCTGTGCAAACAAAGAAGGCGCCCTTTGGCCTGGGCCTAAATGCTTGTGACACCCCACTGGACCTGCCGGCTCTGAGGGCCCTGCCCTGGGCCCCCTGCTCCCCTGCCCTTTGTTCAGTCACAGCAGAGATGGCCACACCCACTCCTCCAGTGAGGCCAGAGTTCCACCCACCCTCAGCCCCGCCCCCTCTCCGCAGTTTACCATGGACTACAGAGGCTGCATCCTGAGGCCAGGGCGTTCCGAGAATGCCAAGGGCAGACATGATGACCTTAAATGATTTCCTCTTGTGTCAGGTTTGGTAAACTTTAGGAGCTAGCAAATGGTCCACTTTACAGAAATGTTCAAATTTACTGGCATTTCATATATTCTCTGCTATAACATTGTCCTGATTCTTTCTGTATATTCTATACTTATGTTTTTGTTTTCCTTAATCAAAGTGTGTCTTTTCAATCTTTTCAAAGAAGATTCTTTGGACTTACTAAATCACCTGAATTTTATACGTTTTCTGTTGTATTAAGTTCTGCTCATATCTTTATTTATCTTTTTTCTATGTTCTCAGGGTTTATTGTTTTGATCTTCTGATGTCAATTAAAACACTTGGTTATTCATTTTAATAAATATTTTACTTATAAAGATTTGAACTTTTGAAGATTCCAGCTTACTTGTAAGTTTCTAAGGGTCAGGTCCTCTCCATTGTTGCTGGCCTAAGGTTTAGTTCACCATATAGCAATGTATATATTGACGTATTTTCCCCTCGACTTTCTGTGATTCCCTACATCTCACCTTTCTTTGCAGACAAGCCATTTGAAATACCCTTAACTTATTTCACAGCCAATAAGTCATTGAAATAATGTGTATTTTTAGAGAAATCTTCTTATATAATTAGGCAGAAAATCTCACTTGCCATAGTTTTCAAAACAGCATAATTTCACTCTTCTCAATTCTTAATCTGTTGTATTACACAACCTTTGAGTATTTAGCTTTATCAATGACATGTACTTTAAAAATGTTTTAGACATCCTACCAGTCTTTGAAAACATCCTTGTTCCTTGTTTCAGTTCCAGTTTTATGTATATATTCTGCCTTGCACCTGATTATTCCAACAATTGATGGATGGCCTTGGGCATCTAATTCTGGTATTGATAGTCTTTACTGATTGTCTCCCCTCGTAGCTGATTTCCTCATTATTGTGTAAATTTAGAACATGAGCTCATGTTTAGCTAAACAGCTGACCTTGTAAGACGCTTAGGTGTGAACGCTCGTAAGCTTCTGCAGAAAGACGGCAAAGATTTATTTGTGTCCCTACAATGAGATGCCCACGAGGACACAGTTTTCTACAAGTGTTGGTCCAATACTCCCTCTAGAGGAAGGGGACTCCGAAAGGGCTGATTGGCGGCCCCCGATCTGGGGCAGGGGCAGTGGGCAGCCTGTGGCCCGGGCTGGAGCCTCTTTGCATGTGTCCCTGGGACACATCTGCCTGCGAACTTCGGTCACCTGGCAGGAAGGTACGATGCCCAGACCTATGGTTAGCTGTGCAGCGATGTGTACTGTGAAGACAGGTTCCACACACACTTCAAGTAAGATGTCGGCCTGAGTGGAAAGGTGAGAGTTTGGGCAGCTGTGCAAACAAAGAAGGCACCCTTTGGCCTGGGCCTAAATGCTTGTGACACCCCACTGGACCTGCCGTGCTCTGAGGGCCCTGCCCTGGGCCCCCTGCTCCCCTGCCCTTTGTTCAGTCACAGCAGAGATGGCCACACCCACTCCTTCAGTTAGGGCAGAGTTCCAACCACCCTCAGCCCCGCCCCCTCTCCGCAGGTTACCATGGACTACAGAGGCTGCATCCTGAGGCCAGGGCGTTCCGAGAATGACAAGGGCAGACATGATGACCTTAAATGATTTCCTCTTGTGTCAGGTTTGGTAAACTTTAGGAGCTAGGAAATGGTCCACTTACAGAAATGTTCAAATTTACTGGCATTTCATATATTCTCTGCTATAACATTGTCCTGATTCTTTTTGTATATTCTATACTTATGTTTTTGTTTTCCTTAATCAAAGTGTGTCTTTTCAATCTTTTCAAAGAAGAATCTTTGGACTTACTAAATCACCTGAATTTTATACGTTTTCTGTTGTATTAAGTTCTGCTCATATCTTTATTTATCTTTTTTCTATGTTCTCAGGGTTTATTGTTTTGATCTTCTGATGTCAATTAAAACACTTGGTTATTCATTTTAATAAATATTTTACTTATAAAGATTTGAACTTTTGAAGATTCCAGCTTACTTGTAAGTTTCTAAGGGTCAGGTCCTCTCCATTGTTGCTGGCCTAAGGTTTAGTTCACCATATAGCAATGTATATATTGACCTATTTTACCCTCGACTTTCTGTGGTTCCCTACATCTCACCTTTCTTTGCAGACAAGCCATTTGAAATACCCTTAACTTAGTTCACAGCCAATAAGTCATTGAAATAATGTGTATTTTTAGAGAAATCTTCTTATATAATTAGGCAGAAAATCTCACCTGCCATAGTTTTCAAAACAGCATAATTTCACTCTTCTCAATGCTTAATCTGTTGTATTACACAACCTTTGAGTATTTAGCTTTATCAATGACATGTACTTTAAAAATGTTTTAGAGATCCTACCAGTCTTTGAAAACATCCTTGTTCCTTGTTTCAGTTCCAGTTTTATGTATATATTCTGCCTTGCACCTGATTATTCCAACAATTGATGGATGGCTTTGGGAATCTAATTCTGGTATTGATAGTCTTTACTGATTGTCTCCCATCGTAGCTGATTTCTTCATTATTGTGTCAATTTAGATCATGAGCTCATGTTTAGCTAAACAGATGACCTTGTAAGACGCTTAGGTGTGAACGCTCGTAAGCTTCCGCAGAAAGACAGCAAAGATTATTTGTGTCCCTCCAATGAGTTGCCCACGAGGACAGCGTTTTCTACAAGTGTTGGTCCAATACTCCCTCTAGAGGAACGGGACTCCGACAGGGCTGATTGGCGGCCCCCGATCTGGGGCAGGGGCAGTGGGCAGCCTGTGGCCCGGGCAGGAGCATCTCTGCATGTGTCCCTGGGACACATCTGCCTGCGAACTTCAGTCACCTGGCAGGAAGCTACGATGCCCAGACCTATGGTTAGCTGTGCAGCGAGGTGTACTGTGAGGACAGGTTCCACACACACTTCAAGTAAGAGGTCGGCCTGAGTGGAAAGGTGAGAGTTTGGGCAGCTGTGCAGACAAAGAAGGCGCCCTTTGGCCTGGGCCTAAATGCTTGTGACACCCCACTGGACCTGCCGTGCTCTGAGGGCCCTGCCCTGGGCCCCCTGCTCCCCTGCCCTTTGTTCAGTCACAGCAGAGATGGCCACATCCACTCCTCCAGTGAGGCCAGAGTTCCACCCACCCTCAGCCCCGCCCCCTCACCGCAGGTTACCATGGACTACAGAGGCTGCATCCTGAGGGCAGGGCGTTCCGAGAATGCCAAGGGCAGACATGATGACCTTAAATGATTTCCTCTTGTGTCAGGTTTGGTAAACTTTAGGAGCTAGGAAATGGTCCACTTTACAGAAATGTTCAAATTTACTGGCATTTCATATATTCTCTGCTATAACATTGTCCTGATTCTTTCTGTATATTCTATACTTATGTTTTTGTTTTCCTTAATCAAAGTGTGTCTTTTCAATCTTTTCAAAGAAGATTCTTTGGACTTACTAAATCACCTGAATTTTATACGTTTTCTGTTGTATTAAGTTCTGCTCATATCTTTATTTATCTTTTTTCTATGTTCTCAGGGTTTATTGTTTTGATCTTCTGATGTCAATTAAAACACTTGGTTATTCATTTTAATAAATATTTTACTTATAAAGATTTGAACTTTTGAAGATTCCAGCTTACTTGTAAGTTTCTAAGGGTCAGGTCCTCTCCATTGTTGCTGGCCTAAGGTTTAGTTCACCATATAGCAATGTATATATTGACCTATTTTCCCCTCGACTTTCTGTGATTCCCTACAACTCACCTTTCTTTGCAGACAAGCCATTTGAAATACCCTTAACTTAGTTCACAGCCAATAAGTCATTGAAATAATGTGTATTTTTAGAGAAATCTTCTTATATAATTAGGCAGAATATCTCACCTGCCATAGTTTTCAAAACAGCATAATTTCACTCTTCTCAATGCTTAATCTGTTGTATTACACATCCTTTGAGTATTTAGCTTTATCAATGACATGTACTTTAAAAATGTTTTAGAGATCCTACCAGTCTTTGAAAACATCCTTGTTCCTTGTTTCAGTTCCAGTTTTATGTATATATTCTGCCTTGCACCTGATTATTCCAACAATTGATGGATGGCCTTGGGAATCTAATTCTGGTATTGATAGTCTTTACTGATTGTCTCCCCTCGTAGCTGATTTCTTCATTATTGTGTAAATTTAGATCATGAGCTCATGTTTAGCTAAACAGCTGACCTTGTAAGACGCGTAGGTGTGAACGCTCGTAAGCTTCCGCAGAAAGACGGCAAAGATTTATTTGTGTCCCTCCAATGAGTTGCCCACGAGGACACCGTTTTCTACAAGTGTTGGTCCAATACTCCCTCTAGAGGAAGGGGACTCCGACAGGGCTGATTGGCGGCCCCCGATCTGGGGCAGGGGCAGTGGGCAGCCTGTGGCCCGGGCAGGAGCCTCTTTGCATGTGTCCCTGGGACACATCTGCCTGCGAACTTCGGTCACCTGGCAGGAAGCTACGATGCCCAGACCTATGGTTAGCTGTGCAGCGAGGTGTACTGTGAGGACAGGTTCCACACACACTTCAAGTAAGAGGTCGGCCTGAGTGGAAAGGTGAGAGTTTGGGCAGCTGTGCAGACAAAGAAGGCGCCCTTTGGCCTGGGCCTAAATGCTTGTGACACCCCACTGGACCTGCCGTGCTCTGAGGGCCCTGCCCTGGGCCCCCTGCTCCCCTGCCCTTTGTTCAGTCACAGCAGAGATGGCCACATCCACTCCTCCAGTGAGGCCAGAGTTCCACCCACCCTCAGCCCCGCCCCCTCACCGCAGGTTACCATGGACTACAGAGGCTGCATCCTGAGGGCAGGGCGTTCCGAGAATGCCAAGGGCAGACATGATGACCTTAAATGATTTCCTCTTGTGTCAGGTTTGGTAAACTTTAGGAGCTAGGAAATGGTCCACTTTACAGAAATGTTCAAATTTACTGGCATTTCATATATTCTCTGCTATAACATTGTCCTGATTCTTTCTGTATATTCTATACTTATGTTTTTGTTTTCCTTAATCAAAGTGTGTCTTTTCAATCTTTTCAAAGAAGATTCTTTGGACTTACTAAATCACCTGAATTTTATACGTTTTCTGTTGTATTAAGTTCTGCTCATATCTTTATTTATCTTTTTTCTATGTTCTCAGGGTTTATTGTTTTGATCTTCTGATGTCAATTAAAACACTTGGTTATTCATTTTAATAAATATTTTACTTATAAAGATTTGAACTTTTGAAGATTCCAGCTTACTTGTAAGTTTCTAAGGGTCAGGTCCTCTCCATTGTTGCTGGCCTAAGGTTTAGTTCACCATATAGCAATGTATATATTGACCTATTTTCCCCTCGACTTTCTGTGATTCCCTACAACTCACCTTTCTTTGCAGACAAGCCATTTGAAATACCCTTAACTTAGTTCACAGCCAATAAGTCATTGAAATAATGTGTATTTTTAGAGAAATCTTCTTATATAATTAGGCAGAATATCTCACCTGCCATAGTTTTCAAAACAGCATAATTTCACTCTTCTCAATGCTTAATCTGTTGTATTACACATCCTTTGAGTATTTAGCTTTATCAATGACATGTACTTTAAAAATGTTTTAGAGATCCTACCAGTCTTTGAAAACATCCTTGTTCCTTGTTTCAGTTCCAGTTTTATGTATATATTCTGCCTTGCACCTGATTATTCCAACAATTGATGGATGGCCTTGGGAATCTAATTCTGGTATTGATAGTCTTTACTGATTGTCTCCCCTCGTAGCTGATTTCTTCATTATTGTGTAAATTTAGATCATGAGCTCATGTTTAGCTAAACAGCTGACCTTGTAAGACGCGTAGGTGTGAACGCTCGTAAGCTTCCGCAGAAAGACGGCAAAGATTTATTTGTGTCCCTCCAATGAGTTGCCCACGAGGACACCGTTTTCTACAAGTGTTGGTCCAATACTCCCTCTAGAGGAAGGGGACTCCGACAGGGCTGATTGGCGGCCCCCGATCTGGGGCAGGGGCAGTGGGCAGCCTGTGGCCCGGGCAGGAGCCTCTTTGCATGTGTCCCTGGGACACATCTGCCTGCGAACTTCGGTCACCTGGCAGGAAGCTACGATGCCCAGACCTATGGTTAGCTGTGCAGCGAGGTGTACTGTGAGGACAGGTTCCACACACACTTCAAGTAAGAGGTCGGCCTGAGTGGAAAGGTGAGAGTTTGGGCAGCTGTGCAGACAAAGAAGGCGCCCTTTGGCCTGGGCCTAAATGCTTGTGACAGCCCACTGGACCTGCCGTGCTCTGAGGGCCCTGCCCTGGGCGCCCTGCTCCCCTGCCCTTTGTTCAGTCACAGCAGAGATGGCCACACCCACTCCTCCAGTGAGGCCAGAGTTCCAACCACCCTCAGCCCCGCCCCCTCTACGCAGTTTACCATGGACTACAGAGGCTGCATCCTGAGGCCAGGGCGTTCCGAGAATGCCAAGGGCAGACATGATGACCTTAAATGATTTCCTCTTGTGTCAGGTTTGGTAAACTTTAGGAGCTAGGAAATGGTCCACTTTACAGAAATGTTCAAATTTACTGGCATTTCATATATTCTCTGCTATAACATTGTCCTGATTCTTTCTGTATATTCTATACTTATGTTTTTGTTTTCCTTAATCAAAGTGTGTCTTTTCAATCTTTTCAAAGAAGATTCTTTGGACTTACTAAATCACCTCAATTTTATACGTTTTCTGTTGTATTAAGTTCTGCTCATATCTTTATTTATCTTTTTTCTATGTTCTCAGGGTTTATTGTTTTGATCTTCTGATGTCAATTCAAACACTTGGTTATTCATTTTAATAAATATTTTACTTATAAAGATTTGAACTTTTGAAGATTCCAGCTTACTTGTAAGTTTCTAAGGGTCAGCTCCTCTCCATTGTTGCTGGCCTAAGGTTTAGTTCACCATATAGCAATGTATATATTGACCTATTTTCCCCTCGACTTTCTGTGGTTCCCTACATCTCACCTTTCTTTGCAGACAAGCCATTTGAAATACCCTTAACTTAGTTCACAGCCAATAAGTCATTGAAATAATGTGTATTTTTAGAGAAATCTTCTTATATAATTAGGCAGAAAATCTCACCTGCCATAGTTTTCAAAACAGCATAATTTCACTCTTCTCAATGCTTAATCTGTTGTATTACACAACCTTTGAGTATTTAGCTTTATCAATGACATGTACTTTAAAAATGTTTTAGAGATCCTACCAGTCTTTGAAAACATCCTTGTTCCTTGTTTCAGTTCCAGTTTTATGTATATATTCTGCCTTGCACCTGATTATTCCAACAATTGATGGATGGCTTTGGGAATCTAATTCTGGTATTGATAGTCTTTACTGATTGTCTCCCATCGTAGCTGATTTCTTCATTATTGTGTCAATTTAGATCATGAGCTCATGTTTAGCTAAACAGATGACCTTGTAAGACGCTTAGGTGTGAACGCTCGTAAGCTTCCGCAGAAAGACAGCAAAGATTATTTGTGTCCCTCCAATGAGTTGCCCACGAGGACAGCGTTTTCTACAAGTGTTGGTCCAATACTCCCTCTAGAGGAAGGGGACTCCGACAGGGCTGATTGGCGGCCCCCGATCTGGGGCAGGGGCAGTGGGCAGCCTGTGGCCCGGGCAGGAGCATCTTTGCATGTGTCCCTGGGACACATCTGCCTGCGAACTTCGGTCACCTGGCAGGAAGCTACGATGCCCAGACCTATGGTTAGCTGTGCAGCGAGGTGTACTGTGAGGACAGGTTCCACACACACTTCAAGTAAGAGGTCGGCCTGAGTGGAAAGGTGAGAGTTTGGGCAGCTGTGCAGACAAAGAAGGCGCCCTTTGGCCTGGGCCTAAATGCTTGTGACACCCCACTGGACCTGCCGTGCTCTGAGGGCCCTGCCCTGGGCCCCCTGCTCCCCTGCCCTTTGTTCAGTCACAGCAGAGATGGCCACATCCACTCCTCCAGTGAGGCCAGAGTTCCACCCACCCTCAGCCCCGCCCCCTCACCGCAGGTTACCATGGACTACAGAGGCTGCATCCTGAGGGCAGGGCGTTCCGAGAATGCCAAGGGCAGACATGATGACCTTAAATGATTTCCTCTTGTTTCAGGTTTGGTAAACTTTAGGAGCTAGGAAATGGTCCACTTTACAGAAATGTTCAAATTTACTGGCATTTCATATATTCTCTGCTATAACATTGTCCTGATTCTTTCTGTATATTCTATACTTATGTTTTTGTTTTCCTTAATCAAAGTGTGTCTTTTCAATCTTTTCAAAGAAGATTCTTTGGACTTACTAAATCACCTCAATTTTATACGTTTTCTGTTGTATTAAGTTCTGCTCATATCTTTATTTATCTTTTTTCTATGTTCTCAGGGTTTATTGTTTTGATCTTCTGATGTCAATTAAAACACTTGGTTATTCATTTTAATAAATATTTTACTTATAAAGATTTGAACTTTTGAAGATTCCAGCTTACTTGTAAGTTTCTAAGGGTCAGGTCCTCTCCATTGTTGCTGGCCTAAGGTTTAGTTCACCATATAGCAATGTATATATTGACCTATTTTCCCCTCGACTTTCTGTGATTCCCTACAACTCACCTTTCTTTGCAGACAAGCCATTTGAAATACCCTTAACTTAGTTCACAGCCAATAAGTCATTGAAATAATGTGTATTTTTAGAGAAATCTTCTTATATAATTAGGCAGAATATCTCACCTGCCATAGTTTTCAAAACAGCATAATTTCACTCTTCTCAATGCTTAATCTGTTGTATTACACAACCTTTGAGTATTTAGCTTTATCAATGACATGTACTTTAAAAATGTTTTAGAGATCCTACCAGTCTTTGAAAACATCCTTGTTCCTTGTTTCAGTTCCAGTTTTATGTATATATTCTGCCTTGCACCTGATTATTCCAACAATTGATGGATGGCCTTGGGAATCTAATTCTGGTATTGATAGTCTTTACTGATTGTCTCCCCTCGTAGCTGATTTCTTCATTATTGTGTAAATTTAGATCATGAGCTCATGTTTAGCTAAACAGCTGACCTTGTAAGACGCTTAGGTGTGAACGCTCGTAAGCTTCCGCAGAAAGACGGCAAAGATTTATTTGTGTCCCTCCAATGAGTTGCCCACGAGGACACCGTTTTCTACAAGTGTTGGTCCAATACTCCCTCTAGAGGAAGGGGACTCAGACAGGGCTGATTGGCGGCCCCCGATCTGGGGCAGGGGCAGTGGGCAGCCTGTGGCCCGGGCTGGAGCCTCTTTGCATGTGTCCCTGGGACACATCTGCCTGCGAACTTCGGTCACCTGGCAGGAAGCTACGATGCCCAGACCTATGGTTAGCTGTGCAGCGAGGTGTACTGTGAGGACAGGTTCCACACACACTTCAAGTAAGAGGTCGGCCTGAGTGGAAATGTGAGAGTTTGGGCAGCTGTGCAGACAAAGAAGGCGCCCTTTGGCCTGGGCCTAAATGCTTGTGACAGCCCACTGGACCTGCCGTGCTCTGAGGGCCCTGCCCTGGGCGCCATGCTCCCCTGCCCTTTGTTCAGTCACAGCAGAGATGGCCACACCCACTCCTCCAGTGAGGCCAGAGTTCCACCCACCCTCAGCCCCGCCCCCTCTCCGCAGTTTACCATGGACTACAGAGGCTGCATCCTGAGGCCAGGGCGTTCCGAGAATGCCAAGGGCAGACATGATGACCTTAAATGATTTCCTCTTGTGTCAGGTTTGGTAAACTTTAGGAGCTAGGAAATGGTCCACTTTACAGAAATGTTCAAATTTACTGGCATTTCATATATTCTCTGCTATAACATTGTCCTGATTCTTTCTGTATATTCTATACTTATGTTTTTGTTTTCCTTAATCAAAGTGTGTCTTTTCAATCTTTTCAAAGAAGATTCTTTGGACTTACTAAATCACCTCAATTTTATACGTTTTCTGTTGTATTAAGTTCTGCTCATATCTTTATTTATCTTTTTTCTATGTTCTCAGGGTTTATTGTTTTGATCTTCTGATGTCAATTCAAACACTTGGTTATTCATTTTAATAAATATTTTACTTATAAAGATTTGAACTTTTGAAGATTCCAGCTTACTTGTAAGTTTCTAAGGGTCAGGTCCTCTCCATTGTTGCTGGCCTAAGGTTTAGTTCACCATATAGCAATGTATATATTGACCTATTTTCCCCTCGACTTTCTGTGATTCCCTACATCTCACCTTTCTTTGCAGACAAGCCATTTGAAATACCCTTAACTTATTTCACAGCCAATAAGTCATTGAAATAATGTGTATTTTTAGAGAAATCTTCTTATATAATTAGGCAGAAAATCTCACTTGCCATAGTTTTCAAAACAGCATAATTTCACTCTTCTCAATTCTTAATCTGTTGTATTACACAACCTTTGAGTATTTAGCTTTATCAATGACATGTACTTTAAAAATGTTTTAGACATCCTACCAGTCTTTGAAAACATCCTTGTTCCTTGTTTCAGTTCCAGTTTTATGTATATATTCTGCCTTGCACCTGATTATTCCAACAATTGATGGATGGCCTTGGGAATCTAATTCTGGTATTGATAGTCTTTACTGATTGTCTCCCCTCGTAGCTGATTTCTTCATTATTGTGTAAATTTAGATCATGAGCTCATGTTTAGCTAAACAGCTGACCTTGTAAGACGCTTAGGTGTGAACGATCGTAAGCTTCCACAGAAAGACGGCAAATATTTATTTGTGTCCCTCCAATGAGTTGCCCACGAGGACACCGTTTTCTACAAGTGTTAGTCCAATACTCCCTCTAGAGGAAGGGGACTCCGACAGGGCTGATTGGCGGCCCCCGATCTGGGGCAGGGGCAGTGGGCAGCCTGTGGCCCGGGCTGGAGCCTCTTTGCATGTGTCCCTGGGACACATCTGCCTGCGAACTTCGGTCACCTGGCAGGAAGCTACGATGCCCAGACCTATGGTTAGCTGTGCAGCGAAGTGTACTGTGAGGACAGGTTCCACACACATTTCAAGTAAGAGGTCGGCCTGAGTGGAAAGGTGAGAGTTTGGGCAGCTGTGCAAACAAAGAAGGCGCCGTTTGGCCTGGGCCTAAATGCTTGTGACACCCCACTGGACCTGCCGGCTCTGAGGGCCCTGCCCTGGGCCCCCTGCTCCCCTGCCCTTTGTTCAGTCACAGCAGAGATGGCCACACCCACTCCTCCAGTGAGGCCAGAGTTCCACCCACCCTCAGCCCCGCCCCCTCTCCGCAGGTTACCATGGACTACAGAGGCTGCATCCTGAGGCCAGGGCGTTCCGAGAATGCCAAGGGCAGACATGATGACCTTAAATGATTTCCTCTTGTGTCAGGTTTGGTAAACTTTAGGAGCTAGCAAATGGTCCACTTTACAGAAATGTTCAAATTTACTGGCATTTCATATATTCTCTGCTATAACATTGTCCTGATTCTTTCTGTATATTCTATACTTATGTTTTTGTTTTCCTTAATCAAAGTGTGTCTTTTCAATCTTTTCAAAGAAGATTCTTTGGACTTACTAAATCACCTCAATTTTATACGTTTTCTGTTGTATTAAGTTCTGCTCATATCTTTATTTATCTTTTTTCTATGTTCTCAGGGTTTATTGTTTTGATCTTCTGATGTCAATTAAAACACTTGGTTATTCATTTTAATAAATATTTTACTTATAAAGATTTGAACTTTTGAAGATTCCAGCTTACTTGTAAGTTTCTAAGGGTCAGGTCCTCTCCATTGTTGCTGGCCTAAGGTTTAGTTCACCATATAGCAATGTATATATTGACGTATTTTCCCCTCGACTTTCTGTGATTCCCTACATCTCACCTTTCTTTGCAGACAAGCCATTTGAAATACCCTTAACTTATTTCACAGCCAATAAGTCATTGAAATAATGTGTATTTTTAGAGAAATCTTCTTATATAATTAGGCAGAAAATCTCACTTGCCATAGTTTTCAAAACAGCATAATTTCACTCTTCTCAATGCTTAATCTGTTGTATTACACAACCTTTGAGTATTTAGCTTTATCAATGACATGTACTTTAAAAATGTTTTAGACATCCTACCAGTCTTTGAAAACATCCTTGTTCCTTGTTTCAGTTCCAGTTTTATGTATATATTCTGCCTTGCACCTGATTATTCCAACAATTGATGGATGGCCTTGGGAATCTAATTCTGGTATTGATAGTCTTTACTGATTGTCTCCCCTCGTAGCTGATTTCCTCATTATTGTGTAAATTTAGAACATGAGCTCATGTTTAGCTAAACAGCTGACCTTGTAAGACGCTTAGGTGTGAACGCTCGTAAGCTTCCGCAGAAAGATGGCAAAGATTTATTTGTGTCCCTACAATGAGTTGCCCACGAGGACACCGTTTTCTACAAGTGTTGGTCCAATACTCCCTCTAGAGGAAGGGGACTCCGAAAGGGCTGATTGGCGGCCCCCGATCTGGGGCAGGGGCAGTGGGCAGCCTGTGGCCCGGGCTGGAGCCTCTTTGCATGTGTCCCTGGGACACATCTGCCTGCGAACTTCGGTCACCTGGCAGGAAGGTACGATGCCCAGACCTATGGTTAGCTGTGCAGCGATGTGTACTGTGAAGACAGGTTCCACACACACTTCAAGTAAGATGTCGGCCTGAGTGGAAAGGTGAGAGTTTGGGCAGCTGTGCAAACAAAGAAGGCACCCTTTGGCCTGGGCCTAAATGCTTGTGACACCCCACTGGACCTGCCGTGCTCTGAGGGCCCTGCCCTGGGCCCCCTGCTCCTCTGCCCTTTGTTCAGTCACAGCAGAGATGGCCACACCCACTCCTTCAGTGAGGGCAGAGTTCCAACCACCCTCAGCCCCGCCCCCTCTCCGCAGGTTACCATGGACTACAGAGGCTGCATCCTGAGGCCAGGGCGTTCCGAGAATGACAAGGGCAGACATGATGACCTTAAATGATTTCCTCTTGTGTCAGGTTTGGTAAACTTTAGGAGCTAGGAAATGGTCCACTTACAGAAATGTTCAAATTTACTGGCATTTCATATATTCTCTGCTATAACATTGTCCTGATTCTTTTTGTATATTCTATACTTATGTTTTTGTTTTCCTTAATCAAAGTGTGTCTTTTCAATCTTTTCAAAGAAGAATCTTTGGACTTACTAAATCACCTGAATTTTATACGTTTTCTGTTGTATTAAGTTATGCTCATATCTTTATTTATCTTTTTTCTATGTTCTCAGGGTTTATTGTTTTGATCTTCTGATGTCAATTAAAACACTTGGTTATTCATTTTAATAAATATTTTACTTATAAAGATTTGAACTTTTGAAGATTCCAGCTTACTTGTAAGTTTCTAAGGGTCAGGTCCTCTCCATTGTTGCTGGCCTAAGGTTTAGTTCACCATATAGCAATGTATATATTGACCTATTTTCCCCTCGACTTTCTGTGGTTCCCTACATCTCACCTTTCTTTGCAGACAAGCCATTTGAAATACCCTTAACTTAGTTCACAGCCAATAAGTCATTGAAATAATGTGTATTTTTAGAGAAATCTTCTTATATAATTAGGCAGAAAATCTCACCTGCCATAGTTTTCAAAACAGCATAATTTCACTCTTCTCAATGCTTAATCTGTTGTATTACACAACCTTTGAGTATTTAGCTTTATCAATGACATGTACTTTAAAAATGTTTTAGAGATCCTACCAGTCTTTGAAAACATCCTTGTTCCTTGTTTCAGTTCCAGTTTTATGTATATATTCTGCCTTGCACCTGATTATTCCAACAATTGATGGATGGCCTTGGGAATCTAATTCTGGTATTGATAGTCTTTACTGATTGTCTCCCCTCGTAGCTGATTTCTTCATTATTGTGTCAATTTAGATCATGAGCTCATGTTTAGCTAAACAGATGACCTTGTAAGACGCTTAGGTGTGAACGCTCGTAAGCTTCCGCAGAAAGACAGCAAAGATTATTTGTGTCCCTCCAATGAGTTGCCCACGAGGACAGCGTTTTCTACAAGTGTTGGTCCAATACTCCCTCTAGAGGAAGGGGACTCCGACAGGGCTGATTGGCGGCCCCCGATCTGGGGCAGGGGCAGTGGGCAGCCTGTGGCCCGGGCAGGAGCATCTTTGCATGTGTCCCTGGGACACATCTGCCTGCGAACTTCGGTCACCTGGCAGGAAGCTACGATGCCCAGACCTATGGTTAGCTGTGCAGCGAGGTGTACTGTGAGGACAGGTTCCACACACACTTCAAGTAAGAGGTCGGCCTGAGTGGAAAGGTGAGAGTTTGGGCAGCTGTGCAGACAAAGAAGGCGCCCATTGGCCTGGGCCTAAATGCTTGTGACACCCCACTGGACCTGCCGTGCTCTGAGGGCCCTGCTCCCCTGCCCTTTGTTCAGTCACAGCTGAGATGGCCACACCCACTCCTCCAGTGAGGCCAGAGTTCCACCCACCCTCAGCCCCGCCCCCTCTCCGCAGTTTACCATGGACTACAGAGGCTGCATCCTGAGGCCAGGGCGTTCCGAGAATGCCAAGGGCAGACATGATGACCTTAAATGATTTCCTCTTGTGTCAGGTTTGGTAAACTTTAGGAGCTAGGAAATGGTCCACTTTACAGAAATGTTCAAATTTACTGGCATTTCATATATTCTCTGCTATAACATTGTCCTGATTCTTTCTGTATATTCTATACTTATGTTTTTGTTTTCCTTAATCAAAGTGTGTCTTTTCAATCTTTTCAAAGAAGATTCTTTGGACTTACTAAATCACCTCAATTTTATACGTTTTCTGTTGTATTAAGTTCTGCTCATATCTTTATTTATCTTTTTTCTATGTTCTCAGGGTTTATTGTTTTGATCTTCTGATGTCAACTAAAACACTTGGTTATTCATTTTAATAAATATTTTACTTATAAAGATTTGAACTTTTGAAGATTCCAGCTTACTTGTAAGTTTCTAAGGGTCAGGTCCTCTCCATTGTTGCTGGCCTAAAGTTTAGTTCACCATATAGCAATGTATATATTGACGTATTTTCCCCTCGACTTTCTGTGATTCCCTACATCTCACCTTTCTTTGCAGACAAGCCATTTGAAATACCCTTAACTTATTTCACAGCCAATAAGTC
Organism: Mesoplodon mirus; assembly: GCF_964341445.2. Classification (NCBI taxonomy): domain Eukaryota; kingdom Metazoa; phylum Chordata; class Mammalia; order Artiodactyla; family Ziphiidae; genus Mesoplodon; species Mesoplodon mirus. The sequence continues at coordinate 186,334,695 of NC_138976.1, read as the reverse complement.
ATTGAAATAATGTGTATTTTTAGAGAAATCTTCTTATATAATTAGGCAGAAAATCTCACTTGCCATAGTTTTCAAAACAGCATAATTTCACTCTTCTCAATTCTTAACCTGTTGTATTACACAACCTTTGAGTATTTAGCTTTATCAATGACATGTACTTTAAAAATGTTTTAGACATCCTACCAGTCTTTGAAAACATCCTTGTTCCTTGTTTCAGTTCCAGTTTTATGTATATATTCTGCCTTGCACCTGATTATTCCAACAATTGTGGATGGCCTTGGGCATCTAATTCTGGTATTGATAGTCTTTACTGATTGTCTCCCCTCGTAGCTGATTTCCTCATTATTGTGTAAATTTAGAACATGAGCTCATGTTTAGCTAAACAGCTGACCTTGTAAGACGCTTAGGTGTGAACGCTCGTAAGCTTCCGCAGAAAGACGGCAAAGATTTATTTGTGTCCCTACAATGAGTTGCCCACGAGGACACAGTTTTCTACAAGTTTTGGTCCAATACTCCCTCTAGAGGAAGGGGACTCTGAAAGGGCTGATTGGCGGCCCCCGATCTGGGGCAGGGGCAGTGGGCAGCCTGTGGCCCGGGCTGGAGCCTCTTTGCATGTGTCCCTGGGACACATCTGCCTGCGAACTTCGGTCACCTGGCAGGAAGGTACGATGCCCAGACCTATGGTTAGCTGTGCAGCGATGTGTACTGTGAAGACAGGTTCCACACACACTTCAAGTAAGATGTCGGCCTGAGTGGAAAGGTGAGAGTTTGGGCAGCTGTGCAAACAAAGAAGGCACCCTTTGGCCTGGGCCTAAATGCTTGTGACACCCCACTGGACCTGCCGTGCTCTGAGGGCCCTGCCCTGGGCCCCCTGCTCCCCTGCCCTTTGTTCAGTCACAGCAGAGATGGCCACACCCACTCCTTCAGTGAGGGCAGAGTTCCAACCACCCTCAGCCCCGCCCCCTCTCCGCAGGTTACCATGGACTACAGAGGCTGCATCCTGAGGCCAGGGCGTTCCGAGAATGACAAGGGCAGACATGATGACCTTAAATGATTTCCTCTTGTGTCAGGTTTGGTAAACTTTAGGAGCTAGGAAATGGTCCACTTACAGAAATGTTCAAATTTACTGGCATTTCATATATTCTCTGCTATAACATTGTCCTGATTCTTTTTGTATATTCTATACTTATGTTTTTGTTTTCCTTAATCAAAGTGTGTCTTTTCAATCTTTTCAAAGAAGAATCTTTGGACTTACTAAATCACCTGAATTTTATACGTTTTCTGTTGTATTAAGTTATGCTCATATCTTTATTTATCTTTTTTCTATGTTCTCAGGGTTTATTGTTTTGATCTTCTGATGTCAATTAAAACACTTGGTTATTCATTTTAATAAATATTTTACTTATAAAGATTTGAACTTTTGAAGATTCCAGCTTACTTGTAAGTTTCTAAGGGTCAGGTCCTCTCCATTGTTGCTGGCCTAAGGTTTAGTTCACCATATAGCAATGTATATATTGACCTATTTTCCCCTCGACTTTCTGTGGTTCCCTACATCTCACCTTTCTTTGCAGACAAGCCATTTGAAATACCCTTAACTTAGTTCACAGCCAATAAGTCATTGAAATAATGTGTATTTTTAGAGAAATCTTCTTATATAATTAGGCAGAAAATCTCACCTGCCATAGTTTTCAAAACAGCATAATTTCACTCTTCTCAATGCTTAATCTGTTGTATTACACAACCTTTGAGTATTTAGCTTTATCAATGACATGTACTTTAAAAATGTTTTAGAGATCCTACCAGTCTTTGAAAACATCCTTGTTCCTTGTTTCAGTTCCAGTTTTATGTATATATTCTGCCTTGCACCTGATTATTCCAACAATTGATGGATGGCCTTGGGAATCTAATTCTGGTATTGATAGTCTTTACTGATTGTCTCCCCTCGTAGCTGATTTCTTCATTATTGTGTCAATTTAGATCATGAGCTCATGTTTAGCTAAACAGATGACCTTGTAAGACGCTTAGGTGTGAACGCTCGTAAGCTTCCGCAGAAAGACAGCAAAGATTATTTGTGTCCCTCCAATGAGTTGCCCACGAGGACAGCGTTTTCTACAAGTGTTGGTCCAATACTCCCTCTAGAGGAAGGGGACTCCGACAGGGCTGATTGGCGGCCTCCGATCTGGGGCAGGGGCAGTGGGCAGCCTGTGGCCCGGGAAGGAGCATCTTTGCATGTGTCCCTGGGACACATCTGCCTGCGAACTTCAGTCACCTGGCAGGAAGCTACGATGCCCAGACCTATGGTTAGCTGTGCAGCGAGGTGTACTGTGAGGACAGGTTCCACACACACTTCAAGTAAGAGGTCGGCCTGAGTGGAAAGGTGAGAGTTTGGGCAGCTGTGCAGACAAAGAAGGCGCCCTTTGGCCTGGGCCTAAATGCTTGTGACACCCCACTGGACCTGCCGTGCTCTGAGGGCCCTGCCCTGGGCGCCCTGCTCCCCTGCCCTATGTTCAGTCACAGCAGAGATGGCCACACCCACTCCTCCAGTGAGGCCAGAGTTCCACCCACCCTCAGCCCCGCCCCCTCTCCGCAGTTTACCATGGACTACAGAGGCTGCATCCTGAGGCCAGGGCGTTCCGAGAATGCCAAGGGCAGACATGATGACCTTAAATGATTTCCTCTTGTGTCAGGTTTGGTAAACTTTAGGAGCTAGGAAATGGTCCACTTTACAGAAATGTTCAAATTTACTGGCATTTCATATATTCTCTGCTATAACATTGTCCTGATTCTTTCTGTATATTCTATACTTATGTTTTTGTTTTCCTTAATCAAAGTGTGTCTTTTCAATCTTTTCAAAGAAGATTCTTTGGACTTACTAAATCACCTCAATTTTATACGTTTTCTGTTGTATTAAGTTCTGCTCATATCTTTATTTATCTTTTTTCTATGTTCTCAGGGTTTATTGTTTTGATCTTCTGATGTCAACTAAAACACTTGGTTATTCATTTTAATAAATATTTTACTTATAAAGATTTGAACTTTTGAAGATTCCAGCTTACTTGTAAGTTTCTAAGGGTCAGGTCCTCTCCATTGTTGCTGGCCTAAAGTTTAGTTCACCATATAGCAATGTATATATTGACCTATTTTCCCCTCGACTTTCTGTGATTCCCTACATCTCACCTTTCTTTGCAGACAAGCCATTTGAAATACCCTTAACTTAGTTCACAGCCAATAAGTCATTGAAATAATGTGTATTTTTAGAGAAATCTTCTTATATAATTAGGCAGAAAATCTCACCTGCCATAGTTTTCAAAACAGCATAATTTCACTCTTCTCAATGCTTAATCTGTTGTATTACACAACCTTTGAGTATTTAGCTTTATCAATGACATGTACTTTAAAAATGTTTTAGAGATCCTACCAGTCTTTGAAAACATCCTTGTTCCTTGTTTCAGTTCCAGTTTTATGTATATATTCTGCCTTGCACCTGATTATTCCAACAATTGATGGATGGCTTTGGGAATCTAATTCTGGTATTGATAGTCTTTACTGATTGTCTCCCATCGTAGCTGATTTCTTCATTATTGTGTCAATTTAGATCATGAGCTCATGTTTAGCTAAACAGATGACCTTGTAAGACGCTTAGGTGTGAACGCTCGTAAGCTTCCGCAGAAAGACAGCAAAGATTATTTGTGTCCCTCCAATGAGTTGCCCACGAGGACAGCGTTTTCTACAAGTGTTGGTCCAATACTCCCTCTAGAGGAAGGGGACTCCGACAGGGCTGATTGGCGGCCCCCGATCTGGGGCAGGGGCAGTGGGCAGCCTGTGGCCCGGGCAGGAGCATCTTTGCATGTGTCCCTGGGACACATCTGCCTGCGAACTTCGGTCACCTGGCAGGAAGCTACGATGCCCAGACCTATGGTTAGCTGTGCAGCGAGGTGTACTGTGAGGACAGGTTCCACACACACTTCAAGTAAGAGGTCGGCCTGAGTGGAAAGGTGAGAGTTTGGGCAGCTGTGCAGACAAAGAAGGCGCCCTTTGGCCTGGGCCTAAATGCTTGTGACACCCCACTGGACCTGCCGTGCTCTGAGGGCCCTGCCCTGGGCCCCCTGCTCCCCTGCCCTTTGTTCAGTCACAGCAGAGATGGCCACATCCACTCCTCCAGTGAGGCCAGAGTTCCACCCACCCTCAGCCCCGCCCCCTCACCGCAGGTTACCATGGACTACAGAGGCTGCATCCTGAGGGCAGGGCGTTCCGAGAATGCCAAGGGCAGACATGATGACCTTAAATGATTTCCTCTTGTTTCAGGTTTGGTAAACTTTAGGAGCTAGGAAATGGTCCACTTTACAGAAATGTTCAAATTTACTGGCATTTCATATATTCTCTGCTATAACATTGTCCTGATTCTTTCTGTATATTCTATACTTATGTTTTTGTTTTCCTTAATCAAAGTGTGTCTTTTCAATCTTTTCAAAGAAGATTCTTTGGACTTACTAAATCACCTCAATTTTATACGTTTTCTGTTGTATTAAGTTCTGCTCATATCTTTATTTATCTTTTTTCTATGTTCTCAGGGTTTATTGTTTTGATCTTCTGATGTCAATTAAAACACTTGGTTATTCATTTTAATAAATATTTTACTTATAAAGATTTGAACTTTTGAAGATTCCAGCTTACTTGTAAGTTTCTAAGGGTCAGGTCCTCTCCATTGTTGCTGGCCTAAGGTTTAGTTCACCATATAGCAATGTATATATTGACCTATTTTCCCCTCGACTTTCTGTGATTCCCTACAACTCACCTTTCTTTGCAGACAAGCCATTTGAAATACCCTTAACTTAGTTCACAGCCAATAAGTCATTGAAATAATGTGTATTTTTAGAGAAATCTTCTTATATAATTAGGCAGAATATCTCACCTGCCATAGTTTTCAAAACAGCATAATTTCACTCTTCTCAATGCTTAATCTGTTGTATTACACAACCTTTGAGTATTTAGCTTTATCAATGACATGTACTTTAAAAATGTTTTAGAGATCCTACCAGTCTTTGAAAACATCCTTGTTCCTTGTTTCAGTTCCAGTTTTATGTATATATTCTGCCTTGCACCTGATTATTCCAACAATTGATGGATGGCCTTGGGAATCTAATTCTGGTATTGATAGTCTTTACTGATTGTCTCCCCTCGTAGCTGATTTCTTCATTATTGTGTAAATTTAGATCATGAGCTCATGTTTAGCTAAACAGCTGACCTTGTAAGACGCTTAGGTGTGAACGCTCGTAAGCTTCCGCAGAAAGACGGCAAAGATTTATTTGTGTCCCTCCAATGAGTTGCCCACGAGGACACCGTTTTCTACAAGTGTTGGTCCAATACTCCCTCTAGAGGAAGGGGACTCAGACAGGGCTGATTGGCGGCCCCCGATCTGGGGCAGGGGCAGTGGGCAGCCTGTGGCCCGGGCTGGAGCCTCTTTGCATGTGTCCCTGGGACACATCTGCCTGCGAACTTCGGTCACCTGGCAGGAAGCTACGATGCCCAGACCTATGGTTAGCTGTGCAGCGAGGTGTACTGTGAGGACAGGTTCCACACACACTTCAAGTAAGAGGTCGGCCTGAGTGGAAATGTGAGAGTTTGGGCAGCTGTGCAGACAAAGAAGGCGCCCTTTGGCCTGGGCCTAAATGCTTGTGACAGCCCACTGGACCTGCCGTGCTCTGAGGGCCCTGCCCTGGGCGCCCTGCTCCCCTGCCCTTTGTTCAGTCACAGCAGAGATGGCCACACCCACTCCTCCAGTGAGGCCAGAGTTCCACCCACCCTCAGCCCCGCCCCCTCTCCGCAGTTTACCATGGACTACAGAGGCTGCATCCTGAGGCCAGGGCGTTCCGAGAATGCCAAGGGCAGACATGATGACCTTAAATGATTTCCTCTTGTGTCAGGTTTGGTAAACTTTAGGAGCTAGCAAATGGTCCACTTTACAGAAATGTTCAAATTTACTGGCATTTCATATATTCTCTGCTATAACATTGTCCTGATTCTTTCTGTATATTCTATACTTATGTTTTTGTTTTCCTTAATCAAAGTGTGTCTTTTCAATCTTTTCAAAGAAGATTCTTTGGACTTACTAAATCACCTCAATTTTATACGTTTTCTGTTGTATTAAGTTCTGCTCATATCTTTATTTATCTTTTTTCTATGTTCTCAGGGTTTATTGTTTTGATCTTCTGATGTCAATTCAAACACTTGGTTATTCATTTTAATAAATATTTTACTTATAAAGATTTGAACTTTTGAAGATTCCAGCTTACTTGTAAGTTTCTAAGGGTCAGGTCCTCTCCATTGTTGCTGGCCTAAGGTTTAGTTCACCATATAGCAATGTATATATTGACCTATTTTCCCCTCGACTTTCTGTGATTCCCTACATCTCACCTTTCTTTGCAGACAAGCCATTTGAAATACCCTTAACTTATTTCACAGCCAATAAGTCATTGAAATAATGTGTATTTTTAGAGAAATCTTCTTATATAATTAGGCAGAAAATCTCACTTGCCATAGTTTTCAAAACAGCATAATTTCACTCTTCTCAATTCTTAATCTGTTGTATTACACAACCTTTGAGTATTTAGCTTTATCAATGACATGTACTTTAAAAATGTTTTAGACATCCTACCAGTCTTTGAAAACATCCTTGTTCCTTGTTTCAGTTCCAGTTTTATGTATATATTCTGCCTTGCACCTGATTATTCCAACAATTGATGGATGGCCTTGGGAATCTAATTCTGGTATTGATAGTCTTTACTGATTGTCTCCCCTCGTAGCTGATTTCTTCATTATTGTGTAAATTTAGATCATGAGCTCATGTTTAGCTAAACAGCTGACCTTGTAAGACGCTTAGGTGTGAACGATCGTAAGCTTCCACAGAAAGACGGCAAATATTTATTTGTGTCCCTCCAATGAGTTGCCCACGAGGACACCGTTTTCTACAAGTGTTGGTCCAATACTCCCTCTAGAGGAAGGGGACTCCGACAGGGCTGATTGGCGGCCCCCGATCTGGGGCAGGGGCAGTGGGCAGCCTGTGGCCAGGGCTGGAGCCTCTTTGCATGTGTCCCTGGGACACATCTGCCTGCGAACTTCGGTCACCTGGCAGGAAGCTACGATGCCCAAACCTATGGTTAGCTGTGCAGCGAAGTGTACTGTGAGGACAGGTTCCACACACATTTCAAGTAAGAGGTCGGCCTGAGTGGAAAGGTGAGAGTTTGGGCAGCTGTGCAAACAAAGAAGGCGCCGTTTGGCCTGGGCCTAAATGCTTGTGACACCCCACTGGACCTGCCGGCTCTGAGGGCCCTGCCCTGGGCCCCCTGCTCCCCTGCCCTTTGTTCAGTCACAGCAGAGATGGCCACACCCACTCCTCCAGTGAGGCCAGAGTTCCACCCACCCTCAGCCCCGCCCCCTCTCCGCAGGTTACCATGGACTACAGAGGCTGCATCCTGAGGCCAGGGCGTTCCGAGAATGCCAAGGGCAGACATGATGACCTTAAATGATTTCCTCTTGTGTCAGGTTTGGTAAACTTTAGGAGCTAGCAAATGGTCCACTTTACAGAAATGTTCAAATTTACTGGCATTTCATATATTCTCTGCTATAACATTGTCCTGATTCTTTCTGTATATTCTATACTTATGTTTTTGTTTTCCTTAATCAAAGTGTGTCTTTTCAATCTTTTCAAAGAAGATTCTTTGGACTTACTAAATCACCTGAATTTTATACGTTTTCTGTTGTATTAAGTTCTGCTCATATCTTTATTTATCTTTTTTCTATGTTCTCAGGGTTTATTGTTTTGATCTTCTGATGTCAATTAAAACACTTGGTTATTCATTTTAATAAATATTTTACTTATAAAGATTTGAACTTTTGAAGATTCCAGCTTACTTGTAAGTTTCTAAGGGTCAGGTCCTCTCCATTGTTGCTGGCCTAAGGTTTAGTTCACCATATAGCAATGTATATATTGACGTATTTTCCCCTCGACTTTCTGTGATTCCCTACATCTCACCTTTCTTTGCAGACAAGCCATTTGAAATACCCTTAACTTAGTTCACAGCCAATAAGTCATTGAAATAATGTGTATTTTTAGAGAAATCTTCTTATATAATTAGGCAGAAAATCTCACTTGCCATAGTTTTCAAAACAGCATAATTTCACTCTTCTCAATTCTTAATCTGTTGTATTACACAACCTTTGAGTATTTAGCTTTATCAATGACATGTACTTTAAAAATGTTTTAGACATCCTACCAGTCTTTGAAAACATCCTTGTTCCTTGTTTCAGTTCCAGTTTTATGTATATATTCTGCCTTGCACCTGATTATTCCAACAATTGATGGATGGCCTTGGGAATCTAATTCTGGTATTGATAGTCTTTACTGATTGTCTCCCCTCGTAGCTGATTTCCTCATTATTGTGTAAATTTAGAACATGAGCTCATGTTTAGCTAAACAGCTGACCTTGTAAGACGCTTAGGTGTGAACGCTCGTAAGCTTCCGCAGAAAGATGGCAAAGATTTATTTGTGTCCCTACAATGAGTTGCCCACGAGGACACCGTTTTCTACAAGTGTTGGTCCAATACTCCCTCTTGAGGAAGGGGACTCCGAAAGGGCTGATTGGCGGCCCCCGATCTGGGGCAGGGGCAGTGGGCAGCCTGTGGCCCGGGCTGGAGCCTCTTTGCATGTGTCCCTGGGACACATCTGCCTGCGAACTTCGGTCACCTGGCAGGAAGGTACGATGCCCAGACCTATGGTTAGCTGTGCAGCGATGTGTACTGTGAAGACAGGTTCCACACACACTTCAAGTAAGATGTCGGCCTGAGTGGAAAGGTGAGAGTTTGGGCAGCTGTGCAAACAAAGAAGGCACCCTTTGGCCTGGGCCTAAATGCTTGTGACACCCCACTGGACCTGCCGTGCTCTGAGGGCCCTGCCCTGGGCCCCCTGCTCCTCTGCCCTTTGTTCAGTCACAGCAGAGATGGCCACACCCACTCCTTCAGTGAGGGCAGAGTTCCAACCACCCTCAGCCCCGCCCCCTCTCCGCAGGTTACCATGGACTACAGAGGCTGCATCCTGAGGCCAGGGCGTTCCGAGAATGACAAGGGCAGACATGATGACCTTAAATGATTTCCTCTTGTGTCAGGTTTGGTAAACTTTAGGAGCTAGGAAATGGTCCACTTACAGAAATGTTCAAATTTACTGGCATTTCATATATTCTCTGCTATAACATTGTCCTGATTCTTTTTGTATATTCTATACTTATGTTTTTGTTTTCCTTAATCAAAGTGTGTCTTTTCAATCTTTTCAAAGAAGAATCTTTGGACTTACTAAATCACCTGAATTTTATACGTTTTCTGTTGTATTAAGTTATGCTCATATCTTTATTTATCTTTTTTCTATGTTCTCAGGGTTTATTGTTTTGATCTTCTGATGTCAATTAAAACACTTGGTTATTCATTTTAATAAATATTTTACTTATAAAGATTTGAACTTTTGAAGATTCCAGCTTACTTGTAAGTTTCTAAGGGTCAGGTCCTCTCCATTGTTGCTGGCCTAAGGTTTAGTTCACCATATAGCAATGTATATATTGACCTATTTTCCCCTCGACTTTCTGTGGTTCCCTACATCTCACCTTTCTTTGCAGACAAGCCATTTGAAATACCCTTAACTTAGTTCACAGCCAATAAGTCATTGAAATAATGTGTATTTTTAGAGAAATCTTCTTATATAATTAGGCAGAAAATCTCACCTGCCATAGTTTTCAAAACAGCATAATTTCACTCTTCTCAATGCTTAATCTGTTGTATTACACAACCTTTGAGTATTTAGCTTTATCAATGACATGTACTTTAAAAATGTTTTAGAGATCCTACCAGTCTTTGAAAACATCCTTGTTCCTTGTTTCAGTTCCAGTTTTATGTATATATTCTGCCTTGCACCTGATTATTCCAACAATTGATGGATGGCCTTGGGAATCTAATTCTGGTATTGATAGTCTTTACTGATTGTCTCCCCTCGTAGCTGATTTCTTCATTATTGTGTCAATTTAGATCATGAGCTCATGTTTAGCTAAACAGATGACCTTGTAAGACGCTTAGGTGTGAACGCTCGTAAGCTTCCGCAGAAAGACAGCAAAGATTATTTGTGTCCCTCCAATGAGTTGCCCACGAGGACAGCGTTTTCTACAAGTGTTGGTCCAATACTCCCTCTAGAGGAAGGGGACTCCGACAGGGCTGATTGGCGGCCCCCGATCTGGGGCAGGGGCAGTGGGCAGCCTGTGGCCCGGGCAGGAGCATCTTTGCATGTGTCCCTGGGACACATCTGCCTGCGAACTTCGGTCACCTGGCAGGAAGCTACGATGCCCAGACCTATGGTTAGCTGTGCAGCGAGGTGTACTGTGAGGACAGGTTCCACACACACTTCAAGTAAGAGGTCGGCCTGAGTGGAAAGGTGAGAGTTTGGGCAGCTGTGCAGACAAAGAAGGCGCCCTTTGGCCTGGGCCTAAATGCTTGTGACACCCCACTGGACCTGCCGTGCTCTGAGGGCCCTGCTCCCCTGCCCTTTGTTCAGTCACAGCAGAGATGGCCACACCCACTCCTCCAGTGAGGCCAGAGTTCCACCCACCCTCAGCCCCGCCCCCTCTCCGCAGTTTACCATGGACTACAGAGGCTGCATCCTGAGGCCAGGGCGTTCCGAGAATGCCAAGGGCAGACATGATGACCTTAAATGATTTCCTCTTGTGTCAGGTTTGGTAAACTTTAGGAGCTAGGAAATGGTCCACTTTACAGAAATGTTCAAATTTACTGGCATTTCATATATTCTCTGCTATAACATTGTCCTGATTCTTTCTGTATATTCTATACTTATGTTTTTGTTTTCCTTAATCAAAGTGTGTCTTTTCAATCTTTTCAAAGAAGATTCTTTGGACTTACTAAATCACCTCAATTTTATACGTTTTCTGTTGTATTAAGTTCTGCTCATATCTTTATTTATCTTTTTTCTATGTTCTCAGGGTTTATTGTTTTGATCTTCTGATGTCAACTAAAACACTTGGTTATTCATTTTAATAAATATTTTACTTATAAAGATTTGAACTTTTGAAGATTCCAGCTTACTTGTAAGTTTCTAAGGGTCAGGTCCTCTCCATTGTTGCTGGCCTAAAGTTTAGTTCACCATATAGCAATGTATATATTGACGTATTTTCCCCTCGACTTTCTGTGATTCCCTACATCTCACCTTTCTTTGCAGACAAGCCATTTGAAATACCCTTAACTTATTTCACAGCCAATAAGTCATTGAAATAATGTGTATTTTTAGAGAAATCTTCTTATATAATTAGGCAGAAAATCTCACTTGCCATAGTTTTCAAAACAGCATAATTTCACTCTTCTCAATTCTTAACCTGTTGTATTACACAACCTTTGAGTATTTAGCTTTATCAATGACATGTACTTTAAAAATGTTTTAGACATCCTACCAGTCTTTGAAAACATCCTTGTTCCTTGTTTCAGTTCCAGTTTTATGTATATATTCTGCCTTGCACCTGATTATTCCAACAATTGTGGATGGCCTTGGGCATCTAATTCTGGTATTGATAGTCTTTACTGATTGTCTCCCCTCGTAGCTGATTTCCTCATTATTGTGTAAATTTAGAACATGAGCTCATGTTTAGCTAAACAGCTGACCTTGTAAGACGCTTAGGTGTGAACGCTCGTAAGCTTCCGCAGAAAGACGGCAAAGATTTATTTGTGTCCCTACAATGAGTTGCCCACGAGGACACAGTTTTCTACAAGTTTTGGTCCAATACTCCCTCTAGAGGAAGGGGACTCCGAAAGGGCTGATTGGCGGCCCCCGATCTGGGGCAGGGGCAGTGGGCAGCCTGTGGCCCGGGCTGGAGCCTCTTTGCATGTGTCCCTGGGACACATCTGCCTGCGAACTTCGGTCACCTGGCAGGAAGGTACGATGCCCAGACCTATGGTTAGCTGTGCAGCGATGTGTACTGTGAAGACAGGTTCCACACACACTTCAAGTAAGATGTCGGCCTGAGTGGAAAGGTGAGAGTTTGGGCAGCTGTGCAAACAAAGAAGGCACCCTTTGGCCTGGGCCTAAATGCTTGTGACACCCCACTGGACCTGCCACGCTCTGAGGGCCCTGCCCTGGGCCCCCTGCTCCCCTGCCCTTTGTTCAGTCACAGCAGAGATGGCCACACCCACTCCTTCAGTGAGGGCAGAGTTCCAACCACCCTCAGCCCCGCCCCCTCTCCGCAGGTTACCATGGACTACAGAGGCTGCATCCTGAGGCCAGGGCGTTCCGAGAATGACAAGGGCAGACATGATGACCTTAAATGATTTCCTCTTGTGTCAGGTTTGGTAAACTTTAGGAGCTAGGAAATGGTCCACTTACAGAAATGTTCAAATTTACTGGCATTTCATATATTCTCTGCTATAACATTGTCCTGATTCTTTTTGTATATTCTATACTTATGTTTTTGTTTTCCTTAATCAAAGTGTGTCTTTTCAATCTTTTCAAAGAAGAATCTTTGGACTTACTAAATCACCTGAATTTTATACGTTTTCTGTTGTATTAAGTTATGCTCATGTCTTTATTTATCTTTTTTCTATGTTCTCAGGGTTTATTGTTTTGATCTTCTGATGTCAATTAAAACACTTGGTTATTCATTTTAATAAATATTTTACTTATAAAGATTTGAACTTTTGAAGATTCCAGCTTACTTGTAAGTTTCTAAGGGTCAGGTCCTCTCCATTGTTGCTGGCCTAAGGTTTAGTTCACCATATAGCAATGTATATATTGACCTATTTTCCCCTCGACTTTCTGTGGTTCCCTACATCTCACCTTTCTTTGCAGACAAGCCATTTGAAATACCCTTAACTTAGTTCACAGCCAATAAGTCATTGAAATAATGTGTATTTTTAGAGAAATCTTCTTATATAATTAGGCAGAAAATCTCACCTGCCATAGTTTTCAAAACAGCATAATTTCACTCTTCTCAATGCTTAATCTGTTGTATTACACAACCTTTGAGTATTTAGCTTTATCAATGACATGTACTTTAAAAATGTTTTAGAGATCCTACCAGTCTTTGAAAACATCCTTGTTCCTTGTTTCAGTTCCAGTTTTATGTATATATTCTGCCTTGCACCTGATTATTCCAACAATTGATGGATGGCCTTGGGAATCTAATTCTGGTATTGATAGTCTTTACTGATTGTCTCCCCTCGTAGCTGATTTCTTCATTATTGTGTCAATTTAGATCATGAGCTCATGTTTAGCTAAACAGATGACCTTGTAAGACGCTTAGGTGTGAACGCTCGTAAGCTTCCGCAGAAAGACAGCAAAGATTATTTGTGTCCCTCCAATGAGTTGCCCACGAGGACAGCGTTTTCTACAAGTGTTGGTCCAATACTCCCTCTAGAGGAAGGGGACTCCGACAGGGCTGATTGGCGGCCCCCGATCTGGGGCAGGGGCAGTGGGCAGCCTGTGGCCCGGGCAGGAGCATCTTTGCATGTGTCCCTGGGACACATCTGCCTGCGAACTTCAGTCACCTGGCAGGAAGCTACGATGCCCAGACCTATGGTTAGCTGTGCAGCGAGGTGTACTGTGAGGACAGGTTCCACACACACTTCAAGTAAGAGGTCGGCCTGAGTGGAAAGGTGAGAGTTTGGGCAGCTGTGCAGACAAAGAAGGCGCCCTTTGGCCTGGGCCTAAATGCTTGTGACACCCCACTGGACCTGCCGTGCTCTGAGGGCCCTGCCCTGGGCGCCCTGCTCCCCTGCCCTTTGTTCAGTCACAGCAGAGATGGCCACACCCACTCCTCCAGTGAGGCCAGAGTTCCACCCACCCTCAGCCCCGCCCCCTCTCCGCAGTTTACCATGGACTACAGAGGCTGCATCCTGAGGCCAGGGCGTTCCGAGAATGCCAAGGGCAGACATGATGACCTTAAATGATTTCCTCTTGTGTCAGGTTTGGTAAACTTTAGGAGCTAGGAAATGGTCCACTTTACAGAAATGTTCAAATTTACTGGCATTTCATATATTCTCTGCTATAACATTGTCCTGATTCTTTCTGTATATTCTATACTTATGTTTTTGTTTTCCTTAATCAAAGTGTGTCTTTTCAATCTTTTCAAAGAAGATTCTTTGGACTTACTAAATCACCTCAATTTTATACGTTTTCTGTTGTATTAAGTTCTGCTCATATCTTTATTTATCTTTTTTCTATGTTCTCAGGGTTTATTGTTTTGATCTTCTGATGTCAACTAAAACACTTGGTTATTCATTTTAATAAATATTTTACTTATAAAGATTTGAACTTTTGAAGATTCCAGCTTACTTGTAAGTTTCTAAGGGTCAGGTCCTCTCCATTGTTGCTGGCCTAAAGTTTAGTTCACCATATAGCAATGTATATATTGACCTATTTTCCCCTCGACTTTCTGTGATTCCCTACATCTCACCTTTCTTTGCAGACAAGCCATTTGAAATACCCTTAACTTATTTCACAGCCAATAAGTCATTGAAATAATGTGTATTTTTAGAGAAATCTTCTTATATAATTAGGCAGAAAATCTCACTTGCCATAGTTTTCAAAACAGCATAATTTCACTCTTCTCAATTCTTAACCTGTTGTATTACACAACCTTTGATTATTTAGCTTTATCAATGACATGTACTTTAAAAATGTTTTAGACATCCTACCAGTCTTTGAAAACATCCTTGTTCCTTGTTTCAGTTCCAGTTTTATGTATATATTCTGCCTTGCACCTGATTATTCCAACAATTGATGGATGGCCTTGGGCATCTAATTCTGGTATTGATAGTCTTTACTGATTGTCTCCCCTCGTAGCTGATTTCCTCATTATTGTGTAAATTTAGAACATGTGCTCATGTTTAGCTAAACAGCTGACCTTGTAAGACGCTTAGGTGTGAACGCTCGTAAGCTTCCGCAGAAAGACGGCAAAGATTTATTTGTGTCCCTACAATGAGTTGCCCACGAGGACACAGTTTTCTACAAGTTTTGGTCCAATACTCCCTCTAGAGGAAGGGGACTCCGAAAGGGCTGATTGGCGGCCCCCGATCTGGGGCAGGGGCAGTGGGCAGCCTGTGGCCCGGGCTGGAGCCTCTTTGCATGTGTCCCTGGGACACATCTGCCTGCGAACTTCGGTCACCTGGCAGGAAGGTACGATGCCCAGACCTATGGTTAGCTGTGCAGCGATGTGTACTGTGAAGACAGGTTCCACACACACTTCAAGTAAGATGTCGGCCTGAGTGGAAAGGTGAGAGTTTGGGCAGCTGTGCAAACAAAGAAGGCACCCTTTGGCCTGGGCCTAAATACTTGTGACACCCCACTGGACCTGCCGTGCTCTGAGGGCCCTGCCCTGGGCCCCCTGCTCCCCTGCCCTTTGTTCAGTCACAGCAGAGATGGCCACACCCACTCCTCCAGTGAGGCCAGAGTTCCAGCCACCCTCAGCCCCGCCCCCTCTCCGCAGGTTACCATGGACTACAGAGGCTGCATCCTGAGGCCATGGCGTTCGGAGAATGCCAAGGGCAGACATGATGACCTTAAATGATTTCCTCTTGTGTCAGGTTTGGTAAACTTTAGGAGCTAGGAAATGGTCCACTTACAGAAATGTTCAAATTTACTGGCATTTCATATATTCTCTGCTATAACATTGTCCTGATTCTTTTTGTATATTCTATACTTATGTTTTTGTTTTCCTTAATCAAAGTGTGTCTTTTCAATCTTTTCAAAGAAGAATCTTTGGACTTACTAAATCACCTGAATTTTATACGTTTTCTGTTGTATTAAGTTATGCTCATATCTTTATTTATCTTTTTTCTATGTTCTCAGGGTTTATTGTTTTGATCTTCTGATGTCAATTAAAACACTTGGTTATTCATTTTAATAAATATTTTACTTATAAAGATTTGAACTTTTGAAGATTCCAGCTTACTTGTAAGTTTCTAAGGGTCAGGTCCTCTCCATTGTTGCTGGCCTAAGGTTTAGTTCACCATATAGCAATGTATATATTGACCTATTTTTCCCTCGACTTTCTGTGGTTCCCTACATCTCACCTTTCTTTGCAGACAAGCCATTTGAAATACCCTTAACTTAGTTCACAGCCAATAAGTCATTGAAATAATGTGTATTTTTAGAGAAATCTTCTTATATAATTAGGCAGAAAATCTCACCTGCCATAGTTTTCAAAACAGCATAATTTCACTCTTCTCAATGCTTAATCTGTTGTATTACACAACCTTTGAGTATTTAGCTTTATCAATGACATGTACTTTAAAAATGTTTTAGAGATCCTACCAGTCTTTGAAAACATCCTTGTTCCTTGTTTCAGTTCCAGTTTTATGTATATATTCTGCCTTGCACCTGATTATTCCAACAATTGATGGATGGCCTTGGGAATCTAATTCTGGTATTGATAGTCTTTACTGATTGTCTCCCCTCGTAGTTGATTTTTTCATTATTGGGTAAATTTAGATCATGAGCTCATGTTTAGCTAAACAGCTGACCTTGTAAGATGCTTAGGTGTGAACGCTCGTAAGCTTCAGGAGAATGTCGGCAAAATTTATTTGTGTCCCTCCAGTGAGTTGCCCACGAGGTCACCGTTTTCTACAAGTGTTGGTCCAATACTCCCTCTAGAGGAAGGGGACTCAGACAGGGCTGATTGGCGGCCCCCGATCTGGGGCAGGGGCAGTGGGCAGCCTGTGGCCCGGGCTGGAGCCTCTTTGCATGTGTCCCTGGGACACATCTGCCTGCGAACTTCGGTCACCTGGCAGGAAGCTACGATGCCCAGACCTATGGTTAGCTGTGCAGCGAGGTGTACTGTGAGGACAGGTTCCACACACACTTCAAGTAAGAGGTCGGCCTGAGTGGAAAGGTGAGAGTTTGGGCAGCTGTGCAGACAAAGAAGGCGCCCTTTGGCCTGGGCCAAAATGCTTGTGACACCCCACTGGACCTGCCGTGCTCTGAGGGCCCTGCCCTGGGCCCCCTGCTCCCCTGCCCTTTGTTCAGTCACAGCAGAGATGGCCACACCCACTCCTCCAGTGAGGCCAGAGTTCCACCCACCCTCAGCCCCGCCCCCTCTCCGCAGTTTACCATGGACTACAGAGGCTGCATCCTGAGGCCAGGGCGTTCCGAGAATGCCAAGGGCAGACATGATGACCTTAAATGATTTCCTCTTGTGTCAGGTTTGGTAAACTTTAGGAGCTAGGAAATGGTCCACTTTACAGAAATGTTCAAATTTACTGGCATTTCATATATTCTCTGCTATAACATTGTCCTGATTCTTTCTGTATATTCTATACTTATGTTTTTGTTTTCCTTAATCAAAGTGTGTCTTTTCAATCTTTTCAAAGAAGATTCTTTGGACTTACTAAATCACCTCAATTTTATACGTTTTCTGTTGTATTAAGTTCTGCTCATATCTTTATTTATCTTTTTTCTATGTTCTCAGGGTTTATTGTTTTGATCTTCTGATGTCAATTCAAACACTTGGTTATTCATTTTAATAAATATTTTACTTATAAAGATTTGAACTTTTGAAGATTCCAGCTTACTTGTAAGTTTCTAAGGGTCAGGTCCTCTCCATTGTTGCTGGCCTAAGGTTTAGTTCACCATATAGCAATGTATATATTGACCTATTTTCCCCTCGACTTTCTGTGATTCCCTACATCTCACCTTTCTTTGCAGACAAGCCATTTGAAATACCCTTAACTTATTTCACAGCCAATAAGTCATTGAAATAATGTGTATTTTTAGAGAAATCTTCTTATATAATTAGGCAGAAAATCTCACTTGCCATAGTTTTCAAAACAGCATAATTTCACTCTTCTCAATTCTTAACCTGTTGTATTACACAACCTTTGATTATTTAGCTTTATCAATGACATGTACTTTAAAAATGTTTTAGACATCCTACCAGTCTTTGAAAACATCCTTGTTCCTTGTTTCAGTTCCAGTTTTATGTATATATTCTGCCTTGCACCTGATTATTCCAACAATTGATGGATGGCCTTGGGCATCTAATTCTGGTATTGATAGTCTTTACTGATTGTCTCCCCTCGTAGCTGATTTCCTCATTATTGTGTAAATTTAGAACATGAGCTCATGTTTAGCTAAACAGCTGACCTTGTAAGACGCTTAGGTGTGAACGCTCGTAAGCTTCCGCAGAAAGACGGCAAAGATTTATTTGTGTCCCTACAATGAGTTGCCCACGAGGACACAGTTTTCTACAAGTTTTGGTCCAATACTCCCTCTAGAGGAAGGGGACTCCGAAAGGGCTGATTGGCGGCCCCCGATCTGGGGCAGGGGCAGTGGGCAGCCTGTGGCCCGGGCTGGAGCCTCTTTGCATGTGTCCCTGGGACACATCTGCCTGCGAACTTCGGTCACCTGGCAGGAAGGTACGATGCCCAGACCTATGGTTAGCTGTGCAGCGATGTGTACTGTGAAGACAGGTTCCACACACACTTCAAGTAAGATGTCGGCCTGAGTGGAAAGGTGAGAGTTTGGGCAGCTGTGCAAACAAAGAAGGCACCCTTTGGCCTGGGCCTAAATACTTGTGACACCCCACTGGACCTGCCGTGCTCTGAGGGCCCTGCCCTGGGCCCCCTGCTCCCCTGCCCTTTGTTCAGTCACAGCAGAGATGGCCACACCCACTCCTCCAGTGAGGCCAGAGTTCCAGCCACCCTCAGCCCCGCCCCCTCTCCGCAGGTTACCATGGACTACAGAGGCTGCATCCTGAGGCCATGGCGTTCGGAGAATGCCAAGGGCAGACATGATGACCTTAAATGATTTCCTCTTGTGTCAGGTTTGGTAAACTTTAGGAGCTAGGAAATGGTCCACTTACAGAAATGTTCAAATTTACTGGCATTTCATATATTCTCTGCTATAACATTGTCCTGATTCTTTTTGTATATTCTATACTTATGTTTTTGTTTTCCTTAATCAAAGTGTGTCTTTTCAATCTTTTCAAAGAAGAATCTTTGGACTTACTAAATCACCTGAATTTTATACGTTTTCTGTTGTATTAAGTTATGCTCATATCTTTATTTATCTTTTTTCTATGTTCTCAGGGTTTATTGTTTTGATCTTCTGATGTCAATTAAAACACTTGGTTATTCATTTTAATAAATATTTTACTTATAAAGATTTGAACTTTTGAAGATTCCAGCTTACTTGTAAGTTTCTAAGGGTCAGGTCCTCTCCATTGTTGCTGGCCTAAGGTTTAGTTCACCATATAGCAATGTATATATTGACCTATTTTCCCCTCGACTTTCTGTGGTTCCCTACATCTCACCTTTCTTTGCAGACAAGCCATTTGAAATACCCTTAACTTAGTTCACAGCCAATAAGTCATTGAAATAATGTGTATTTTTAGAGAAATCTTCTTATATAATTAGGCAGAAAATCTCACCTGCCATAGTTTTCAAAACAGCATAATTTCACTCTTCTCAATGCTTAATCTGTTGTATTACACAACCTTTGAGTATTTAGCTTTATCAATGACATGTACTTTAAAAATGTTTTAGAGATCCTACCAGTCTTTGAAAACATCCTTGTTCCTTGTTTCAGTTCCAGTTTTATGTATATATTCTGCCTTGCACCTGATTATTCCAACAATTGATGGATGGCCTTGGGAATCTAATTCTGGTATTGATAGTCTTTACTGATTGTCTCCCCTCGTAGTTGATTTTTTCATTATTGGGTAAATTTAGATCATGAGCTCATGTTTAGCTAAACAGCTGACCTTGTAAGATGCTTAGGTGTGAACGCTCGTAAGCTTCAGGAGAATGTCGGCAAAATTTATTTGTGTCCCTCCAGTGAGTTGCCCACGAGGTCACCGTTTTCTACAAGTGTTGGTCCAATACTCCCTCTAGAGGAAGGGGACTCAGACAGGGCTGATTGGCGGCCCCCGATCTGGGGCAGGGGCAGTGGGCAGCCTGTGGCCCGGGCTGGAGCCTCTTTGCATGTGTCCCTGGGACACATCTGCCTGCGAACTTCGGTCACCTGGCAGGAAGCTACGATGCCCAGACCTATGGTTAGCTGTGCAGCGAGGTGTACTGTGAGGACAGGTTCCACACACACTTCAAGTAAGAGGTCGGCCTGAGTGGAAAGGTGAGAGTTTGGGCAGCTGTGCAGACAAAGAAGGCGCCCTTTGGCCTGGGCCAAAATGCTTGTGACACCCCACTGGACCTGCCGTGCTCTGAGGGCCCTGCCCTGGGCCCCCTGCTCCCCTGCCCTTTGTTCAGTCACAGCAGAGATGGCCACACCCACTCCTCCAGTGAGGCCAGAGTTCCACCCACCCTCAGCCCCGCCCCCTCTCCGCAGTTTACCATGGACTACAGAGGCTGCATCCTGAGGCCAGGGCGTTCCGAGAATGCCAAGGGCAGACATGATGACCTTAAATGATTTCCTCTTGTGTCAGGTTTGGTAAACTTTAGGAGCTAGGAAATGGTCCACTTTACAGAAATGTTCAAATTTACTGGCATTTCATATATTCTCTGCTATAACATTGTCCTGATTCTTTCTGTATATTCTATACTTATGTTTTTGTTTTCCTTAATCAAAGTGTGTCTTTTCAATCTTTTCAAAGAAGATTCTTTGGACTTACTAAATCACCTCAATTTTATACGTTTTCTGTTGTATTAAGTTCTGCTCATATCTTTATTTATCTTTTTTCTATGTTCTCAGGGTTTATTGTTTTGATCTTCTGATGTCAATTCAAACACTTGGTTATTCATTTTAATAAATATTTTACTTATAAAGATTTGAACTTTTGAAGATTCCAGCTTACTTGTAAGTTTCTAAGGGTCAGGTCCTCTCCATTGTTGCTGGCCTAAGGTTTAGTTCACCATATAGCAATGTATATATTGACCTATTTTCCCCTCGACTTTCTGTGATTCCCTACATCTCACCTTTCTTTGCAGACAAGCCATTTGAAATACCCTTAACTTATTTCACAGCCAATAAGTCATTGAAATAATGTGTATTTTTAGAGAAATCTTCTTATATAATTAGGCAGAAAATCTCACTTGCCATAGTTTTCAAAACAGCATAATTTCACTCTTCTCAATTCTTAATCTGTTGTATTACACAACCTTTGAGTATTTAGCTTTATCAATGACATGTACTTTAAAAATGTTTTAGACATCCTACCAGTCTTTGAAAACATCCTTGTTCCTTGTTTCAGTTCCAGTTTTATGTATATATTCTGCCTTGCACCTGATTATTCCAACAATTGCTGGATGGCCTTGGGAATCTAATTCTGGTATTGATAGTCTTTACTGATTGTCTCCCCTCGTAGCTGATTTCTTCATTATTGTGTAAATTTAGATCATGAGCTCATGTTTAGCTAAACAGCTGACCTTGTAAGACGCTTAGGTGTGAACGCTCGTAAGCTTCCGCAGAAAGACGGCAAATATTTATTTGTGTCCCTCCAATGAGTTGCCCACGAGGACACTGTTTTCTACAAGTGTTGGTCCAATACTCCCTCTAGAGGAAGGGGACTCCGACAGGGCTGATTGGCGGCCCCCGATCTGGGGCAGGGGCAGTGGGCAGCCTGTGGCCCGGGCTGGAGCCTCTTTGCATGTGTCCCTGGGACACATCTGCCTGCGAACTTCGGTCACCTGGCAGGAAGCTACGATGCCCAGACGTATGGTTAGCTGTGCAGCGAGGTGTACTGTGAGGACAGGTTCCACACACACTTCAAGTAAGAGGTCGGCCTCAGTGGATAGGTGAGAGTTTGGGCAGCTGTGCAGACAAAGAAGGCGCCCTTTGGCCTGGGCCTAAATGCTTGTGACAGCCCACTGGACCTGCCGTGCTCTGAGGGCCCTGCACTGGGCCCCCTGCTCCCCTGCCCTATGTTCAGTAACAGCAGAGATGGCCACACCCACTCCTTCATTGAGGGCAGAGTTCCAACCAACCTCAGCTCTGCCCCTTCTCCGCAGGTTTCCATGGACTACAGAGGCTGCATCCTGAGGCCAGGGCGTTCCGAGAATGCCAATGGCAGACATGATGACCTTAAATGATTTCCTCTTGTGTCAGGTTTGGTAAACTTTAGGAGCTAGGAAATGGTCCACTTTACAGAAATGTTCAAATTTACTGGCATTTCATATATTCTCTGCTATAACATTGTCCTGATACTTTCTGTATATTCTATACTTATGTTTTTGTTTTCCTTAATCAAAGTGTGTCTTTTCAATCTTTTCAAAGAAGATTCTTTGGACTTACTAAATCACCTGAATTTTATACGTTTTCTGTTGTATTAAGTTCTGCTCATATCTTTATTTATCTTTTTTCTATGTTCTCAGGGTTTATTGTTTTGATCTTCTGATGTCAATTAAAACACTTGGTTATTCATTTTAATAAATATTTTACTTATAAAGATTGGAACTTTTGAAGATTCCAGCTTACTTGTAAGTTTCTAAGGGTCAGGTCCTCTCCATTGTTGCTGGCCTAAGGTTTAGTTCACCATATAGCGATGTACATATTGACCTATTTTCCCCTCGACTTTCTGTGATTCCCTACATCTCACCTTTCTTTGCAGACAAGCCATTTGAAATACCCTTAACTGATTTCACAGCCAATAAGTCATTGAAATAATGTGTATTTTTTAGAGAAATCTTCTTATATAATTAGGCAGAAAATCTCACCTGCCATAGTTTTCAAAACAGCATAATTTCACTCTTCTCAATGCTTAATCTGTTGTATTACACAACCTTTGAGTATTTAGCTTTATCAATGACATGTACTTTAAAAATGTTTGAGAGATCCTACCAGTCTTTGAAAACATCCTTGTTCCTTGTTTCAGTTCCAGTTTTATGTATATATTCTGCCTTGCACCTGATTATTCCAACAATTGATGGATGGCCTTGGGAATCTAATTCTGGTATTGATAGTCTTTACTGATTGTCTCCCCTCGTAGCTGATTTCTTCATTATTGTGTAAATTTAGATCATGAGCTCATGTTTAGCTAAACAGCTGACCTTGTAAGACGCTTAGGTGTGAACGCTCGTAAGCTTCAGGAGAAAGTCGGCAAAATTTATTTGTGTCCCTCCAATGAGTTGCCCACGAGGACACCGTTTTCTACAAGTGTTGGTCCAATACTCCCTCTAGAGGAAGGGGACTCCGACAGGGCTGATTGGCGGCCCCCGATCTGGGGCAGTGGCAGTGGGCAGCCTGTGGCCCGGGCTGGAGCCTCTTTGCATGTGTCCCTGGCACACATCTGCCTGCGAACTTCGGTCACCTGGCAGGAAGCTACGATGCCCAGACCTATGGTTAGCTGTGCAGCGAGGTGTACTGTGAGGACAGGTTCCACACACACTTCAAGTAAGAGGTCGGCCTGAGTGGAAAGGTGAGAGTTTGGGCAGCTGTGCAGACAAAGAAGGCGCCCTTTGGCCTGGGCCTAAATGCTTGTGACACCCCACTGGACCTGTCGTGCTCTGAGGGCCCTGCCCTGGGCCCCCTGCTCCCCTGCCCTTTGTTCAGTCACAGCAGAAATGGCCACACCCACTCCTTCAGTGAGGGCAGAGTTCCAACCAAACTCAGCTCCTCCCCCTCTCCGCAGGTTACCATGGACTACAGAGGCTGCATCCTGAGGCCAGGGCGTTCCGAGAATGCCAAGGGCAGACATGATGACCTTAAATGATTTCCTCTTGTGTCAGGTTTGGTAAACTTTAGGAGCTAGGAAATGGTCCACTTACAGAAATGTTCAAATTTACTGGCATTTCATATATTCTCTGCTATAACATTGTCCTGATTCTTTCTGTATATTCTTTACTTATGTTTTTGTTTTCCTTAATCAAAGTGTGTCTTTTCAATCTTTTCAAAGAAGATTCTTTGGACTTACTACATCACCGGAATTTTATACGTTTTCTGTTGTATTAAGTTCTGCTCGTATCTTTATTTATCTTTTTTCTATGTTCTCAGGGTTTATTGTTTTGATCTTCTGATGTCAATTAAAACACTTGGTTATTCATTTTAATAAATATTTTACTTATAAAGATTTGAACTTTTGAAGATTCCAGCTTACTTGTAAGTTTCTAAGGGTCAGGTCCTCTCCATTGTTGCTGGCCTAAGGTTTAGTTCACCATATAGCAATGTATATATTGACCTATTTTCCCCTCGACTTTCTGTGATTCCCTACATCTCAACTTTCTTTACAGACAAGCCATTTGAAATACCCTTAACTTATTTCACAGCCAATAAGTCATTGAAATAATGTGTATTTTTAGAGAAATCTTCTTATATAATTAGGCAGAAAATCTCACCTGCCATAGTTTTCAAGACAGCAGAATTTGACTCTTCTCAATGCTTAATCTGTTGTATTACACAACCTTTGAGTATTTAGCTTTATCAATGACATGTACTTTAAAAATGTTTTAGACATCCTACCAGTCTTTGAAAACATCCTTGTTCCTTGTTTCAGTTCCAGTTTTATGTATATATTCTGCCTTGCACCTGATTATTTCAACAATTGATGGATGGCCTTGGGCATCTAATTCTGGTATTGATAGTCTTTACTGATTGTCTCCCCTCGTAGCTGATTTCCTCATTATTGTGTAAATTTAGAACATGAGCTCATGTTTAGCTAAACAGCTGACCTTGTAAGACGCTTAGGTGTGAACGCTCGTAAGCTTCCGCAGAAAGACGGCAAAGATTTATTTGTGTCCCTACAATGAGTTGCCCACGAGGACACAGTTTTCTACAAGTGTTGGTCCAATACTCCCTCTAGAGGAAGGGGACTCCGAAAGGGCTGATTGGCGGCCCCCGATCTGGGGCAGGGGCAGTGGGCAGCCTGTGGCCCGGGCTGGAGCCTCTTTGCATGTGTCCCTGGGACACATCTGCCTGCGAACTTCGGTCACCTGGCAGGAAGGTACGATGCCCAGACCTATGGTTAGCTGTGCAGCGATGTGTACTGTGAAGACAGGTTCCACACACACTTCAAGTAAGATGTCGGCCTGAGTGGAAAGGTGAGAGTTTGGGCAGCTGTGCAAACAAAGAAGGCACCCTTTGGCCTGGGCCTAAATGCTTGTGACACCCCACTGGACCTGCCGTGCTCTGAGGGCCCTGCCCTGGGCCCCCTGCTCCCCTGCCCTTTGTTCAGTCACAGCAGAGATGGCCACACCCACTCCTTCAGAGAGGGCAGAGTTCCAACCACCCTCAGCCCCGCCCCCTCTCCGCAGGTTACCATGGACTACAGAGGCTGCATCCTGAGGCCAGGGGGTTCCGAGATTGCCAAGGGCAGACATGATGACCTTAAATGATTTCCTCTTGTGTCAGGTTTGGTAAACTTTAGGAGCTAGGAAATGGTCCACTTACAGAAATGTTCAAATTTACTGGCATTTCATATATTCTCTCCTATAACATTGTCCTGATTCTTTTTGTATATTCTATACTTATGTTTTTGTTTTCCTTAATCAAAGTGTGTCTTTTCAATCTTTTCAAAGAAGAATCTTTGGACTTACTAAATCACCTGAATTTTATACGTTTTCTGTTGTATTAAGTTATGCTCATATCTTTATTTATCTTTTTTCTATGTTCTCAGGGTTTATTGTTTTGATCTTCTGATGTCAATTAAAACACTTGGTTATTCATTTTAATAAATATTTTACTTATAAAGATTTGAACTTTTGAAGATTCCAGCTTACTTGTAAGTTTCTAAGGGTCAGGTCCTCTCCATTGTTGCTGGCCTAAGGTTTAGTTCACCATATAGCAATGTATATATTGACCTATTTTCCCCTCGACTTTCTGTGGTTCCCTACATCTCACCTTTCTTTGCAGACAAGCCATTTGAAATACCCTTAACTTAGTTCACAGCCAATAAGTCATTGAAATAATGTGTATTTTTAGAGTAATCTTCTTATATAATTAGGCAGAAAATCTCACCTGCCATAGTTTTCAAAACAGCATAATTTCACTCTTCTCAATGCTTAATCTGTGGTATTACACAACCTTTGAGTATTTAGCTTTATCAATGACATGTACTTTAAAAATGTTTTAGAGATCCTACCAGTCTTTGAAAACATCCTTGTTCCTTGTTTCAGTTCCAGTTTTATGTATATATTCTGCCTTGCACCTGATTATTCCAACAATTGATGGATGGCCTTGGGAATCTAATTCTGGTATTGATAGTCTTTACTGATTGTCTCCCCTCGTAGCTGATTTCCTCATTATTGTGTAAATTTAGAACATGAGCTCATGTTTAGCTAAACAGCTGACCTTGTAAGACGCTTAGGTGTGAACGCTCGTAAGCTTCCGCAGAAAGACGGCAAAGATTTATTTGTGTCCCTACAATGAGTTGCCCACGAGGACACAGTTTTCTACAAGTTTTGGTCCAATACTCCCTCTAGAGGAAGGGGACTCCGAAAGGGCTGATTGGCGGCCCCCGATCTGGGGCAGGGGCAGTGGGCAGCCTGTGGCCCGGGCTGGAGCCTCTTTGCATGTGTCCCTGGGACACATCTGCCTGCGAACTTCGGTCACCTGGCAGGAAGGTACGATGCCCAGACCTATGGTTAGCTGTGCAGCGATGTGTACTGTGAAGACAGGTTCCACACACACTTCAAGTAAGATGTCGGCCTGAGTGGAAAGGTGAGAGTTTGGGCAGCTGTGCAAACAAAGAAGGCACCCTTTGGCCTGGGCCTAAATACTTGTGACACCCCACTGGACCTGCCGTGCTCTGAGGGCCCTGCCCTGGGCCCCCTGCTCCCCTGCCCTTTGTTCAGTCACAGCAGAGATGGCCACACCCACTCCTCCAGTGAGGCCAGAGTTCCAGCCACCCTCAGCCCCGCCCCCTCTCCGCAGGTTACCATGGACTACAGAGGCTGCATCCTGAGGCCATGGCGTTCGGAGAATGCCAAGGGCAGACATGATGACCTTAAATGATTTCCTCTTGTGTCAGGTTTGGTAAACTTTAGGAGCTAGGAAATGGTCCACTTACAGAAATGTTCAAATTTACTGGCATTTCATATATTCTCTGCTATAACATTGTCCTGATTCTTTTTGTATATTCTATACTTATGTTTTTGTTTTCCTTAATCAAAGTGTGTCTTTTCAATCTTTTCAAAGAAGAATCTTTGGACTTACTAAATCACCTGAATTTTATACGTTTTCTGTTGTATTAAGTTATGCTCATATCTTTATTTATCTTTTTTCTATGTTCTCAGGGTTTATTGTTTTGATCTTCTGATGTCAATTAAAACACTTGGTTATTCATTTTAATAAATATTTTACTTATAAAGATTTGAACTTTTGAAGATTCCAGCTTACTTGTAAGTTTCTAAGGGTCAGGTCCTCTCCATTGTTGCTGGCCTAAGGTTTAGTTCACCATATAGCAATGTATATATTGACCTATTTTCCCCTCGACTTTCTGTGGTTCCCTACATCTCACCTTTCTTTGCAGACAAGCCATTTGAAATACCCTTAACTTAGTTCACAGCCAATAAGTCATTGAAATAATGTGTATTTTTAGAGAAATCTTCTTATATAATTAGGCAGAAAATCTCACCTGCCATAGTTTTCAAAACAGCATAATTTCACTCTTCTCAATGCTTAATCTGTTGTATTACACAACCTTTGAGTATTTAGCTTTATCAATGACATGTACTTTAAAAATGTTTTAGAGATCCTACCAGTCTTTGAAAACATCCTTGTTCCTTGTTTCAGTTCCAGTTTTATGTATATATTCTGCCTTGCACCTGATTATTCCAACAATTGATGGATGGCCTTGGGAATCTAATTCTGGTATTGATAGTCTTTACTGATTGTCTCCCCTCGTAGTTGATTTTTTCATTATTGGGTAAATTTAGATCATGAGCTCATGTTTAGCTAAACAGCTGACCTTGTAAGATGCTTAGGTGTGAACGCTCGTAAGCTTCAGGAGAATGTCGGCAAAATTTATTTGTGTCCCTCCAGTGAGTTGCCCACGAGGTCACCGTTTTCTACAAGTGTTGGTCCAATACTCCCTCTAGAGGAAGGGGACTCAGACAGGGCTGATTGGCGGCCCCCGATCTGGGGCAGGGGCAGTGGGCAGCCTGTGGCCCGGGCTGGAGCCTCTTTGCATGTGTCCCTGGGACACATCTGCCTGCGAACTTCGGTCACCTGGCAGGAAGCTACGATGCCCAGACCTATGGTTAGCTGTGCAGCGAGGTGTACTGTGAGGACAGGTTCCACACACACTTCAAGTAAGAGGTCGGCCTGAGTGGAAAGGTGAGAGTTTGGGCAGCTGTGCAGACAAAGAAGGCGCCCTTTGGCCTGGGCCAAAATGCTTGTGACACCCCACTGGACCTGCCGTGCTCTGAGGGCCCTGCCCTGGGCCCCCTGCTCCCCTGCCCTTTGTTCAGTCACAGCAGAGATGGCCACACCCACTCCTCCAGTGAGGCCAGAGTTCCACCCACCCTCAGCCCCGCCCCCTCTCCGCAGTTTACCATGGACTACAGAGGCTGCATCCTGAGGCCAGGGCGTTCCGAGAATGCCAAGGGCAGACATGATGACCTTAAATGATTTCCTCTTGTGTCAGGTTTGGTAAACTTTAGGAGCTAGGAAATGGTCCACTTTACAGAAATGTTCAAATTTACTGGCATTTCATATATTCTCTGCTATAACATTGTCCTGATTCTTTCTGTATATTCTATACTTATGTTTTTGTTTTCCTTAATCAAAGTGTGTCTTTTCAATCTTTTCAAAGAAGATTCTTTGGACTTACTAAATCACCTCAATTTTATACGTTTTCTGTTGTATTAAGTTCTGCTCATATCTTTATTTATCTTTTTTCTATGTTCTCAGGGTTTATTGTTTTGATCTTCTGATGTCAATTCAAACACTTGGTTATTCATTTTAATAAATATTTTACTTATAAAGATTTGAACTTTTGAAGATTCCAGCTTACTTGTAAGTTTCTAAGGGTCAGGTCCTCTCCATTGTTGCTGGCCTAAGGTTTAGTTCACCATATAGCAATGTATATATTGACCTATTTTCCCCTCGACTTTCTGTGATTCCCTACATCTCACCTTTCTTTGCAGACAAGCCATTTGAAATACCCTTAACTTATTTCACAGCCAATAAGTCATTGAAATAATGTGTATTTTTAGAGAAATCTTCTTATATAATTAGGCAGAAAATCTCACTTGCCATAGTTTTCAAAACAGCATAATTTCACTCTTCTCAATTCTTAATCTGTTGTATTACACAACCTTTGAGTATTTAGCTTTATCAATGACATGTACTTTAAAAATGTTTTAGACATCCTACCAGTCTTTGAAAACATCCTTGTTCCTTGTTTCAGTTCCAGTTTTATGTATATATTCTGCCTTGCACCTGATTATTCCAACAATTGCTGGATGGCCTTGGGAATCTAATTCTGGTATTGATAGTCTTTACTGATTGTCTCCCCTCGTAGCTGATTTCTTCATTATTGTGTAAATTTAGATCATGAGCTCATGTTTAGCTAAACAGCTGACCTTGTAAGACGCTTAGGTGTGAACGCTCGTAAGCTTCCGCAGAAAGACGGCAAATATTTATTTGTGTCCCTCCAATGAGTTGCCCACGAGGACACTGTTTTCTACAAGTGTTGGTCCAATACTCCCTCTAGAGGAAGGGGACTCCGACAGGGCTGATTGGCGGCCCCCGATCTGGGGCAGGGGCAGTGGGCAGCCTGTGGCCCGGGCTGGAGCCTCTTTGCATGTGTCCCTGGGACACATCTGCCTGCGAACTTCGGTCACCTGGCAGGAAGCTACGATGCCCAGACGTATGGTTAGCTGTGCAGCGAGGTGTACTGTGAGGACAGGTTCCACACACACTTCAAGTAAGAGGTCGGCCTCAGTGGATAGGTGAGAGTTTGGGCAGCTGTGCAGACAAAGAAGGCGCCCTTTGGCCTGGGCCTAAATGCTTGTGACAGCCCACTGGACCTGCCGTGCTCTGAGGGCCCTGCACTGGGCCCCCTGCTCCCCTGCCCTATGTTCAGTAACAGCAGAGATGGCCACACCCACTCCTTCATTGAGGGCAGAGTTCCAACCAACCTCAGCTCTGCCCCTTCTCCGCAGGTTTCCATGGACTACAGAGGCTGCATCCTGAGGCCAGGGCGTTCCGAGAATGCCAATGGCAGACATGATGACCTTAAATGATTTCCTCTTGTGTCAGGTTTGGTAAACTTTAGGAGCTAGGAAATGGTCCACTTTACAGAAATGTTCAAATTTACTGGCATTTCATATATTCTCTGCTATAACATTGTCCTGATACTTTCTGTATATTCTATACTTATGTTTTTGTTTTCCTTAATCAAAGTGTGTCTTTTCAATCTTTTCAAAGAAGATTCTTTGGACTTACTAAATCACCTGAATTTTATACGTTTTCTGTTGTATTAAGTTCTGCTCATATCTTTATTTATCTTTTTTCTATGTTCTCAGGGTTTATTGTTTTGATCTTCTGATGTCAATTAAAACACTTGGTTATTCATTTTAATAAATATTTTACTTATAAAGATTGGAACTTTTGAAGATTCCAGCTTACTTGTAAGTTTCTAAGGGTCAGGTCCTCTCCATTGTTGCTGGCCTAAGGTTTAGTTCACCATATAGCGATGTACATATTGACCTATTTTCCCCTCGACTTTCTGTGATTCCCTACATCTCACCTTTCTTTGCAGACAAGCCATTTGAAATACCCTTAACTGATTTCACAGCCAATAAGTCATTGAAATAATGTGTATTTTTTAGAGAAATCTTCTTATATAATTAGGCAGAAAATCTCACCTGCCATAGTTTTCAAAACAGCATAATTTCACTCTTCTCAATGCTTAATCTGTTGTATTACACAACCTTTGAGTATTTAGCTTTATCAATGACATGTAC
This sequence comes from Mesoplodon mirus, assembly GCF_964341445.2. Lineage (NCBI taxonomy): Eukaryota > Metazoa > Chordata > Mammalia > Artiodactyla > Ziphiidae > Mesoplodon > Mesoplodon mirus. Next base: position 186,303,807 of record NC_138976.1, on the reverse strand, counting down.
TTTAAAAATGTTTGAGAGATCCTACCAGTCTTTGAAAACATCCTTGTTCCTTGTTTCAGTTCCAGTTTTATGTATATATTCTGCCTTGCACCTGATTATTCCAACAATTGATGGATGGCCTTGGGAATCTAATTCTGGTATTGATAGTCTTTACTGATTGTCTCCCCTCGTAGCTGATTTCTTCATTATTGTGTAAATTTAGATCATGAGCTCATGTTTAGCTAAACAGCTGACCTTGTAAGACGCTTAGGTGTGAACGCTCGTAAGCTTCAGGAGAAAGTCGGCAAAATTTATTTGTGTCCCTCCAATGAGTTGCCCACGAGGACACCGTTTTCTACAAGTGTTGGTCCAATACTCCCTCTAGAGGAAGGGGACTCCGACAGGGCTGATTGGCGGCCCCCGATCTGGGGCAGTGGCAGTGGGCAGCCTGTGGCCCGGGCTGGAGCCTCTTTGCATGTGTCCCTGGCACACATCTGCCTGCGAACTTCGGTCACCTGGCAGGAAGCTACGATGCCCAGACCTATGGTTAGCTGTGCAGCGAGGTGTACTGTGAGGACAGGTTCCACACACACTTCAAGTAAGAGGTCGGCCTGAGTGGAAAGGTGAGAGTTTGGGCAGCTGTGCAGACAAAGAAGGCGCCCTTTGGCCTGGGCCTAAATGCTTGTGACACCCCACTGGACCTGCCGTGCTCTGAGGGCCCTGCCCTGGGCCCCCTGCTCCCCTGCCCTTTGTTCAGTCACAGCAGAAATGGCCACACCCACTCCTTCAGTGAGGGCAGAGTTCCAACCAAACTCAGCTCCTCCCCCTCTCCGCAGGTTACCATGGACTACAGAGGCTGCATCCTGAGGCCAGGGCGTTCCGAGAATGCCAAGGGCAGACATGATGACCTTAAATGATTTCCTCTTGTGTCAGGTTTGGTAAACTTTAGGAGCTAGGAAATGGTCCACTTACAGAAATGTTCAAATTTACTGGCATTTCATATATTCTCTGCTATAACATTGTCCTGATTCTTTCTGTATATTCTTTACTTATGTTTTTGTTTTCCTTAATCAAAGTGTGTCTTTTCAATCTTTTCAAAGAAGATTCTTTGGACTTACTACATCACCGGAATTTTATACGTTTTCTGTTGTATTAAGTTCTGCTCGTATCTTTATTTATCTTTTTTCTATGTTCTCAGGGTTTATTGTTTTGATCTTCTGATGTCAATTAAAACACTTGGTTATTCATTTTAATAAATATTTTACTTATAAAGATTTGAACTTTTGAAGATTCCAGCTTACTTGTAAGTTTCTAAGGGTCAGGTCCTCTCCATTGTTGCTGGCCTAAGGTTTAGTTCACCATATAGCAATGTATATATTGACCTATTTTCCCCTCGACTTTCTGTGATTCCCTACATCTCAACTTTCTTTACAGACAAGCCATTTGAAATACCCTTAACTTATTTCACAGCCAATAAGTCATTGAAATAATGTGTATTTTTAGAGAAATCTTCTTATATAATTAGGCAGAAAATCTCACCTGCCATAGTTTTCAAGACAGCAGAATTTGACTCTTCTCAATGCTTAATCTGTTGTATTACACAACCTTTGAGTATTTAGCTTTATCAATGACATGTACTTTAAAAATGTTTTAGACATCCTACCAGTCTTTGAAAACATCCTTGTTCCTTGTTTCAGTTCCAGTTTTATGTATATATTCTGCCTTGCACCTGATTATTTCAACAATTGATGGATGGCCTTGGGCATCTAATTCTGGTATTGATAGTCTTTACTGATTGTCTCCCCTCGTAGCTGATTTCCTCATTATTGTGTAAATTTAGAACATGAGCTCATGTTTAGCTAAACAGCTGACCTTGTAAGACGCTTAGGTGTGAACGCTCGTAAGCTTCCGCAGAAAGACGGCAAAGATTTATTTGTGTCCCTACAATGAGTTGCCCACGAGGACACAGTTTTCTACAAGTGTTGGTCCAATACTCCCTCTAGAGGAAGGGGACTCCGAAAGGGCTGATTGGCGGCCCCCGATCTGGGGCAGGGGCAGTGGGCAGCCTGTGGCCCGGGCTGGAGCCTCTTTGCATGTGTCCCTGGGACACATCTGCCTGCGAACTTCGGTCACCTGGCAGGAAGGTACGATGCCCAGACCTATGGTTAGCTGTGCAGCGATGTGTACTGTGAAGACAGGTTCCACACACACTTCAAGTAAGATGTCGGCCTGAGTGGAAAGGTGAGAGTTTGGGCAGCTGTGCAAACAAAGAAGGCACCCTTTGGCCTGGGCCTAAATGCTTGTGACACCCCACTGGACCTGCCGTGCTCTGAGGGCCCTGCCCTGGGCCCCCTGCTCCCCTGCCCTTTGTTCAGTCACAGCAGAGATGGCCACACCCACTCCTTCAGAGAGGGCAGAGTTCCAACCACCCTCAGCCCCGCCCCCTCTCCGCAGGTTACCATGGACTACAGAGGCTGCATCCTGAGGCCAGGGGGTTCCGAGATTGCCAAGGGCAGACATGATGACCTTAAATGATTTCCTCTTGTGTCAGGTTTGGTAAACTTTAGGAGCTAGGAAATGGTCCACTTACAGAAATGTTCAAATTTACTGGCATTTCATATATTCTCTCCTATAACATTGTCCTGATTCTTTTTGTATATTCTATACTTATGTTTTTGTTTTCCTTAATCAAAGTGTGTCTTTTCAATCTTTTCAAAGAAGAATCTTTGGACTTACTAAATCACCTGAATTTTATACGTTTTCTGTTGTATTAAGTTATGCTCATATCTTTATTTATCTTTTTTCTATGTTCTCAGGGTTTATTGTTTTGATCTTCTGATGTCAATTAAAACACTTGGTTATTCATTTTAATAAATATTTTACTTATAAAGATTTGAACTTTTGAAGATTCCAGCTTACTTGTAAGTTTCTAAGGGTCAGGTCCTCTCCATTGTTGCTGGCCTAAGGTTTAGTTCACCATATAGCAATGTATATATTGACCTATTTTCCCCTCGACTTTCTGTGGTTCCCTACATCTCACCTTTCTTTGCAGACAAGCCATTTGAAATACCCTTAACTTAGTTCACAGCCAATAAGTCATTGAAATAATGTGTATTTTTAGAGTAATCTTCTTATATAATTAGGCAGAAAATCTCACCTGCCATAGTTTTCAAAACAGCATAATTTCACTCTTCTCAATGCTTAATCTGTGGTATTACACAACCTTTGAGTATTTAGCTTTATCAATGACATGTACTTTAAAAATGTTTTAGAGATCCTACCAGTCTTTGAAAACATCCTTGTTCCTTGTTTCAGTTCCAGTTTTATGTATATATTCTGCCTTGCACCTGATTATTCCAACAATTGATGGATGGCCTTGGGAATCTAATTCTGGTATTGATAGTCTTTACTGATTGTCTCCCCTCGTAGTTGATTTTTTCATTATTGGGTAAATTTAGATCATGAGCACATGTTTAGCTAAACAGCTGACCTTGTAAGATGCTTAGGTGTGAACGCTCGTAAGCTTCCGCAGAAAGACGGCAAAGATTATTTGTGTCCCTCCAGTGAGTTGCCCACGAGGTCACCGTTTTCTACAAGTGTTGGTCCAATACTCCCTCTAGAGGAAGGGGACTCTGACAGGGCTGATTGGCGGCCCCCGATCTGGGGCAGGGGCAGTGGGCAGCCTGTGGCCCGGGCTGGAGCCTCTTTGCATGTGTCCCTGGGACACATCTGCCTTCAAACTTCGGTCACCTGGCAGGAAGCTACGATGCCCAGACGTATGGTTAGCTGTGCAGCAAGGTGTACTGTGAGGACAGGTTCCACACACACTTCAAGTAAGAGGTCGGCCTGAGTGGAAAGGTGAGAGTTTGGGCAGCTGTGCAGACAAAGAAGGCGCCCTTTGGCCTGGGCCTAAATGCTTGTGACAGCCCACTGGACCTGCCGTGCTCTGAGGGCCCTGCCCTGGGCCCCCTGCTCCCCTGCCCTATGTTCAGTCACAGCAGAGATGGCCACACCCACTCCTTCATTGAGGGCAGAGTTCCAACCAACCTCAGCTCTGCCCCCTCTCCGCAGGTTACCATGGACTACAGAGGCTGCATCCTGAGGCCAGGGCGTTCCGAGAATGCCAAGGGCAGACATGATGACCTTAAATGATTTCCTCTTGTGTCAGGTTTGGTAAACTTTAGGAGCTAGGAAATGGTCCACTTACAGAAATGTTCAAATTTACTGGCATTTCATATATTCTCTGCTATAACATTGTCCTGATTCTTTCTGTATATTCTTTACTTATGTTTTTGTTTTCCTTAATCAAAGTGTGTCTTTTCAATCTTTTCAAAGAAGATTCTTTGGACTTACTACATCACCGGAATTTTATACGTTTTCTGTTGTATTAAGTTCTGCTCGTATCTTTATTTATCTTTTTTCTATGTTCTCAGGGTTTATTGTTTTGATCTTCTGATGTCAATTAAAACACTTGGTTATTCATTTTAATAAATATTTTACTTATAAAGATTTGAACTTTTGAAGATTCCAGCTTACTTGTAAGTTTCTAAGGGTCAGGTCCTCTCCATTGTTGCTGGCCTAAGGTTTAGTTCACCATATAGCAATGTATATATTGACCTATTTTCCCCTCGACTTTCTGTGATTCCCTACATCTCAACTTTCTTTACAGACAAGCCATTTGAAATACCCTTAACTTATTTCACAGCCAATAAGTCATTGAAATAATGTGTATTTTTAGAGAAATCTTCTTATATAATTAGGCAGAAAATCTCACCTGCCATAGTTTTCAAGACAGCAGAATTTGACTCTTCTCAATGCTTAATCTGTTGTATTACACAACCTTTGAGTATTTAGCTTTATCAATGACATGTACTTTAAAAATGTTTTAGACATCCTACCAGTCTTTGAAAACATCCTTGTTCCTTGTTTCAGTTCCAGTTTTATGTATATATTCTGCCTTGCACCTGATTATTTCAACAATTGATGGATGGCCTTGGGCATCTAATTCTGGTATTGATAGTCTTTACTGATTGTCTCCCCTCGTAGCTGATTTCCTCATTATTGTGTAAATTTAGAACATGAGCTCATGTTTAGCTAAACAGCTGACCTTGTAAGACGCTTAGGTGTGAACGCTCGTAAGCTTCCGCAGAAAGACGGCAAAGATTTATTTGTGTCCCTACAATGAGTTGCCCACGAGGACACAGTTTTCTACAAGTGTTGGTCCAATACTCCCTCTAGAGGAAGGGGACTCCGAAAGGGCTGATTGGCGGCCCCCGATCTGGGGCAGGGGCAGTGGGCAGCCTGTGGCCCGGGCTGGAGCCTCTTTGCATGTGTCCCTGGGACACATCTGCCTGCGAACTTCGGTCACCTGGCAGGAAGGTACGATGCCCAGACCTATGGTTAGCTGTGCAGCGATGTGTACTGTGAAGACAGGTTCCACACACACTTCAAGTAAGATGTCGGCCTGAGTGGAAAGGTGAGAGTTTGGGCAGCTGTGCAAACAAAGAAGGCACCCTTTGGCCTGGGCCTAAATGCTTGTGACACCCCACTGGACCTGCCGTGCTCTGAGGGCCCTGCCCTGGGCCCCCTGCTCCCCTGCCCTTTGTTCAGTCACAGCAGAGATGGCCACACCCACTCCTTCAGAGAGGGCAGAGTTCCAACCACCCTCAGCCCCGCCCCCTCTCCGCAGGTTACCATGGACTACAGAGGCTGCATCCTGAGGCCAGGGGGTTCCGAGATTGCCAAGGGCAGACATGATGACCTTAAATGATTTCCTCTTGTGTCAGGTTTGGTAAACTTTAGGAGCTAGGAAATGGTCCACTTACAGAAATGTTCAAATTTACTGGCATTTCATATATTCTCTCCTATAACATTGTCCTGATTCTTTTTGTATATTCTATACTTATGTTTTTGTTTTCCTTAATCAAAGTGTGTCTTTTCAATCTTTTCAAAGAAGAATCTTTGGACTTACTAAATCACCTGAATTTTATACGTTTTCTGTTGTATTAAGTTATGCTCATATCTTTATTTATCTTTTTTCTATGTTCTCAGGGTTTATTGTTTTGATCTTCTGATGTCAATTAAAACACTTGGTTATTCATTTTAATAAATATTTTACTTATAAAGATTTGAACTTTTGAAGATTCCAGCTTACTTGTAAGTTTCTAAGGGTCAGGTCCTCTCCATTGTTGCTGGCCTAAGGTTTAGTTCACCATATAGCAATGTATATATTGACCTATTTTCCCCTCGACTTTCTGTGGTTCCCTACATCTCACCTTTCTTTGCAGACAAGCCATTTGAAATACCCTTAACTTAGTTCACAGCCAATAAGTCATTGAAATAATGTGTATTTTTAGAGTAATCTTCTTATATAATTAGGCAGAAAATCTCACCTGCCATAGTTTTCAAAACAGCATAATTTCACTCTTCTCAATGCTTAATCTGTGGTATTACACAACCTTTGAGTATTTAGCTTTATCAATGACATGTACTTTAAAAATGTTTTAGAGATCCTACCAGTCTTTGAAAACATCCTTGTTCCTTGTTTCAGTTCCAGTTTTATGTATATATTCTGCCTTGCACCTGATTATTCCAACAATTGATGGATGGCCTTGGGAATCTAATTCTGGTATTGATAGTCTTTACTGATTGTCTCCCCTCGTAGTTGATTTTTTCATTATTGGGTAAATTTAGATCATGAGCACATGTTTAGCTAAACAGCTGACCTTGTAAGATGCTTAGGTGTGAACGCTCGTAAGCTTCCGCAGAAAGACGGCAAAGATTATTTGTGTCCCTCCAGTGAGTTGCCCACGAGGTCACCGTTTTCTACAAGTGTTGGTCCAATACTCCCTCTAGAGGAAGGTGACTCTGACAGGGCTGATTGGCGGCCCCCGATCTGGGGCAGGGGCAGTGGGCAGCCTGTGGCCCGGGCTGGAGCCTCTTTGCATGTGTCCCTGGGACACATCTGCCTTCAAACTTCGGTCACCTGGCAGGAAGCTACGATGCCCAGACGTATGGTTAGCTGTGCAGCAAGGTGTACTGTGAGGACAGGTTCCACACACACTTCAAGTAAGAGGTCGGCCTGAGTGGAAAGGTGAGAGTTTGGGCAGCTGTGCAGACAAAGAAGGCGCCCTTTGGCCTGGGCCTAAATGCTTGTGACAGCCCACTGGACCTGCCGTGCTCTGAGGGCCCTGCCCTGGGCCCCCTGCTCCCCTGCCCTATGTTCAGTCACAGCAGAGATGGCCACACCCACTCCTTCATTGAGGGCAGAGTTCCAACCAACCTCAGCTCTGCCCCCTCTCCGCAGGTTACCATGGACTACAGAGGCTGCATCCTGAGGCCAGGGCGTTCCGAGAATGCCAAGGGCAGACATGATGACCTTAAATGATTTCCTCTTGTGTCAGCTTTGGTAAACTTTAGGAGCTAGGAAATGGTCCACTTTACAGAAATGTTCAAATTTACTGGCATTTCATATATTCTCTGCTATAACATTGTCCTGATTCTTTCTGTATATTCTATATTTATGTTTTTGTTTTCCTTAATCAAAGTGTGTCTTTTCAATCTTTTCAAAGAAGATTCTTTGGACTTACTAAATCACCTGAATTTTATATGTTTTCTGTTGTATTAAGTTCTGCTCATATCTTTATTTATCTTTTTTCTATGTTCTCAGGGTTTATTGTTTTGATCTTCTGATGTCAATTAAAACACTTGGTTATTCATTTTGATAAATATTTTACTTATAAAGATTTGAACTTTTGAAGATTCCAGCTTACTTGTAAGTTTCTAAGGGTCAGGTTCTGTCCATTGTTGCTGGCCTAAAGTTTAGTTCACCATATAGCAATGTATATATTGACCTATTTTCCCCTCGACTTTCTGTGATTCCCTACATCTCACCTTTCTTTGCAGACAAGCCATTTGAAATACCCTTAACTTATTTCACAGCCAATAAGTCATTGAAATAATGTGTATTTTTAGAGAAATCTTCTTATATAATTAGGCAGAAAATCTCACCTGCCATAGTTTTCAAAACAGCATAATTTCACTCTTCTCAATGCTTAATCTGTTGTATTACACAACCTTTGAGTATTTAGCTTTATCAATGACATGTCCTTTAAAAATATTTGAGAGATCCTACCAGTCTTTGAAAACATCCTTGTTCCTTGTTTCAGTTCCAGTTTTATGTATATATTCTGCCTTGCACCTGATTATTCCAACAATTGATGGATGGCCTTGGGAATCTAATTCTGGTATTGATAGTCTTTACTGATTGTCTCCCCTCATAGCTGATTTCTTCATTATTGTGTAACTTTAGATCATGAGCTCATGTTTAGCTAAACAGCTGACCTTGTAAGATGCTTAGGTGTGAACGCTCGTAAGCTTCAGGAGAATGTCGGCAAAATTTATTTGTGTCCCTCCAATGAGTTGCCCACGAGGTCACCGTTTTCTACAAGTGTTGGTCCAATACTCCCTCTAGAGGAAGGGGACTCCGACAGGGCTGATTGGCGGCCCCCGATCTGGGGCAGGGGCAGTGGGCAGCCTGTGGCCCGGGCTGGAGCCTCTTTGCATGTGTCCCTGGGACACATCTGCCTGCGAACTTCGGTCACCTGGCAGGAAGCTACGATGCCCAGACGTATGGTTAGCTGTGCAGCGAGGTGTAGTGTGAGGACAGGTTCCACACACACTTCAAGTAAGAGGTCCGCCTGAGTGGAAAGGTGAGAGTTTGGGCAGCTGTGCAGACAAAGAAGGCGCCCTTTGGCCTGGGCCTAAATGCTTGTGACAGCCCACTGGACCTGCCGTGCTCTGAGGGCCCTGCACTGGGCCCCCTGCTCCCCTGCCCTATGTTCAGTAACAGCAGAGATGGCCACACCCACTCCTTCATTGAGGGCAGAGTTCCAACCAACCTCAGCTCTGCCCCTTCTCCGCAGGTTTCCATGGACTACAGAGGCTGCATCCTGAGGCCAGGGCGTTCCGAGAATGCCAATGGCAGACATGATGACCTTAAATGATTTCCTCTTGTGTCAGGTTTGGTAAACTTTAGGAGCTAGGAAATGGTCCACTTTACAGAAATGTTCAAATTTACTGGCATTTCATATATTCTCTGCTATAACATTGTCCTGATACTTTCTGTATATTCTATACTTATGTTTTTGTTTTCCTTAATCAAAGTGTGTCTTTTCAATCTTTTCAAAGAAGATTCTTTGGACTTACTAAATCACCTGAATTTTATACGTTTTCTGTTGTATTAAGTTCTGCTCATATCTTTATTTATCTTTTTTCTATGTTCTCAGGGTTTATTGTTTTGATCTTCTGATGTCAATTAAAACACTTGGTTATTCATTTTAATAAATATTTTACTTATAAAGATTGGAACTTTTGAAGATTCCAGCTTACTTGTAAGTTTCTAAGGGTCAGGTCCTCTCCATTGTTGCTGGCCTAAGGTTTAGTTCACCATATAGCGATGTACATATTGACCTATTTTCCCCTCGACTTTCTGTGATTCCCTACATCTCACCTTTCTTTGCAGACAAGCCATTTGAAATACCCTTAACTGATTTCACAGCCAATAAGTCATTGAAATAATGTGTATTTTTTAGAGAAATCTTCTTATATAATTAGGCAGAAAATCTCACCTGCCATAGTTTTCAAAACAGCAGAATTTGACTCTTCTCAATGCTTAATCTGTTGTATTACACAACCTTTGAGTATTTAGCTTTATCAATGACATGTACTTTAAAAATGTTTGAGAGATCCTACCAGTCTTTGAAAACATCCTTGTTCCTTGTTTCAGTTCCAGTTTTATGTATATATTCTGCCTTGCACCTGATTATTCCAACAATTGCTGGATGGCCTTGGGAATCTAATTCTGGTATTGATAGTCTTTACTGATTGTCTCCCCTCGTAGCTGATTTCTTCATTATTGTGTAAATTTAGATCATGAGCTCATGTTTAGCTAAACAGCTGACCTTGTAAGACGCTTAGGTGTGAACGCTCGTAAGCTTCAGGAGAAAGTTGCAAAATTTATTTGTGTCCCTCCAATGAGTTGCCCACGAGGACACCGTTTTCTACAAGTGTTGGTCCAATACTCCCTCTAGAGGAAGGGGACTCCGACAGGGCTGATTGGCGGCCCCCGATCTGGGGCAGTGGCAGTGGGCAGCCTGTGGCCCGGGCTGGAGCCTCTTTGCATGTGTCCCTGGCACACATCTGCCTGCGAACTTCGGTCACCTGGCAGGAAGCTACGATGCCCAGACCTATGGTTAGCTGTGCAGCGAGGTGTACTGTGAGGACAGGTTCCACACACACTTCAAGTAAGAGGTCGGCCTGAGTGGAAAGGTGAGAGTTTGGGCAGCTGTGCAGACAAAGAAGGCGCCCTTTGGCCTGGGCCTAAATGCTTGTGACACCCCACTGGACCTGCCGTGCACTGAGGGCCCTGCCCTGGGCCCCCTGCTCCCCTGCCCTTTCTTCAGTCACAGCAGAAATGGCCACACCCACTCCTTCAGTGAGGGCAGAGTTCCAACCAACCTCAGCTCCTCCCCCTCTCTGCAGGTTACCATGGACTATAGAGGCTGCATCCTGAGGCCAGGGCGTTCCGAGAATGCCAAGGGCAGACATGATGACCTTAAATGATTTCCTCTTGTGTCAGGTTTGGTAAACTTTAGGAGCTAGGAAATGGTCCACTTACAGAAATGTTCAAATTTACTGGCATTTCATATATTCTCTGCTATAACATTGTCCTGATTCTTTCTGTATATTCTTTACTTATGTTTTTGTTTTCCTTAATCAAAGTGTGTCTTTTCAATCTTTTCAAAGAAGATTCTTTGGACTTACTACATCACCTGAATTTTATACGTTTTCTGTTGTATTAAGTTCTGCTCATATCTTTATTTATCTTTTTTCTATGTTCTCAGGGTTTATTGTTTTGATCTTCTGATGTCAATTAAAATACTTGGTTATTCATTTTAATAAATATTTTACTTATAAAGATTTGAACTTTTGAAGATTCCAGCTTACTTGTAATTTTCTAAGGGTCAGGTCCTCTCCATTGTTGCTGGCCTAAGGTTTAGTTCACCATATAGCAATGTATATATTGACCTATTTTCCCCTCGACTTTCTGTGATTCCCTACATCTCACCTTTCTTTACAGACAAGCCATTTGAAATACCCTTAACTTATTTCACAGCCAATAAGTCATTGAAATAATGTGTATTTTTAGAGAAATCTTCTTATATAATTAGGCAGAAAATCTCACCTGCCATAGTTTTCAAGACAGCAGAATTTGACTCTTCTCAATGCTTAATCTGTTGTATTACACAACCTTTGAGTATTTAGCTTTATCAATGACATGTACTTTAAAAATGTTTTAGAGAACCTACCAGTCTTTGAAAACATCCTTGTTCCTTGTTTCAGTTCCAGTTTTATGTATATATTCTGCCTTGCACCTGATTATTCCAACAATTGATGGATGGCCTTGGGAATCTAATTCTGGTATTGATACTCTTTACTGATTGTCTCCCCTCGTAGCTGATTTCCTCATTATTGTGTAAATTTATATCATGAGCTCATGTTTAGCTAAACAGCTGACCTTGTAAGACGCTTACGTGTGAATGCTCGTAAGCTTCCGCAGAAAGACGGCAAACATTTATTTGTGTCCCTCCAATGAGTTGCCCACGAGGACACCGTTTTCTACAAGTGTTGGTCCAATACTCCCTCTAGAGGAAGGGGACTCCGACAGGGCTGATTGGCGGCCCCCGATCTGGGGCAGGGGCAGTGGGCAGCCTGTGGCCCTGGGTGGAGCCCCTTTGCAAGTGTCCCTGGGACACATATGCCTGCAAACTTCGGTCACCTGGCAGGAAGCTACGATGCCCAGACCTATGGTTAGCTGTGCAGCGAGGTGTACTGTGAGGACAGGTTCCACACACACTTCAAGTAAGAGGTCGGCCTGAGTGGAAAGGTGAGAGTTTGGGCAGCTGTGCAGACAAAGAAGGCGCCCTTTGGCCTGGGCCTAAATGCTTGTGACAGCCCACTGGACCTGCCGTGCTCTGAGGGCCCTGCCCTGGGCCCCCTGCTCCCCTGCCCTTTGTTCAGTCACAGCAGAGATGGCCACTCCCTCTCCTTCAGTGAGGGCAGAGTTCCAACCACCCTCAGCCCAGCCCCCTCTCCGCAGGTTACCATGGACTACAGAGGCTGCATCCTGAGGCCAGGGCGTTCCGAGAATGCCAAGGGCAGACATGATGACCTTAAATGATTTCCTCTTCTGTCAGGTTTGGTAAACTTTAGGAGCTAGGAAATGGTCCACTTTACAGAAATGTTCAAATTTACTGGCATTTCATATATTCTCTGCTATAACATTGTCCTGATTCTTTCTGTATATTCTATACTTATGTTTTTGTTGTCCTTAATCAAAGTGTGTCTTTTCAATCTTTTCAAAGAAGATTCTTTGGACTTACTAAATCACCTGAATTTTATATGTTTTCTGTTGTATTAAGTTCTGCTCATATCTTTATTTATCTTTTTTCTATGTTCTCAGGGTTTATTGTTTTGATCTTCTGATGTCAATTAAAACACTTGGTTATTCATTTTGATAAATATTTTACTTATAAAGATTTGAACTTTTGAAGATTCCAGCTTACTTGTAAGTTTCTAAGGGTCAGGTTCTCTCCATTGTTGCTGGCCTAAAGTTTAGTTCACCATATAGCAATGTATATATTGACCTATTTTCCACTCGACTTTCTGTGATTCCCTACATCTCACCTTTCTTTGCAGACAAGCCATTTGAAATACCCTTAACTTATTTCACAGCCAATAAGTCATTGAAATAATGTGTATTTTTAGAGAAATCTTCTTATATAATTAGGCAGAAAATCTCACCTGCCATAGTTTTCAAAACAGCATAATTTCACTCTTCTCAATGCTTAATCTGTTGTATTACACAACCTTTGAGTATTTAGCTTTATCAATGACATGTCCTTTAAAAATATTTGAGAGATCCTACCAGTCTTTGAAAACATCCTTGTTCCTTGTTTCAGTTCCAGTTTTATGTATATATTCTGCCTTGCACCTGATTATTCCAACAATTGATGGATGGCCTTGGGAATCTAATTCTGGTATTGATAGTCTTTACTGATTGTCTCCCCTCATAGCTGATTTCTTCATTATTGTGTAACTTTAGATCATGAGCTCATGTTTAGCTAAACAGCTGACCTTGTAAGATGCTTAGGTGTGAACGCTCGTAAGCTTCAGGAGAATGTCGGCAAAATTTATTTGTGTCCCTCCAATGAGTTGCCCACGAGGTCACCGTTTTCTACAAGTGTTGGTCCAATACTCCCTCTAGAGGAAGGGGACTCCGACAGGGCTGATTGGCGGCCCCCGATCTGGGGCAGGGGCAGTGGGCAGCCTGTGGCCCGGGCTGGAGCCTCTTTGCATGTGTCCCTGGGACACATCTGCCTGCGAACTTCGGTCACCTGGCAGGAAGCTACGATGCCCAGACGTATGGTTAGCTGTGCAGCGAGGTGTAGTGTGAGGACAGGTTCCACACACACTTCAAGTAAGAGGTCGGCCTGAGTGGAAAGGTGAGAGTTTGGGCAGCTGTGCAGACAAAGAAGGCGCCCTTTGTCCTGGGCCTAAATGCTTGTGACAGCCCACTGGACCTGCCGTGCTCTGAGGGCCCTGCCCTGGGCCCCCTGCTCCCCTGCCCTATGTTCAGTAACAGCAGAGATGGCCACACCCACTCCTTCATTGAGGGCAGAGTTCCAACCAACCTCAGCTCTGCCCCTTCTCCGCAGGTTTCCATGGACTACAGAGGCTGCATCTTGAGGCCAGGGCGTTCCGAGAATGCCAAGGGCAGACATGATGACCTTAAATGATTTCCTCTTGTGTCAGGTTTGGTAAACTTTAGGAGCTAGGAAATGGTCCACTTTACAGAAATGTTCAAATTTACTGGCATTTCATATATTCTCTGCTATAACATTGTCCTGATACTTTCTGTATATTCTATACTTATGTTTTTGTTTTCCTTAATCAAAGTGTGTCTTTTCAATCTTTTCAAAGAAGATTCTTTGGACTTACTAAATCACCTGAATTTTATACGTTTTCTGTTGTATTAAGTTCTGCTCATATCTTTATTTATCTTTTTTCTATGTTCTCAGGGTTTATTGTTTTGATCTTCTGATATCAATTAAAACACTTGGTTATTCATTTTAATAAATATTTTACTTATAAAGATTGGAACTTTTGAAGATTCCAGCTTACTTGTAAGTTTCTAAGGGTCAGGTCCTCTCCATTGTTGCTGGCCTAAGGTTTAGTTCACCATATAGCGATGTACATATTGACCTATTTTCCCCTCGACTTTCTGTGATTCCCTACATCTCACCTTTCTTTGCAGACAAGCCATTTGAAATACCCTTCACTTATTTCACAGCCAATAAGTCATTGAAATAATGTGTATTTTTTAGAGAAATCTTCTTATATAATTAGGCAGAAAATCTCACCTGCCATAGTTTTCAAAACAGCATAATTTCACTCTTCTCAATGCTTAATCTGTTGTATTACACAACCTTTGAGTATTTAGCTTTATCAATGACATGTACTTTAAAAATGTTTGAGAGATCCTACCAGTCTTTGAAAACATCCTTGTTCCTTGTTTCAGTTCCAGTTTTATGTATATATTCTGCCTTGCACCTGATTATTCCAACAATTGCTGGATGGCCTTGGGAATCTAATTCTGGTATTGATAGTCTTTACTGATTGTCTCCCCTCGTAGCTGATTTCTTCATTATTGTGTAAATTTAGATCATGAGCTCATGTTTAGCTAAACAGCTGACCTTGTAAGACGCTTAGGTGTGAACGCTCGTAAGCTTCAGGAGAAAGTTGCAAAATTTATTTGTGTCCCTCCAATGAGTTGCCCACGAGGACACCGTTTTCTACAAGTGTTGGTCCAATACTCCCTCTAGAGGAAGGGGACTCCGACAGGGCTGATTGGCGGCCCCCGATCTGGGGCAGTGGCAGTGGGCAGACTGTGGCCCGGGCTGGAGCCTCTTTGCATGTGTCCCTGGCACACATCTGCCTGCGAACTTCGGTCACCTGGCAGGAAGCTACGATGCCCAGACCTATGGTTAGCTGTGCAGCGAGGTGTACTGTGAGGACAGGTTCCACACACACTTCAAGTAAGAGGTCGGCCTGAGTGGAAAGGTGAGAGTTTGGGCAGCTGTGCAGACAAAGAAGGCGCCCTTTGGCCTGGGCCTAAATGCTTGTGACACCCCACTGGACCTGCCGTGCTCTGAGGGCCCTGCCCTGGGCCCCCTGCTCCCCTGCCCTTTGTTCAGTCACAGCAGAAATGGCCACACCCACTCCTTCTGTGAGGGCAGAGTTCCAACCAACCTCAGCTCCTCCCCCTCTCCGCAGGTTACCATGGACTATAGAGGCTGCATCCTGAGGCCAGGGCGTTCCGAGAATGCCAAGGGCAGACATGATGACCTTAAATGATTTCCTCTTGTGTCAGGTTTGGTAAACTTTAGGAGCTAGGAAATGGTCCACTTACAGAAATGTTCAAATTTACTGGCATTTCATATATTCTCTGCTATAACATTGTCCTGATTCTTTCTGTATATTCTTTACATATGTTTTTGTTTTCCTTAATCAAAGTGTGTCTTTTCAATCTTTTCAAAGAAGATTCTTTGGACTTACTACATCACCTGAATTTTATACGTTTTCTGTTGTATTAAGTTCTGCTCAT
Organism: Mesoplodon mirus; assembly: GCF_964341445.2. Lineage (NCBI taxonomy): Eukaryota > Metazoa > Chordata > Mammalia > Artiodactyla > Ziphiidae > Mesoplodon > Mesoplodon mirus. The sequence continues at coordinate 186,288,101 of NC_138976.1, read as the reverse complement.
ATCTTTATTTATCTTTTTTCTATGTTCTCAGGGTTTATTGTTTTGATCTTCTGATGTCAATTAAAATACTTGGTTATTCATTTTAATAAATATTTTACTTATAAAGATTTGAACTTTTGAAGATTCCAGCTTACTTGTAAGTTTCTAAGGGTCAGGTCCTCTCCATTGTTGCTGGCCTAATGTTTAGTTCACCATATAGCAATGTATATATTGACCTATTTTCCCCTCGACTTTCTGTGATTCCCTACATCTCAACTTTCTTTACAGACAAGCCATTTGAAATACCCTTAACTTATTTCACAGCCAATAAGTCATTGAAATAATGTGTATTTTTAGAGAAATCTTCTTATATAATTAGGCAGAAAATCTCACCTGCCATAGTTTTCAAGACAGCAGAATTTGACTCTTCTCAATGCTTAATCTGTTGTATTACACAACCTTTGAGTATTTAGCTTTATCAATGACATGTACTTTAAAAATGTTTGAGAGATCCTACCAGTCTTTGAAAACATCCTTGTTCCTTGTTTCAGTTCCAGTTTTATGTATATATTCTGCCTTGCACCTGATTATTCCAACAATTGCTGGATGGCCTTGGGAATCTAATTCTGGTATTGATAGTCTTTACTGATTGTCTCCCCTCGTAGCTGATTTCTTCATTATTGTGTAAATTTAGATCATGAGCTCATGTTTAGCTAAACAGCTGACCTTGTAAGACGCTTAGGTGTGAACGCTCGTAAGCTTCAGGAGAAAGTTGCAAAATTTATTTGTGTCCCTCCAATGAGTTGCCCACGAGGACACCGTTTTCTACAAGTGTTGGTCCAATACTCCCTCTAGAGGAAGGGGACTCCGACAGGGCTGATTGGCGGCCCCCGATCTGGGGCAGTGGCAGTGGGCAGCCTGTGGCCCGGGCTGGAGCCTCTTTGCATGTGTCCCTGGCACACATCTGCCTGCGAACTTCGGTCACCTGGCAGGAAGCTACGATGCCCAGACCTATGGTTAGCTGTGCAGCGAGGTGTACTGTGAGGACAGGTTCCACACACACTTCAAGTAAGAGGTCGGCCTGAGTGGAAAGGTGAGAGTTTGGGCAGCTGTGCAGACAAAGAAGGCGCCCTTTGGCTTGGGCCTAAATGCTTGTGACACCCCACTGGACCTGCCGTGCTCTGAGGGCCCTGCCCTGGGCCCCCTGCTCCCCTGCCCTTTGTTCAGTCACAGCAGAGATGGGCACACCCACTCCTTCAGTGAGGGCAGAGTTCCAACCACCCTCAGCCCCGCCCCCTCTCCGCAGGTTACCATGGACTACAGAGGCTGCATCCTGAGGCCAGGGCGTTCCGAGAATGCCAAGGGCAGACATGATGACCTTAAATGATTTCCTCTTCTGTCAGGTTTGGTAAATTTTAGGAGCTAGGAAATGGTCCACTTTACAGAAATGTTCAAATTTACTGGCATTTCATATATTCTCTGCTATAACATTGTCCTGATTCTTTCTGTATATTCTATACTTATGTTTTTGTTTTCCTTAATCTAAGTGTGTCTTTTCAATCTTTTCAAAGAAGATTCTTTGGACTTACTAAATCACCTGAATTTTATATGTTTTCTGTTGTATTAAGTTCTGCTCATATCTTTATTTATCTTTTTTCTATGTTCTCAGGGTTTATTGTTTTGATCTTCTGATGTCAATTAAAACACTTGGTTATTCATTTTGATAAATATTTTACTTATAAAGATTTGAACTTTTGAAGATTCCAGCTTACTTGTAAGTTTCTAAGGGTTAGGTTCTCTCCATTGTTGCTGGCCTAAGGTTTAGTTCACCATATAGCAATGTATATATTGACCTATTTTCCCCTCGACTTTCTGTGATTCCCTACATCTCACCTTTCTTTGGAGACAAACCATTTGAAATACCCTTAACTTATTTCACAGCCAATAAGTTATTGAAATAATGGGTATTTTTAGAGAAATCTTCTTATATAATTAGGCAGAAAATCTCACCTGCCATAGTTTTCAAAACAGCATAATTTCACTCTTCTCAATGCTTAATCTGTTGTATTACACAACCTTTGAGTATTTAGCTTTATCAATGACATGTACTTTAAAAATGTTTGAGAGATCCTACCAGTCTTTGAAAACATCCTTGTTCCTTGTTTCAGTTCCAGTTTTATGTATATATTCTGCCTTGCACCTGATTATTCCAACAATTGATGGATGGCCTTGGGAATCTAATTCTGGTATTGATAGTCTTTACTGATTGTCTCCCCTCGTAGCTGATTTCTTCATTATTGTGTAAATTTAGATCATGAGCTCATGTTTAGCTAAACAGGTGACCTTGTAAGATGCTTAGGTGTGAACGCTCGTAAGCTTCAGGAGAATGTCGGCAAAATTTATTTGTGTCCCTCCAATGAGTTGCCCACGAGGTCACCGTTTTCTACAAGTGTTGGTCCAATACTCCCTCTAGAGGAAGGGGACTCCGACAGGGCTGATTGGCGGCCCCCCATCTGGGGCAGGGGCAGTGGGCAGCCTGTGGCCCGGGCTGGAGCCTCTTTGCATGTGTCCCTGGGACACATCTGCCTGCGAACTTCGGTCACCTGGCAGGAAGCTACGATGCCCAGACCTATGGTTAGCTGTGCAGCGAGGTGTACTGTGAGGACAGGTTCCACACACACTTCAAGTAAGAGGTCGGCCTGAGTGGAAAGGTGAGAGTTTGGGCAGCTGTGCAGACAAAGAAGGCGCCCTTTGGCCTGGGCCTAAACGCTTGTGACACCCCACTGGACCTGCCGTGCTCTGAGGGCCCTGCCCTGGGCCCCCTGCTCCCCTGCCCTATGTTCAGTCACAGCAGAGATGGCCACACCCACTCCTTCATTGAGGGCAGTGTTCCAACCAACCTCAGCTCTGACCCCTCTCCACAGGTTACCATGGACTACAGAGGCTGCAACCTGAGGCCAGGGCGTTCCGAGAATGCCAAGGGCAGACATGATGACCTTAAATGATTTCCTCTTGTGTCAGGTTTGGTAAACTTTAGGAGCTAGGAAATGGTCCACTTTACAGAAATGTTCAAATTTACTGGCATTTCATATATTCTCTGCTATAACATTGTCCTGATACTTTCTGTATATTCTATACTTATGTTTTTGTTTTCCTTAATCAAAGTGTGTCTTTTCAATCTTTTCAAAGAAGATTCTTTGGACTTACTAAATCACCTGTATTTTATACGTTTTCTGTTGTATTAAGTTCTGCTCATATCTTTATTTATCTTTTTTCTATGTTCTCAGGGTTTATTGTTTTGATCTTCTGATGTCAATTAAAATACTTGGGTATTCATTTTAATAAATATTTTACTTATAAAGATTTGAACTTTTGAAGATTCCAGCTTACTTGTAAGTTTCTAAGGGTCAGGTCCTCTCCATTGTTGCTGGCCTAAGGTTTAGTTCACCATATAGCAATGTATATATTGACCTATTTTCCCCTCGACTTTCTCTGATTCCCTACATCTCAACTTTCTTTACAGACAAGCCATTTGAAATGCCCTTAACTTATTTCACAGGAAATAAGTCATTGAATTAATGTGTATTTTTAGAGAAATCTTCTTATATAATTAGGCAGAAAATCTCACCTGCCATAGTTTTCAAGACAGCATAATTTGACTCTTCTCAATGCTTAATTTTTGTATTACACAACCTTTGAGTATTTAGCTTTATCAATGACATGTACTTTAAAAATGTTTGAGAGATCCTACCAGTCTTTGAAAACATCCTTGTTCCTTGTTTCATTTCCAGTTTTATGTATATATTCTGCCTTGCACCTGATTATTCCAACAATTGATGGATGGCCTTGGGAATCTAATTCTGGTATTGATACTCTTTACTGATTGTCTCCCCTCGTAGCTGATTTTTTTAATTATTGTGTAAATTTAGATCATGATCTCATGTTTAGCTAAACAGCTGACCTTGTAAGATGCTTAGTTGTGTACGATCGCAAGCTTAAGGAGAAAGTCGGCAAATTTTATTTGTGTCCCTCCAATGAGATGCCCACGAGGACACCGTTTTCTACAAGTGTTGGTCCAATACGCACTCTAGAGGCAGGGGAATCCGACACGGCTGTTTGGCGGCCACCGATCTGGGGCAGGGGCAGTGGGCAGCCTGTGGCCCGGGCTGGAGCCTCTTTGCATGTGTCCCTGGGACACATCTGCCTGCGAAATTCGGTCACCTGGCAGGAAGCTACGATGCCCAGACCTATGGTTAGCTCTGCAGCGAGGTGTACTGTGAGGACAGGTTCCACACACACTTCAAGTTAGAGGTCGGCCTGAGTGGAAAGGTGAGTGTTTGGGCAGCTGTGCAGACAAAGAAGGCGCCCTTTGGCCTGGGCCTAAATGCTTGTGACACCCCCCTAGACCTGCCATGCTCTGAGGGCCCTGCCCTGGGCCCCCTGCACCCCTGCCCTTTGTTCAGTCACAGCAGAGATGGCCACACCCACTCCTTCAATGAGGCCAGAGTTCCAACCACCCTCAGCCCCGCCCCCTCTCCACAGGTTACCATGGACTACAGAGGCTGCATACTGAGGCCAGGGCGTTCCGAGAATGCCAAGGGCAGACATGATGACCTTAAATGATTTCCTCTTGTGTCAGGTTTGGTAAATTTTAGGAGCTAGGAAATGGTCCACTTTACAGAAATGTTCAAATTTACTGGCATTTCATATATTCTCTGCTATAACATTGTCCTGATTCTTTCTGTATATTCTTTACTTATGTTTTTGTTTTCCTTAATCAAAGTGTGTCTTTTCAATCTTTTCAAAGAAGATTCTTTGGACTTACTAAATCACCTGTATTTTATACGTTTTCTGTTGTATTAAGTTCTGCTCATATCTTTATTTATCTTTTTTCTATGTTCTCAGGGTTTATTGTTTTGATCTTCTGATGTCAATTAAAACACTTGGTTATTCATTGTAATAAATATTTTACTTATAAAGATTGGAACTTTTGAAGATTCCAGCTTACTTGTAAGTTTCTAAGGGTCAGGTCCTCTCCATTGTTGCTGGCCTAAGGTTTAGTTCACCATATAGCAATGTATATATGGACCTATTTTCCCCTCGACTTTCTGTGATTCCCTACATCTCACCTTTCTTTGCAGACAAGCCATTTGAAATACCCTTAACTTATTTCACAGCCAATAAGTCATTGAAATAATGTGTAATTTTAGAGAAATCTTCTTATATAATTAGGCAGAAAATCTCACCTGCCATAGTTTTCAAAACAGCATAATTTCACTCTTCTCAATGCTTAATCTGTTGTATTACACAACCTTTGAGTATTTAGCTTTATCATTGACATGTAGTTTAAAAATGTTTTAGAGATCCTACCAGTCTTTGAAAACATCCTTGTTCCTTGTTTCAGTTCCAGTTTTATGTATATATTCTGCCTTGCACCTGATTATTCCAACAATTGATGGATGGCCTTGGGAATCTAATTCTGGTATTGATAGTCTTTACTGATTGTCTCCCCTCGTAGTTGATTTTTTCATTATTGTGTAAATTTAGATCATGAGCTCATGTTTAGCTAAACAGCTGACCTTGTAAGACGCTTAGGTGTGAACGCTCGTAAGCTTCAGGAGAAAGTCGGCATAATTTATTTGTGTCCCTCCAATGAGTTGCCCACGAGGACACCGTTTTCTACAAGTGTTGGTCCAATACTCCCTCTAGAGGAAGGGGACTCCGACAGGGCTGATTGGCGGCCCCCGATCCGGGGCAGGGGCATTGGGCAGCCTATGGCCCGGGCTGGAGCCCCTTTGCATGTGTCCCTGGGACACATCTGCCTGCGAACTTCGGTCACCTGGCAGGAAGCTTCGATGCCCAGACCTATGGTTAGCTGTGCAGCGAGGTGTACTGTGAGGAGAGGTTCCACACACACTTCAAGTAAGAGGTCGGCCTGAGTGGAAAGGTGAGAGTTTGGGCAGCTGTGCAGACAAAGAAGGCGCCCTTTGGCCTGGGCCTAAATGCTTGTGACAGCCCACTGGACCTGCCGTGCTCTGAGGGCCCTGCCCTGGGCCCCCTGCTCCCCTGCCCTTTGTTCAGTCACAGCAGAGATGGCCACACCCACTCCTTCAATGAGGGCAGAGTTCCAAGCAACCTCAGCCCTGTCCCCTCTCTGCAGGTTACCATGGACTACAGAGGCTGCATCCTGAGGCCAGGGCGTTCCGAGAATGCCAAGGGCAGACATGATGACCTTAAATGATTTCCTCTTGTGTCAGGTTTGGTAAACTTTAGGAGCTAGCAAATGGTCCACTTTACAGAAATGTTCAAATTTACTGGCATTTCATATATTCTCTGCTATAACATTGTCCTGATTCTTTCTGTATATTCTTTACTTATGTTTTTGTTTTCCTTAATCAAAGTGTGTCTTTTCAATCTTTTCAAAGAAGATTCTTTGGACTTACTAAATCACCTGAATTTTATACGTTTTCTGTTGTATTAAGTTCTGCTCATATCTTTATTTATCTTTTTTCTATATTCTCAGGGTTTATTGTTTTGATCTTCTGATGTCAATTAAAACACTTGGTTATTCATTTTAATAAATATTTTACTTATAAAGATTTGAACTTTTGAAGATTCCAGCTTACTTGTAAGTTTCTAAGGGTCAGGTCCTCTCCATTGTTTCTGGCCTAAGTTTTAGTTCACCATATAGCAATGTATATATTGACCTATTTTCCCCTCGACTTTCTGTGATTCCCTACATCTCACCTTTCTTTGCAGACAAGCCATTTGAAATACCCTTAACTTATTTCACAGCCAATAAGTCATTGAAATAATGTGTATTTTTAGAGAAATCTTCTTATATAATTAGGCAGAAAATCTCACCTGCCATAGTTTTCAAAACAGCATAATTTCACTCTTCTCAATGCTTAATCTGTTGTATTACACAACCTTTGAGTATTTAGCTTTATCAATGACATGTCCTTTAAAAATGTTTTAGAGATCCTACCAGTCTTTGAAAACATCCTTGTTCCTTGTTTCTGTTCCAGTTTTATGTATATATTCTGCCTTGCACCTGATTATTCCAACAATTGATGGATGGCCTTGGAATCTAATTCTGGTATTGATACCCTTACTGATTGTCTCCCCTCGTAGCTGATTTTTTCATTATTGTGTAAATTTAGATCATGAGCTCATGTTTAGCTAAACAGCTGACCGTGTAAGACGCTTAGGTGTGTAATCTCGCAAGCTTCAGGAGAAAGTCGGCAAAATTTATTTGTGTCCCTCCAATGAGTTGCCCACGAGGACACCGTTTTCTACAAGTGTTGGTCCAATACTCCCTCTAGAGACAGGGGACTCCGACACGGCTGATTGGCGGCCCCCAATCTGGGGCAGCGGCAGTGGGCAGCCTGTGGCCCGGGCAGGAGCCTCTTTGCATGTGTCCCTGGGACACATCTGCCTGCGAACTTCGGTCACCTGGCAGGAAGCTACGATGCCCAGACCTATGGTTAGCTGTGCAGCGAGGTGTACTGTGAGGACAGGTTCCACACACACTTCAAGTAAGAGGTCGGCCTGAGTGGAAAGGTGAGAGTTTGGGCAGCTGTGCAGACAAAGAAGGCGCCCTTTGGCCTGGGCCTAAATGCTTATGACACCCCACTGGACCTGCCGTGCTCTGAGGGCCCTGCCCTGGGCCCCCTGCTCCCCTGCCCTTTGTTCAGTCACAGCAGAGTTGGCCACACCCACTCCTCCAGTGAGGCCAGAGTTCCACCCACCCTCAGCCCCGCCCCCTCTCCGCAGGTTACCATGGACTACAGAGGCTGCATCCTGAGGCCAGGGCGTTCCGAGAATGCCAAGGGCAGACATGATGACCTTAAATGATTTCCTCTTGTGTCAGGTTTGGTAAACTTTAGGAGCTAGGAAATGGTCCACTTTACAGAAATGTTCAAATTTACTGGCATTTCATATATTCTCTGCTATAACATTGTCCTGATTCTTTCTGTATATTCTATACTTATGTTTTTGTTTTCCTTAATCAAAGTGTGTCTTTTCAATCTTTTCAAAGAAGATTCTTTGGACTTACTAAATCACCTCAATTTTATACGTTTTCTGTTGTATTAAGTTCTGCTCATATCTTTATTTATCTTTTTTCTATGTTCTCAGGGTTTATTGTTTTGATCTTCTGATGTCAATTAAAACACTTGGTTATTCATTTTAATAAATATTTTACTTATAAAGATTTGAACTTTTGAAGATTCCAGCTTACTTGTAAGTTTCTAAGGGTCAGGTCCTCTCCATTGTTGCTGGCCTTAGGTTCAGTTCACCATATAGCAATGTATATATTGACATATTTTCCCCTCGACTTTCTGTGATTCCCTACATCTCACCTTTCTTTGCAGACAAGCCATTTGAAATACCCTTAACTTATTTCACATCCAATAAGTCATTGAAATAATGTGTATTCTTAGAGAAATCTTCTTATATAATTAGGCAGAAAATCTCACCTGCCATAGTTTTCAAAACAGAATAATTTCACTCTTCTCAATGCTTAATCTGTTGTATTACACAACCTTTGAGTATTTAGCTTTATCAATGACATGTACTTTAAAAATGTTTTAGAGATCCTACCAGTCTTTGAAAACATCCTTGTTCCTTGTTTCAGTTCCAGTTTTATGTATATATTCTGCCTTGCACCTGATTATTCCAACAATTGATGGATGGCCTTGTGAATCTAATTCTGGTATTGATAGTCTTTACTGATTGTCTCCCCTCGTAGCTGATTTCTTCATTATTGTGTAAATTTAGATCATGATCTCATGTTTAGCTAAACAGCTGACCTTGTAAGACGATTAGGTGTGAACGCTAGTAAGCTTCAGGAGAAAGTCCGCAAAATTTATTTGTGTCCCTCCAATGAGTTGCCCACGAGGACACCGTTTTCTACAAGTGTTGGTCCAATACTCCCTCTAGAGACAGGGGACTCCGACACGGCTGATTGGCGGCCCCCGATCTGGGGCAGGGGCAGTGGGCAGCCTGTGGCCCGGGCAGGAGCCTCTTTGCATGTGTCCCTGGGACACATCTGCCTGCGAACTTCGGTCACCTGGCAGGAAGCTACGATGCCCAGACCTATGGTTAGCTGTGCAGCGAGGTGTACTGTGAGGACAGGTTCCACACACACTTCAAGTAAGAGGTCGGCCTGAGTGGAAAGGTGAGAGTTTGGGCAGCTGTGCAGACAAAGAAGGCGCCCTTTGGCCTGGGCCTAAATGCTTGTGACAGCCCACTGGACCTGCCGTGCTCTGAGGGCCCTGCCCTGGGCCCGCTGCTCCCCTGCCCTTTGTTCAGTCACAGCAGAGATGGCCACACCCACTCCTTCAGTGAGGCCAGAGTTCCAACCAACCTCAGCCCCGCCCCCTCTCCGCAGGTTACCATGGACTACAGAGGCTGCATCCTGAGGCCAGGGTGTTCCGAGAATGCCAAGGGCAGACATGATGACTTTAAATGATTTCCTCTTGTGTCAGGTTTGGTAAACTTTAGGAGCTAGGAAATGGTCCACTTACAGAAATGTTCATATTTACTGGCATTTCATATATTCTCTGCTATATCATTGTCCTGATTCTTTCTGTATATTCTTTACTTATGTTTTTGTTTTCCTTAATCAAAGTGTGTCTTTTCAATCTTTTCAAAGAAGATTCTTTGGACTTACTAAATCACCTGAATTTTATACGTTTTCTGTTGTATTAAGTTCTGCTCATATCTTTATTTATATTTTTTCTATGTTCTCAGGGTTTATTGTTTTGATTTTCTGATGTCAATTAAAACACTTGGTTATTCATTTTAATAAATATTTTACTTATAAATATTTGAACTTTTGAAGATTCCAGCTTACTTGTAAGTTTCTAAGGGTCAGGTCCTCTCCATTGTTGCTGGCCTAAGGTTTAGTTCACCATATAGCAATGTATATATTGACCTATTTTACCCTCGACTTTCTGTGATTCCCTACATCTCACCTTTCTTTGCAGACAAGCCATTTGAAATACCCTTAACTTATTTCACAGCCAATAAGTCAATGAAATAATGTGTATTTTTTAGAGAAATCTTCTTATATAATTAGGCAGAAAATCTCACCTGCCATAGTTTTCAAAACAGCATAATTTCACTCTTCTCAATGCTTAATCTGTTGTATTACACAACCTTTGAATATTTAGCTTTATCAATGACATGTACTTTAAAAATGTTTTAGAGATCCTACCAGTCTTTGAAAACATCCTTGTTCCTTGTTTCAGTTCCAGTTTTATGTATATATTCTGCTTTGCAACTGATTATTCCAACAATTGATGGATGGCCTTGGGAATCTAATTATGGTATTGATAGTCTTTAATGATTGTCTCCCCTCGTAGCTGATTTTTTCATTATTGTGTAAATTTAGATCATGATCTCATGTTTAGCTAAACAGCTGACCTTGTAAGACGATTAGGTGTGAACGCTAGTAAGCTTCAGGAGAAAATCCGCAAAATTTATTTGTGTCCCTCCAATGAGTTGCCCACGAGGACACCGTTTTCGACAAGTGTTGGTCCAATACTCCCTCTAGAGACAGGGGACTCCGACACGGCTGATTGGCGGCCCCCGATCTGGGGCAGGGGCAGTGGGCAGCCTGTGGCCCGGGCAGGAGCCTCTTTGCATGTGTCCCTGGGACACATCTGCCTGCGAACTTCGGTCACCTGGCAGGATGCTACGATGCCCAGACCTATGGTTAGCTGTGCAGCGAGGTGTACTGTGAGGACAGGTTCCACACACACTTCAAGTAAGAGGTCGGCCTGAGTGGAAAGGTGAGAGTTTGGGCAGCTGTGCAGACAAAGAAGGCGCCCTTTGGCCTGGGCCTAAATGCTTGTGACAGCCCACTGGACCTGCCGTGCTCTGAGGGTCCTGCCCTGGGCCCCCTGCTCCCCTGCCCTTTGTTCAGTCAGAGCAGAGATGGCCACAACCACTCCTTCAGTGAGGCCAGAGTTCCACCCACCCTCAGCCCTGCCCCATCTCCGCAGGTTACCATGGACTACAGAGGCTGCATCCTGAGGCCAGGGCGTTCCGAGAATGCCAAGGGCAGACATGATGACCTTAAATGATTTCCTCTTGTGTCAGGTTTGGTAAACTTTAGGAGCTAGGAAATGGTCCACTTTACAGAAATGTTCAAATTTACTGGCATTTCATATATTCTCTGCTATAACATTGTCCTGATTCTTTCTGTATATTTTATACTTATGTTTTTGTTTTCCTTAATCAAAGTGTGTCTTTTCAATCTTTTCAAAGAAGATTCTTTGGACTTACTAAATCACCTGAATTTTATACGTTTTCTGTTGTATTAAGTTCTGCTCATATCTTTATTTATCTTTTTTCTATGTTCTCAGGGTTTATTGTTTTGATCTTCTGATGTCAATTAAAACACTTGGTTATTCATTGTAATAAATATTTTACTTATAAAGATTTGAACTTTTGAAGATTCCAGCTTACTTGTAAGTTTCGAAGGGTCAGGTCCTCTCCATTGTTGCTGGCCTAAGGTTTAGTTCACCATATAGCAATGTATATATTGACCTATTTTCCCCTCGACTTTCTGTGATTCCCTACATCTCACCTTTCTTTGCAGACAAGCCATTTGAAATACCCTTAACTTATTTCACATCCAATAAGTCATTGAAATAATGTGTATTCTTAGAGAAATCTTCTTATATAATTAGGCAGAAAATCTCACCTGCCATAGTTTTCAAAACAGCATAATTTCACTCTTCTCAATGCTTAATCTGTTGTATTACATAACCTTTGAGTATTTAGCTTTATCAGTGACATGTACTTTAAAAATGTTTTAGATATCCTACCAGTCTTTGAAAACATCCTTGTTCCTTGTTTCAGTTCCAGTTTTATGTATATATTCTGCCTTGCACCTGATTATTCCAACAATTGATGGATGGCCTTGGGAATCTAATTCTGGTATTGATAGTCTTTACTGATTGTCTCCCCTCGTAGCTGATTTTTTCATTATTGTGTAAATTTAGATCATGAGCTCATGTTTAGCTAAACAGCTGACCTTGTAAGACGCTTAGGTGTGAATGCTCGTAAGCTTCAGGAGAAAGTCGGCAAAATTTATTTGTGTCCCTCCAATGAGTTGCCCACGAGGACACCGTTTTCTACAAGTGTTGGTCCAATACTCCCTCTAGAGGAAGGGGACTCCGACAGGGCTGATTGGCGGCCCCCGATCTGGGGCAGGGGCAGTGGGCAGCCTGTGGCCCGGGCTGGAGCCTCTTACCTGTGTCCCTGGGACACATCTGCCTGCAAACTTCGGTCACCTGGCAGGAAGCTACGATGCCCAGACCTATGGTTAGCTGTGCAGCGATGTGTACTGTGAGGACAGGTTCCACACACACTTCAAGTAAGAGGTCGGCCTGAGTGGAAAGGTGAGAGTTTGGGCAGCTGTGCAGACAAAGAAGGCGCCCTTTGGCCTGGGGCTAAATGCTTGTGACAGCCCACTGCACCTGCCTTGCTCTGAGGGCCATGCCCTGGGCCCCATGCTCCCCTGCCCTTTGTTCAGTCACAGCAGAATTGGCCACACCCACTCCTTCAGTGAGGGCAGAGTTCCAACCAACCTCAGCTCCGCCACCTCTCCGCAGGTTACCATGGACTACAGAGGCTGCATCCTGAGACCAGGGCGTTCCGAGAATGCCAAGGGCAGACATGATGACCTTAAATGATTTCCTCTTGTGTCAGGTTTGGTAAACTTTAGGAGCTAGGAAATGGTCCACTTTACAGAAATGTTCAAATTTACTGGCATTTCATATATTCTCTGCTATAACATTGTCCTGATTCTTTCTGTATATTCTTTACTTATGTTTTTGTTTTCCTTAATCAAAGTGTGTCTTTTCAATCTTTTCAAAGAAGATTCTTTGGACTTACTAAATCACCTGAATTTTATACGTTTTCTGTTGTATTAAGTTCTGCTCATATCTTTATTTATCTTTTTTCTATGTTCTCAGTGTTTATTGTTTTGATCATCTGATGTCAATTAAAACACTTGGTTATTCATTTTAATAAATATTTTACTTATAAGGATTTGAACTTTTGAAGATTCCAGCTTACTTGTAAGTTTCTAAGGGTCAGGTCCTCTCCATTGTTGCTGGCCTAATGTTTAGTTCAACATATAGCAATGTATATATTGACCTATTTTCCCCTCGACTTTCTGTGATTCCCTACATCTCACCTTTCTTTGCAGACAAGCCATTTGAAATACCCTTAACTTATTTCACAGCCAATAAGTCATTGAAATAATGTGTATTTTTTAGAGAAATCTTCTTATATAATTAGGCAGAAAATCTCACCTGCCATAGTTTTCAAAACAGCATAATTTCACTCTTCTCAATGCTTAATCTGTTGTATTACACAACCTTTGAGTATTTAGCTTTATCAATGACATGTACTTTAAAAATGTTTTAGAGATCCTACCAGTCTTTGAAAACATCCTTGTTCCTTGTTTCAGTTCCAGTTTTATGTATATATTCTGCCTTGCACCTGATTATTCCAACAATTGATGGATGGCCTTGGGAATCTAATTCTGGTATTGATAGTCTTTACTGATTGTCTCCCCTCGTAGCTGATTTCTTCATTATTGTGTAAATTTATATCATGAGCTCATGTTTAGCTAAACAGCTGAACTTGTAAGACGCTTACGTGTGAATGCTCGTAAGCTTCCGCAGAAAGACGGCAAAGATTTATTTGTGTCCCTCCAATGAGTTGCCCACGAGGACACCGTTTTCTACAAGTGTTGGTCCAATACTCCCTCTAGAGGAAGGGGACTCCGACAGGGCTGATTGGCGGCCCCCGATCTGGGGCAGGGGCAGTGGGCAGCATGTGGCCCGGGGTGGAGCCTCTTTGCAAGTGTCCCTGGGACACATATGCCTGCAAACTTCGGTCACCTGGCAGGAAGCTACGATGCCCAGACCTATGGTTAGCTGTGCAGCGAGGTGTACTGTGAGGACAGGTTCCACACACACTTCAAGTAAGAGGTCGGCCTGAGTGGAAAGGTGAGAGTTTGGGCAGCTGTGCAGACAAAGAAGGCGCCCTTTGGCCTGGGCCTAAATGCTTGTGACACCCCACTGGACCTGCCGTGCTCTGAGGGCCCTGCCCTGGGCCCCCTGCTCCCCTGCCCTTTGTTCAGTCACAGCAGAGATGGCCACACCCACTCCTCCAGTGAGGCCAGAGTTCCACCCACCCTCAGCCCCGCCCCCTCTCCGCAGGTTACCATGGACTACAGAGGCTGCATCCTGAGGCCAGGGCGTTCCGAGAATGCCAAGGGCAGACATGATGACCTTAAATGATTTCCTCTTGTGTCAGGTTTGGTAAACTTTAGGAGCTAGGAAATGGTCCACTTTACAGAAATGTTCAAATTTACTGGCATTTCATATATTCTCTGCTATAACATTGTCCTGATTCTTTCTGTATATTCTATACTTATGTTTTTGTTTTCCTTAATCAAAGTGTGTCTTTTCAATCTTTTCAAAGAAGATTCTTTGGACTTACTAAATCACCTGAATTTTATACGTTTTCTGTTGTATTAAGTTCTGCTCATATCTTTATTTATCTTTTTTCTATGTTCTCAGGGTTTATTGTTTTGATCTTCTGATGTCAATTAAAACACTTGGTTATTCATTTTAATAAATATTTTACTTATAAAGATTTGAACTTTTGAAGATTCCAGCTTACTTGTAAGTTTCTAAGGGTCAGGTCCTCTCCATTGTTGCTGGCCTAAGGTTTAGTTCACCATATAGCAATGTATATATTGACCTATTTTCCCCTCGACTTTCTGTGATTCCCTACATCTCACCTTTCTTTGCAGACAAGCCATTTGAAATACCCTTAACTTATTTCACAGCCAATAAGTCATTGAAATAATGTGTATTTTTAGAGAAATCTTCTTATATAATTAGGCAGAAAATCTCACCTGCCATAGTTTTCAAAACAGCATAATTTCACTCTTCTCAATGCTTAATCTGTTGTATTACACAACCTTTGAGTATTTAGATTTATCAGTGACATGTACTTTAAAAATGTTTTAGAGATCCTACCAGTCTTTGAAAACATCCTTGTTCCTTGTTTCAGTTCCAGTTTTATGTATATATTCTGCCTTGCACCTGATTATTCCAACAATTGATGGATGGCCTTGGGAATCTAATTCTGGTATTGATAGTCCTTACTGATTGTCTCCCCTCGTAGCTGATTTTTTCATTATTGTGTAAATTTAGATCATGAGCTCATGTTTAGATAAACAGCTGACCTTGTAAGACGCTTAGGTGTGAACGCTCGTAAGCTTCAGCAGAAAGTCGGCAAAATTTATTTGTGTCCCTCCAATGAGTTGCCCACGAGGACACCGTTTTCTACAAGTGTTGGTCCAATACTCCCTCTAGAGGAAGGGGATTCCGACAGGGCTGATTGGCGGCCCCCGATCTGGGGCAGGGGCTGTGGGCAGCCTGTGGCCCGGGCTGGAGCCTCTTTGCATGTGTCCCTGGGACACATCTGCCTGCGAACTTCGGTCAGCTGGCAGGAAGCTTCGATGCCCAGACCTATGGTTAGCTGTGCAGCGAGGTGTACTGTGAGGACAGGTTCCACACACACTTCAAGTAAGAGGTCGGCCTGAGTGGAAAGGTGAGAGTTTGGGCAGCTGTTCAGACAAAGATGGCGCCCTTTGGCCTGGGCCTAAATGCTTGTGACAGCCCACTGGACCTGCCGTGCTCTGAGGGCCCTGCCCTGGGCCCCCTGCTCCCCTGCCCTTTGTTCAGTCACAGCAGAGATGGCCACACCCACTCCTTCAATGATGGCAGAGTTCCAAGCAACCTCAGCCCCGTCCCCTCTCCGCAGGTTACCATGGACTACAGAGGCTGCATCCTGAGGCCAGGGCGTTCCGAGAATGCCAAGGGCAGACATGATGACCTTAAATGATTTCCTCTTGTGTCAGGTTTGGTAAACTTTAGGAGCTAGGAAATGGT
Organism: Mesoplodon mirus; assembly: GCF_964341445.2. Lineage (NCBI taxonomy): Eukaryota > Metazoa > Chordata > Mammalia > Artiodactyla > Ziphiidae > Mesoplodon > Mesoplodon mirus. The sequence continues at coordinate 186,272,127 of NC_138976.1, read as the reverse complement.
CCACTTTACAGAAATGTTCAAATTTACTGGCATTTCATATATTCTCTGCTATAACATTGTCCTGATTCTTTCTGTATATTCTTTACTTATGTTTTTGTTTTCCTTAATCAAAGTGTGTCTTTTCAATCTTTTCAAAGAAGATTCTTTGGACTTACTAAATCACCTGAATTTTATACTTTTTCTGTTGTATTAACTTCTGCTCATATCTTTATTTATCTTTTTTCTATGTTCTCAGGGTTTATTGTTTTGATCTTCTGATGTCAATTAAAACACTTGGTTATTCATTTTAATAAATATTTTACTTATAAAGATTTGAACTTTTGAAGATTCCAGCTTACTTGTAAGTTTCTAAGGGTCAGGTCCTCACCATTGTTGCTGGCCTAAGGTTTAGTTCACCATATAGCAATGTATATATTGACATATTTTCCCCTCGACTTTCTGTGATTCCCTACATCTCACCTTTCTTTGCAGACAAGCCATTTGAAATACCCTTAACTTATTTCACAGCCAATAAGTCATTGAAATAATGTGTATTTTTTAGAGAAATCTTCTTATATAATTAGGCAGAAAATCTCACCTGCCATAGTTTTCAAAACAGCATAATTTCACTCTTCTCAATGCTTAATCTGTTGTATTACACAACCTTTGAGTATTTAGCTTTATCAATGACATGTCCTTTAAAAATGTTTTAGAGATCCTACCAGTCTTTGAAAACATCCTTGTTCCTTGTTTCAGTTCCAGTTTTATGTATATATTCTGCCTTGCACCTGATTATTCCAACAATTGATGGATGGCCTTGGGAATCTAATTCTGGTATTGATAGTCTTTACTGATTGTCTCCCCTCGTAGCTGATTTTTTCATTATTGTGTAAATTTAGATCATGAGCTCATGTTTAGCTAAACAGCTGACCTTGTAAGACGCTTAGGTGTGAATGCTCGTAAGCTTCAGGAGAAAGTCGGCAAAATTTATTTGTGTCCCTCCAATGAGTTGCCCACGAGGACACCGTTTTCTACAAGTGTTGGTCCAATACTCCCTCTAGAGGAAGGGGACTCCGACAGGGCTGATTGGCGGCCCCTTATCTGGGGCAGGGGCAGTGGGCAGCCTGTGGCCTGGGCTGGAGCCTCTTTACATGTGTCCCTGGGACACATCTGCCTGCAAACTTCGGTCACCTGGCAGGAAGCTCTGATGCCCAGACCTATGGTTAGCTGTGCAGCGAGGTGTACTGTGAGGACAGGTTCCACACACACTTCAAGTAAGAGGTCGGCCTGAGTGGAAAGGTGAGAGTTTGGGCAGCTGTGCAGACAAAGAAGGCGCCCTTTGGCCTGGGCCTAAATGCTTGTGACAGCCCACTGCACCTGCCTTGCTCTGAGGGCCATGCCCTGGGCCCCATGCTCCCCTGCCCTTTGTTCAGTCACAGCAGAGATGGCCACACCCACTCCTTCAGTGAGGGCAGAGTTCCAACCAACCTCAGCTCCGCCACCTCTCCGCAGGTTACCATGGACTACAGAGGCTGCATCCTGAGACCAGGGCGTTCCGAGAATGCCAAGGGCAGACATGATGACCTTAAATGATTTCCTCTTGTGTCAGGTTTGGTAAACTTTAGGAGCTAGGTAATGGTCCACTTACAGAAATGTTCAAATTTACTGGCATTTCATATATTCTCTGCTATAACATTGTCCTGATTCTTTCTGTATATTCTTTACTTATGTTTTTGTTTTCCTTAATCAAAGTGTGTCTTTTCAATCTTTTCAAAGAAGATTCTTTGGACTTACTAAATCACCTGAATTTTATACGTTTTCTGTTGTATTAAGTTCTGCTCATATCTTTATTTATCTTTTTTCTATGTTCTCAGTGTTTATTGTTTTGATTATCTGATGTCAATTAAAACACTTGGTTATTCATTTTAATAAATATTTTACTTATAAAGATTTGAACTTTTGAAGATTCCAGCTTACTTGTAAGTTTCTAAGGGTCAGGTCCTCTCCATTGTTGCTTGCCTAATGTTTAGTTCAACATATAGCAATGTATATATTGACCTATTTTCCCCTCGACTTTCTGTGATTCCCTACATCTCACCTTTCTTTGCAGACAAGCCATTTGAAATACCCTTAACTTATTTCACAGCCAATAAGTCATTGAAATAATGTGTATTTTTTAGAGAAATCTTCTTATATAATTAGGCAGAAAATCTCACCTGCCATAGTTTTCAAAACAGCATAATTTCACTCTTCTCAATGCTTAATCTGTTGTATTACACAACCTTTGAGTATTTAGCTTTATCAATGACATGTACTTTAAAAATGTTTTAGAGATCCTACCAGTCTTTGAAAACATCCTTGTTCCTTGTTTCAGTTCCAGTTTTATGTATATATTCTGCCTTGCACCTGATTATTCCAACAATTGATGGATGGCCTTGGGAATGTAATTCTGGTATTGATAGTCTTTACTGATTGTCTCCCCTCGTAGCTGATTTCTTCATTATTGTGTAAATTTATATCATGAGCTCATGTTTAGCTAAACAGCTGACCTTGTAAGACGCTTACGTGTGAATGCTCGTAAGCTTCCGCAGAAAGACGGCAAAGATTTATTTGTGTCCCTCCAATGAGTTGCCCACGAGGACACCGTTTTCTACAAGTGTTGGTCCAATACTCCCTCTAGAGGAAGGGGACTCAGACAGGGCTGATTGGCGGCCCCCGATCTGGGGCAGGGGCAGTGGGCAGCCTGTGGCCCGGACAGGAGCCTCTTTGCAAGTGTCCCTGGGACACATATGCCTGCAAACTTCGGTCACCTGGCAGGAAGCTACGATGCCCAGACCTATGGTTAGCTGTGCAGCGAGGTGTACTGTGAGGACAGGTTCCACACACACTTCAAGTAAGAGGTCGGCCTGAGTGGAAAGGTGAGAGTTTGGGCAGCTGTGCAGACAAAGAAGGCGCCCTTTGGCCTGGGCCTAAATGCTTGTGACAGCCCACTGGACCTGCCGTGCTCTGAGGGCCCTGCCCTGGGCCCCCTGCTCCCCTGCCCTTTGTTCAGTCACAGCAGAGATGGCCACACCCACTCCTCCAGTGAGGCCAGAGTTCCAGCCACCCTCAGCCCCGCCCCCTCTCCGCAGGTTACCATGGACTACAGAGGCTGCATCCTGAGGCCAGGGCGTTCCGAGAATGCCAAGGGCAGACATGATGACCTTAAATGATTTCCTCTTGTGTCAGGTTTGGTAAACTTTAGGAGCTAGGAAATGGTCCACTTTACAGAAATGTTCAAATTTACTGGCATTTCATATATTCTCTGCTATAACATTGTCCTGATTCTTTCTGTATATTCTATACTTATGTTTTTGTTTTCCTTAATCAAAGTGTGTCTTTTCAATCTTTTCAAAGAAGATTCTTTGGACTTACTAAATCACCTGAATTTTATACGTTTTCTGTTTTATTAAGTTCTGCTCATATCTTTATTTATCTTTTTTCTATGTTCTCAGGGTTTATTGTTTTGATCTTCTGATGTCAATTAAAACACTTGGTTATTCATTTTAATAAATATTTTACTTATAAAGATTTGAACTTTTGAAGATTCCAGCTTACTTGTAAGTTTCTAAGGGTCAGGTCCTCTCCATTGTTGCTGGCCTAAGGTTTAGTTCACCATATAGCAATGTATATATTGACCTATTTTCCCCTCGACTTTCTGTGATTCCCTACATCTCACCTTTCTTGGCAGACAAGCCATTTGAAATACCCTTAACTTATTTCACAGCCAATAAGTCATTGAAATAATGTGTATTTTTAGAGAAATCTTCTTATATAATTAGGCAGAAAATCTCACCTGCCATAGTTTTCAAAACAGCATAATTTCACTCTTCTCAATGCTTAATCTGTTGTATTACACAACCTTTGAGTATTTAGCTTTATCAATGACATGTACTTTAAAAATGTTTTAGAGATCCTACCAGTCTTTGAAAACATCCTTGTTCCTTGTTTCAGTTCCAGTTTTATGTATATATTCTGCCTTGCACCTGATTATTCCAACAATTGATGTATGGCCTTGGGAATCTAATTCTGGTATTGATAGTCCTTACTGATTGTCTCCCCTCGTAGCTGATTTTTTCATTATTGTGTAAATTTAGATCATGAGCTCATGTTTAGCTAAACAGCTGACCTTGTAAGACGCTTAGGTGTGAACGCTTGTAAGCTTCAGCAGAAAGTCGGCAAAATTTATTTGTGTCCCTCCAATGAGTTGCCCACGAGGACACCGTTTTCTACAAGTGTTGGTCCAATACTCCCTCTAGAGGAAGGGGACTCCGACAGGGCTGATTGGCGGCCCCCGATCTGGGGCAGGGGCAGTGGGCAGCCTGTGGCCCGGGCAGGAGCCTCTTTGCATGTGTCCCTGGGACACATCTGCCTGCGAACTTCGGTCACCTGGCAGGAAGCTACGATGCCCAGACCTATGGTTAGCTGTGCAGCGAGGTGTACTGTGAGGACAGGTTCCACACACACTTCAAGAAAGAGGTCGGCCTGAGTGGAAAGGTGAGAGTTTGGGCAGCTGTGCAGACAAAGAAGGCGCCCTTTGGCCTGGGCCTAAATGCTTGTGACAGCCCACTGGACCTGCCGTGCTCTGAGGGCCCTGCCCTGGGCCCCCTGCTCCCCTGCCCTTTGTTCAGTCACAGCAGAGATGGCCACACCCACTCCTTCAGTGAGGCCAGAGTTCCAACCACCCTCAGCCCCGCCCCCTCTCCGCAGGTTACCATGGACTACAGAGGCTGCATCCTGAGGCCAGGGCGTTCCGAGAATGCCAAGGACAGACATGATGACTTTAAATGATTTCCTCTTGTGTCAGGTTTGGTAAACTTTAGGAGCTAGGAAATGGTCCACTTACAGAAATGTTCAAATTTACTGGCATTTCATATATTCTCTGCTATATCATTGTCCTGATTCTTTCTGTATATTCTTTACTTATGTTTTTGTTTTCCTTAATCAAAGTGTGTCTTTTCAATCTTTTCAAAGAAGATTCTTTGGACTTACTAAATCACCTGAATTTTATACGTTTTCTGTTGTATTAAGTTCTGCTCATATCTTTATTTATCTTTTTTCTATGTTCTCAGGGTTTATTGTTTTGATCTTCTGATGTCAATTAAAACACTTGGTTATTCATTTTAATAAATATTTTACTTATAAAGATTTGAACTTTTGAAGATTCCAGCTTACTTGTAAGTTTCTAAGGGTCAGGTCCTCTCCATTGTTGCTGGCCTAAGGTTTAGTTCACCATATAGCAATGTATATATTGACCTATTTTACCCTCGACTTTCTGTGATTCCCTACATCTCACCTTTCTTTGCAGACAAGCCATTTGAAATACCCTTAACTTATTTCACAGCCAATAAGTCATTGAAATAATGTGTAGTTTTTAGAGAAATCTTCTTATATAATTAGGCAGAAAATCTCACCTGCCATAGTTTTCAAAACAGCATAATTTCACTCTTCTCAATTCTTAATCTGTTGTATTACACAACCTTTGAATATTTAGCTTTATCAATGACATGTACTTTAAAAATGTTTTAGAGATCCTACCAGTCTTTGAAAACATCCTTGTTCCTTGTTTCATTTCCAGTTTTATGTATATATTCTGCCTTGCACCTGATTATTCCAACAATTGATGGAGGGCCTTGGGAATCTAATTCTGGTATTGATAGTCTTTAATGATTGTCTCCCCTCGTAGCTGATTTTTTCATTATTGTGTAAATTTAGATCATGATCTCATGTTTAGCTAAACAGCTGACCTTGTAAGACGATTAGGTGTGAACGCTAGTAAGCTTCAGGAGAAAGTCCGCAAAATTTATTTGTGTCCCTCCAATGAGTTGCCCACGAGGACACCGTTTTCTACAAGTGTTGGTCCAATACTCCCTCTAGAGACAGGGGACTCCGACAGGGCTGATTGGCGGCCCCCGATCTGGGGCAGGGGCAGTGGGCAGCCTGTGGCCCGGGCAGGAGCCTCTTTGCATGTGTCCCTGGGACACATCTGCCTGCGAACTTCGGTCACCTGGCAGGAAGCTCCGATGCCCAGACCTATGTTTAGCTGTGCAGCGAGGTGTACTGTGAGGACAGGTTCCACACACACTTCAAGTAAGAGGTCGGCCTGAGTGGAAAGGTGAGAGTTTGGGCAGCTGTGCAGACAAAGAAGGCGCCCTTTGGCCTGGGCCTAAATGCTTGTGACATCCCACTGGACCTGCCGTGCTCTGAGGGCCCTGCCCTGGGCCCCCTGCTCCCCTGCCCTTTGTTCAGTCACAGCAGAGATGGCCACACCCACTCCTTCAGTGAGGCCAGAGTTCCAACCACCCTCAGCCCCGCCCCCTCTCCACAGGTTACCATGGACTACAGAGGCTGCATCCTGAGGCCAGGGCGTTCCGAGAATGCCAAGGGCAGACATGATGACTTTAAATGATTTCCTCTTGTGTCAGGTTTGGTAAACTTTAGGAGCTAGGAAATGGTCCACTTACAGAAATGTTCAAATTTACTGGCATTTCATATATTCTCTGCTATATCATTGTCCTGATTCTTTCTGTATATCCTTTACTTATGTTTTTGTTTTCCTTAATCAAAGTGTGTCTTTTCAATCTTTTCAAAGAAGATTCTTTGGACTTACTAAATCACCTGAATTTTATACGTTTTCTGTTGTATTAAGTTCTGCTCATATCTTTATTTATCTTTTTTCTATGTTCTCAGGGTTTATTGTTTTGATCTTCTGATGTCAATTAAAACACTTGGTTATTCATTTTAATAAATATTTTACTTATAAAGATTTGAACTTTTGAAGATTCCAGCTTACTTGTAAGTTTCTAAGGGTCAGGTCCTCTCCATTGTTGCTGGCCTAAGGTTTAGTTCACCATATAGCAATGTATATATTGACCTATTTTCCCCTCGACTTTCTGTGATTCCCTACATCTCACCTTTCTTGGCAGACAAGCCATTTGAAATACCCTTAACTTATTTCACAGCCAATAAGTCATTGAAATAATGTGTATTTTTAGAGAAATCTTCTTATATAATTAGGCAGAAAATCTCACCTGCCATAGTTTTCAAAACAGCATAATTTCACTCTTCTCAATGCTTAATCTGTTGTATTACACAACCTTTGAGTATTTAGATTTATCAGTGACATGTACTTTAAAAATGTTTTAGAGATCCTACCAGTCTTTGAAAACATCCTTGTTCCTTGTTTCAGTTCCAGTTTTATGTATATATTCTGCCTTGCACCTGATTATTCCAACAATTGATGTATGGCCTTGGGAATCTAATTCTGGTATTGATAGTCCTTACTGATTGTCTCCCCTCGTAGCTGATTTTTTCATTATTGTGTAAATTTAGATCATGAGCTCATGTTTAGATAAACAGCTGACCTTGTAAGGCGCTTAGGTGTGAACGCTTGTAAGCTTCAGCAGAAAGTCGGCAAAATTTATTTGTGTCCCTCCAATGAGTTGCCCACGAGGACACCGTTTTCTACAAGTGTTGGTCCAATACTCCCTCTAGAGGAAGGGGACTCCGACAGGGCTGATTGGCGGCCCCCGATCTGGGGCAGGGGCAGTGGGCAGCCTGTGGCCCGGGCAGGAGCCTCTTTGCATGTGTCCCTGGGACACATCTGCCTGCGAACTTCGGTCACCTGGCAGGAAGCTACGATGCCCAGACCTATGGTTAGCTGTGCAGCGAGGTGTACTCTGAGGACAGGTTCCACACACACTTCAAGTAAGAGGTCGGCCTGAGTGGAAAGGTGAGAGTTTGGGCAGCTGTGCAGACAAAGAAGGCGCCCTTTGGCCTGGGCCTAAATGCTTGTGACAGCCCACTGGACCTGCCGTGCTCTGAGGGCCCTGCCCTGGGCCCCCTGCTCCCCTGCCCTTTGTTCAGTCACAGCAGAGATGGCCACACCCACTCCTTCAGTGAGGCCAGAGTTCCAACCACCCTCAGCCCCGCCCCCTCTCCGCAGGTTACCATGGACTACAGAGGCTGCATCCTGAGGCCAGGGCGTTCCGAGAATGCCAAGGACAGACATGATGACTTTAAATGATTTCCTCTTGTGTCAGGTTTGGTAAACTTTAGGAGCTAGGAAATGGTCCACTTACAGAAATGTTCAAATTTACTGGCATTTCATATATTCTCTGCTATAACATTGTCCTGATTCTTTCTGTATATTCTTTACTTATGTTTTTGTTTTCCTTAATCAAAGTGTGTCTTTTCAATCTTTTCAAAGAAGATTCTTTGGACTTACTAAATCACCTGAATTTTATACGTTTTCTGTTGTATTAAGTTCTGCTCATATCTTTATTTATCTTTTTTCTATGTTCTCAGGGTTTATTGTTTTGATCTTCTGATGTCAATTAAAACACTTGGTTATTCATTTTAATAAATATTTTACTTATAAAGATTTGAACTTTTGAAGATTCCAGCTTACTTGTAAGTTTCTAAGGGTCAGGTCCTCTCCATTGTTGCTGGCCTAAGGTTTAGTTCACCATATAGCAATGTATATATTGACCTATTTTACCCTCGACTTTCTGTGATTCCCTACATCTCACCTTTCTTTGCAGACAAGCCATTTGAAATACCCTTAACTTATTTCACAGCCAATAAGTCATTGAAATAATGTGTAGTTTTTAGAGAAATCTTCTTATATAATTAGGCAGAAAATCTCACCTGCCATAGTTTTCAAAACAGCATAATTTCACTCTTCTCAATTCTTAATCTGTTGTATTACACAACCTTTGAATATTTAGCTTTATCAATGACATGTACTTTAAAAATGTTTTAGAGATCCTACCAGTCTTTGAAAACATCCTTGTTCCTTGTTTCATTTCCAGTTTTATGTATATATTCTGCCTTGCACCTGATTATTCCAACAATTGATGTATGGCCTTGGGAATCTAATTCTGGTATTGATAGTCTTTAATGATTGTCTCCCCTCGTAGCTGATTTTTTCATTATTGTGTAAATTTAGATCATGATCTCATGTTTAGCTAAACAGCTGACCTTGTAAGACGATTAGGTGTGAACGCTAGTAAGCTTCAGGAGAAAGTCCGCAAAATTTATTTGTGTCCCTCCAATGAGTTGCCCACGAGGACACCGTTTTCTACAAGTGTTGGTCCAATACTCCCTCTAGAGACAGGGGACTCCGACACGGCTGATTGGCGGCCCCCGATCTGGGGCAGGGGCAGTGGGCAGCCTGTGGCCCGGGCAGGAGCCTCTTTGCATGTGTCCCTGGGACACATCTGCCTGCGAACTTCGGTCACCTGGCAGGAAGCTCCGATGCCCAGACCTATGTTTAGCTGTGCAGCGAGGTGTACTGTGAGGACAGGTTCCACACACACTTCAAGTAAGAGGTCGGCCTGAGTGGAAAGGTGAGAGTTTGGGCAGCTGTGCAGACAAAGAAGGCGCCCTTTGGCCTGGGCCTAAATGCTTGTGACAGCCCACTGGACCTGCCGTGCTCTGAGGGCCCTGCCCTGGGCCCCCTGCTCCCCTGCCCTTTGTTCAGTCACAGCAGAGATGGCCACACCCACTCCTTCAGTGAGGCCAGAGTTCCAACCACCCTCAGCCCCGCCCCCTCTCCACAGGTTACCATGGACTACAGAGGCTGCATCCTGAGGCCAGGGCGTTCCGAGAATGCCAAGGGCAGACATGATGACTTTAAATGATTTCCTCTTGTGTCAGGTTTGGTAAACTTTAGGAGCTAGGAAATGGTCCACTTACAGAAATGTTCAAATTTACTGGCATTTCATATATTCTCTGCTATATCATTGTCCTGATTCTTTCTGTATAGCCTTTACTTATGTTTTTGTTTTCCTTAATCAAAGTGTGTCTTTTCAATCTTTTCAAAGAAGATTCTTTGGACTTACTAAATCACCTGAATTTTATACGTTTTCTGTTGTATTAAGTTCTGCTCATATCTTTATTTATCTTTTTTCTATGTTCTCAGGGTTTATTGTTTTGATCTTCTGATGTCAATTAAAACACTTGGTTATTCATTTTAATAAATATTTTACTTATAAAGATTTGAACTTTTGAAGATTCCAGCTTACTTGTAAGTTTCTAAGGGTCAGGTCCTCTCCATTGTTGCTGGCCTAAGGTTTAGTTCACCATATAGCAATGTATATATTGACCTATTTTCCCCTCGACTTTCTGTGATTCCCTACATCTCACCTTTCTTTGCAGACAAGCCATTTGAAATACCCTTAACTTATTTCACAGCCAATAAGTCATTAAAATAATGTGTAATTTTTAGAGAAATCTACTTATATAATTAGGCATAAAATCTCACCTGCCATAGTTTTCTAAAGAGCATAATTTCACTCTTCTCAATGCTTAATCTGTTGTATTACACAACCTTTGAGTATTTAGCTTTATCAATGACATGTATAGATCCTACCAGTCTTTGAAAACATCCTTGTTCCTTGTTTCAGGTCCAGTTTTATGTATATATTCTGCCTTGCACCTGATTATTCCAACAATTGATGGATGGCCTTGGGAATCTAATTCTGGTATTGATAGTCTTTACTGATTGTCTCCCATCGTAGCTGATTTCTTCATTATTGTGTAAATTTAGATCATGAGCTCATGTTTAGCTAAACAGCTGACCTTGTAAGACGCTTAGGTGTGAACGCTCGTAAGCTTCAGCAGAAAGTCGGCAAAGATTTATTTGTGTCCCTCCAATGAGTTGCCCACGAGGACACCGTTTTCTACAAGTGTTGGTCCAATACTCCCTCTAGAGGAAGGGGACTCCGACAGGGCTGATTGGCGGGCCCCGATCTGGGGCAGGGGCAGTGGGCAGCCGGTGGCCCGGGCTGCAGCCTCTTTGCATGTGTCCCTGGGACACATCTGCCTGCGAACTTCGGTCACCTGGCAGGAAGCTACGATGCCCAGACCTATGGTTAGCTGTGCAGCGAGGTGTACTGTGAGGACAGGTTCCACACACACTTCAAGTAAGAGGTCGGCCTCAGTGGGAAGGTGAGAGTTTGGGCAGCTGTGCAGACAAAGAATGCGCCCTTTGGCCTGAGCCTAAATGCTTGTGACACCCCACTGGACCTGCCGTGCTCTGAGGGCCCTGCCCTGGGCCCCCTTCTCCCCTGCCCTTTGTTCAGTCACAGCAGAGATGGCCACACCCACTCCTTCAGTGAGGGCAGAGTTCCAACCACCCTCAGCCCCGCCCCCTCTCCGCAGGTTACCATGGACTACAGAGGCTGCATCCTGAGGCCAGGGCGTTCCGAGAATGCCAAGGGCAGTCATGATGACCTTAAATGATTTCCTCTTGTGTCAGGTTTGGTAAACTTTAGGAGCTAGGAAATGGTCCACTTTACAGAAATGTTCAAATTTACTGGCATTTCATATATTCTCTGCTATAACATTGTCCTGATTCTTTCTGTATATTCTTTACTTATGTTTTTGTTTTCCTTAATCAAAGTGTGTCTTTTCAATCTTTTCAAAGAAGATTCTTTGGACTTACTAAATCACCTCAATTTTATACGTTTTCTGTTGTATTAAGTTCTGCTCATATCTTTATTTATCTTTTTTCTATGTTCTCAGGGTTTATTGTTTTCATCTTCTGATGTCAATTAAAACACTTGGTTATTCATTTTAATAAATATTTTACTTATAAAGATTTGAACTTTTGAAGATTCCAGCTTACTTGTAAGTTTCTAAGGGTCAGGTCCTCTCCATTGTTGCTGGCCTAAGGTTTAGTTCACCATATAGCAATGTATATATTGACCTATTTTCCCCTCGACTTTCTGTGATTCCCTACATCTCACCTTTCTTTGCAGACAAGCCATTTGAAATACCCTTAACTTATTTCACAGCCAATAATTCATTGAAATAATGTGTAGTTTTTAGAGAAATCTTCTTATATAATTAGGCAGAAAATCTCACCTGCCATAGTTTTCAAAACAGCATAATTTCACTCTTCTCAATTCTTAATCTGTTGTATTACACAACCTTTCAGTATTTAGCTTTATCAATGACATGTACTTTAAAAATGTTTTAGAGATCCTACCAGTCTTTGAAAACATCCTTGTTCCTTGTTTCAGTTCCAGTTTTATGTATATATTCTGCCTTGCACCTGATTATTCCAACAATTGATGGATGGCCTTGGGAATCTAATTCTGGTATTGATAGTCTTTAATGATTGTCTCCCCTCGTAGCTGATTTTTTCATTATTGTGTAAATTTAGATCATGATCTCATGTTTAGCTAAACAGCTGACCTTGTAAGACGATTAGGTGTGAACGCTAGTAAGCTTCAGGAGAAAGTCGGCAAAATTTATTTGTGTCCCTCCAATGAGTTGCCCACGAGGACACCGTTTTCTACAAGTGTTGGTCCAATACTCCCTCTAGAGGAAGGGGACTCCGACAGGGCTGATTGGCGGCCCCCGATCTGGGGCAGTGGCTGTGGGCAGCCTGTGGCCCGGGCTGGAGCCTCTTTGCATGTGTCCCTGGGACACATCTGCCTGCGAACTTCGGTCACCTGGCAGGAAGCTACGATGCCCAGACCTATGGTTAGCTGTGCAGCGAGGTGTACTGTGAGGACAGGTTCCACACACACTTCAAGTAAGAGGTCGGCCTGAGTGGAAAGGTGAGAGTTTGGGCAGCTGTTCAGACAAAGAAGGCGCCCTTTGGCCTGGGCCTAAATGCTTGTGACAGCCCACTGGACCTGCCGGGCTCTGAGGGCCCTGCCCTGGGCCCCCTGCTCCCCTGCCCTTTGTTCAGTCACAGCAGATATGGGCACACCCACTCCTTCAATGAGGGCAGAGTTCCAAGCAACCTCAGCCCCGTCCCCTCTCCGCAGGTTACCATGGACTACAGAGGCTGCATCCTGAGGCCAGGGCGTTCCGAGAATGCCAAGGGCAGACATGATGACCTTAAATGATTTCCTCTTGTGTCAGGTTTGGTAAACTTTAGGAGCTAGGAAATGGTCCACTTTACAGAAATGTTCAAATTTACTGGCATTTCATATATTCTCTGCTATAACATTGTCCTGATTCTTTCTGTATATTCTTTCCTTATGTTTTTGTTTTCCTTAATCAAAGTGTGTCTTTTCAATCTTTTCAAAGAAGATTCTTTGGACTTACTAAATCACCTCAATTTTATACGTTTTCTGTTGTATTAAGTTCTGCTCATATCTTTATTTATCTTTTTTCTATGTTCTCAGGGTTTATTGTTTTGATCTTCTGATGTCAATTAAAACACTTGGTTATTCATTTTAATAAATATTTTACTTATAAAGATTTGAACTTTGGAAGATTCCAGCTTACTTGTAAGTTTCTAAGGGTCAGGTCCTCTCCATTGTTGCTGGCCTAAGGTTTAGTTCACCATATAGCAATGTATATATTGACCTATTTTCCCCTCGACTTTCTGTGATTCCCTACATCTCACCTTTCTTTGCAGACAAGCCATTTGAAATACCCTTAACTTATTTCACAGCCAATAAGTCATTGAAATAATGTGTAGTTTTTAGAGAATTCTTCTTATATAATTAGGCAGAAAATCTCACCTGCCATAGTTTTCAAAACAGCATAATTTCACTCTTCTCAATGCTGAATCTGTTGTATTACACAACCTTTGAGTATTTAGCTTTATCAATGACATGTCCTTTAAAAATGTTTTAGAGAACCTACCAGTCTTTGAAAACATCCTTGTTCCTTGTTTCAGTTCCAGTTTTATGTATATATTCTGCCTTGCACCTGATTATTCCAACAATTGATGGATGGCCTTGGGAATCTAATTCTGGTATTGATAGTCTTTACTGATTGTCTCCCATCGTAGCTGATTTCTTCATTATTGTGTAAATTTAGATCATGAGCTCATGTTTAGCTAAACAGCTGACCTTGTAAGACGCTTAGGTGTGAACGCTCGTAAGCTTCAGCAGAAAGACGGCAAAGATTTATTTGTGTCCCCCCAATGAGTTGCCCACGAGGACACCGTTTTCTACAAGTGTTGGTCCAATACTCCCTCTAGAGGCAGGGGACTCCGACAGGGCTGATTGGCGGCCCACAATCTGGGGCAGGGGCAGTGGGCAGCCTGTGCCCCGGGCAGGAGCCTCTTTGCATGTGTCCCTGGGACACATCTGCCTGCGAACTTCGGTCACCTGGCAGGAAGCTACGATGCCCAGACCTATGGTTAGCTGTGCAGCGAGGTGTACTGTGAGGGCAGGTTCCACACACACTTCAAGTAAGTGGTCGGCCTGAGTGGAAAGGTGAGAGTTTGGGCAGCTGTGCAGACAAAGAAGGCGCCCTTTGGCCTGGGCCTAAATGCTTGTGACAGTCCACAGGACCTGCCGTGCTCTGAGGGCCCTGCCCTGGGCCCCCTGCTCCCCTGCCCTTTGTTCAGTCACTGCAGAGATGGCCACACACACTCCTTCAGTGAGGGCAGAGTTCCAAGCAACCTCAGCCCCGTCCCCTCTCCGCAGGTTACCATGGACTACAGAGGCTGCATCCTGAGGCCAGGGTGTTCCGAGAATGCCAAGGGCAGACATGATGACCTTAAATGATTTCCTCTTGTGTCAGGTTTGGTAAACTTTAGGAGCTAGGAAATGGTCCACTTTACAGAATTGTTCAAATTTACTGGCATTTCATATATTCTCTGCTATAACATTGTCCTGATTCTTTCTGTATATTCTTTCCTTATGTTTTTGTTTTCCTTAATCAAAGTGTGTGTTTTCAATCTTTTCAAAGAAGATTCTTTGGACTTACTAAATCACCTGAATTTTATACGTTTTCTGTTGTATTAAGTTCTGCTCATATCTTTATTTATCTTTTTTCTATGTTCTCCGGGTTTATTGTTTTGATCTTCTGATGTCAATTAAAACACTTGGTTATTCATTTTAATAAATATTTTACTTATAAAGATTTGAACTTTTGAAGATTCCAGCTTACTTGTAAGTTTCTAAGGGTCAGGTCCTCTCCATTGTTGCTGGCCTAAGGTTTAGTTCACCATATAGCAATGTATATATTGACCTATTTTCCCCTCGACTTTCTGTGATTCCCTACATCTCACCTTTCTTTGCAGACAAGCCATTTGAAATACCCTTAACTTATTTCACAGCCAATAAGTCATTAAAATAATGTGTAATTTTTAGAGAAATCTACTTATATAATTAGGCATAAAATCTCACCTGCCATAGTTTTCAAAAGAGCATAATTTCACTCTTCTCAATGCTTAATCTGTTGTATTACACAACCTTTGAGTATTTAGCTTTATCAATGACATGTATAGATCCTACCAGTCTTTGAAAACATCCTTGTTCCTTGTTTCATTTCCAGTTTTATGTATATATTCTGCCTTGCACCTGATTATTCCAACAATTGATGGAGGGCCTTGGGAATCTAATTCTGGTATTGATAGTCTTTACTGATTGTCTCCCCTCGTAGCTGATTTCTTCATTATTGTGTAAATTTAGATCATGAGCTCATGTTTAGCTAAACAGCTGACCTTGTAAGACGCTTAGGTGTGAACGCTCGTAAGCTTCAGCAGAAAGTCAGCAAAGATTTATTTGTGTCCCTCCAATGAGTTGCCCACGAGGACACCGTTTTCTACAAGTGTTGGTCCAATACTCCCTCTAGAGGAAGGGGACTCCGACAGGGCTGATTGGCGGGCCCCGATCTGGGGCAGGGGCAGTGGGCAGCCGGTGGCCCGGGCTGCAGCCTCTTTGCATGTGTCCCTGGGACACATCTGCCTGCGAACTTCGGTCACCTGGCAGGAAGCTACGATGCCCAGACCTATGGTTAGCTGTGCAGCGAGGTGTACTGTGAGGACAGGTTCCACACACACTTCAAGTAAGAGGTCCGCCTGAGTGGGAAGGTGAGAGTTTGGGCAGCTGTGCAGACAAAGAATGCGCCCTTTGGCCTGAGCCTAAATGCTTGTGACACCCCACTGGACCTGCCGTGCTCTGAGGGCCCTGCCCTGGGCCCCCTTCTCCCCTGCCCTTTGTTCAGTCACAGCAGAGATGGCCACACCCACTCCTTCAGTGAGGGCAGAGTTCCAACCACCCTCAGCCCCGCCCCCTCTCCGCAGGTTACCATGGACTACAGAGGCTGCATCCTGAGGCCAGGGCGTTCCGAGAATGCCAAGGGCAGTCATGATGACCTTAAATGATTTCCTCTTGTGTCAGGTTTGGTAAACTTTAGGAGCTAGGAAATGGTCCACTTTACAGAAATGTTCAAATTTACTGGCATTTCATATATTCTCTGCTATAACATTGTCCTGATTCTTTCTGTATATTCTTTACTTATGTTTTTGTTTTCCTTAATCAAAGTGTGTCTTTTCAATCTTTTCAAAGAAGATTCTTTGGATTTACTAAATCACCTCAATTTTATACGTTTTCTGTTGTATTAAGTTCTGCTCATATCTTTATTTTTCTTTTTTCTATGTTCTCAGGGTTTATTGTTTTCATCTTCTGATGTCAATTAAAACACTTGGTTATTCATTTTAATAAATATTTTACTTATAAAGATTTGAACTTTTGAAGATTCCAGCTTACTTGTAAGGTTCTAAGGGTCAGGTCCTCTCCATTGTTGCTGGCCTAAGGTTTCGTTCACCATATAGCAATGTATATATTGACCTATTTTCCCCTCGACTTTCTGTGATTCCCTACATCTCACCTTTCTTTGCAGACAAGCCATTTGAAATACCCTTAACTTATTTCACAGCCAATAAGTCATTGAAATAATGTGTAGTTTTTAGAGAAATCTTCTTATATAATTAGGCAGAAAATCTCACCTGCCATAGTTTTCAAAACAGCATAATTTCACTCTTCTCAATGCTGAATCTGTTGTATTACACAACCTTTGAGTATTTAGCTTTATCAATGACATGTCCTTTAAAAATGTTTTAGAGAACCTACCAGTCTTTGAAAACATCCTTGTTCCTTGTTTCAGTTCCAGTTTTATGTATATATTCTGCCTTGCACCTGATTATTCCAACAATTGATGGATGGCCTTGGGAATCTAATTCTGGTATTGATAGTCTTTACTGATTGTCTCCCATCGTAGCTGATTTCTTCATTATTGTGTAAATTTAGATCATGAGCTCATGTTTAGCTAAACAGCTGACCTTGTAAGACGCTTAGGTGTGAACGCTCGTAAGCTTCAGCAGAAAGACGGCAAAGATTTATTTGTGTCCCCCCAATGAGTTGCCCACGAGGACACCGTTTTCTACAAGTGTTGGTCCAATACTCCCTCTAGAGGCAGGGGACTCCGACAGGGCTGATTGGCGGCCCACGATCTGGGGCAGGGGCAGTGGGCAGCCTGTGCCCCGGGCAGGAGCCTCTTTGCATGTGTCCCTGGGACACATCTGCCTGCGAACTTCGGTCACCTGGCAGGAAGCTACGATGCCCAGACCTATGGTTAGCTGTGCAGCGAGGTGTACTGTGAGGACAGGTTCCACACACACTTCAAGTAAGAGGTCGGCCTGAGTGGAAAGGTGAGAGTTTGGGCAGCTGTGCAGACAAAGACGGCGCACTTTGGCCTGGGCCTAAATGCTTGTGACACCCCACTGGACCTGCCGTGCTCTGAGGGCCCTGCCCTGGGCCCACTGCTCCCCTGCCCTTTGTTCAGTCACAGCAGAGATGGCCACACCCACTCCTTCAGTGAGGGCAGAGTTCCAACCTCCCTCAGGCCCGCCCCCTCTCCGCAGGTTACCATGGACTACAGAGGCTGCATCCTGAGGCCAGGGCGTTCCGAGAATGTCAAGGGCAGACAGGATGACCTTAAATGATTTCCTCTTGTGTCAGGTTTGGTAAACTTTAGGAGCTAGGAAATGGTCCACTTTACAGAAATGTTCAAATTTACTGGCATTTCATATATTCTCTGCTATAACTTTGTCCTGATTCTTTCTGTATATTCTTTACATATGTTTTTGTTTTCCTTAATCAAAGTGTGTCTTTTCAATCTTTTCAAAGAAGATTCTTTGGACTTACTAAATCACCTCAATTTTATACGTTTTCTGTTGTATTAAGTTCTGCTCATATCTTTATTTTTCTTTTTTCTATATTCTCAGGGTTTATTGTTTTGATCTTCTGATGTCAATTAAAACACTTGTTTATTCATTTTAATAAATATTTTATTTATAAAGATTTGAGCTTTTGAAGATTCCAGCTTACTTGTAAGTTTCTAAGGGTCAGGTCCTCTCCACTGTTGCTGGCCTAAGGTTTAGTTCACCATATAGCAATGTATATATTGACCTATTTTCCCCTCGACTTTCTGTGATTCCTTACATCTCACCTTTCTTTGCAGACAAGCCATTTGAAATACCCTTAACTTATTTCACAGCCAATAAGTCATTGAAATAATGTGTAGTTTTTAGAGAAATCTTCTTATATAATTAGGCAGAAAATCTCACCTGCCATAGTTTTCAAAACAGCATAATTTCACTCTTCTCAATGCTTAATCTGTTGTATTACACAACCTTTGAGTATTTAGCTTTATCAATGACATGTCCTTTAAAAATGTTTTAGAGATCCTACCAGTCTTTGAAAACATCCTTGTTCCTTGTTTCAGTTCCAGTTTTATGTATATATTCTGCCTTGCACCTGATTATTCCAACAATTGATGGATGGCCTTGGGAATCTAATTCTGGTATTGATAGTCTTTACTGATTGTCTCCCGTCGTAGCTGATTTCTTCATTATTGTGTAAATTTAGATCATGAGCTCATGTTTAGCTAAACAGCTGACCTTGTAAGATGCTTAGGTGTGAACGCTCGTAAGCTTCAGCAGAAAGACGGCAAAGATTTATTTGTGTCCCTCCAATGAGTTGCCCACGAGGACACCGTTTTCTACAAGTGTTGGTCCAATACTCCCTCTAGAGGAAGGGGACTCCGACAGGGCTGATTGGCGGCCCCCGATCTGGGGCAGTGGCTGTGGGCAGCCTGTGGCCCGGGCTGGAGCCTCTTTGCATGTGTCCCTGGGACACATCTGCCTGCGAACTTCGGTCACCTGGCAGGAAGCTACGATGCCCAGACCTATGGTTAGCTGTGCAGCGAGGTGTACTGTGAGGACAGGTTCCACACACACTTCAAGTAAGAGGTCGGCCTGAGTGGAAAGGTGAGAGTTTGGGCAGCTGTTCAGACAAAGAAGGCGCCCTTTGGCCTGGGCCTAAATGCTTGTGACAGCCCACTGGACCTGCCGGGCTCTGAGGGCCCTGCCCTGGGCCCCCTGCTCCCCTGCCCTTTGTTCAGTCACAGCAGAGATGGCCACAGCCACTCCTTCAATGAGGGCAGAGTTCCAAGCAACCTCAGCCCCGTCCCCTCTCCGCAGGTTACCATGGACTACAGAGGCTGCATCCTGAGGCCAGGGCGTTCCGAGAATGCCAAGGGCAGACATGATGACCTTAAATGATTTCCTCTTGTGTCAGGTTTGGTAAACTTTAGGAGCTAGGAAATGGTCCACTTTACAGAAATGTTCAAATTTACTGGCATTTCATATATTCTCTGCTATAACATTGTCCTGATTCTTTCTGTATATTCTTTCCTTATGTTTTTGTTTTCCTTAATCAAAGTGTGTCTTTTCAATCTTTTCAAAGAAGATTCTTTGGACTTACTAAATCACCTCAATTTTATACGTTTTCTGTTGTATTAAGTTCTGCTCATATCTTTATTTATCTTTTTTCTATGTTCTCAGGGTTTATTGTTTTGATCTTCTGATGTCAATTAAAATACTTGGTTATTCATTTTAATAAATATTTTACTTATAAAGATTTGAACTTTGGAAGATTCCAGCTTACTTGTAAGTTTCTAAGGGTCAGGTCCTCTCCATTGTTGCTGGCCTAAGGTTTAGTTCACCATATAGCAATGTATATATTGACCTATTTTCCCCTCGACTTTCTGTGATTCCCTACATCTCACCTTTCTTTGCAGACAAGCCATTTGAAATACCCTTAACTTAGTTCACAGCCAATAAGTCATTGAAATAGTGTGTATTTTTAGAGAAATCTTCTTATATAATTAGGCAGAAAATCTCACCTGCCATAGTTTTCAAAACAGCATAATTTCACTCTTCTCAATGCTTAATCTGTTGTATTACACAACCTTTGAGTATTTAGCTTTATCAATGACATGTACTTTAAAAATGTTTTAGAGATCCTACCAGTCTTTGAAAACATCCTTGTTCCTTGTTTCAGTTCCAGTTTTATGTATATATTCTGCCTTGCACCTGATTATTCCAACAATTGATGGATGGCCTTGGGAATCTAATTCTGGTATTGATAGTCTTTAATGATTGTCTCCCATCGTAGCTGATTTCTTCATTATTGTGTAAATTTAGATCATGAGCTCATGTTTAGCTAAACAGCTGACCTTGTAAGACGCTTAGGTGTGAACGCTCGTAAGCTTCCGCAGAAAGTCGGCAAAGATTTATTTGTGTCCCTCCAATGAGTTGCCCACGAGGACACCGTTTTCTACAAGTGTTGGTCCAATACTCCCTCTAGAGGAAGGGGACTCCGACAGGGCTGATTGGCGGCCCCCGATCTGGGGCAGTGGCTGTGGGCAGCCTGTGGCCCGGGCTGGAGCCTCTTTGCATGTGTCCCTGGGACACATCTGCCTGCGAACTTCGGTCACCTGGCAGGAAGCTACGATGCCCAGACCTATGGTTAGCTGTGCAGCGAGGTGTACTGTGAGGACAGGTTCCACACACACTTCAAGTAAGAGGTCGGCCTGAGTGGAAAGGTGAGAGTTTGGGCAGCTGTTCAGACAAAGAAGGCGCCCTTTGGCCTGGGCCTAAATGCTTGTGACAGCCCACTGGACCTGCCGGGCTCTGAGGGCCCTGCCCTGGGCCCCCTGCTCCCCTGCCCTTTGTTCAGTCACAGCAGAGATGGCCACACCCACTCCTTCAATGAGGGCAGAGTTCCAAGCAACCTCAGCCCCGTCCCCTCTCCGCAGGTTACCATGGACTACAGAGGCTGCATCCTGAGGCCAGGGCGTTCCGAGAATGCCAAGGGCAGACATGATGACCTTAAATGATTTCCTCTTGTGTCAGGTTTGGTAAACTTTAGGAGCTAGGAAATGGTCCACTTTACAGAAATGTTCAAATTTACTGGCATTTCATATATTCTCTGCTATAACATTGTCCTGATTCTTTCTGTATATTCTTTCCTTATGTTTTTGTTTTCCTTAATCAAAGTGTGTCTTTTCAATCTTTTCAAAGAAGATTCTTTGGACTTACTAAATCACCTCAATTTTATACGTTTTCTGTTGTATTAAGTTCTGCTCATATCTTTATTTTTCTTTTTTCTATGTTCTCAGGGTTTATTGTTTTGATCTTCTGATGTCAATTAAAACACTTGGTTATTCATTTTAATAAATATTTTACTTATAAAGATTTGAACTTTGGAAGATTCCAGCTTACTTGTAAGTTTCTAAGGGTCAGGTCCTCTCCATTGTTGCTGGCCTAAGGTTTAGTTCACCATATAGCAATGTATATATTGACCTATTTTCCCCTCGACTTTCTGTGATTCCCTACATCTCACCTTTCTTTGCAGACAAGCCATTTGAAATACCCTTAACTTATTTCACAGCCAATAAGTCATTGAAATAATGTGTAGTTTTTAGAGAATTCTTCTTATATAATTAGGCAGAAAATCTCACCTGCCATAGTTTTCAAAACAGCATAATTTCACTCTTCTCAATGCTTAATCTGTTGTATTACACAACCTTTGAGTATTTAGCTTTATCAATGACATGTCCTTTAAAAATGTTTTAGAGAACCTACCAGTCTTTGAAAACATCCTTGTTCCTTGTTTCAGTTCCAGTTTTATGTATATATTCTGCCTTGCACCTGATTATTCCAACAATTGATGGATGGCCTTGGGAATCTAATTCTGGTATTGATAGTCTTTACTGATTGTCTCCCATCGTAGCTGATTTCTTCATTATTGTGTAAATTTAGATCATGAGCTCATGTTTAGCTAAACAGCTGACCTTGTAAGACGCTTAGGTGTGAACGCTCGTAAGCTTCAGCAGAAAGACGGCAAAGATTTATTTGTGTCCCCCCAATGAGTTGCCCACGAGGACACCGTTTTCTACAAGTGTTGGTCCAATACTCCCTCTAGAGGCAGGGGACTCCGACAGGGCTGATTGGCGGCCCACGATCTGGGGCAGGGGCAGTGGGCAGCCTGTGCCCCGGGCAGGATCCTCTTTGCATGTGTCCCTGGGACACATCTGCCTGCGAACTTCGGTCACCTGGCAGGAAGCTACGATGCCCAGACCTATGGTTAGCTGTGCAGCGAGGTGTACTGTGAGGACAGGTTCCACACACACTTCAAGTAAGAGGTCGGCCTGAGTGGAAAGGTGAGAGTTTGGGCAGCTGTGCAGACAAAGAAGGCGCACTTTGGCCTGGGCCTAAATGCTTGTGACACCCCACTGGACCTGCCGTGCTCTGAGGGCCCTGCCCTGGGCCCATTGCTCCCCTGCCCTTTGTTCAGTCACAGCAGAGATGGCCACACCCACTCCTTCAATGAGGGCAGAGTTCCAAGCAACCTCAGCCCCGTCCCCTCTCCGCAGGTTACCATGGACTACAGAGGCTGCATCCTGAGGCCAGGGCGTTCCGAGAATGCCAAGGGCAGACAGGATGACCTTAAATGATTTCCTCTTGTGTCAGGTTTGGTAAACTTTAGGAGCTAGGAAATGGTCCACTTTACAGAAATGTTCAAATTTACTGGCATTTCATATATTCTCTGCTATAACTTTGTCCTGATTCTTTCTGTATATTCTTTACTTATGTTTTTGTTTTCCTTAATCAAAGTGTGTCTTTTCAATCTTTTCAAAGAAGATTCTTTGGACTTACTAAATCACCTCAATTTTATACGTTTTCTGTTGTATTAAGTTCTGCTCATATCTTTATTTTTCTTTTTTCTATATTCTCAGGGTTTATTGTTTTGATCTTCTGATGTCAATTAAAACACTTGGTTATTCATTTTAATAAATATTTTACTTATAAAGATTTGAACTTTTGAAGATTCCAGCTTACTTGTAAGTTTCTAAGGGTCAGGTCCACTCCTTTGTTGCTGGCGTAAGGTTTAGTTCACCAAATAGCAATGTATATATTGACCTATTTTCCCCTCGACTTTCTGTGATTCCCTATATCTCACCTTTCTTTGCAGACAAGCAATTTGAAATACCCTTAACTTATTTCACAGCCAATAAGTCATTGAAATAATGTGTATTTTTTAGAGAAATCTTCTTATATAATTAGGCAGAAAATCTCACCTGCCATAGTTTTCAAAACAGCATAATTTCACTCTTCTCAATGCTTAATCTGTTGTATTACACAACCTTTGAGTATTTAGCTTTATCAATGACATGTCCTTTAAAAATGTTTTAGAGATCCTACCAGTCTTTGAAAACATCCTTGTTCCTTGTTTCAGTTCCAGTTTTATGTATATATTCTGCCTTGCACCTGATTATTCCAACAATTGATGGATGGCCTTGGGAATCTAATTCTGGTATTGATAGTCTTTACTGATTGTCTCCCCTCGTAGCTGATTTCTTCATTATTGTGTAAATTTAGATCATGAGCTCATGTTTAGCTAAACAGCTGACCTTGTAAGACGCTTATGTGTGAACGCTTGTAAGCTTCAGGAGAAAGTCGGCAAAATTTATTTGTGTCCCTCCAATGAGTTGCCCACGAGGACACCGTTTTCTACAAGTGTTGGTCCAATACTCCCTCTAGAGGAAGGGGACTCCGACAGGGCTGATTGGCGGCACCCGATCTGGGGCAGGGGAATTGGGCAGCCTGTGGACCGGGCAGGAGCCTCTTTGCATGTGTCCCTGGGACACATCTGCCTGCGAACTTCGGTCACCTGGCAGGAAGCTACGATGCCCAGACCTATGGTTAGCTGTGCAGCGAGGTGTACTGTGAGGACAGGTTCCACACACACTTCAAGTAAGAGGTCGGCCTGAGTGGAAAGGTGAGAGTTTGGGCAGCTGTGCAGACAAAGAAGGCGCCCTTTGGCCTGGGCCTAAATGCTTGTGACACCCCACTAGACCTGCCGTGCTCTTAGGGCCCTGCACTGGGCCCCCTGCTCCCCTGCCCTTTGTTCAGTCACAGCAGAGATGGCCACACCCACTCCTTCAGTGAGGGCTGAGTTCAAACCACCCTCAACCCCGCCCCCTCTCCGCAGGTTACCATGGACTACAGAGGCTGCATCCTGAGGCCAGGGCGTTCCGAGAATGCCAAGGGCAGACATGATGACCTTAAATGATTTCCTCTTGTGTCAGGTTTGGTAAACTTTAGGAGCTAGGAAATGGTCCACTTTACAGAAATGTTCAAATTTACTGGCATTTCATATATTCTCTGCTATAACATTGTCCTGATTCTTTCTGTATATTCTTTACTTATGTTTTTGTTTTCCTTAATCAAAGTGTGTCTTTTCAATCTTTTCAAAGAAGATTCTTTGGACTTACTAAATCACCTGAATTTTATTCGTTTTCTGTTGTATTAAGTTCTGCTCATATCTTTATTTATCTTTTTTCTATGTTCTCAGGGTTTATTGTTTTGATCTTCTGATGTCAATTAAAACACTTGGTTATTCATTTTAATAAATATTTTACTTATAAAGATTTGAACTTTGGAAGATTCCAGCTTACTTGTAAGTTTCTAAGGGTCAGGTCCTCTCCATTGTTGCTGGCCTAAGGTTTAGTTCACCATATAGCAATGTATATATTGACCTATTTTCCCCTCGACTTTCTGTGATTCCCTACATCTCACCTTTCTTTGCAGACAAGCCATTTGAAATATCCTTCACTTATTTCACAGCCAATAAGTCATTGAAATAATGTGTATTTTTAGAGAAATCTTCTTATATAATTAGGCAGAAAATCTCACCTGCCATAGTTTTCAAAACAGCATAATTTCACTCTTCTCAATGCTTAATCTGTTGTATTACACAACCTTTGAGTATTTAGCTTTATCAATGACATGTCCTTTAAAAATGTTTTAGAGATCCTACCAGTCTTTGAAAACATCCTTGTTCCTTGTTGCAGGTCCAGTTTTATGTATATATTCTGCCTTGCACCTGATTATTCCAACAATTGATGGATGGCCTTGGGAATCTAATTCTGGTATTGATAGTCTTTACTTATTGTCTCCCCTCATAGCTGATTTCTTCATTATTGTGTAAATTTAGATCATGAGCTCATGTTTAGCTAAACAGCTGACCTTGTAAGACGCTTAGGTGTGAACGCTCGTAAGCTTCAGCAGAAAGTCGGCAAAGGTTTATTAGTGTCCCTCCAATGAGTTGCCCACGAGGACACCGTTTTCTACAAGTGTTGGTCCAATAATCCCTCTAGAGGCAGGGGACTCCGACAGGGCTGATTGGCGGCCCCCGATCTGGGGCAGGGGCAGTGGGCAGCCTGTGGACCGGGCAGGAGCCTCTTTGCATGTGTCCCTGGGACACATCTGCCTGCGAACTTCGGTCACCTGGCAGGAAGCTACGATGCCCAGACCTATGGTTAGCTGTGCAGCGAGGTGTACTGTGAGGACAGGTTCCACACACACTTCAAGTAAGAGGTCGGCCTGAGTGGAAAGGTGAGAGTTTGGGCAGCTGTGCAGACAAAGAAGGCGCCCTTTGGCCTGGGCCTAAATGCTTGTGACACCCCACTGGACCTGCCGTGCTCTGAGGGCCCTGCCCTGGGCCCCCTGCTCCCTTGCCCTTTGTTCAGTCACAGCAGAGATGGCCACACCCACTCCTTCAGTGTGGGCTGAGTTCCAACCACCCTCAACCCCGCCCCCTCTCCGCAGGTTACCATGGACTACAGAGGCTGCATCCTGAGGCCAGGGCGTTCCGAGAATGCCAAGGGCAGACATGATGACCTTAAATGATTTCCTCTTGTGTCAGGTTTGGTAAACTTTAGGAGCTAGGAAATGGTCCACTTTACAGAAATGTTCAAATTTACTGGCATTTCATATATTCTCTGCTATAACATTGCCTGATTCTTTCTGTATATCCTTTACTTATGTTTTTGTTTTCCTTAATCAAAGTGTGTCTTTTCAATCTTTTCAAAGAAGATTCTTTGGACTTACTAAATCACCTTAATTTTATTCGTTTTCTGTTGTATTAAGTTCTGCTCATATCTTTATTTATCTTTTTTCTATGTTCTCAGGGTTTATTGTTTTGATCTTCTGATGTCAATTAAAACACTTGGTTATTCATTTTAATAAATATTTTACTTATAAAGATTTGAACTTTTGAAGATTCCAGCTTACTTGTAAGTTTCTAAGGGTCAGGTCCTCTCCATTGTTGCTGGCCTAAGGTTTCGTTCACCATATAGCAATGTATATATTGACCTATTTTCCCCTCGACTTTCTGTGATTCCCTACATCTCACCTTTCTTTGCAGACAAGCCATTTGAAATACCCTTAACTTATTTCACAGCCAATAAGTCATTGAAATAATGTGTATTTTTAGAGAAATCTTCTTATATAAATAGGCAGAAAATCTCACCTGCCATAGTTTTCAAAACAGCATAATTTCACTCTTCTCAATGCTTAATCTGTTGTATTACACAACCTTTGAGTATTTAGCTTTATCAATGACATGTCCTTTAAAAATGTTTTAGAGATCCTACCAGTCTTTGAAAACATCCTTGTTCCTTGTTTCAGTTCCAGTTTTATGTATATATTCTGCCTTGCACCTGATTATTCCAACAATTGATGGATGGCCTTGGGAATCTAATTCTGGTATTGATAGTCTTTACTGATTGTCTCCCCTCGTAGCTGATTTCTTCATTATTGTGTAAATTTAGATCATGAGCTCATGTTTAGCTAAACAGCTGACCTTGTAAGACGCTTAGGTGTGTACGCTCGTAAGCTTCTGCAGAAAGATGGCAAAGATTTATTTGTGTCCCTCCAATGAGTTGCCCACGAAGACACCGTTTTCTACAAGTGTTGGTCCAATACTCCCTCTAGAGGAACGGGACTCCGACATGGCTGATTGGTGTCCCCGATCTGGGGCAGGGGCAGTGGGCAGCCTGTGGCCCGGGCTGGAGCCTCTTTGCATGTGTCACTTGGACACATCTGCCTGCGAACTTCGGTCACATGGCAGGAAGCTACGATGCCCAGACTTATGTTTAGCTGTGCAGCGAGGTGTACTGAGAGGACAGGTTCCACACACACTTCAAGTAAGAGGTCGGCCTGAGTGGAAAGGTGAGAGTTTGGGCAGCTGTGCAGACAAAGAAGGCGCCCTTTGTCCTGGACCTAAATGCTTGTGACACCCCACTGGACCTGCCGTGCTCTGAGGGCCCTGCCCTGGGCCCCCTGCTCCCCTGCCCTTTGTTCAGTCACAGCAGAGATTGCCACACCCACTCCCTCAGTGAGGGCAGAGTTCCAACCACCCTCAGCCCCGCCCCCTCTCCGCAGGTTACCATGGACTACAGAGGCTGCATCCTGAGGCCAGGGCGTTCCGAGAATGCCAAGGTCAGACATGATGACCTTAAATGATTTCCTCTTGTGTCAGGTTTGGTAAACTTTAGGACCTAGGAAATGTTCCACTTACAGAAATGTTAAAATTTACTGGCATTTCATATATTCTGTGCTATAACATTGCCCTGATTCTTTCTGTATATTCTTTACTTATGTTTTTGTTTTCCTTAATCAAAGTGTGTCTTTTCAATCTTTTCAAAGAAGATTCTTTGGACTTACTAAATCACCTCAATTTTATACGTTTTCTGATGTATTAAGTTCTGCTCATATCTTTGTTTATCTTTTTTCTATGTTCTCAGTGTTTATTGTTTTGATCTTCTGATGTCAATTAAAACACTTGGTTATTCATTGTAATAAATATTTTACTTATAAAGATTTGAACTTTTGAAGATTCCAGCTTACTTGTAGGTTTCTAAGGGTCAGGTCCTCTCCATTGTTGCTGGCCTAAGGTTTAGTTCACCATATAGCAATGTATATATTGACCTATTTTCCCCTCGACTTTCTGTGATTCCCTACATCTCACCTTTCTTTGCAGACAAGCCATTTGAAATACCCTTCACTTATTTCACAGCCAATTAGTCATTGAAATAATGTGTAGTTTTTAGAGAAATCTTCTTATATAATTAGGCAGAAAATCTCACCTGCCATAGTTTTCAAAACAGCATAATTTCACTCTTCTCAATGCTTAATCTGTTGTATTATACAACCTTTGAGTATTTAGCTTTATCAATGACATGTCCTTTAAAAATGTTTTAGATCCTACCAGTCTTTGAAAATATCCTTGTTCCTTGTTTCAGTTCCAGTTTTATGGATATTTTCTGCCTTGCACCTGATTATTCCAACAATTGATGGATGGCCTTGGGAATCTAATTCTGGTATTGATAGTCTTTACTAATTTTCTGACCTCGTAGCTGATTTCTTCATTATTGTGTAAATATAGATCATGAGCTCATGTTTAGCTAAACAGCTGACCTTGTAAGACGCTTATGTGTGAACGCTCGTAAGCTTCAGCAGAAAGTCGGCAAAGATTTATTTGTGTCCCTCCATTGAGTTGCCCACAAGGACACCGTTTTCTACAATTGTTGTTGCAATACTCCCTCTAGAGGCAGGGGACTCCGACAGGGCTGATTGGTGGCCCCCGATCTGGGGCAGGGGCAGTGGGCAGCCTGTGGCCCGGGCAGGAGCCTCTTTGCATGTGTCCCTGGGACACATCTGCCTGCGAACTTCGGTCACCTAGCAGGAAGCTACGATGCCCAGACCTATGGTTAGCTGTGTAGCGAGGTGTACTGTGAGGACAGGTTCCACACACACTTCAAGTAAGAGGTCGGCCTGAGTGGAAAGATGAGAGTTTGGGCAGCTGTGCAGACAAAGAAGGCGCCCTTTAGCCTGGGCCTAAATGCTTGTGACACCCCACTGGACCTGCCGTGCTCTGAGGGCCCTGCCCTGGGCCCCCTGCTCCCCTGCCCTTTGTTCAGTCACAGCAGAGATGGCCACACCCACTCCTTCAGTTAGGGCAGAGTTCCAACCACCCTCAGCCCCGCCCCCTCTCCGCAGGTTACCATGGACTACAGAGGCTGCATCCTGAGGCCAGGGCGTTCCGAGAATGCCAAGGGCAGACATGATGACCTTAAATGATTTCCTCTTGTGTCAGGTTTGGTAAACTTTAGGAGCTAGGAAATGGTCCACTTTACAGAAATGTTCAAATTTACTGGCATTTCATATATTCTCTGCTATAACATTGTCCTGATTCTTTCTGTATATTCTTTACTTATGTTTTTGTTTTCCTTAATCAAAGTGTGTCTTTTCAATCTTTTCAAAGAAGATTCTTTGGACTTACTAAATCACCTCAATTTTATACGTTTTCCGTTGTATTAAGTTCTGCTCATATCTTTATTTATCTTTTTTCTATGTTCTCAGGGTTTATTGTTTTGATCTTCTGATGTCAATTAAAACACTTGGTTATTCATTTTAATAAATATTTTACTTATAAAGATTTGAACTTTTGAAGATTCCAGCTTACTTGTAAGTTTCTAAGGGTCAGGTCCACACCTTTGTTGCTGGCGTAAGGTTTAGTTCAACAAATAGCAATGTATATATTGACCTATTTTCCCCTCGACTTTCTGTGATTCCCTACATCTCACCTTTCTTTGCAGACAAGCAATTTGAAATACCCTTAACTTATTTCACAGCCAATAAGTCATTGAAATAATGTGTAGTTATTTGAGAAATCTTCTTATATAATTAGGCCGAAAATCTCATCTGCCATAGTTTTCAAAACAGCATAATTTCACTCTTCTCAATGCTTAATCTGTTGTATTACACAACCTTTGAGTATTTAGCTTTATCAATGACATGTCCTTTAAAAATGTTTTAGACATCGTACCAGTCTTTGAAAACATCCTTGTTCCTTGTTTCAGTTCCAGTTTTATGTATATATTCTGCCTTGCACCTGATTATTCCAACAATTGATGGATGGCCTTGGGAATCTAATTCTGGTATTGATAGTCTTTACTGATTGTCTCCCCTCGTAGCTGATTTCTTCATTATTGTGTAAATTTAGATCATGAGCTCATGTTTAGCTAAACAGCTGACCTTGTAAGACGCTTATGTGTGAACGCTTGTAAGCTTCAGGAGAAAGTCGGCAAAATTTATTTGTGTCCCTCCAATGAGTTGCCCACGAGGACACCGTTTTCTACCAGTGTTGGTCCAATACTCCCTCTAGAGGAAGGGGACTCCGACAGGGCTGATTGGCGGCCCCCGATCTGGGGCAGGGGCAGTGGGCAGCCTGTGGCCCGGGCAGGAGCCTCTTTGCATGTGTCCCTGGGACACATCTGCCTGCGAACTTCGGTCACCTGGCAGGAAGCTACGATGCCCAGACCTATGGTTAGCTGTGCAGCGAGGTGTACTGTGAGGACAGGTTCCACACACACTTCAAGTAAGAGGTCGGCCTGAGTGGAAAGGTGAGAGTTTGGGCAGCTGTGCAGACAAAGAAGGCGCCCATTGTCCTGGGCCTAAATGCTTGTGACACCCCACTGGACCTGCCGTGCTCTGAGGGCCCTGCCCTGGGCCCCCTGCTCCCCTGCCCTTTGTTCAGTCACAGCAGAGATGGCCACACCCACTCCTTCAGTGAGGGCAGAGTTCCAACCACCCTCAGCCCCGCCCCCTCTCCGCAGGTTACCATGGACTACAGAGGCTGCATCCTGAGGCCAGGGCGTTCCGAGAATGCCAAGGGCAGACATGATGACCTTAAATGATTTCCTCTTGTGTCAGGTTTGGTAAACTTTAGGAGCTAGGAAATGGTCCACTTTACAGAAATGTTCAAATTTACTGGCATTTCATACATTCTTTGCTATAACATTGCCCTGATTCTTTCTGTATATTCTATATTTATGTTTTTGTTTTCCTTAATCAAAGTGTGTCTTTTCAATCTTTTCAAAGAAGATTCTTTGGACTTACTAAATCACCTCAATTTTATACGTTTTCTGTTGTATTAAGTTCTGCTCATATCTTTATTTATCTTTTTTCTATGTTCTCAGTGTTTATTGTTTTGATATTCTGATGTCAATTAAAACACTTGGTTATTCATTTTAATAAATATTTTACTTATAAAGATTTGAACTTTTGAAGATTCCAGCTTACTTGTAAGTTTCTAAGGGTCAGGTCCTCTCCATTGTTGCTGGCCTAAGGTTTAGTTCACCATATAGCAATGTATATATTAACCTATTTTCCCCTCGACTTGCTGTGATTCCCTACATCTCACCTTTCTTTGCAGACAAGCCATTTGAAATACCCTTAACTTATTTCACAGCCAATAAGTCATTGAAATAATGTGTAGTTTTTAGAGAAATCTTCTTATATAATTAGGCAGAAAATCTCACCTGCCATAGTTTTCAAAACAGCATAATTTCACTCTTCTCAATGCTTAATCTGTTGTATTACACAACCTTTGAGTATTTAGCTTTATCAATGACATGTCCTTGAAAAATGTTTTAGAGATCCTACCAGTCTTTGAAAATATCCTTGCTCCTTGTTTCAGTTCCAGTTTTATGGATATTTTCTGGCTTGCACCTGATTATTCCAACAATTGATGGATGGCCTTGGGAATCTAATTCTGGTATTGATAGTCTTTACTGATTGTCTCCTCTCCTAGCTGATTTCTTCATTATTGTGTAAATTTAGATCATGAGCTCATGTTTAGCTAAACAGCTGACCTTGTAAGACGCTTAGGTGTGAACGCTCGTAAGCTTCAGCAGAAAGTCGGCAAAAATTTATTTGTGTCCCTCCAATGAGTTGCCCACGAGGACACCGTTTTCTACAAGTGTTGTTCCAATACTCCCTCTAGAGGCAGGGGACTCCGACAGGGCTGATTGGTGGCCCCCGATCTGGGGCAGGGTCAGTGGTCAGCCTGTGGCCCGGGCAGGAGCCTCTTTGCATGTGTCCATGGGACACATCTGCCTGCGAACTTCGGTCAACAAGCAGGAAGCTACGATGCCCAGACCTATGGTTAGCTGTGTAGCGAGGTGTACTGTGAGGACAGGTTCCACACACACTTCAAGTAAGAGGTCGGCCTGAGTGGAAAGGTGAGAGTTTGGGCAGCTGTGCAGACAAAGAAGGTGCCCTTTGGCCTGGGCCTAAATGCTTGTGACACCCCACTGGACCTGCCGTGCTCTGAGGGCCCTGCCCTGGGCCCCCTGCTCCCCTGCCCTTTGTTCAGTCACAGCAGAGATGGCCACAGCCACTCCTTCAGTGAGGGCAGAGTTCCAACCACCCTCAGCCCCGACCCCTCTCCGCAGGTTACCATGGACTACAGAGGCTGCATCCTAAGGCCAGGGCGTTCCGAGAATGCCAAGGGCAGACATGATGACCTTAAAGGATTTCCTCTTGTGTCAGGTTTGGTAAACTTTAGGAGCTAGGAAATGTTCCACTTTACAGAAATGTTCAAATTTACTGGCATTTCATATATTCTCTGCTATAACATTGTCCTGATTCTTTCTGTATATTCTTTCCTTATGTTTTTGTTTTCCTTAATCAAAGTGTGTCTTTTCAATCTTTTCAAAGAAGATTCTTTGGACTTACTAAATCACCTCAATTTTATACGTTTTCTGTTGTATTAAGTTCTGCTCATATCTTTATCTTTTTTCTATGTTCTCAGGGTTTATTGTTTTGATCTTCTGATGTCAATTAAAACACTTGTTTATTCATTTTAATAAATATTTTACTTATAAAGATTTGAACTTTTGAAGATTCCTGCTTACTTGTAAGTTTCTAATGGTCACGTCCTCTCCATTGTTGCTGGCCTAAGACTTAGTTCACCATATAGCAATGTATATATTGACCTATTTTCCCCTCGACTTTCTGTGATTCCCTACATCTCACCTTTCTTTGCAGACAAGCCATTTGAAATACACTTAACTTATTTCACAGCCAATAAGTCATTGAAGTAATGTGTATTTTTTAGAGAAATCTTCTTATATAATTAGGCAGAAAATCTCACCTGCCATAGTTTTCAAAACAGCATAATTTCACTCTTCTCAATGCTGAATCTGTTGTATTACACAACCTTTGAGTATTTAGCTTTATCAATGACATGTCCTTTAAAAATGTTTTAGAGAACCTACCAGTCTTTGAAAACATCCTTGTTCCTTGTTTCAGTTCCAGTTTTATGTATATATTCTGCCTTGCACCTGATTATTCCAACAATTGATGGATGGCCTTGGGAATCTAATTCTGGTATTGATAGTCTTTACTGATTGTCTCCCATCGTAGCTGATTTCTTCATTATTGTGTAAATTTAGATCATGAGCTCATGTTTAGCTAAACAGCTGACCTTGTAAGACGCTTAGGTGTGAACGCTCGTAAGCTTCAGCAGAAAGACGGCAAAGATTTATTTGTGTCCCCCCAATGAGTTGCCCACGAGGACACCGTTTTCTACAAGTGTTGGTCCAATACTCCCTCTAGAGGCAGGGGACTCCGACAGGGCTGATTGGCGGCCCACGATCTGGGGCAGGGGCAGTGGGCAGCCTGTGCCCCGGGCAGGAGCCTCTTTGCATGTGTCCCTGGGACACATCTGCCTGCGAACTTCGGTCACCTGGCAGGAAGCTACGATGCCCAGACCTATGGTTAGCTGTGCAGCGAGGTGTACTGTGAGGACAGGTTCCACACACACTTCAAGTAAGAGGTCGGCCTGAGTGGAAAGGTGAGAGTTTGGGCAGCTGTGCAGACAAAGACGGCGCACTTTGGCCTGGGCCTAAATGCTTGTGACACCCCACTGGACCTGCCGTGCTCTGAGGGCCCTGCCCTGGGCCCACTGCTCCCCTGCCCTTTGTTCAGTCACAGCAGAGATGGCCACACCCACTCCTTCAGTGAGGGCAGAGTTCCAACCTCCCTCAGGCCCGCCCCCTCTCCGCAGGTTACCATGGACTACAGAGGCTGCATCCTGAGGCCAGGGCGTTCCGAGAATGTCAAGGGCAGACAGGATGACCTTAAATGATTTCCTCTTGTGTCAGGTTTGGTAAACTTTAGGAGCTAGGAAATGGTCCACTTTACAGAAATGTTCAAATTTACTGGCATTTCATATATTCTCTGCTATAACTTTGTCCTGATTCTTTCTGTATATTCTTTACATATGTTTTTGTTTTCCTTAATCAAAGTGTGTCTTTTCAATCTTTTCAAAGAAGATTCTTTGGACTTACTAAATCACCTCAATTTTATACGTTTTCTGTTGTATTAAGTTCTGCTCATATCTTTATTTTTCTTTTTTCTATATTCTCAGGGTTTATTGTTTTGATCTTCTGATGTCAATTAAAACACTTGTTTATTCATTTTAATAAATATTTTATTTATAAAGATTTGAGCTTTTGAAGATTCCAGCTTACTTGTAAGTTTCTAAGGGTCAGGTCCTCTCCACTGTTGCTGGCCTAAGGTTTAGTTCACCATATAGCAATGTATATATTGACCTATTTTCCCCTCGACTTTCTGTGATTCCTTACATCTCACCTTTCTTTGCAGACAAGCCATTTGAAATACCCTTAACTTATTTCACAGCCAATAAGTCATTGAAATAATGTGTAGTTTTTAGAGAAATCTTCTTATATAATTAGGCAGAAAATCTCACCTGCCATAGTTTTCAAAACAGCATAATTTCACTCTTCTCAATGCTTAATCTGTTGTATTACACAACCTTTGAGTATTTAGCTTTATCAATGACATGTCCTTTAAAAATGTTTTAGAGATCCTACCAGTCTTTGAAAACATCCTTGTTCCTTGTTTCAGTTCCAGTTTTATGTATATATTCTGCCTTGCACCTGATTATTCCAACAATTGATGGATGGCCTTGGGAATCTAATTCTGGTATTGATAGTCTTTACTGATTGTCTCCCGTCGTAGCTGATTTCTTCATTATTGTGTAAATTTAGATCATGAGCTCATGTTTAGCTAAACAGCTGACCTTGTAAGATGCTTAGGTGTGAACGCTCGTAAGCTTCAGCAGAAAGACGGCAAAGATTTATTTGTGTCCCTCCAATGAGTTGCCCACGAGGACACCGTTTTCTACAAGTGTTGGTCCAATACTCCCTCTAGAGGAAGGGGACTCCGACAGGGCTGATTGGCGGCCCCCGATCTGGGGCAGTGGCTGTGGGCAGCCTGTGGCCCGGGCTGGAGCCTCTTTGCATGTGTCCCTGGGACACATCTGCCTGCGAACTTCGGTCACCTGGCAGGAAGCTACGATGCCCAGACCTATGGTTAGCTGTGCAGCGAGGTGTACTGTGAGGACAGGTTCCACACACACTTCAAGTAAGAGGTCGGCCTGAGTGGAAAGGTGAGAGTTTGGGCAGCTGTTCAGACAAAGAAGGCGCCCTTTGGCCTGGGCCTAAATGCTTGTGACAGCCCACTGGACCTGCCGGGCTCTGAGGGCCCTGCCCTGGGCCCCCTGCTCCCCTGCCCTTTGTTCAGTCACAGCAGAGATGGCCACAGCCACTCCTTCAATGAGGGCAGAGTTCCAAGCAACCTCAGCCCCGTCCCCTCTCCGCAGGTTACCATGGACTACAGAGGCTGCATCCTGAGGCCAGGGCGTTCCGAGAATGCCAAGGGCAGACATGATGACCTTAAATGATTTCCTCTTGTGTCAGGTTTGGTAAACTTTAGGAGCTAGGAAATGGTCCACTTTACAGAAATGTTCAAATTTACTGGCATTTCATATATTCTCTGCTATAACATTGTCCTGATTCTTTCTGTATATTCTTTCCTTATGTTTTTGTTTTCCTTAATCAAAGTGTGTCTTTTCAATCTTTTCAAAGAAGATTCTTTGGACTTACTAAATCACCTCAATTTTATACGTTTTCTGTTGTATTAAGTTCTGCTCATATCTTTATTTATCTTTTTTCTATGTTCTCAGGGTTTATTGTTTTGATCTTCTGATGTCAATTAAAACACTTGGTTATTCATTTTAATAAATATTTTACTTATAAAGATTTGAACTTTGGAAGATTCCAGCTTACTTGTAAGTTTCTAAGGGTCAGGTCCTCTCCATTGTTGCTGGCCTAAGGTTTAGTTCACCATATAGCAATGTATATATTGACCTATTTTCCCCTCGACTTTCTGTGATTCCCTACATCTCACCTTTCTTTGCAGACAAGCCATTTGAAATACCCTTAACTTAGTTCACAGCCAATAAGTCATTGAAATAGTGTGTATTTTTAGAGAAATCTTCTTATATAATTAGGCAGAAAATCTCACCTGCCATAGTTTTCAAAACAGCATAATTTCACTCTTCTCAATGCTTAATCTGTTGTATTACACAACCTTTGAGTATTTAGCTTTATCAATGACATGTACTTTAAAAATGTTTTAGAGATCCTACCAGTCTTTGAAAACATCCTTGTTCCTTGTTTCAGTTCCAGTTTTATGTATATATTCTGCCTTGCACCTGATTATTCCAACAATTGATGGATGGCCTTGGGAATCTAATTCTGGTATTGATAGTCTTTAATGATTGTCTCCCATCGTAGCTGATTTCTTCATTATTGTGTAAATTTAGATCATGAGCTCATGTTTAGCTAAACAGCTGACCTTGTAAGACGCTTAGGTGTGAACGCTCGTAAGCTTCCGCAGAAAGTCGGCAAAGATTTATTTGTGTCCCTCCAATGAGTTGCCCACGAGGACACCGTTTTCTACAAGTGTTGGTCCAATACTCCCTCTAGAGGAAGGGGACTCCGACAGGGCTGATTGGCGGCCCCCGATCTGGGGCAGTGGCTGTGGGCAGCCTGTGGCCCGGGCTGGAGCCTCTTTGCATGTGTCCCTGGGACACATCTGCCTGCGAACTTCGGTCACCTGGCAGGAAGCTACGATGCCCAGACCTATGGTTAGCTGTGCAGCGAGGTGTACTGTGAGGACAGGTTCCACACACACTTCAAGTAAGAGGTCGGCCTGAGTGGAAAGGTGAGAGTTTGGGCAGCTGTTCAGACAAAGAAGGCGCCCTTTGGCCTGGGCCTAAATGCTTGTGACAGCCCACTGGACCTGCCGGGCTCTGAGGGCCCTGCCCTGGGCCCCCTGCTCCCCTGCCCTTTGTTCAGTCACAGCAGAGATGGCCACACCCACTCCTTCAATGAGGGCAGAGTTCCAAGCAACCTCAGCCCCGTCCCCTCTCCGCAGGTTACCATGGACTACAGAGGCTGCATCCTGAGGCCAGGGCGTTCCGAGAATGCCAAGGGCAGACATGATGACCTTAAATGATTTCCTCTTGTGTCAGGTTTGGTAAACTTTAGGAGCTAGGAAATGGTCCACTTTACAGAAATGTTCAAATTTACTGGCATTTCATATATTCTCTGCTATAACATTGTCCTGATTCTTTCTGTATATTCTTTCCTTATGTTTTTGTTTTCCTTAATCAAAGTGTGTCTTTTCAATCTTTTCAAAGAAGATTCTTTGGACTTACTAAATCACCTCAATTTTATACGTTTTCTGTTGTATTAAGTTCTGCTCATATCTTTATTTTTCTTTTTTCTATGTTCTCAGGGTTTATTGTTTTGATCTTCTGATGTCAATTAAAACACTTGGTTATTCATTTTAATAAATATTTTACTTATAAAGATTTGAACTTTGGAAGATTCCAGCTTACTTGTAAGTTTCTAAGGGTCAGGTCCTCTCCATTGTTGCTGGCCTAAGGTTTAGTTCACCATATAGCAATGTATATATTGACCTATTTTCCCCTCGACTTTCTGTGATTCCCTACATCTCACCTTTCTTTGCAGACAAGCCATTTGAAATACCCTTAACTTATTTCACAGCCAATAAGTCATTGAAATAATGTGTAGTTTTTAGAGAATTCTTCTTATATAATTAGGCAGAAAATCTCACCTGCCATAGTTTTCAAAACAGCATAATTTCACTCTTCTCAATGCTTAATCTGTTGTATTACACAACCTTTGAGTATTTAGCTTTATCAATGACATGTCCTTTAAAAATGTTTTAGAGAACCTACCAGTCTTTGAAAACATCCTTGTTCCTTGTTTCAGTTCCAGTTTTATGTATATATTCTGCCTTGCACCTGATTATTCCAACAATTGATGGATGGCCTTGGGAATCTAATTCTGGTATTGATAGTCTTTACTGATTGTCTCCCATCGTAGCTGATTTCTTCATTATTGTGTAAATTTAGATCATGAGCTCATGTTTAGCTAAACAGCTGACCTTGTAAGACGCTTAGGTGTGAACGCTCGTAAGCTTCAGCAGAAAGACGGCAAAGATTTATTTGTGTCCCCCCAATGAGTTGCCCACGAGGACACCGTTTTCTACAAGTGTTGGTCCAATACTCCCTCTAGAGGCAGGGGACTCCGACAGGGCTGATTGGCGGCCCACGATCTGGGGCAGGGGCAGTGGGCAGCCTGTGCCCCGGGCAGGATCCTCTTTGCATGTGTCCCTGGGACACATCTGCCTGCGAACTTCGGTCACCTGGCAGGAAGCTACGATGCCCAGACCTATGGTTAGCTGTGCAGCGAGGTGTACTGTGAGGACAGGTTCCACACACACTTCAAGTAAGAGGTCGGCCTGAGTGGAAAGGTGAGAGTTTGGGCAGCTGTGCAGACAAAGAAGGCGCACTTTGGCC
This sequence comes from Mesoplodon mirus, assembly GCF_964341445.2. Taxonomy (NCBI): domain Eukaryota; kingdom Metazoa; phylum Chordata; class Mammalia; order Artiodactyla; family Ziphiidae; genus Mesoplodon; species Mesoplodon mirus. Next base: position 186,233,602 of record NC_138976.1, on the reverse strand, counting down.
TGGGCCTAAATGCTTGTGACACCCCACTGGACCTGCCGTGCTCTGAGGGCCCTGCCCTGGGCCCACTGCTCCCCTGCCCTTTGTTCAGTCACAGCAGAGATGGCCACAGCCACTCCTTCAATGAGGGCAGAGTTCCAAGCAACCTCAGCCCCGTCCCCTCTCCGCAGGTTACCATGGACTACAGAGGCTGCATCCTGAGGCCAGGGCGTTCCGAGAATGCCAAGGGCAGACAGGATGACCTTAAATGATTTCCTCTTGTGTCAGGTTTGGTAAACTTTAGGAGCTAGGAAATGGTCCACTTTACAGAAATGTTCAAATTTACTGGCATTTCATATATTCTCTGCTATAACTTTGTCCTGATTCTTTCTGTATATTCTTTACTTATGTTTTTGTTTTCCTTAATCAAAGTGTGTCTTTTCAATCTTTTCAAAGAAGATTCTTTGGACTTACTAAATCACCTCAATTTTATACGTTTTCTGTTGTATTAAGTTCTGCTCATATCTTTATTTTTCTTTTTTCTATATTCTCAGGGTTTATTGTTTTGATCTTCTGATGTCAATTAAAACACTTGGTTATTCATTTTAATAAATATTTTACTTATAAAGATTTGAACTTTTGAAGATTCCAGCTTACTTGTAAGTTTCTAAGGGTCAGGTCCACTCCTTTGTTGCTGGCGTAAGGTTTAGTTCACCAAATAGCAATGTATATATTGACCTATTTTCCCCTCGACTTTCTGTGATTCCCTATATCTCACCTTTCTTTGCAGACAAGCAATTTGAAATACCCTTAACTTATTTCACAGCCAATAAGTCATTGAAATAATGTGTATTTTTTAGAGAAATCTTCTTATATAATTAGGCAGAAAATCTCACCTGCCATAGTTTTCAAAACAGCATAATTTCACTCTTCTCAATGCTTAATCTGTTGTATTACACAACCTTTGAGTATTTAGCTTTATCAATGACATGTCCTTTAAAAATGTTTTAGAGATCCTACCAGTCTTTGAAAACATCCTTGTTCCTTGTTTCAGTTCCAGTTTTATGTATATATTCTGCCTTGCACCTGATTATTCCAACAATTGATGGATGGCCTTGGGAATCTAATTCTGGTATTGATAGTCTTTACTGATTGTCTCCCCTCGTAGCTGATTTCTTCATTATTGTGTAAATTTAGATCATGAGCTCATGTTTAGCTAAACAGCTGACCTTGTAAGACGCTTATGTGTGAACGCTTGTAAGCTTCAGGAGAAAGTCGGCAAAATTTATTTGTGTCCCTCCAATGAGTTGCCCACGAGGACACCGTTTTCTACAAGTGTTGGTCCAATACTCCCTCTAGAGGAAGGGGACTCCGACAGGGCTGATTGGCGGCACCCGATCTGGGGCAGGGGAATTGGGCAGCCTGTGGACCGGGCAGGAGCCTCTTTGCATGTGTCCCTGGGACACATCTGCCTGCGAACTTCGGTCACCTGGCAGGAAGCTACGATGCCCAGACCTATGGTTAGCTGTGCAGCGAGGTGTACTGTGAGGACAGGTTCCACACACACTTCAAGTAAGAGGTCGGCCTGAGTGGAAAGGTGAGAGTTTGGGCAGCTGTGCAGACAAAGAAGGCGCCCTTTGGCCTGGGCCTAAATGCTTGTGACACCCCACTAGACCTGCCGTGCTCTTAGGGCCCTGCACTGGGCCCCCTGCTCCCCTGCCCTTTGTTCAGTCACAGCAGAGATGGCCACACCCACTCCTTCAGTGAGGGCTGAGTTCAAACCACCCTCAACCCCGCCCCCTCTCCGCAGGTTACCATGGACTACAGAGGCTGCATCCTGAGGCCAGGGCGTTCCGAGAATGCCAAGGGCAGACATGATGACCTTAAATGATTTCCTCTTGTGTCAGGTTTGGTAAACTTTAGGAGCTAGGAAATGGTCCACTTTACAGAAATGTTCAAATTTACTGGCATTTCATATATTCTCTGCTATAACATTGTCCTGATTCTTTCTGTATATTCTTTACTTATGTTTTTGTTTTCCTTAATCAAAGTGTGTCTTTTCAATCTTTTCAAAGAAGATTCTTTGGACTTACTAAATCACCTGAATTTTATTCGTTTTCTGTTGTATTAAGTTCTGCTCATATCTTTATTTATCTTTTTTCTATGTTCTCAGGGTTTATTGTTTTGATCTTCTGATGTCAATTAAAACACTTGGTTATTCATTTTAATAAATATTTTACTTATAAAGATTTGAACTTTGGAAGATTCCAGCTTACTTGTAAGTTTCTAAGGGTCAGGTCCTCTCCATTGTTGCTGGCCTAAGGTTTAGTTCACCATATAGCAATGTATATATTGACCTATTTTCCCCTCGACTTTCTGTGATTCCCTACATCTCACCTTTCTTTGCAGACAAGCCATTTGAAATATCCTTCACTTATTTCACAGCCAATAAGTCATTGAAATAATGTGTATTTTTAGAGAAATCTTCTTATATAATTAGGCAGAAAATCTCACCTGCCATAGTTTTCAAAACAGCATAATTTCACTCTTCTCAATGCTTAATCTGTTGTATTACACAACCTTTGAGTATTTAGCTTTATCAATGACATGTCCTTTAAAAATGTTTTAGAGATCCTACCAGTCTTTGAAAACATCCTTGTTCCTTGTTGCAGGTCCAGTTTTATGTATATATTCTGCCTTGCACCTGATTATTCCAACAATTGATGGATGGCCTTGGGAATCTAATTCTGGTATTGATAGTCTTTACTTATTGTCTCCCCTCATAGCTGATTTCTTCATTATTGTGTAAATTTAGATCATGAGCTCATGTTTAGCTAAACAGCTGACCTTGTAAGACGCTTAGGTGTGAACGCTCGTAAGCTTCAGCAGAAAGTCGGCAAAGGTTTATTAGTGTCCCTCCAATGAGTTGCCCACGAGGACACCGTTTTCTACAAGTGTTGGTCCAATAATCCCTCTAGAGGCAGGGGACTCCGACAGGGCTGATTGGCGGCCCCCGATCTGGGGCAGGGGCAGTGGGCAGCCTGTGGACCGGGCAGGAGCCTCTTTGCATGTGTCCCTGGGACACATCTGCCTGCGAACTTCGGTCACCTGGCAGGAAGCTACGATGCCCAGACCTATGGTTAGCTGTGCAGCGAGGTGTACTGTGAGGACAGGTTCCACACACACTTCAAGTAAGAGGTCGGCCTGAGTGGAAAGGTGAGAGTTTGGGCAGCTGTGCAGACAAAGAAGGCGCCCTTTGGCCTGGGCCTAAATGCTTGTGACACCCCACTGGACCTGCCGTGCTCTGAGGGCCCTGCCCTGGGCCCCCTGCTCCCTTGCCCTTTGTTCAGTCACAGCAGAGATGGCCACACCCACTCCTTCAGTGTGGGCTGAGTTCCAACCACCCTCAACCCCGCCCCCTCTCCGCAGGTTACCATGGACTACAGAGGCTGCATCCTGAGGCCAGGGCGTTCCGAGAATGCCAAGGGCAGACATGATGACCTTAAATGATTTCCTCTTGTGTCAGGTTTGGTAAACTTTAGGAGCTAGGAAATGGTCCACTTTACAGAAATGTTCAAATTTACTGGCATTTCATATATTCTCTGCTATAACATTGCCTGATTCTTTCTGTATATCCTTTACTTATGTTTTTGTTTTCCTTAATCAAAGTGTGTCTTTTCAATCTTTTCAAAGAAGATTCTTTGGACTTACTAAATCACCTTAATTTTATTCGTTTTCTGTTGTATTAAGTTCTGCTCATATCTTTATTTATCTTTTTTCTATGTTCTCAGGGTTTATTGTTTTGATCTTCTGATGTCAATTAAAACACTTGGTTATTCATTTTAATAAATATTTTACTTATAAAGATTTGAACTTTTGAAGATTCCAGCTTACTTGTAAGTTTCTAAGGGTCAGGTCCTCTCCATTGTTGCTGGCCTAAGGTTTCGTTCACCATATAGCAATGTATATATTGACCTATTTTCCCCTCGACTTTCTGTGATTCCCTACATCTCACCTTTCTTTGCAGACAAGCCATTTGAAATACCCTTAACTTATTTCACAGCCAATAAGTCATTGAAATAATGTGTATTTTTAGAGAAATCTTCTTATATAAATAGGCAGAAAATCTCACCTGCCATAGTTTTCAAAACAGCATAATTTCACTCTTCTCAATGCTTAATCTGTTGTATTACACAACCTTTGAGTATTTAGCTTTATCAATGACATGTCCTTTAAAAATGTTTTAGAGATCCTACCAGTCTTTGAAAACATCCTTGTTCCTTGTTTCAGTTCCAGTTTTATGTATATATTCTGCCTTGCACCTGATTATTCCAACAATTGATGGATGGCCTTGGGAATCTAATTCTGGTATTGATAGTCTTTACTGATTGTCTCCCCTCGTAGCTGATTTCTTCATTATTGTGTAAATTTAGATCATGAGCTCATGTTTAGCTAAACAGCTGACCTTGTAAGACGCTTAGGTGTGTACGCTCGTAAGCTTCTGCAGAAAGATGGCAAAGATTTATTTGTGTCCCTCCAATGAGTTGCCCACGAAGACACCGTTTTCTACAAGTGTTGGTCCAATACTCCCTCTAGAGGAACGGGACTCCGACATGGCTGATTGGTGTCCCCGATCTGGGGCAGGGGCAGTGGGCAGCCTGTGGCCCGGGCTGGAGCCTCTTTGCATGTGTCACTTGGACACATCTGCCTGCGAACTTCGGTCACATGGCAGGAAGCTACGATGCCCAGACTTATGTTTAGCTGTGCAGCGAGGTGTACTGAGAGGACAGGTTCCACACACACTTCAAGTAAGAGGTCGGCCTGAGTGGAAAGGTGAGAGTTTGGGCAGCTGTGCAGACAAAGAAGGCGCCCTTTGTCCTGGACCTAAATGCTTGTGACACCCCACTGGACCTGCCGTGCTCTGAGGGCCCTGCCCTGGGCCCCCTGCTCCCCTGCCCTTTGTTCAGTCACAGCAGAGATTGCCACACCCACTCCCTCAGTGAGGGCAGAGTTCCAACCACCCTCAGCCCCGCCCCCTCTCCGCAGGTTACCATGGACTACAGAGGCTGCATCCTGAGGCCAGGGCGTTCCGAGAATGCCAAGGTCAGACATGATGACCTTAAATGATTTCCTCTTGTGTCAGGTTTGGTAAACTTTAGGACCTAGGAAATGTTCCACTTACAGAAATGTTAAAATTTACTGGCATTTCATATATTCTGTGCTATAACATTGCCCTGATTCTTTCTGTATATTCTTTACTTATGTTTTTGTTTTCCTTAATCAAAGTGTGTCTTTTCAATCTTTTCAAAGAAGATTCTTTGGACTTACTAAATCACCTCAATTTTATACGTTTTCTGATGTATTAAGTTCTGCTCATATCTTTGTTTATCTTTTTTCTATGTTCTCAGTGTTTATTGTTTTGATCTTCTGATGTCAATTAAAACACTTGGTTATTCATTGTAATAAATATTTTACTTATAAAGATTTGAACTTTTGAAGATTCCAGCTTACTTGTAGGTTTCTAAGGGTCAGGTCCTCTCCATTGTTGCTGGCCTAAGGTTTAGTTCACCATATAGCAATGTATATATTGACCTATTTTCCCCTCGACTTTCTGTGATTCCCTACATCTCACCTTTCTTTGCAGACAAGCCATTTGAAATACCCTTCACTTATTTCACAGCCAATTAGTCATTGAAATAATGTGTAGTTTTTAGAGAAATCTTCTTATATAATTAGGCAGAAAATCTCACCTGCCATAGTTTTCAAAACAGCATAATTTCACTCTTCTCAATGCTTAATCTGTTGTATTATACAACCTTTGAGTATTTAGCTTTATCAATGACATGTCCTTTAAAAATGTTTTAGATCCTACCAGTCTTTGAAAATATCCTTGTTCCTTGTTTCAGTTCCAGTTTTATGGATATTTTCTGCCTTGCACCTGATTATTCCAACAATTGATGGATGGCCTTGGGAATCTAATTCTGGTATTGATAGTCTTTACTAATTTTCTGACCTCGTAGCTGATTTCTTCATTATTGTGTAAATATAGATCATGAGCTCATGTTTAGCTAAACAGCTGACCTTGTAAGACGCTTATGTGTGAACGCTCGTAAGCTTCAGCAGAAAGTCGGCAAAGATTTATTTGTGTCCCTCCATTGAGTTGCCCACAAGGACACCGTTTTCTACAATTGTTGTTGCAATACTCCCTCTAGAGGCAGGGGACTCCGACAGGGCTGATTGGTGGCCCCCGATCTGGGGCAGGGGCAGTGGGCAGCCTGTGGCCCGGGCAGGAGCCTCTTTGCATGTGTCCCTGGGACACATCTGCCTGCGAACTTCGGTCACCTAGCAGGAAGCTACGATGCCCAGACCTATGGTTAGCTGTGTAGCGAGGTGTACTGTGAGGACAGGTTCCACACACACTTCAAGTAAGAGGTCGGCCTGAGTGGAAAGATGAGAGTTTGGGCAGCTGTGCAGACAAAGAAGGCGCCCTTTAGCCTGGGCCTAAATGCTTGTGACACCCCACTGGACCTGCCGTGCTCTGAGGGCCCTGCCCTGGGCCCCCTGCTCCCCTGCCCTTTGTTCAGTCACAGCAGAGATGGCCACACCCACTCCTTCAGTTAGGGCAGAGTTCCAACCACCCTCAGCCCCGCCCCCTCTCCGCAGGTTACCATGGACTACAGAGGCTGCATCCTGAGGCCAGGGCGTTCCGAGAATGCCAAGGGCAGACATGATGACCTTAAATGATTTCCTCTTGTGTCAGGTTTGGTAAACTTTAGGAGCTAGGAAATGGTCCACTTTACAGAAATGTTCAAATTTACTGGCATTTCATATATTCTCTGCTATAACATTGTCCTGATTCTTTCTGTATATTCTTTACTTATGTTTTTGTTTTCCTTAATCAAAGTGTGTCTTTTCAATCTTTTCAAAGAAGATTCTTTGGACTTACTAAATCACCTCAATTTTATACGTTTTCCGTTGTATTAAGTTCTGCTCATATCTTTATTTATCTTTTTTCTATGTTCTCAGGGTTTATTGTTTTGATCTTCTGATGTCAATTAAAACACTTGGTTATTCATTTTAATAAATATTTTACTTATAAAGATTTGAACTTTTGAAGATTCCAGCTTACTTGTAAGTTTCTAAGGGTCAGGTCCACACCTTTGTTGCTGGCGTAAGGTTTAGTTCAACAAATAGCAATGTATATATTGACCTATTTTCCCCTCGACTTTCTGTGATTCCCTACATCTCACCTTTCTTTGCAGACAAGCAATTTGAAATACCCTTAACTTATTTCACAGCCAATAAGTCATTGAAATAATGTGTAGTTATTAGAGAAATCTTCTTATATAATTAGGCCGAAAATCTCATCTGCCATAGTTTTCAAAACAGCATAATTTCACTCTTCTCAATGCTTAATCTGTTGTATTACACAACCTTTGAGTATTTAGCTTTATCAATGACATGTCCTTTAAAAATGTTTTAGACATCGTACCAGTCTTTGAAAACATCCTTGTTCCTTGTTTCAGTTCCAGTTTTATGTATATATTCTGCCTTGCACCTGATTATTCCAACAATTGATGGATGGCCTTGGGAATCTAATTCTGGTATTGACAGTCTTTACTGATTGTCTCCCCTCGTAGCTGATTTCTTCATTATTGTGTAAATTTAGATCATGAGCTCATGTTTAGCTAAACAGCTGACCTTGTAAGACGCTTATGTGTGAACGCTTGTAAGCTTCAGGAGAAAGTCGGCAAAATTTATTTGTGTCCCTCCAATGAGTTGCCCACGAGGACACCGTTTTCTACCAGTGTTGGTCCAATACTCCCTCTAGAGGAAGGGGACTCCGACAGGGCTGATTGGCGGCCCCCGATCTGGGGCAGGGGCAGTGGGCAGCCTGTGGCCCGGGCAGGAGCCTCTTTGCATGTGTCCCTGGGACACATCTGCCTGCGAACTTCGGTCACCTGGCAGGAAGCTACGATGCCCAGACCTATGGTTAGCTGTGCAGCGAGGTGTACTGTGAGGACAGGTTCCACACACACTTCAAGTAAGAGGTCGGCCTGAGTGGAAAGGTGAGAGTTTGGGCAGCTGTGCAGACAAAGAAGGCGCCCTTTGTCCTGGGCCTAAATGCTTGTGACACCCCACTGGACCTGCCGTGCTCTGAGGGCCCTGCCCTGGGCCCCCTGCTCCCCTGCCCTTTGTTCAGTCACAGCAGAGATGGCCACACCCACTCCTTCAGTGAGGGCAGAGTTCCAACCACCCTCAGCCCCGCCCCCTCTCCGCAGGTTACCATGGACTACAGAGGCTGCATCCTGAGGCCAGGGCGTTCCGAGAATGCCAAGGGCAGACATGATGACCTTAAATGATTTCCTCTTGTGTCAGGTTTGGTAAACTTTAGGAGCTAGGAAATGGTCCACTTTACAGAAATGTTCAAATTTACTGGCATTTCATACATTCTTTGCTATAACATTGCCCTGATTCTTTCTGTATATTCTATATTTATGTTTTTGTTTTCCTTAATCAAAGTGTGTCTTTTCAATCTTTTCAAAGAAGATTCTTTGGACTTACTAAATCACCTCAATTTTATACGTTTTCTGTTGTATTAAGTTCTGCTCATATCTTTATTTATCTTTTTTCTATGTTCTCAGTGTTTATTGTTTTGATATTCTGATGTCAATTAAAACACTTGGTTATTCATTTTAATAAATATTTTACTTATAAAGATTTGAACTTTTGAAGATTCCAGCTTACTTGTAAGTTTCTAAGGGTCAGGTCCTCTCCATTGTTGCTGGCCTAAGGTTTAGTTCACCATATAGCAATGTATATATTAACCTATTTTCCCCTCGACTTGCTGTGATTCCCTACATCTCACCTTTCTTTGCAGACAAGCCATTTGAAATACCCTTAACTTATTTCACAGCCAATAAGTCATTGAAATAATGTGTAGTTTTTAGAGAAATCTTCTTATATAATTAGGCAGAAAATCTCACCTGCCATAGTTTTCAAAACAGCATAATTTCACTCTTCTCAATGCTTAATCTGTTGTATTACACAACCTTTGAGTATTTAGCTTTATCAATGACATGTCCTTGAAAAATGTTTTAGAGATCCTACCAGTCTTTGAAAATATCCTTGCTCCTTGTTTCAGTTCCAGTTTTATGGATATTTTCTGGCTTGCACCTGATTATTCCAACAATTGATGGATGGCCTTGGGAATCTAATTCTGGTATTGATAGTCTTTACTGATTGTCTCCTCTCCTAGCTGATTTCTTCATTATTGTGTAAATTTAGATCATGAGCTCATGTTTAGCTAAACAGCTGACCTTGTAAGACGCTTAGGTGTGAACGCTCGTAAGCTTCAGCAGAAAGTCGGCAAAAATTTATTTGTGTCCCTCCAATGAGTTGCCCACGAGGACACCGTTTTCTACAAGTGTTGTTCCAATACTCCCTCTAGAGGCAGGGGACTCCGACAGGGCTGATTGGTGGCCCCCGATCTGGGGCAGGGGCAGTGGTCAGCCTGTGGCCCGGGCAGGAGCCTCTTTGCATGTGTCCATGGGACACATCTGCCTGCGAACTTCGGTCAACAAGCAGGAAGCTACGATGCCCAGACCTATGGTTAGCTGTGTAGCGAGGTGTACTGTGAGGACAGGTTCCACACACACTTCAAGTAAGAGGTCGGCCTGAGTGGAAAGGTGAGAGTTTGGGCAGCTGTGCAGACAAAGAAGGTGCCCTTTGGCCTGGGCCTAAATGCTTGTGACACCCCACTGGACCTGCCGTGCTCTGAGGGCCCTGCCCTGGGCCCCCTGCTCCCCTGCCCTTTGTTCAGTCACAGCAGAGATGGCCACAGCCACTCCTTCAGTGAGGGCAGAGTTCCAACCACCCTCAGCCCCGACCCCTCTCCGCAGGTTACCATGGACTACAGAGGCTGCATCCTAAGGCCAGGGCGTTCCGAGAATGCCAAGGGCAGACATGATGACCTTAAAGGATTTCCTCTTGTGTCAGGTTTGGTAAACTTTAGGAGCTAGGAAATGTTCCACTTTACAGAAATGTTCAAATTTACTGGCATTTCATATATTCTCTGCTATAACATTGTCCTGATTCTTTCTGTATATTCTTTCCTTATGTTTTTGTTTTCCTTAATCAAAGTGTGTCTTTTCAATCTTTTCAAAGAAGATTCTTTGGACTTACTAAATCACCTCAATTTTATACGTTTTCTGTTGTATTAAGTTCTGCTCATATCTTTATCTTTTTTCTATGTTCTCAGGGTTTATTGTTTTGATCTTCTGATGTCAATTAAAACACTTGTTTATTCATTTTAATAAATATTTTACTTATAAAGATTTGAACTTTTGAAGATTCCTGCTTACTTGTAAGTTTCTAATGGTCACGTCCTCTCCATTGTTGCTGGCCTAAGACTTAGTTCACCATATAGCAATGTATATATTGACCTATTTTCCCCTCGACTTTCTGTGATTCCCTACATCTCACCTTTCTTTGCAGACAAGCCATTTGAAATACACTTAACTTATTTCACAGCCAATAAGTCATTGAAGTAATGTGTATTTTTTAGAGAAATCTTCTTATATAATTAGGCAGAAAATCTCACCTGCCATAGTTTTCAAAACAGCATAATTTCACTCTTCTCAATGCTTAATCTGTTGTATTACACAACCTTTGAGTATTTAGCTTTATCAATGACATGTACTTTAAAAATGTTTGAGAGATCCTACCAGTCTTTGAAAACATCCTTGTTCCTTGTTTCAGTTCCAGTTTTATGTATATATTCTGCCTTGCACCTGATTATTCCAACAATTGATGGATGGCCTTGGGAATCTAATTCTGGTATTGATAGTCTTTACTGATTGTCTCCCCTCGTAGCTGATTTCTTCATTATTGTGTAAATTTAGATCATGAGCTCATGTTTAGCTAAACAGCTGACCATCTAAGAAGCTTAGGTGTGAACGCTCGTAAGCTTCAGCAGAAAGTCGGCAAAGATTTATTTGTGTCCCTCCAATGAGTTGCCCACGAGGACACCGTTTTCTACAAGTGTTGGTCCAATACTCCCTCTAGAGGCAGGGGACTCTGACAGGGCTGATTGGCGGCCCCCGATCTGGGGCAGGGGAAGTGGGCAGCCTGTGGCCCGGGCTGGAACCTCTTTGCATGTGTCCCTGGGACACATCTGCCTGCCAACTTCGGTCACCTGGCAGGAAGCTACGATGCCCAGACCTATGGTTAGCTGTGCAGCGAGGTGTACTGTGCGGGCAGGTTCCACACACACATCAAGTAAGAGGTCGGCCTGAGTGGAAAGGTGAGAGTTTGGGCAGCTGTGCAGACAAAGAAGGCGCCCTTTGGCCTGGGCCTAAATGCTTGTGACAGCCCACTGGACCTGCCGTGCTCTGAGGGCCCTGCCCTGGGCCCCCTGCTCCCCTGCCCTTTGTTCTGTCACAGCAGAGATGGCCACACTCACTCCTTCAGTGAGGGCAGAGTTCCAACCACCCTCAGCCCCGCCCCCTCTCCGCAGGTTACCCTGGACTACAGAGGCTGCATCCTAAGGCCAGGGCGTTCCGAGAATGACAAGGGCAGACATGATGACCGTAAATGATTTCCTCTTGTGTCAGGTTTGGTAAACTTTAGGAGCTAGGAAATGGTCCACTTTACATAAATGTTCAAATTTACTGGCATTTCATATATTCTCTGCTATAACATTGTGCTGATTCTTTCTGTATATTCTTTACATATGTTTTTGTTTTCCTTAATCAAAGTGTGTCTTTTCAATCTTTTCAAAGAAGATTCTTTGGACTTATTAAATCACCTCAATTTTATACGTTTTCTGTTGTATTAAGTTCTGCTCATATCTTTATTTATCTTTTTTCTATGTTCTCAGGGTTTATTGTTTTGATCTTCTCATGTCAATTAAAACACTTGGTTATTCATTTTAATAAATATTTTACTTATAAAGATTTGAACTTTTGAAGATTCCAGCTTACTTGTAAGTTTCTAAGGGTCAGGTCCTCTCCATTGTTGCTGGCCTACGGTTTAGTTCACCATATAGCAATGTATATATTGACGTATTTTCCCCTCGAATTTCTGTGATTCCCTACATCTCACCTTTCTTTGCAGACAAGCCATTTGAAATACCCTTAACTTATTTCACAGCCAATAAGTCATTGAAATAATGTGTATTTTTAGAGAAATATTCTTATATAATTAGGCAGAAAATCTCACCTGCCATAGTTTTCAAAACAGCATAATTTCACTCTTCTCAATGCTTAATCTCTTGTATTACACAACCTTTGAGTATTTAGCTTTATCAATGACATGTACTTTAAAAATGTTTTAGAGATCCTACCAGTTTTTGAAAACATCCTTGTTCCTTGTTTCAGGTCCAGTTTTATGTATATATTCTGCCTTGCACCTGATTATTCCAACAATTGATTGATGGTCTTGGGAATCTAATTCTGGTATTGATAGTCTTTACTGATTGTCTCCCCTCGTAGCTGATTTCTTCATTATTGTGTAAATTTAGATCATGAGCTCATGTTTAGCTAAACAGCCGACCATGTAAGACGCTTAGGTGTGAACGCTCCTAAGCTTCAGGAGAAAGTCGGCAAAATTTATTTGTTTCCCTCCAATGAGTTGCCCACGAGGACACCGTTTTCTACAAGTATTGGTCCAATACTCCCTCTAGAGGAAGGGGATTACGACAGGGCTGATTGGCGGCCCCCGATCTGGGGCAGGGGCAGTGGGCAGCCTGTGGCCCGGTCTGGAGCCTCTTTGCATGTGTCCCTGGGACACATCTGCCTGCGAACTTCGGTCACCTGGCAGGAAGCTACGATGCCCAGACCTATGGTTAGCTGTGCAGCGAGGTGTACTGTGAGGACAGGTTCCACACACACTTCAAGTAAGTGGTCGGCCTGAGTGGAAAGGTGAGAGTTTGGGCAGCTGTGCAGACAAATAAGGCACACTTTGGCCTGGGCCTAAATGCTTGTGACACCCCACTGGACCTGCCGTGCTCTGAGGGCCCTGCCCTGGGCCCCCTGCTCCCCTGCCCTTTGTTCAGTCACAGCAGAAATGGCCACACCCACTCCTTCAGTGAGGGCAGTGTTCCAACCAACCTCAGCCCCGCCCCCTCTCCGCAGTTTACCATGGACTACAGAGGCTGCATCATGAGGCCAGGGCTTTCCGAGAATGCCAAGGGCAGACATGATGACCTTAAATGATTTCCTCTTGTGTCAGGCTTGGTAAACTTTAGGAGCTAGGAAATGGCCCACTTTACAGAAATGTTCAAATTTACTGGCATTTCATATATTCTCTGCTATAACATTGTCCTGATTCTTTCTGTATATTCTTTACTTATGTTTTTGTTTTCCTTAATCAAAGTGTGTCTTTTCAATCTTTTCAAAGAAGATTCTTTGGACTTACTAAATCACCTCAATTTTATACGTTTTCTGTTGTATTAAGTTCTGCTCATATCTTTATTTATCTTTTTTCTATGTTCTCTGGGTTTATTGTTTTGATCTTCTGATGTCAATTAAAACACTTGGTTATTCATTTTAATAAATATTTTACTTATAAAGATTTGAACTTTTGAAGATTCCTGCTTACTTGTAAGTTTCTAAGGTTCAGGTCCTCTCCATTGTTGCTGGCCTAAGACTTAGATCACCATATAGCAATGTATATATTGACCTATTTTCCCCTCGACTTTCTGTGATTCCCTACATCTCCCCTTTCTTTGCAGACAAGCCATTTGAAATACCCTTAACTTATTTCAAAGCCAATAAGTCATTGAAATAATGTGTATTTTTTAGAGAAATCTTCTTATATAATTAGGCAGAAAATCTCACCTGCCATAGTTTTCAAAACAGCATAATTTCACTCTTCTCAATGCTTAATCTCTTGTATTACACAACCTTTGTGTATTTAGCTTTATCAATGACATGTCCTTTAAAAATGTTTTAGAGATCCTACCAGTCTTTGAAAACATCCTTGTTCCTTGTTTCAGTTCCAGTTTTATGTATATATTCTGCCTTGCACCTGATTATTCCAACAATTGATTGATGGCCTTTGGAATCTAATTCTGGTATTGATAGTCTATACTGATTGTCTCCCCTCGTAGCTGATTTCTTCATTATTGTGTAAATTTCGATCATGAGCTCATGTTTAGCTAAACAGCTGACCTTGTAAGACGCTTAGGTGTGAACGTTCGTAAGCTTCCGCAGAAAGACGGCAAAGATTTATTTGTGTCCCTCCAATGAGTTGCCCACGAGGACACCGTTTTATACAAGTGTTGGTCCAATACTCCCTCTAGAGGCAGCGGACTCCGACAGGGCTGATTGGCGGCCCCCGATCTGGGGCAGGGGCAGTGGGCAGCCTGTGGCCCGGGCAGGAGCCTCTTTGCATGTGTCCCTGGGACACATCTGCCTGCGAACTTCGGTCACCTGGCAGGAAGCTATGATGCCCAGACCTATGGTTAGCTGTGCAGCGAGGTGTACTGTGAGGACAGGTTCCACACACACTTCAAGTAAGAGGTCGGCCTGAGTGGAAAGGTGAGAGTTTGGGCAGCTGTGCAGACAAAGAAGGCGCCCTTTGTCCTGGGCCTAAATGCTTGTGACACCCCACTGGACCTGCCGTGCTCTGAGGGCCCTGCCCTGGGCCCCCTGCTCCCCTGCCCTATGTTCAGTCACAGCAGAGATGGCCACACCCACTCCTTCAGTGAGGGCAGAGTTCCAACCACCCTCAGCCCCGCCCCCTCTCCGCATGTTACCATGGACTACAGAGGCTGCATCCTGAGGCCAGGGCGTTCCGAGAATGCCAAGGGCAGACATGATGACCTTAACTGATTTCCTCTTGTGTCAGGTTTGGTAAACTTTAGGAGCTAGGAAATGGTCCACTTACAGAAATGTTCAAATTTACTGGCATTTCATATATTCTCTGCTATAACATTGTCCTGATTCTTTCTGTATATTCTTTACTTATGTTTTTGTTTTCCTTAATCAAAGTGTGTCTTTTCAATCTTTTCAAAGAAGATTCTTTGGACTTACTAAATCACCTGAATTTTATACGTTTTCTGTTGTATTAAGTTCTGCTCATATCTTTATTTATCTTTTTTCTATGTTCTCAGGGTTTATTGTTTTCATCTTCTGATGTCAATTAAAACACTTGGTTATTCATTTTAATAAATATTTTACTTATAAAGATTTGAACTTTTGAAGATTCCAGCTTACTTGTAAGTTTCTAAGGGTCAGGTCCTCTCCATTGTTGCTGGCCTAAGGTTTAGTTCACCATATAGCAATGCATATATTGACCTATTTTCCCCTCGACTTTCTGTGATTCCCTACATCTCACCTTTCTTTGCAGACAAGCCATTTGAAATACCCTTAACTTATTTCACAGCCAATAAGTCATTGAAATAATGTGTATTTTTAGAGAAATCTCCTTATATAATTAGGCAGAAAATCTCACCTGCCATAGTTTTCAAAACAGCATAATTTCACTCTTCTCAATGCTTAATCTGTTGTATTACACAACCTTTGAGTATTTAGCTTTATCAATGATATGTACTTTAAAAATGTTTTAGAGATCCTACAAGTCTTTGAAAACATCCTTGTTCCTTGTTTCAGTTCCAGTTTTATGTATATATTCTGCCTTGCCCCTGATTATTCCAACAATTGATGGATGGCCTTGGGAATCTAATTCTGGTATTGATACTCTTTACTGATTGTCTCTCCCCTCGTAGCTGATTTTTTCATTATTGTGTAAATTTAGATCATGAGCTCATGTTTAGCTAAACAGCTGACCTTGTAAGACGCTTAGGTGTGTACGCTCGCAAGCTTCAGGAGAAAGTCGGCAAAATTTATTTGTGTCCCTCCAATGAGTTGCCCACGAGGACACCGTTTTCTACAAGTGTTGGTCCAATACTCCCTCTAGAGGAAGGGGACTCTGACAGGGCTGATTGGCGGCCCCCGATCTGGGGCAGGGGCAGTGGGCAGCATGTGGCCCAGGCTGGAGCCTCTTTGCATGTGTCCCTGGGACACATCTGCCTGCGAACTTCGGTCACCAGGCAGGAAGCTACGATGCCCAGACCTATGCTTAGCTGTGCAGCGATGTGTACTGTGAGGACAGGTTCCACACACACTTCAAGTAAGAGGTCGGCCTGAGTGGAAAGGTGAGAGTTTGGGCAGCTGTGCAGAAAAAGAAGGCGCCCTTTGGCCTGGGCCTAAATGCTTGTGACACACCACTGGACCTGCCGTGCTCTGAGGGCCCTGCCCTGGGCCCCCTGCTCCCCTGCCCTTTGTTCAGTCACAGCAGAGATGGCCACACCCACTCCTTCAGTGAGGCCAGAGTTCCAACCACCCTCAGCCCCGCCCCCTCTCCGCAGGTTACCATGGACTACAGAGGCTGCATCCTGAGGCCAGGGCGTTCCGAGAATGCCAAGGGCAGACATGATGACCTTAAATGATTTCCTCTTGTGTCAGGTTTGGTAAACTTTAGGAGCTAGGAAATCGTCCACTTACAGAAATGTTCAAATTTACTGGCATTTCATATATTCTCTGCTATAACATTGTCCTGATTCTTTCTGTATATTCTTTACTTATGTTTTTGTTTTCCTTAATCAAAGTGTGTCTTTTCAATCTTTTCAAAGAAGATTCTTTGGACTTACGAAACCACCTCAATTTTATACGTTTTCCGTTGTATTAAGTTCTGCTCATATCTTTATTTATCTTTTTTCTATGTTCTCAGGGTTTATTTTTTTGATCTTCTGATGTCAATTAAAACACTTGGTTATTCATTTTAATAAATATTTTACTTTAAAGATTTGAACTTTTGAAGATTCCAGCTTACTTGTAAGTTTCTAAGGGTCAGGTCCTCTCCATTGTTGCTGGCCTAAGGTTTAGTTCACCATATAGCAATGTATATATTGACCTATTTTCCCCTCGACTTTCTGTAATTCCCTACATCTCACCTTTCTTTGCAGACAAGCCATTTGAAATACACTTAACTTATTTCACAGCCAATAAGTCATTGAAATAATGTGTATTTTTAGAGAAATCTTCTTATATAATTAGGCAGAAAATCTCACCTGCCCTAGTTTTCAAAACAGCATAATTTCACTCTTCTCAATGCTTAATCTGTTGTATTACACAACCTTTGAGTATTTAGCTTTATCAATGACATGTAGAGATCCTACCAGTCTTTGAAAACATCCTTGTTCCTTGTTTCAGTTCCAGTTTTATGTATATATTCTGCCTTGCACCTGATTATTCCAACAATTGCTGGATGGCCTTGGGAATCTAATTCTGCTATTGATAGTCTTTACTGATTGTCTCCCCTCGTAGCTGATTTCTTCATTATTGTGTAAATTTAGATCATGAGCTCATGTTTAGCTAAACAGCTGACCTTGTAAGACGCTTAGGTGTGAACACTCGTAAGCTTCAGCAGAAAGATGGCAAAGATTTATTTGCGTCCCTCCAATGAGTTGCCCACGAGGACACTGTTTTCTACAAGTGTTGGTCCAATACTCCCTCTAGAGGAAGGGGACTCGGACAGGGCTGATTGGCGGCCCCCGATCTGGGGCAGGGGCAGTGGGCAGCCTGTGGCCCGGGCTGGAGCCTCTTTGCATGTGTCCCTGGGACACATCTGCCTGCGAACTTCGGTCACCTGGCAGGAAGCTACGATGCCCAGACCTATGGTTAGCTGTGCAGCAAGGTGTACTCTGAGGACAGGTTCCACACACACTTCAAATAAGAGGTCGGCCTGAGTGAAAGGGTGAGAGTTTGGGCAGCTGTGCAGAGAAAGAAGGCGCCCTTTGGCCTGGGCCTAAATGCTTGTGACACCCCACTGGACCTGCCGTGCTCTGAGGGCCCTGCCCTGGGCCCCCTGCTCCCCTGCCCTTTGTTCAGTCACAGCAGAGATGGCCACACCCACTCCTTCAGTGAGGCCAGAGTTCCAACCACCCACAGCCCCTCCCCCTCTCCAAAGGTTACCATGGACTACAGAGGCTGCATCCTGAGGCCAGGGCGTTCCGAGAATGCCAAGGGCAGACATGATGCCCTTAACTGATTTCCTCTTGTGTCAGGTTTGGTAAACTTTAGGAGCTAGGAAATGGTCCACTTACAGAAATGTTCAAATTTACTGGCATTTCATATATTCTCTGCTATAACATTGTCCTGATTCTTTCTGTATATTCTTTACTTATGTTTTTGTTTTCCTTAATCAAAGTGTGTCTTTTCAATCTTTTCAAAGAAGATTCTTTGGACTTACTAAATCACCTGAATTTTATACGTTTTCTGTTGTATTAAGTTCTGCTCATATCTTTATTTATCTTTTTTCTATGTTCTCAGGGTTTATTGTTTTCATCTTCTGATGTCAATTAAAACACTTGGTTATTCATTTTAATAAATATTTTACTTATAAAGATTTGAACTTTTGAAGATTCCAGCTTACTTGTAAGTTTCTAAGGGTCAGGTCCTCTCCATTGTTGCTGGCCTAAGGTTTAGTACACCATATAGCAATGCATATATTGACCTATTTTCCCCTCGACTTTCTGTGATTCCCTACATCTCACCTTTCTTTGCAGACAAGCCATTTGAAATACCCTTAACTTATTTCACAGCCAATAAGTCATTGAAATAATGTGTATTTTTAGAGAAATCTCCTTATATAATTAGGCAGAAAATCTCACCTGCCATAGTTTTCAAAACAGCATAATTTCACTCTTCTCAATGCTTAATCTGTTGTATTACACAACCTTTGAGTATTTAGCTTTATCAATGATATGTACTTTAAAAATGTTTTAGAGATCCTACAAGTCTTTGAAAACATCCTTGTTCCTTGTTTCAGTTCCAGTTTTATGTATATATTCTGCCTTGCCCCTGATTATTCCAACAATTGATGGATGGCCTTGGGAATCTAATTCTGGTATTGATACTCTTTACTGATTGTCTCTCCCCTCGTAGCTGATTTTTTCATTATTGTGTAAATTTAGATCATGAGCTCATGTTTAGCTAAACAGCTGACCTTGTAAGACGCTTAGGTGTGTACGCTCGCAAGCTTCAGGAGAAAGTCGGCAAAATTTATTTGTGTCCCTCCAATGAGTTGCCCACGAGGACACCGTTTTCTACAAGTGTTGGTCCAATACTCCCTCTAGAGGAAGGGGACTCTGACAGGGCTGATTGGCGGCCCCCGATCTGGGGCAGGGGCAGTGGGCAGCATGTGGCCCAGGCTGGAGCCTCTTTGCATGTGTCCCTGGGACACATCTGCCTGCGAACTTCGGTCACCAGGCAGGAAGCTACGATGCCCAGACCTATGCTTAGCTGTGCAGCGATGTGTACTGTGAGGACAGGTTCCACACACACTTCAAGTAAGAGGTCGGCCTGAGTGGAAAGGTGAGAGTTTGGGCAGCTGTGCAGAAAAAGAAGGCGCCCTTTGGCCTGGGCCTAAATGCTTGTGACACACCACTGGACCTGCCGTGCTCTGAGGGCCCTGCCCTGGGCCCCCTGCTCCCCTGCCCTTTGTTCAGTCACAGCAGAGAAGGCCACACCCACTCCTTCAGTGAGGCCAGAGTTCCAACCACCCTCAGCCCCGCCCCCTCTCCGCAGGTTACCATGGACTACAGAGGCTGCATCCTGAGGCCAGGGCGTTCCGAGAATGCCAAGGGCAGACATGATGACCTTAAATGATTTCCTCTTGTGTCAGGTTTGGTAAACTTTAGGAGCTAGGAAATCGTCCACTTACAGAAATGTTCAAATTTACTGGCATTTCATATATTCTCTGCTATAACATTGTCCTGATTCTTTCTGTATATTCTTTACTTATGTTTTTGTTTTCCTTAATCAAAGTGTGTCTTTTCAATCTTTTCAAAGAAGATTCTTTGGACTTACGAAACCACCTCAATTTTATACGTTTTCCGTTGTATTAAGTTCTGCTCATATCTTTATTTATCTTTTTTCTATGTTCTCAGGGTTTATTTTTTTGATCTTCTGATGTCAATTAAAACACTTGGTTATTCATTTTAATAAATATTTTACTTTAAAGATTTGAACTTTTGAAGATTCCAGCTTACTTGTAAGTTTCTAAGGGTCAGGTCCTCTCCATTGTTGCTGGCCTAAGGTTTAGTTCACCATATAGCAATGTATATATTGACCTATTTTCCCCTCGACTTTCTGTAATTCCCTACATCTCACCTTTCTTTGCAGACAAGCCATTTGAAATACACTTAACTTATTTCACAGCCAATAAGTCATTGAAATAATGTGTATTTTTAGAGAAATCTTCTTATATAATTAGGCAGAAAATCTCACCTGCCCTAGTTTTCAAAACAGCATAATTTCACTCTTCTCAATGCTTAATCTGTTGTATTACACAACCTTTGAGTATTTAGCTTTATCAATGACATGTAGAGATCCTACCAGTCTTTGAAAACATCCTTGTTCCTTGTTTCAGTTCCAGTTTTATGTATATATTCTGCCTTGCACCTGATTATTCCAACAATTGCTGGATGGCCTTGGGAATCTAATTCTGCTATTGATAGTCTTTACTGATTGTCTCCCCTCGTAGCTGATTTCTTCATTATTGTGTAAATTTAGATCATGAGCTCATGTTTAGCTAAACAGCTGACCTTGTAAGACGCTTAGGTGTGAACACTCGTAAGCTTCAGCAGAAAGATGGCAAAGATTTATTTGCGTCCCTCCAATGAGTTGCCCACGAGGACACTGTTTTCTACAAGTGTTGGTCCAATACTCCCTCTAGAGGAAGGGGACTCGGACAGGGCTGATTGGCGGCCCCCGATCTGGGGCAGGGGCAGTGGGCAGCCTGTGGCCCGGGCTGGAGCCTCTTTGCATGTGTCCCTGGGACACATCTGCCTGCGAACTTCGGTCACCTGGCAGGAAGCTACGATGCCCAGACCTATGGTTAGCTGTGCAGCAAGGTGTACTCTGAGGACAGGTTCCACACACACTTCAAATAAGAGGTCGGCCTGAGTGAAAGGGTGAGAGTTTGGGCAGCTGTGCAGAGAAAGAAGGCGCCCTTTGGCCTGGGCCTAAATGCTTGTGACACCCCACTGGACCTGCCGTGCTCTGAGGGCCCTGCCCTGGGCCCCCTGCTCCCCTGCCCTTTGTTCAGTCACAGCAGAGATGGCCACACCCACTCCTTCAGTGAGGCCAGAGTTCCAACCACCCTCAGCCCCGCCCCCTCTCCAAAGGTTACCATGGACTACAGAGGCTGCATCCTGAGGCCAGGGCGTTCCGAGAATGCCAAGGGCAGACATGATGCCCTTAACTGATTTCCTCTTGTGTCAGGTTTGGTAAACTTTAGGAGCTAGGAAATGGTCCACTTACAGAAATGTTCAAATTTACTGGCATTTCATATATTCTCTGCTATAACATTGTCCTGATTCTTTCTGTATATTCTTTACTTATGTTTTTGTTTTCCTTAATCAAAGTGTGTCTTTTCAATCTTTTCAAAGAAGATTCTTTGGACTTACTAAATCACCTGAATTTTATACGTTTTCTGTTGTATTAAGTTCTGCTCATATCTTTATTTATCTTTTTTCTATGTTCTCAGGGTTTATTGTTTTCATCTTCTGATGTCAATTAAAACACTTGGTTATTCATTTTAATAAATATTTTACTTATAAAGATTTGAACTTTTGAAGATTCCAGCTTACTTGTAAGTTTCTAAGGGTCAGGTCCTCTCCATTGTTGCTGGCCTAAGGTTTAGTACACCATATAGCAATGCATATATTGACCTATTTTCCCCTCGACTTTCTGTGATTCCCTACATCTCACCTTTCTTTGCAGACAAGCCATTTGAAATACCCTTAACTTATTTCACAGCCAATAAGTCATTGAAATAATGTGTATTTTTAGAGAAATCTCCTTATATAATTAGGCAGAAAATCTCACCTGCCATAGTTTTCAAAACAGCATAATTTCACTCTTCTCAATGCTTAATCTGTTGTATTACACAACCTTTGAGTATTTAGCTTTATCAATGATATGTACTTTAAAAATGTTTTAGAGATCCTACAAGTCTTTGAAAACATCCTTGTTCCTTGTTTCAGTTCCAGTTTTATGTATATATTCTGCCTTGCCCCTGATTATTCCAACAATTGATGGATGGCCTTGGGAATCTAATTCTGGTATTGATACTCTTTACTGATTGTCTCTCCCCTCGTAGCTGATTTTTTCATTATTGTGTAAATTTAGATCATGAGCTCATGTTTAGCTAAACAGCTGACCTTGTAAGACGCTTAGGTGTGTACGCTCGCAAGCTTCAGGAGAAAGTCGGCAAAATTTATTTGTGTCCCTCCAATGAGTTGCCCACGAGGACACCGTTTTCTACAAGTGTTGGTCCAATACTCCCTCTAGAGGAAGGGGACTCCGACAGGGCTGATTGGCGGCCCCCGATCTGGGGCAGGGGCAGTGGGCAGCATTTGGCCCAGGCTGGAGCCTCTTTGCATGTGTCCCTGGGACACATCTGCCTGCGAACTTCCGTCACCAGGCAGGAAGCTACGATGCCCAGACCTATGCTTAGCTGTGCAGCGATGTGTACTGTGAGGACAGGTTCCACACACACTTCAAGTAAGAGGTCGGCCTGAGTGGAAAGGTGAGAGTTTGGGCAGCTGTGCAGAAAAAGAAGGCGCCCTTTGGCCTGGGCCTAAATGCTTGTGACACCCCACTGGACCTGCCGTGCTCTGAGGGCCCTGCCCTGGGCCCCCTGCTCCCCTGCCCTTTGTTCAGTCACAGCAGAGATGGCCACACCCACTCCTTCAGTGAGGCCTGAGTTCCAACCACCCTCAGCCCCGCCCCCTCTCCGCAGGTTACCAAGGACTACAGAGGCTGCATCCTGAGGCCAGGGCGTTCCGAGAATGCCAAGGGCAGACATGATGACCTTAAATGATTTCCTCTTGTGTCAGGTTTGGTAAACTTTAGGAGCTAGGAAATCGTCCACTTACAGAAATGTTCAAATTTACTGGCATTTCATATATTCTCTGCTATAACATTGTCCTGATTCTTTCTGTATATTCTTTACTTATGTTTTTGTTTTCCTTAATCAAAGTGTGTCTTTTCAATCTTTTCAAAGAAGATTCTTTGGACTTACGAAATCACCTCAATTTTATACGTTTTCCGTTGTATTAAGTTCTGCTCATATCTTTATTTATCATTTTTCTATGTTCTCAGGGTTTATTTTTTTGATCTTCTGATGTCAATTAAAACACTTGGTTATTCATTTTAATAAATATTTTACTTATAAAGATTTGAACTTTTGAAGATTCCAGCTTACTTGTAAGTTTCTAAGGGTCAGGTCCTCTACATTGTTGCTGGCCTAAGGTTTAGTTCACCATATAGCAATGTATATATTGACCTATTTTCCCCTCGACTTTCTGTAATTCCCTACATCTCACCTTTCTTTGCAGACAAGCCATTTGAAATACACTTAACTTATTTCACAGCCAATAAGTCATGGAAATAATGTGTATTTTTAGAGAAATCTTCTTATATAATTAGGCAGAAAATCTCACCTGCCATAGTTTTCAAAACAGCATAATTTCACTCTTCTCAATGCTTAATCTGTTGTATTACACAACCTTTGAGTATTTAGCTTTATCAATGACATGTAGAGATCCTACCAGTCTTTGAAAACATCCTTGTTCCTTGTTTCAGGTCCAGTTTTATGTATATATTCTGCCTTGCACCTGATTATTCCAACAATTGATGGATGGCCTTGGGAATCTAATTCTGCTATTGAGAGTCTTTACTGATTGTCTCCCCTCATAGCTGATTTCTTCATTATTGTGTAAATTTAGATCATGAGCTCATGTTTAGCTAAACAGCTGACCTTGTAAGACGCTTAGGTGTGAACACTCGTAAGCTTCAGCAGAAAGATGGCAAAGATTTATTTGCGTCCCTCCAATGAGTTGCCCACGAGGACACTGTTTTCTACAAGTGTTGGTCCAATACTCCCTCTAGAGGAAGGGGACTCGGACAGGGCTGATTGGCGGCCCCCGATCTGGGGCAGGGGCAGTGGGCAGCCTGTGGCCCGGGCCGGAGCCTCTTTGCATGTGTCCCTGGGACACATCTGCCTGCGAACTTCGGTCACCTGGCAGGAAGCTACGATGCCCAGACCTATGGTTAGCTGTGCAGCAAGGTGTACTCTGAGGACAGGTTCCACACACACTTCAAGTAAGAGGTCGGCCTGAGTGAAAGGGTGAGAGTTTGGGCAGCTGTGCAGAGAAAGAAGGCGCCCTTTGGCCTGGGCCTAAATGCTTGTGACACCCCACTGGACCTGCCGTGCTCTGAGGGCCCTGCCCTGGGCCCCCTGCTCCCCTGCCCTTTGTTCAGTCACAGCAGAGATGGCCACACCCACTCCTTCAGTGAGGGCAGAGTTCCAACCACCCTCAGCCCCGCCCCCTCTCCGCAGGTTACCATGGACTACAGAGGCTGCATCCTGAGGCCAGGGCGTTCCGAGAATGCCAAGGGCAGACATGATGACCTTAAATGATTTCCTCTTGTGTCAGGTTTGGTAAACTTTAGGAGCTAGGACATGGTCCAATTTACAGAAATGTTCAAATTTACTGGCATTTCTTATATTCTCTGCTATAACATTGTCCTGATTCTTTCTGTATATTCTTTACTTATGTTTTTGTTTTCCTTAATCAAAGTGTGTCTTTTCAATCTTTTCAAAGAAGATTCTTTGGACTTACTAAATCACCTCAATTTTATACGTTTTCTGTTGTATTAAGTTCTGCTCATATCTTTATTTATCTTTTTTCTATGTTCTCAGGGTTTATTGTTTTGATCTTCTGATGTCAATTAAAACACTTGGTTATTCATTTTAATAAATATTTTACTTATAAAGTTTGGAACTTTTGAAGATTCCAGCTTACTTGTAAGTTTCTAAGGGTCAGGTCCTCTCCATTGTTGCTGGCCTAAGGTTTAGTTCACCATATAGCAATGTATATATTGACCTATTTTCCCCTCGACTTTCTGTGATTCCCTACATCTCACCTTTCTTTGCAGACAAGCCATTTGAAATACCCTTAACTTATTTCACAGCCAATAAGTCATTGAAATAATGTGTATTTTTAGAGAAATCTTCTTATATAATTAGGCAGAAAATCTCACCTGCCATAGTTTTCAAAACAGCATAATTTCACTCTTCTCAATGCTTAATCTGTTGTATTACACAACCTTTGAGTATTTAGCTTTATCAATGACATGTACTTTAAAAATGTTTTAGAGATCCTACCAGTCTTTGAAAACATCCTTGTTCCTTGTTTCAGTTCCAGTTTTATGTATATATTCTGCCTTGCACCTGATTATTCCAACAATTGATGGATGGCCTTGGGAATCTAATTCTGGCATTGATACTCTTTACTGATTGTCTCCCCTCGTAGCTGATTTTTTCATTATTGTGTAAATTTAGATCATGAGCTCATGTTTAGCTAAACAGCTGACCTTGAAAGACGCTTAGGTGTGTACGCTCGCAAGCTTCAGGAGAAAGTCGGCAAAATTTATTTGTGTCCCTCCAATGAGTTGCCCACGAGGACACCGTTTTCTACAAGTGTTGGTCCAATACTCCCTCTAGAGGAAGGGGACTCCGACAGGGCTGATTGGCGGCCCCCGATCTGGGGCAGGGGCAGTGGGCAGCCTGTGGACCGGGCAGGAGCCTCTTTGCATGTGTCCCTGGGACACATCTGCCTGCGAACTTCGGTCACCTGGCAGGAAGCTACGATGCCCAGACCTATGGTTAGCGGTGCAGCGAGGTGTACTGTGAGGACAGGTTCCACACACACTTCAAGTAAGAGGTCGGCCTGAGTGGAAAGGTGAGAGTTTGGGCAGCTGTGCAGACAAAGAAGGCGCCCTTTGGCCTGGGCCCAAATGCTTGTGACACCCCACTGGACCTGCCGTGCTCTGAGGGCCCTGCCCTGGGCCCCCTGCTCCCCTGCCCTTTGTTCAGTCACAACAGAGATGGCCACACCCACTCCTTCAGTGAGGGCTGAGTTCCAACCACCCTCAACCCCGCCCCCTCTCCGCAGGTTACCATGGACTACAGAGGCTGCATCCTGAGGCCAGGGCGTTCCGAGAATGCCAAGGGCAGACATGATGACCTTAAATGATTTCCTCTTGTGTCAGGTTTGGTAAACTTTAGGAGCTAGGAAATGGTCCACTTTACAGAAATGTTCAAATTTACTGGCATTTCATATATTCTCTGCTATAACATTGCCTGATTCTTTCTGTATATCCTTTACTTATGTTTTTGTTTTCCTTAATCAAAGTGTGTCTTTTCAATCTTTTCAAAGAAGATTCTTTGGATTTACTAAATCACCTGAATTTTATACGTTTTCTGTTGTATTAAGTTCTGCTCATATCTTTATTTATCTTTTTTCTATGTTCTCAGGGTTTATTGTTTTCATATTCTGATGTCAATTAAAACACTTGGTTATTCATTTTAATAAATATTTTACTTATAAAGATTTGAACTTTTGAAGATTCCAGCTTACTTGTAAGTTTCTAAGGGTCAGGTCCTCTCCATTGTTGCTGGCCTAAGGTTTACTTCACCATATAGCAATGTATATATTGACCTATTTTCCCCTCGACTTTCTGTGATTCCCTACATCTCACCTTTCTTTGCAGACAAGCCATTTGAAATACCCTTAACTTATTTCACAGCCAATAAGTCATTGAAATAATGTGTATTTTTAGAGAAATCTTCTTATATAATTAGGCAGAAAATCTCACCTGCCATAGTTTTCAAAACAGCATAATTTCACTCTTCTCAATGCTTAACCTGTTGTATTACACAACCTTTGAGTATTTAGCTTTATCAATGACATGTCCTTTAAAAATGTTTTCGAGATCCTACCAGTCTTTGAAAACATCCTTGTTCCTTGTTTCAGTTCCAGTTTTATGTATATATTCTGCCTCGCACCTGATTATTCCAACAATTAATGGATGGCCTTGGGAATCTAATTCTGGTATTGATACTCTTTACTGATTGTCTCCCCTCATAGCTGATTTTTTCATTATTGTGTAAATTTAGATCATGAGCTCATGTTTAGCTAAACAGCTGACATTGTAAGACGCTTAGTTGTGTACGCTCGCAAGCTTCAGGAGAAAGTCGGCAAAATTTATTTGTGTCCCTCCAATGAGTTGCCCACGAGGACACCGTTTTATACAAGTGTTGGTCCAATACTCCCTCTAGAGGAAGGGGACTCCGACAGGGCTCATTGGCGGCCCCCGATCAGGGGCAGGGGCAGTGGGCAGCCTGTGGCCCGGGCTGGAGCGTCTTTGCATGTGTCCCTGGGACACATCTGCCTGCGAACTTCGGTCACCTGGCAGGAAGCTACGATGCCCAGACCTATGGTTAGCTGTGCAGCAAGGTGTACTGTGAGGACAGGTTCCACACACACTTCAAGTAAGAGGTCGGCCTGAGTGGAAAGGTGAGAGTTTGGGCAGCTGTGCAGACAAAGAAGGCGCACTTTGGCCTGGGCCTAAATGCTTGTGACACCCCACTGGACCTGCCGTGCTCTGAGGGCCCTGCCCTGGGCCCCCTGCTCCCCTGCTCTTTGTCCGGTCACAGCAGAGATGGCCACACCCACTCCTTCAGTGAGGGCAGAGTTCCAACCACCCTCAGCCCCGCCCCATCTCCGCAGGTTACCATGGACTACAGAGGCTGCATCCTGAGGCCAGGGCGTTCTGAGAATGCCAAGGGCAGACATAATGACCTTAAATGATTTCCTCTTGTGTCAGGTTTGGTAAACTTTAGGAGCTAGGAAATGGTCCACTTTCAGAAATTTTCAAATTTACTGGCATTTCATATATTCTCTGCTATAACATTGTCCTGATTCTTTCTGTATATTCTTTACTTATGTTTTTGTTTTCCTTAATCAAAGTGTGTCTTTTCAATCTTTTCAAAGAAGATACTTTGGACTTACTAAATCACCTGAATTTTATCCGTTTTCTGTTGTATTAAGTTCTGCTCATATCTTTATTTATCTTTTTTCTATGTTCTCAGGGTTTATTGTTTTGATCTTCTGATGTCAATTAAAACACTTGGTTATTCATTTTAATAAATATTTTACTTATAAAGATTTGAACTTTTGAAGATTCCAGCTTACTTGTAAGTTTCTAAGGGTCAGGTCCTCTCCATTGTTGCTGGCCTAAGGTTTAGTTCACCATATAGCAATGCATATATTGACCTATTTTCCCCTCGACTTTCTGTGATTCCCTACATCTCACCTTTCTTTGCAGACAAGCCATTTGAAATACCCTTAACTTATTTCACAGCCAATAAGTCATTGAAATAATGTGTATTTTTAGAGAAATCTTCTTCTATAATTAGGCAGAAAATCTCACCTGCCATAGTTTTCAAAACAGCATAATTTCACTCTTCTCAATGCTTAATCTGTTGTATTACACAACCTTTGAGTATTTAGCTTTATCAATGACATGTCCTTTAAAAATGTTTTAGAGATCCTACCAGTCTTTGAAAACATCCTTGTTCCTTGTTTCAGTTCCAGTTTTATGTATGTATTCTGCCTCGCACCTGATTATTCCAACAATTGATGGATGGCCTTGTGAATCTAATTCTGGTATTTATACTCTTTACTGTTTGTCTCCCCTCGTAGCTGATTTTTTCATTATTGTGTAAATTTAGATCATGAGCTCATGTTTAGCTAAACAGCTGACCTTGTAAGACGCTTAGGTGTGAACGCTCGTAAGCTTCCGCAGAAAGACGGCAAAGATTTATTTGTGTCCCTCCAATGCGTTGCCCACGAGGACACCGTTTTCTACAAGTGTTGGTCCAATACTCCCTCTAGAGGCAGGGGACTCCGACAGGGCTGATTGGCGGCCCCCGATCTGGGGCAGGGGCTGTGGGCAGCCTGTGGCCCGGGCTGGAGCCTCTTTGCATTTGTCCCTGGGACACATCTGCCTGCGAACTTCGGTCACCTGGCAGGAAGCTACGATGCCCAGACCTATGGTTAGCTGTGCAGCGAGGTGTACTGTGAGGACAGGTTCCACACACACTTCAAGTAAGAGGTCGGCCTGAGTGGAAAGGTGAGAGTTTGGGCAGCTGTGCAGACAAAGAAGACGCCCTTTGGCCAGGGCCTAAATGCTTGTGACACCCCACTGGACCTGCCGTGCTCTGAGGGCCCTGCCCTCGGCCCCCTGCTCCCCTGCCCTTTGTTCAGTCACAGCAGAGATGGCCACACCCACTCCTTCAGTGAGGCCACAGTTCCAACCACCCTCAGCCCCGCCCCCTCTCCGCAGGTTACCATGGACTACAGAGGCTGCATCTTGAGGCCAGGGCGTTCCGAGAATGCCAAGCGCAGACATAATGACCTTAAATGATTTCCTCTTGTGTCATGTTTGGTAAACTTTAGGAGCTATGAAATGGTCCACTTACAGAAATGTTCAAATTTACTGGCATTTCTTATATTCTCTGCTATAACATTGTCCTGATTCTTTCTGTATATTCTATACTTATGTTTTTGTTTTCCTTAATCAAAGTGTGTCTTTTCAATCTTTTCAAAGAAGATTCTTTGGACTTACTAAATCACCTGAATTTTATACGTTTTCTCTTGTATTAAGTTCTGCTCATATCTTTATTTATCTTTTTTCTATGTTCTCAGGGTTTATTGTTTTGATCTTCTGATGTCAATTAAAACACTTGGTTATTCATTTTAATAAATATGTTACTTATAAATATTTGAACTTTTGAAGATTCCAGCTTACTTGTAAGTTTCTAAGGGTCAGGTCCTCTCCATTGTTGCTGGCCTAAGGTTTAGTTCACCATATAGCAATGTATATATTGACCTATTTTCCCCTCGACTTTCTGTGATTCCCTACATCTCACCTTTCTTTGCAGACAAGCCATTTGAAATACCATTAACTTAGTTCACAGCCAATAAGTCATTGAAATAATGTGTATATTTAGAGAAACCTTCTTATAAAATTAGGCAGAAAATCTCACCTGCCATAGTTTTCAAAACAGCATAATTTCACTCTTCTCAATGCTTAATCTGTTGTATTACACAACCTTTGAGTATTTAGCTTTATCAATGACATGTAGTTTAAAAATGTTTTAGAGATCCTACCAGTCTTTGAAAACATCCTTGTTCCTTGTTTCAGTTCCAGTTTTATGTATATATCCTGCCTCGCACCTGATTCTTCCAACAATTGATGGATGGCCTTGGGAATCTAATTCTGGTATTTATACTCTTTACTGTTTGTCTCCCCTCGTAGCTGATTTTTTCTTTATTGTGTAAATTTAGATCATGAGATCATGTTTAGCTAAACAGCTGACCTTGTAAGACGCTTAGGTGTGAACGCTCGTAAGCTTCCGTAGAAAGACGGCAAAGATTTTTTTGTGTCCCTCCAATGAGTTGCCCACGAGGACACCGTTTTCTACAAGTGTTGGTCCAATACTCCCTCTAGAGGCAGGGGACTCCGACAGGGCTGATTGGCGGCCCCCGATCTGGGGCAGGGGCTGTGGGCAGCCTGTGGCCCGGGCTGGAGCCTCTTTGCATGTGTCCCTGGGACACATCTGCCTTCGAACTTCGGTCACCTGGCAGGAAGCTACGATGCCCAGACCTATGGTTAGCTGTGCAGCGAGGTGTACTGTGAGGACAGGTTCCACACACACTTCAAGTAAGATGTCGGCCTGAGTGGAAAGGTGAGAGTTTGGGCAGCTGTGCAGAAAAAGAAGGCGCCCTTTGGCCTGGGCCTGAATGCTTGTGACACCACATTGGACCTGCCGTGCTCTGAGGGCCCTGCCCTCCGCCCCCTGCTCCCCTGCCCTTTGTTCAGTCACAGCAGAGATGGCCACACCCACTCCTTCAGTGAGGCCAGAGTTCCAACCACCCTCAGCCCCGCCCCCTCTCCGCAGGTTACCATGGACTACAGAGGCTGCATCCTGAGGCCAGGGCGTTCCGAGAATGCCAAGGGCAGACATGATGACCTTAAATGATTTCCTCTTGTGTCAGGTTTGGTAAACTTTAGGAGCTAGGAAATGGTCCACTTTACAGAAATGTTCAAATTTACTGGCATTTCATATATTCTCTGCTATAACATTGTCCTGATTCTTTCTGTATATTCTTTACTTATGTTTTTGTTTTCCTTAATCAAAGTGTGTCTTTTCAATCTTTTCAAAGAAGATTCTTTGGACTTACTAAATCACCTGAATTTTATACGTTTTCTGTTGTATTAAGTTATGCTCATATCTTTATTTATCTTTTTTCTATGTTCTCACGGTTTTTTGTTTTGATCTTCTGATGTCAATTAAAACACTTGGTTATTCATTTTAATAAATATTTTATTTATAAAGATTTGAACTTTTGAAGATTCCAGCTTACTTGTAAGTTTCTAAGGGTCAGGTCCTCTCCATTGTTGCTGGCCTAAGGTTTAGTTCACCATATAGCAATGCATATATTGACCTATTTTCCCCTCGACTTTCTGTGATTCCCTACATCTCACCTTTCTTTGCAGACAAGCCATTTGAAATACCCTTAACTTACTTCACAGCCAATAAGTCATTGAAATAATGTGTATTTTTAGAGAAAACTTCTTATATAATTAGGCAGAAAATCTCACCTGCCATAGTTTTCAAAACAGCATAATTTCACTCTTCTCAATGCTTAATCTGTTGTATTACACAACCTTTGAGTATTTAGCTTTATCAATGACATGTAGTTTAAAAATGTTTTAGAGATCCTACCAGTCTTTGAAAACATCCTTGTTCCTTGTTTCAGTTCCAGTTTTATGTATATAGTCTGCCTCGCACCTGATTATTCCAACAATTGATGGATGGCCTTGGGAATCTAATTCTGGTATTTATACTCTTTACTGATTGTCTCCCCTCGTAACTGATTTTTTCATTATTGTGTAAATTTAGATCATGAGCTCATGTTTAGCTAAACAGCTGACCTTGTAAGACGCTTAGGTGTGAACGCTCGTAAGCTTCCGCAGAAAGACGGCAAAGATTTATTTGTGTCCCTCCAATGAGTTGCCCACAAGGACACCGTTTTCTACAAGTGTTGGTCCAATACTCCCTCTAGAGGCAGGGGACTCCGACAGGGCTGATTGGCGGCCCCAAATCTGGGGCAGGGGCTGTGGGCAGCCTGTGGCCCGGGCTGGAGCCTCTTTGCATGTGTCCCTGGGACACATCTGCCTGGAACTTCGGTCACCTGGCAGGAAGCTATGATGCCCAGACCTATGGTTAGCTGTGCAGCGAGGTGTACTGTGAGGACAGGTTCCACACACACTTCAAGTAAGAGGTCGGCCTGAGTGGAAAGGTGAGAGTTTGGGCAGCTGTTCAGACAAAGAAGGCGCCCTTTGGCCTGGGCCTAAATGCTTGTGACACCCCACTGGACCTGCCGTGCTCTGAGGGCCCAGCCCTCGGCCCCCTGCTCCCCTGCCCTTTGTTCAGTCACAGCAGAGATGACCACACCCACTCCTTCAGTGAGGGCAGAGTTCCAACCTCCCTCAGCCCCGCCCCCTCTCCGCAGGTTACCATGGACTACAGAGGCTGCATCCTGAGGCCAGGGCGTTCCGAGAATGCCAAGGGCAGACATAATGACCTTAAATGATTTCCTCTTGTGTCAGGTTTGGTAAACTTTAGGAGCTAGGAAATGGTCCACTTACAGAAATGTTCAAATTTACTGGCATTTCATATATTGTCTGCTATAACATTGTCCTGATCCTTTCTGTATATTCTTTACTTATGTTTTTGTTTTCCTTAATCAAAGTGTGTCTTTTCAATCTTTTCAAAGAAGATTCTTTGGACTTACTAAATCACCTGAATTTTATACGTTTTCTGTTGTATTAAGTTCTGCTCATATCTTTATTTATCTTTTTTCTATGTTCTCAGGGTTTATTGTTTTGATCTTCTGATGTCAATTAAAACACTTGGTTATTCATTTTAATAAATATTTTACTTATAAAGATTTGAACTTTTGAAGATTCCAGCTTACTTGTAAGTTTCTAAGGGTCAGGTCCTCTCCATTGTTGCTGGCCTAAGGTTTAGTTCACCATATAGCAATGTATATATTGACCTATTTTCCCCTCGACTTTCTGTGATTCCCTACATCTCACCTTTCTTTGCAGACAAGCCATTTGAAATACCCTTAACTTATTTCACAGCCAATAAGTCATTGAAATAATGTGTATTTTTAGAGAAATCTTCTTATATAATTAGGCAGAAAATCTCACCTGCCATAGTTTTCAAAACAGCATAATTTCACTCTTCTCAATGCTTAATCTGTTGTATTACACAACCTTTGAGTATTTAGCTTTATCAATGACATGTACTTTAAAAATGTTTTAGAGATCCTACCAGTCTTTGAAAACATCCTTGTTCCTTGTTTCAGTTCCAGATTTATGTATATATTCTGCCTTGCACCTGATTATTCCAACAATTGATTGATGGCCTTGGGAATCTAATTCTGGTATTGATACTCTTTACTGATTGTCTCCCCTCATAGCTGATTTTTTCATTATTGTGTAAATTTAGATCATGAGCTCATGTTTAGCTAAACAGCTGACCTTGTAAGACGCTTAGTTTTGTACGCTCGCAAGCTTCAGGAGAAAGTCGGCAAAATTTATTTGTGTCCCTCCAATGAGTTGCCCACGAGGACACCGTTTTATACAAGTGTTGGTCCAACACTCCCTCTAGAGGAAGGGGACTCCGACAGCGGTGATTGGCGGCCCCCGATCAGGGGCAGGGGCAGTGGGCAGCCTGTGGCCCGGGCTGCAGCGTCTTTGCATGTGTCCCTGGGACACATCTGCCTGCGAACTTCGGTCACCTGGCAGGAAGCTACGATGCCCAGACCTATGGATAGCTGTGCAGCAAGGTGTACTGTGAGGACAGGTTCCACACACACTTCAAGTAAGAGGTCGGCCTGAGTGGAAAGGTGAGAGTTTGGGCAGCTGTGCAGACAAAGAAGGCGCACTTTGGCCTGGGCCTAAATGCTTGTGACACCCCACTGGACCTGCCGTGCTCTGAGGGCCCTGCCCTGGGCCCCCTGCTTCCCTGCCCTATGTTCAGTCACAGCAGAGATGACCACACCCACTCCTTCAGTGAGGGCAGAGTTCCAACCACCCTCAGCCCCGCCCCCTCTCCGCAGGTTACCATGGACTACAGAGGCTGCATCCTGAGGCCAGGGCGTTCCGAGAATGCCAAGGGCAGACATAATGACCTTAAATGATTTCCTCTTGTGTCAGGTTTGGTAAACTTTAGGAGCTAGGAAATGGTCCACTTACAGAAATGTTCAAATTTACTGGCATTTCATATATTCTCTGCTATAACATTGTCCTGATCCTTTCTGTATATTCTTTACTTATGTTTTTGTTTTCCTTAATCAAAGTGTGTCTTTTCAATCTTTTCAAAGAAGATTCTTTGGACTTACTAAATCACCTGAATTTTATACGTTTTCTGTTGTATTAAGTTCTGCTCATATCTTTATTTATCTATTTTCTATGTTCTCAGGGTTTATTGTTTTGATCTTCTGATGTCAATTAAAACACTTGGTTATTCATTTTAATAAATATTTTACTTATAAAGATTTGAACTTTTGAAGATTCCAGCTTACTTGTAAGTTTCTAAGGGTCAGGTCCTCTCCATTGTTGCTGGCCTAAGGTTTAGTTCACCATATAGCAATGTATATATTGACCTATTTTCCCCGCGACTTTCTGTGATTCCCTACATCTCACCTTTCTTTGCAGACAAGCCATTTGAAATACCCTTAACTTATTTCACAGCCAATAAGTCATTGAAATAATGTGTATTTTTAGAGAAATCTTCTTATATACTTAGGCAGAAAATATCACCTGCCATAGTTTTCAAAACAGCATAATTTCAATCTTCTCAATGCTTAATCTGTTGTATTACACAACCTTTGAGTATTTAGCTTTATCAATGACATGTAGTTTAAAAATGTTTTAGAGATCCTACCAGTCTTTGAAAACATCCTTGTTCCTTGTTTCAGTTCCAGTTTTATGTATATATTCTGCCTCGCACCTGATTCTTCCAACAATTGATGGATGGCCTTGGGAATCTAATTCTGGTATTTATACTCTTTACTGTTTGTCTCCCCTCGTAGCTGATTTTTTCATTATTGTGTAAATTTAGATCATGAGCTCATGTTTAGCTAAACAGCTGACCTTGTAAGACGCTTAGGTGTGAACGCTCGTAAGCTTCCGCAGAAAGACGGCAAAGATTTTTTTGTGTCCCTCCAATGAGTTGCCCACGAGGACACCGTTTTCTACAAGTGTTGGTCCAATACTCCCTCTAGAGGCAGGGGACTCCGACAGGGCTGATTGGCGGCCCCCGATCTGGGGCAGGGGCTGTGGGCAGCCTGTGGCCTGGGCTGGAGCCTCTTTGCATGTGTCCCTGGGACACATCTGCCTGCGAACTTCGGTCACCTGGCAGGAAGCTACGATGCCCAGACCTATGGTTAGCTGTGCAGCGAGGTGTACTGTGAGGACAGGTTCCACACACACTTCAAGTAAGAGGTCGGCCTGAGTGGAAAGGTGAGAGTTTGGGCAGCTGTGCAGAAAAAGAAGGCGCCCTTTGGCCTGGGCCTAAATGCTTGCGACACCCCACTGGACCTGCCGTGCTCTGAGGGCCCTGCACTCGGCCCCCTGCTCCCCTGCCCTTTGTTCAGTCACAGCAGATATGGCCACACCCACTCCTTCAGTGAGGCCAGAGTTCCAACCACCCTCAGCCCCGCCCCCTCTCCGCAGGTTACCATGGACTACAGAGGCTGCATCCTGAGGCCAGGGCGTTCCGAGAATGCCAAGGGCAGACATGATGACCTTAAATGATTTCCTCTTGTGTCAGGTTTGGTAAACTTTAGGAGCTAGGAAATGGTCCACTTACAGAAATGTTCAAATTTACTGGCATTTCATATATACTCTGCTATAACATTGTCCTGATCCTTTCTGTATATTCTTTAGTTATGTTTTTGTTTTCCTTAATCAAAGTGTGTCTTTTCAATCTTTTCAAAGAAGATTCTTTGGACTTACTAAATCACCTGAATTTTATACGTTTTCTGTTGTATTAAGTTCTGCTCATATCTTTATTTATCTTTTTTCTATGTTCTCAGGGTTTATTGTTTTGATCTTCTGATGTCAATTAAAACACTTGGTTATTCATTTTAATAAATATTTTACTTATAAAGATTTGAACTTTTGAAGATTCCAGCTTACTTGTAAGTTTCTAAGGGTCAGGTCCTCTCCATTGTTGCTGGCCTAAGGTTTAGTTCACCATATAGCAATGTATATATTGACCTATTTTCCCCTCGACTTTCTGTGATTCCCTACATCTCACCTTTCTTTGCAGACAAGCCATTTGAAATACCCTTAACTTATTTCACAGCCAATAAGTCATTGAAATAATGTGTATTTTTAGAGAAATCTTCTTATATAATTAGGCAGAAAATCTCACCTGCCATAGTTTTCAAAACAGCATAATTTCACTCTTCTCAATGCTTAATCTGTTGTATTACACAACCTTTGAGTATTTAGCTTTATCAATGACATGTATAGATCCTACCAGTCTTTGAAAACATCCTTGTTCCTTGTTTCAGGTCCAGTTTTATGTATATATTCTGCCTTGCACCTGATTATTCCAACAATTGATGGATGGCCTTGGGAATCTAATTCTGGTATTGATAGTCTTTACTGATTGTCTCCCCTCGTAGCTGATTTCTTCATTATTGTGTAAATTTAGATCATGAGCTCATGTTTAGCTAAACAGCTGACCTTGTAAGACGCTTAGGTGTGAACGCTCGTAAGCTTCCGCAGAAAGTCGGCAAAGATTTATTTGTGTCTCTCCAATGAGTTGCCCACGAGGACACCGTTTTCTACAAGTGTTGGTCCAATACTCCCTCTAGAGGCAGGGGAATCCGACAGGGCTGATTGGCGGCCCCCGATCTGGGGCAGGGGCAGTGGGCAGCCTTTGGCCCGGGCAGGAGCCTCTTTGCATGTGTCCCTGGGACACATCTGCCTGCGAACTTCGGTCACCTGGCAGGAAGCTACGATGCCCAGACCTATGGTTAGCTGTGCAGTGAGGTGTACTGTGAGGGCAGGTTCCACACACACTTCAAGTAAGAGGTCGGCCTGAGTGGAAAGGTGAGAGTTTGGGCAGCTGTGCAGACAACGAAGGCGCCCTTTGGCCTGGGCCTAAATGCTTGTGACACCCCACTGGACCTGCCGTGCTCTGAGGGCCCTGCCCTGGGCCCCCTGCTCCCCTGCCCTTTGTTCAGTCACAGCAGAGATGGCCACACCCACTCCTTCAGTGAGGGCAGAGTTCCAACCACCCTCAGCCCCGCCCCCTCTCCGCAGTTTACCATGGACTACAGAGGCTGCATCCTGAGGCCAGGGCGTTCCGAGAATGCCAAGGGCAGACATGATGACCTTAAATGATTTCCTCTTGTGTCAGGTTTGGTAAACTTTAGGAGCTAGGAAATGGTCCACTTTACAGAAATGTTCAAATTTACTGGCATTTCTTATATTCTCTGCTATAACATTGTCCTGATTCTTTCTGTATATTCTTTACTTATGTTTTTGTTTTCCTTAATCAAAGTGTGTCTTTTCAATCTTTTCAAAGAAGATTCTTTGGACTTACTAAATCACCTCAATTTTATACGTTTTCTGTTGTATTAAGTTCTGCTCATATCTTTATTTATCTTTTTTCTATGTTCTCAGGGTTTATTGTTTTGATCTTCTGATGTCAATTAAAACACTTGGTTATTCATTTTAATAAATATTTTACTTATAAAGATTTGAACTTTTGAAGATTCCAGCTTACTTGTAAGTTTCTAAGGGTCAGGTCCTCTCCATTGTTGCTGGCCTAAGGTTTAGTTCACCATATAGCAATGTATATATTGACCTATTTTCCCCTCGACTTTCTGTGATTCCCTACATCTCACCTTTCTTTGCAGACAAGCCATTTGAAATACCCTTAACTTATTTCACAGCCAATAAGTCATTGAAATAATGTGTATTTTTAGAGATATCTTCTTATATAATTAGGCAGAAAATCTCACCTGCCATAGTTTTCAAAACAGCATAATTTCACTCTTCTCAATGCTTAATCTGTGGTATTACACAACCTTTGAGTATTTAGCTTTATCAATGACATGTACTTTAAAAAGGTTTTAGAGATCCTACCAGTCTTTGAAAACATCCTTGTTCCTTGTTTCAGTTCCAGTTTTATGTATATATTCTGCCTTGCACCTGATTATTCCAACAATTGATGGATGGCTTTGGGAATCTAATTCTGGTATTGATAGTCTTTACTGATTGTCTCCCCTCGTAGCTGATTTCTTCATTATTGTGTAAATTTAGATCATGAGCTCATGTTTAGCTAAACAGCTGACCTTGTAAGACGCTTAGGTGTGAACGCTCGTAAGCTTCCGCAGAAAGTCGGCAAAGATTTATTTGTGTCCCTCCAATGAGTTGCCCACGAGGACACCGTTTTCTACAAGTGTTGGTCCAATACTCCCTCTAGAGGCAGGGGACCCCGACAGGGCTGATTGGCGGCCCCCGATCTGGGGCAGGGGCAGTGGGCAGCATTTGGCCCGGGCAGGAGCCTCTTTGCATGTGTCCCTGGGACACATCTGCCTGCGAACTTCGGTCACCTGGCAGGAAGCTACGATGCCCAGACCTATGGTTAGCTGTGCAGTGAGGTGTACTGTGAGGGCAGGTTCCACACACACTTCAAGTAAGACGTCGGCCTGAGTGGAAAGGTGAGAGTTTGGGCAGCTGTGCAGACAAAGAAGGCGCCCTTTGGCCTGGGCCTAAATGCTTGTGACACCCCACTGGACCTGCCGTGCTCTGAGGGCCCTGCCCTGGGCCCCCTGCTCCCCTGCCCTTTGTTCAGTCACAGCAGAGATGGCCACACCCACTCCTTCAGTGAGGGCAGAGTTCCAAACACTCTCAGCTCCGCCCCCTCTCCGCAGGTTACCATGGACTACAGAGGCTGCATCCTGAGGCCAGGGTGTTCCGAGAATGCCAAGGGCAGACATGATGACCTTAAATGATTTCCTCTTGTGTCAGGTTTGGTAAACTTTAGGAGCTAGGAAATGGTCCACTTTACAGAAATGTTCAAATTTACTGGCATTTCTTATATTCTCTGCTATAACATTGTCCTGATTCTTTCTGTATATTCTTTACTTATGTTTTTGTTTTCCTTAATCAAAGTGTGTCTTTTCAATCTTTTCAAAGAAGATTCTTTGGACTTACTAAATCACCTCAATTTTATACGTTTTCTGTTGTATTAAGTTCTGCTCATATCTTTATTTTTCTTTTTTCTATGTTCTCAGTGTTTATTGTTTTGATCTTCTGATGTCAATTAAAACACTTGGTTATTCATTTTAATAAATATTTTACTTATAAAGATTTGAACTTTTGAAGATTCCAGCTTACTTGTAAGTTTCTAAGGGTCAGGTCCTCTCCATTGTTGCTGGCCTAAGGTTTAGTTCACCATATAGCAATGTATATATTGACCTATTTTCCCCTCGACTTTCTGTGATTCCCTACATCTCACCTTTCTTTGCAGACAAGCCATTTGAAATACCCTTAACTTATTTCACAGCCAATAAGTCATTGAAATAATGTGTATTTTAAGAGAAATCTTCTTATATAATTAGGCAGAAAATCTCACCTGCCATAGTTTTCAAAACAGCATAATTTCACACTTCTCAATGATTAAACTGTTGTATTACACAACATTAGAGTATTTAGCTTTATCAATGACATGTATAGATCCTACCAGTCTTTGAAAACATCCTTGTTCCTTGTTTCAGGTCCAGTTTTATGTATATATTCTGCCTTGCACCTGATTATTCCAACAATTGATGGATGGCCTTGGGAATCTAATTCTGGTATTGATAGTCTTTACTGATTGTCTCCCCTCGTAGCTGATTTCTTCATTATTGTGTAAATTTAGATCATGAGCTCATGTTTAGCTAAACAGCTGACCTTGTAAGACGCTTAGGTGTGAACGCTCGTAAGCTTCCGAAGAAAGTCGGCAAAGATTT
Source organism: Mesoplodon mirus (assembly GCF_964341445.2). Lineage (NCBI taxonomy): Eukaryota > Metazoa > Chordata > Mammalia > Artiodactyla > Ziphiidae > Mesoplodon > Mesoplodon mirus. The sequence goes on along the minus strand of NC_138976.1, from coordinate 186,193,584 downwards.
ATTTGTGTCCCTCCAATGAGTTGCCCACGAGGACACCGTTTTCTACAAGTGTTGGTCCAATACTCCCTCTAGAGGCAGGGGACTCCGACAGGGCTGATTGGCGGCCCCCAATCTGGGGCAGGGGCAGTGGGCAGCCTTTGGCCCGGGCAGGAGCCTCTTTGCATGTGTCCCTGGGACACATCTGCCTGCGAACTTCGGTCACCTGGCAGGAAGCTACGATGCCCAGACCTATGGTTAGCTGTGCAGTGAGGTGTACTGTGAGGGCAGGTTCCACACACACTTCAAGGAAGAGGTCGGCCTGAGTGGAAAGGTGAGAGTTTGGGCAGCTGTGCAGACAAAGAAGGCGCCCTTTGGCCTGGGCCTAAATGCTTGTGACACCCCACTGGACCTGCCGTGCTCTGAGGGCCCTGACCTGGGCCCCCTGCTCCCCTGCCCTTTGTTCAGTCACAGCAGAGATGGCCACACCCACTCCTTCAGTGAGGGCAGAGTTCCAACCACCCTCAGCACCGCCCCCTCTCCGCAGGATACCATGGACTACAGAGGCTGCATCCTGAGGCCAGGGCGTTCTGAGAATGCCAAGGGCAGACATGATGACCTTAAATGATTTCCTCTTGTGTCAGGTTTGGTAAACTTTAGGAGCTAGGAAATGGTCCACTTTACAGAAATGTTCAAATTTACTGGCATTTCTTATATTCTCTGCTATAACATTGTCCTGATTCTTTCTGTATATTCTTTACTTATGTTTTTGTTTTCCTTAATCAAAGTGTGTCTTTTCAATCTTTTCAAAGAAGATTCTTTGGACTTACTAAATCACCTCAATTTTATACGTTTTCTGTTGTATTAAGTTCTGCTCATATCTTTATTTATCTTTTTTCTATGTTCTCAGGGTTTATTGTTTTGATCTTCTGATGTCAATTAAAACACTTGGTTATTCATTTTAATAAATATTTTACTTATAAAGATTTGAACTTTTGAAGATTCCAGCTTACTTGTAAGTTTCTATGGGTCAGGTCCTCTCCATTGTTGCTGGCCTAAGGTTTAGTTCACCATATAGCAATGTATATATTGACCTATTTTCCCCTCGACTTTCTGTGATTCCCTACATCTCACCTTTCTTTGCAGACAAGCCATTTGAAATACCCTTAACTTATTTCACAGCCAATAAGTCATTGAAATAATGTGTATTTTTAGAGAAATCTTCTTATATAATTAGGCAGAAAATCTCACCTGCCATAGTTTTCAAAACAGCATAATTTCACTCTTCTCAATGCTTAATCTGTGGTATTACACAACCTTTGAGTATTTAGCTTTATCAATGACATGTCCTTTAAAAATGTTTTAGAGATCCTACCAGTCTTTGAAAACATCCTTGTTCCTTGTTTCAGTTCCAGTTTTATGTATATATTCTGCCTTGCACCTGATTATTCCAACAATTGATGGATGGCCTTGGGAATCTAATTCTGGTATTGATACTCTTTACTGATTGTCTCCCCTCGTAGCTGATTTCTTCATTATTGTGTAAATTTAGATCATGAGCTCATGTTTAGCTAAACAGCTGACCTTGTAAGACCCTTAGGTGTGAACGCTCGTAAGCTTCCGCAGAAAGACGGCAAAGATTTATTTGTGTCCCTCCAATGAGTTGCCCACGAGGACACCGTTTTCTACAAGTGTTGGTCCAATACTCCCTCTAGAGGAAGGGGACTCCGACAGGGCTGATTGGTGGCCCCCGATCTGGGGCAGGGGCAGTGGGCAGCCTTTGGCCCGGGCAGGAGCCTCTCTGCATGTGTCCCTGGGACACATCTGCCTGCGAACTTCGGTCACCTGTCAGGAAGCTACAATGCCCAGACCTATGGTTAGCTGTGCAGCGAGGTGTACTGTGAGGACAGGTTCCACACACACTTCAAGTAAGAGGTCGGCCTGAGTGGAAAGGTGAGAGTTTGGGCAGCTGTGCAGACAAAGAAGGCGCCCTTTGGCCTGGGCCTAAATGCTTGTGACACCCCACTGGACCTGCCGTGCTCTGAGGGCCCTGCCCTGGGCCCCCTGCTCCCCTGCCCTTTGTTCAGTCACAGCAGAGATGGCCACACCCACTCCTTCAGTGAGGGCAGAGTTCCAACCACCCTCAGCCCTGCCCCCTCTCCGCAGATTACCATGGACTACAGAGGCTGCATCCTGATGCCAGGGCGTTCCGAGAATGCAAAGGGCAGACATGATGACCTTAAATGATTTCCACTTGTGTCAGGTTTGGTAAACTTTAGGAGCTAGGAAATGGTCCACTTTACAGAAATGTTCAAATTTACTGGCATTTCTTATATTCTCTGCTATAACATTGTCCTGATTCTTTCTGTATATTCTTTACTTATGTTTTTGTTTTCCTTAATCAAAGTGTGTCTTTTCAATCTTTTCAAAGAAGATTCTTTGGACTTACTAAATCACCTCAATTTTATACGTTTTCTGTTGTATTAAGTTCTGCTCATATCTTTATTTTTCTTTTTTCTATGTTCTCAGGGTTTATTGTTTTGATCTTCTGATGTCAATTAAAACACTTGGTTATTCATTTTAATAAATATTTTACTTATAAAGATTTGAACTTTTGAAGATTCCAGCTTACTTGTAAGTTTCTAAGGGTCAGGTCCTCTCCATTGTTGCTGGCCTAAGGTTTAGTTCACCATATAGCAATGTATATATTGACCTATTTTCCCCTCGACTTTCTGTGATTCCCTACATCTCACCTTTCTTTGCAGACAAGCCATTTGAAATACCCTTAACTTATTTCACAGCCAATAAGTCATTGAAATAATGTGTATTTTTAGAGAAATCTTCTTATATAATTAGGCAGAAAATCTCACCTGACATAGTTTTCAAAACAGCATAATTTCACTCTTCTCAATGCTTAATCTGTTGTATTACACAACCTTTGAGTATTTAGCTTTATCAATGACATGTCCTTTAAAAATGTTTTAGAGATCCTACCAGTCTTTGAAAACATCCTTGTTCCTTGTTTCAGTTCCAGTTTTATGTATATATTCTGCCTTGCACCTGATTATTCCAACAATTGATGGATGGCCTTGGGAATCTAATTCTGGTATTGATAGTCTTTACTGATTGTCTCCCCTCGTAGCTGATTTCTTCATTATTGTGTAAATTTAGATCATGAGCTCATGTTTAGCTAAACAGCTGACCTTGTAAGACGCTTAGGTGTGAACGCTTGTAAGCTTCCGCAGAAAGTCGGCAAAGATTTATTTGTGTCCCTCCAATGAGTTGCCCACGAGGACACCGTTTTCTACAAGTGTTGGTCCAATACTCCCTCTAGAGGAAGGGGACTCCGACAGGGCTGATTGGCGGACCCCGATCTGGGGCAGGGGCAGTGGGCAGCCTGTGGCCTGGGCAGGAGCCTCTTTGCATGTGTCCCTGGGACACATCTGCCTGCGAACTTCGGTCACCTGGCAGGAAGCTACGATGCCCAGACCTATGGTTAGCTGTGCAGCGAGGTGTACTGTGAGGACAGGTTCCACACACACTTCAAGTAAGAGGTCGGCCTGAGTGTAAAGGTGAGAGTTTGGGCAGCTGTGCAGACAAAGAAGGCGCCCTTTGCCCTGGGCCTATATGCTTGTGACACACCACTGGACCTGCCGTGCTCTGAGGGCCCTGCCCTGGGCCCCCTGCTCCCCTGCCCTTTGTTCAGTCACAGCAGAGATGGCCACACCCACTCCTTCAGTGAGGGCAGAGTTCCAACCACCCTCAGCCCCGCCCCCTCTCCGCAGGTTACCATGGACTACAGAGGCTGCATCCTGAGGCCAGGGCGTTCCGAGAATGCCAAGGGCAGACATGATGACCTTAAATGGTTTCCTCTTGTGTCAGGTTTGGTAAACTTCAGGAGCTAGGAAATGGTCCACTTTACAGAAATGTTCAAATTTACTGGCATTTCATATATTCTCTGCTATAACATTGTCCTGATTCTTTCTGTATATTCTATACTTATGTTTTTGTTTTCCTTAATCAAAGTGTGTCTTTTCAATCTTTTCAAAGAAGATTCTTTGGACTTACTAAATCACCTCAATTTTATCCGTTTTCTGTTGTATTAAGTTCTGCTCATATCTTTATTTATCTTTTTTCTATGTTCTCAGGGTTTATTGTTTTGATCTTCTGATGTCAATTAAAACACTTGGTTATTCATTTTAATAAATATTTTACTTATAAAGATTTGAACTTTTGAAGATTCCAGCTTACTTGTAAGTTTCTAAGGGTCAGGTCCTCTCCATTGTTGCTGGCCTAAGGTTTCGTTCACCATATAGCAATGTATATATTGACCTATTTTCCCCTCGACTTTTTGTGATTCCCTACATCTCACCTTTCTTTGCAGACAAGCCATTTGAAATACCCTTAACTTATTTCACAGCCAATAAGTCATTGAAATAATGTGTATTTTTAGAGAAATCTTCTTATATAATTAGGCAGAAAATCTCACCTGCCATAGTTTTCAAAACAGCATAATTTCACTCTTCTCAATGCTTAATCTGTTGTATTACACAACCTTTGAGTATTTAGCTTTATCAATGACATGTATAGATCCTACCAGTGTTTGAAAACATCCTTGTTCCTTGTTTCAGGTCCAGTTTTATGTATATATTCTGCCTTGCACCTGATTATTCCAACAATTGATGGATGGCCTTGGGAATCTAATTCTGGTATTGATAGTCTTTACTGATTGTCTCCCCTCGTTGCTGATTTCTTCATTATTGTGTAAATTTAGATAATGAGCTCATGTTTAGCTAAACAGCTGACCTTGTAGGACGCTTAGGTGTGAACGCTCATAAGCTTCAGCAGAAAGTCGGCAAAGATTTATTTTTGTCCCTCCAATGAGTTGCCCACGAGGACACCGTTTTCTACAAGTGTTGGTCCAATACTCCCTCTAGAGGCAGGGGATTCCGACAGGGCTGATTGGCGGCCCCCGATCTGGGGCAGAGGCAGTGGGCAGACTTTGGCCCGGGCAGGAGCCTCTTTGCATGTTTCCCTGGGACACATCTGCCTGCGAACTTCGGTCAACTGGCAGGAAGCTACGATGCCCAGACCTATGGTTAGCTGTGCAGTGAGGTGTACTGTGAGGGCAGGTTCCACACACACTTCAAGTAAGAGGTCGGCCTGAGTGGAAAGGTGAGAGTTTGGGCAGCTGTGCAGACAAAGAAGGCGCCCTTTGGACTGGGCCTAAATGCTTGTGACACCCCACTGGACCTGCCACGCTCTGAGGGCCCTGCCCTGGGCCCCCTGCTCCCCTGCCCTTTGTTCAGTCACAGCAGAGATGGCCACACCCACTCCTTCAGTGAGGGCAGAGTTCCAACCACCCTCAGCCCCGCCCCCTCTCCCCAGGTTACCATGGACAACAAAGGCTGCATCCTGAGGCCAGGGCGTTCCGAGAATGCCAAGGGCAGACATGATGACCTTAAAGGATTTCCTCTTGTGTCAGGTTTGGTAAACTTTAGGAGCTAGGAAATGGTCCACTTTACAGAAATGTTCAAATTTACTGGCATTTCTTATATTCTCTGCTATAACATTGTCCTGATTCTTTCTGTATATTCTTTACTTATGTTTTTGTTTTCCTTAATCAAAGTGTGTCTTTTCAATCTTTTCAAAGAAGATTCTTTGGACTTACTAAATCACCTCAATTTTATACGTTTTCTGTTGTATTAAGTTCTGCTCATATCTTTATTTATCTTTTTTCTATGTTCTCAGGGTTTATTGTTTTGATCTTCTGATGTCAATTAAAACACTTGGTTATTCATTTTAATAAATATTTTACTTATAAAGATTTGAACTTTTGAAGATTCCAGCTTACTTGTAAGGTTCTAAGTGTCAGGTCCTCTCCATTGTTGCTGGCCTAAGGTTTAGTTCACCATATAGCAATGTATATATTGACCTATTTTCCCCTCGACTTTCTGTGATTCCCTACATCTCACCTTTCTTTGCAGACAAGCCATTTGAAATACCCTTAACTTATTTCACAGCCAATAAGTCATTGAAATAATGTGTATTTTTAAAGAAATCTTCTTATATAATTAGGCAGAAAATCTCACCTGCCATAGTTTTCAAAACAGCATAATTTCACTCTTCTCAATGCTTAATCTGTTGTATTACACAACCTTTGAGTTTTTAGCTTTATCAATGACATGTATAGATCCTACCAGTCTTTGAAAACATCCTTGTTCCTTGTTTCAGGTCCAGTTTTATGTATATATTCTGCCTTGCACCTGATTATTCCAACAATTGATGGATGGCCTTGGGAATCTAATTCTGGTATTGATAGTCTTTACTGATTGTCTCCCCTCGTTGCTGATTTCTTCATTATTGTGTAAATTTAGATCATGAGCTCATGTTTAGCTAAACAGCTGACCTTGTAAGACGCTTAGGTGTGAACGCTCATAAGCTTCAGCAGAAAGTCGGCAAAGATTTATTTGTGTCCCTCCAATGAGTTGCCCACGAGGACACCGTTTTCTACAAGTGTTGGTCCAATACTCCCTCTAGAGGCAGGGGACTCCGACAGGGCTGATTGGCGGCCCCCGATCTGGGGCAGAGGCAGTGGGCAGCCTTTGGCCCGGGCAGGAGCCTCTTTGCATGTTTCCCTGAGACACATTTGCCTGCGAACTTCGGTCAACTGGCAGGAAGCTACGATGCCCAGACCTATGGTTAGCTGTGCAGTGATGTGTACTGTGAGGGCAGGTTCCACACACACTTCAAGTAAGAGGTCGGCCTGAGTGGAAAGGTGAGAGTTTGGGCAGCTGTGCAGACAAAGAAGGCGCCCTTTGGCCTGGGCCTAAATGCTTGTGACACCCCACTGGACCTGCCGTGCTCTGAGGGCCCTGCCCTGGGCCCCCTGCTCCCCTGACCTTTGTTCAGTCACAGCAGACATGGCCACACCCACTCCTTCAGTGAGGGCAGAGTTCCAACCACCCTCAGCCCCGCCCCCTCTCCGCAGGTTACCATGGACAACAGAGGCTGCATCCTGAGGCCAGGGCGTTCCGAGAATGCCAAGGGCAGACATGATGACCTTAAATGATTTCCTCTTGTGTCAGGTTTGGTAAACTTTAGGAGCTAGGAAATGGTCCACTTTACAGAAATGTTCAAATTTACTGGCATTTCTTATATTCTCTGCTATAACATTGTCCTGATTCTTTCTGTATATTCTTTACTTATGTTTTTGTTTTCCTTAATCAAAGTGTGTCTTTTCAATCTTTTCAAAGAAGATTCTTTGGACTTACTAAATCACCTCAATTTTATACGTTTTCTGTTGTATTAAGTTCTGCTCATATCTTTATTTTTCTTTTTTCTATGTTCTCAGGGTTTATTGTTTTGATCTTCTGATGTCAATTAAAACACTTGGTTATTCATTTTAATAAATATTTTACTTATAAAGATTTGAACTTTTGAAGATTCCAGCTTACTTGTAAGTTTCTAAGGGTCAGGTCCTCTCCATTGTTGCTGGCCTAAGGTTTAGTTCACCATATAGCAATGTATATATTGACCTATTTTCCCCTCGACTTTCTGTGATTCCCTACATCTCACCTTTCTTTGCAGACAAGCCATTTGAAATACCCTTAACTTAGTTCACAGCCAATAAGTCATTGAAATAGTGTGTATTTTTAGAGAAATCTTCTTATATAATTAGGCAGAAAATCTCACCTGCCATAGTTTTCAAAACAGCATAATTTCACTCTTCTCAATGCTTAATCTGTTGTATTACACAACCTTTGAGTATTTAGCTTTATCAATGACATGTACTTTAAAAATGTTTTAGAGATCCTACCAGTCTTTGAAAACATCCTTGTTCCTTGTTTCAGTTCCAGTTTTATGTATATATTCTGCCTTGCACCTGATTATTCCAACAATTGATGGATGGCCTTGGGAATCTAATTCTGGTATTGATAGTCTTTACTGATTGTCTCCCCTCGTAGCTGATTTCTTCATTATTGTGTAAATTTAGATCATGAGCTCATGTTTAGCTAAACAGCTGACCTTGTAAGACGCTTAGGTGTGAACGCTTGTAAGCTTCCGCAGAAAGTCGGCAAAGATTTATTTGTGTCCCTCCAATGAGTTGCCCACGAGGACACCGTTTTCTACAAGTGTTGGTCCAATACTCCCTCTAGAGGCAGGGGACTCCGACAGGGCTGATTGGCGGACCCCGATCTGGGGCAGGGGCAGTGGGCAGCCTGTGGCCTGGGCAGGAGCCTCTTTGCATGTGTCCCTGGGACACATCTGCCTGCGAACTTCGGTCACCTGGCAGGAAGCTACGATGCCCAGACCTATGGTTAGCTGTGCAGCGAGGTGTACTGTGAGGACAGGTTCCACACACACTTCAAGTAAGAGGTCGGCCTGAGTGTAAAGGTCAGAGTTTGGGCAGCTGTGCAGACAAAGAAGGCGCCCTTTGCCCTGGGCCTATATGCTTGTGACACACCAGTGGACCTGCCGAGCTCTGAGGGCCCTGCCCTGGGCCCCCTGCTCCCCTGCCCTTTGTTCAGTCACAGCAGAGATGGCCACACCCACTCCTTCAGTGAGGGCAGAGTTCCAACCACCCTCAGCTCCGCCCCCTCTCCGCAGGTTACCATGGACTACAGAGGCTGCATCCTGAGGCCAGGGCGTTCCGAGAATGCCAAGAGCAGACATGATGACCTTAAATGGTTTCCTCTTGTGTCAGGTTTGGTAAACTTCAGGAGCTAGGAAATGGTCCACTTTACAGAAATGTTCAAATTTACTGGCATTTCATATATTCTCTGCTATAACATTGTCCTGATTCTTTCTGTATATTCTATACTTATGTTTTTGTTTTCCTTAATCAAAGTGTGTCTTTTCAATCTTTTCAAAGAAGATTCTTTGGACTTACTAAATCACCTCAATTTTATCCGTTTTCTGTTGTATTAAGTTCTGCTCATATCTTTATTTATCTTTTTTCTATGTTCTCAGGGTTTATTGTTTTGATCTTCTGATGTCAATTAAAACACTTGGTTATTCATTTTAATAAATATTTTACTTATAAAGATTTGAACTTTTGAAGATTCCAGCTTACTTGTAAGTTTCTAAGGGTCAGGTCCTCTCCATTGTTGCTGGCCTAAGGTTTCGTTCACCATATAGCAATGTATATATTGACCTATTTTCCCCTCGACTTTTTGTGATTCCCTACATCTCACCTTTCTTTGCAGACAAGCCATTTGAAATACCCTTAACTTATTTCACAGCCAATAAGTCATTGAAATAATGTGTATTTTTAGAGAAATCTTCTTATATAATTAGGCAGAAAATCTCACCTGCCATAGTTTTCAAAACAGCATAATTTCACTCTTCTCAATGCTTAATCTGTTGTATTACACAACCTTTGAGTATTTAGCTTTATCAATGACATGTCCTTTAAAAATGTTTTAGAGATCCTACCAGTCTTTGAAAACATCCTTGTTCCTTGTTTCAGTTCCAGTTTTATGTATATATTCTGCCTTGCACCTGATTATTCCAACAATTGATGGATGGCCTTGGGAATCTAATTCTGGTATTGATAGTCTTTACTGATTGTCTCCCGTCGTAGCTGATTTCTTCATTATTGTGTAAATTTAGATCATGAGCTCATGTTTAGCTAAACAGCTGACCTTGTAAGATGCTTAGGTGTGAACGCTCGTAAGCTTCAGCAGAAAGACGGCAAAGATTTATTTGTGTCCCTCCAATGAGTTGCCCACGAGGACACCGTTTTCTACAAGTGTTGGTCCAATACTCCCTCTAGAGGAAGGGGACTCCGACAGGGCTGATTGGCGGCCCCCGATCTGGGGCAGTGGCTGTGGGCAGCCTGTGGCCCGGGCTGGAGCCTCTTTGCATGTGTCCCTGGGACACATCTGCCTGCGAACTTCGGTCACCTGGCAGGAAGCTACGATGCCCAGACCTATGGTTAGCTGTGCAGCGAGGTGTACTGTGAGGACAGGTTCCACACACACTTCAAGTAAGAGGTCGGCCTGAGTGGAAAGGTGAGAGTTTGGGCAGCTGTTCAGACAAAGAAGGCGCCCTTTGGCCTGGGCCTAAATGCTTGTGACAGCCCACTGGACCTGCCGGGCTCTGAGGGCCCTGCCCTGGGCCCCCTGCTCCCCTGCCCTTTGTTCAGTCACAGCAGAGATGGCCACACCCACTCCTTCAATGAGGGCAGAGTTCCAAGCAACCTCAGCCCCGTCCCCTCTCCGCAGGTTACCATGGACTACAGAGGCTGCATCCTGAGGCCAGGGCGTTCCGAGAATGCCAAGGGCAGACATGATGACCTTAAATGATTTCCTCTTGTGTCAGGTTTGGTAAACTTTAGGAGCTAGGAAATGGTCCACTTTACAGAAATGTTCAAATTTACTGGCATTTCATATATTCTCTGCTATAACATTGTCCTGATTCTTTCTGTATATTCTTTCCTTATGTTTTTGTTTTCCTTAATCAAAGTGTGTCTTTTCAATCTTTTCAAAGAAGATTCTTTGGACTTACTAAATCACCTCAATTTTATACGTTTTCTGTTGTATTAAGTTCTGCTCATATCTTTATTTATCTTTTTTCTATGTTCTCAGGGTTTATTGTTTTGATCTTCTGATGTCAATTAAAACACTTGGTTATTCATTTTAATAAATATTTTACTTATAAAGATTTGAACTTTGGAAGATTCCAGCTTACTTGTAAGTTTCTAAGGGTCAGGTCCTCTCCATTGTTGCTGGCCTAAGGTTTAGTTCACCATATAGCAATGTATATATTGACCTATTTTCCCCTCGACTTTCTGTGATTCCCTACATCTCACCTTTCTTTGCAGACAAGCCATTTGAAATACCCTTAACTTAGTTCACAGCCAATAAGTCATTGAAATAGTGTGTATTTTTAGAGAAATCTTCTTATATAATTAGGCAGAAAATCTCACCTGCCATAGTTTTCAAAACAGCATAATTTCACTCTTCTCAATGCTTAATCTGTTGTATTACACAACCTTTGAGTATTTAGCTTTATCAATGACATGTACTTTAAAAATGTTTTAGAGATCCTACCAGTCTTTGAAAACATCCTTGTTCCTTGTTTCAGTTCCAGTTTTATGTATATATTCTGCCTTGCACCTGATTATTCCAACAATTGATGGATGGCCTTGGGAATCTAATTCTGGTATTGATAGTCTTTAATGATTGTCTCCCATCGTAGCTGATTTCTTCATTATTGTGTAAATTTAGATCATGAGCTCATGTTTAGCTAAACAGCTGACCTTGTAAGACGCTTAGGTGTGAACGCTCGTAAGCTTCCGCAGAAAGTCGGCAAAGATTTATTTGTGTCCCTCCAATGAGTTGCCCACGAGGACACCGTTTTCTACAAGTGTTGGTCCAATACTCCCTCTAGAGGAAGGGGACTCCGACAGGGCTGATTGGCGGCCCCCGATCTGGGGCAGTGGCTGTGGGCAGCCTGTGGCCCGGGCTGGAGCCTCTTTGCATGTGTCCCTGGGACACATCTGCCTGCGAACTTCGGTCACCTGGCAGGAAGCTACGATGCCCAGACCTATGGTTAGCTGTGCAGCGAGGTGTACTGTGAGGACAGGTTCCACACACACTTCAAGTAAGAGGTCGGCCTGAGTGGAAAGGTGAGAGTTTGGGCAGCTGTTCAGACAAAGAAGGCGCCCTTTGGCCTGGGCCTAAATGCTTGTGACAGCCCACTGGACCTGCCGGGCTCTGAGGGCCCTGCCCTGGGCCCCCTGCTCCCCTGCCCTTTGTTCAGTCACAGCAGAGATGGCCACACCCACTCCTTCAATGAGGGCAGAGTTCCAAGCAACCTCAGCCCCGTCCCCTCTCCGCAGGTTACCATGGACTACAGAGGCTGCATCCTGAGGCCAGGGCGTTCCGAGAATGCCAAGGGCAGACAGGATGACCTTAAATGATTTCCTCTTGTGTCAGGTTTGGTAAACTTTAGGAGCTAGGAAATGGTCCACTTTACAGAAATGTTCAAATTTACTGGCATTTCATATATTCTCTGCTATAACATTGTCCTGATTCTTTCTGTATATTCTTTCCTTATGTTTTTGTTTTCCTTAATCAAAGTGTGTCTTTTCAATCTTTTCAAAGAAGATTCTTTGGACTTACTAAATCACCTCAATTTTATACGTTTTCTGTTGTATTAAGTTCTGCTCATATCTTTATTTATCTTTTTTCTATGTTCTCAGGGTTTATTGTTTTGATCTTCTGATGTCAATTAAAACACTTGGTTATTCATTTTAATAAATATTTTACTTATAAAGATTTGAACTTTGGAAGATTCCAGCTTACTTGTAAGTTTCTAAGGGTCAGGTGCTCTCCATTGTTGCTGGCCTAAGGTTTAGTTCACCATATAGCAATGTATATATTGACCTATTTTCCCCTCGACTTTCTGTGATTCCCTACATCTCACCTTTCTTTGCAGACAAGCCATTTGAAATACCCTTAACTTATTTCACAGCCAATAAGTCATTGAAATAATGTGTAGTTTTTAGAGAATTCTTCTTATATAATTAGGCAGAAAATCTCACCTGCCATAGTTTTCAAAACAGCATAATTTCACTCTTCTCAATGCTTAATCTGTTGTATTACACAACCTTTGAGTATTTAGCTTTATCAATGACATGTCCTTTAAAAATGTTTTAGAGAACCTACCAGTCTTTGAAAACATCCTTGTTCCTTGTTTCAGTTCCAGTTTTATGTATATATTCTGCCTTGCACCTGATTATTCCAACAATTGATGGATGGCCTTGGGAATCTAATTCTGGTATTGATAGTCTTTAATGATTGTCTCCCATCGTAGCTGATTTCTTCATTATTGTGTAAATTTAGATCATGAGCTCATGTTTAGCTAAACAGCTGACCTTGTAAGACGCTTAGGTGTGAACGCTCGTAAGCTTCCGCAGAAAGTCGGCAAAGATTTATTTGTGTCCCTCCAATGAGTTGCCCACGAGGACACCGTTTTCTACAAGTGTTGGTCCAATACTCCCTCTAGAGGAAGGGGACTCCGACAGGGCTGATTGGCGGCCCCCGATCTGGGGCAGTGGCTGTGGGCAGCCTGTGGCCCGGGCTGGAGCCTCTTTGCATGTGTCCCTGGGACACATCTGCCTGCGAACTTCGGTCACCTGGCAGGAAGCTACGATGCCCAGACCTATGGTTAGCTGTGCAGCGAGGTGTACTGTGAGGACAGGTTCCACACACACTTCAAGTAAGAGGTCGGCCTGAGTGGAAAGGTGAGAGTTTGGGCAGCTGTTCAGACAAAGAAGGCGCCCTTTGGCCTGGGCCTAAATGCTTGTGACAGCCCACTGGACCTGCCGGGCTCTGAGGGCCCTGCCCTGGGCCCCCTGCTCCCCTGCCCTTTGTTCAGTCACAGCAGAGATGGCCACACCCACTCCTTCAATGAGGGCAGAGTTCCAAGCAACCTCAGCCCCGTCCCCTCTCCGCAGGTTACCATGGACTACAGAGGCTGCATCCTGAGGCCATGGCGTTCCGAGAATGCCAAGGGCAGACATGATGACCTTAAATGATTTCCTCTTGTGTCAGGTTTGGTAAACTTTAGGAGCTAGGAAATGGTCCACTTTACAGAAATGTTCAAATTTACTGGCATTTCATATATTCTCTGCTATAACATTGTCCTGATTCTTTCTGTATATTCTTTCCTTATGTTTTTGTTTTCCTTAATCAAAGTGTGTCTTTTCAATCTTTTCAAAGAAGATTCTTTGGACTTACTAAATCACCTCAATTTTATACGTTTTCTGTTGTATTAAGTTCTGCTCATATCTTTATTTATCTTTTTTCTATGTTCTCAGGGTTTATTGTTTTGATCTTCTGATGTCAATTAAAACACTTGGTTATTCATTTTAATAAATATTTTACTTATAAAGATTTGAACTTTGGAAGATTCCAGCTTACTTGTAAGTTTCTAAGGGTCAGGTCCTCTCCATTGTTGCTGGCCTAAGGTTTAGTTCACCATATAGCAATGTATATATTGACCTATTTTCCCCTCGACTTTCTGTGATTCCCTACATCTCACCTTTCTTTGCAGACAAGCCATTTGAAATACCCTTAACTTATTTCACAGCCAATAAGTCATTGAAATAATGTGTAGTTTTTAGAGAATTCTTCTTATATAATTAGGCAGAAAATCTCACCTGCCATAGTTTTCAAAACAGCATAATTTCACTCTTCTCAATGCTTAATCTGTTGTATTACACAACCTTTGAGTATTTAGCTTTATCAATGACATGTCCTTTAAAAATGTTTTAGAGAACCTACCAGTCTTTGAAAACATCCTTGTTCCTTGTTTCAGTTCCAGTTTTATGTATATATTCTGCCTTGCACCTGATTATTCCAACAATTGATGGATGGCCTTGGGAATCTAATTCTGGTATTGATAGTCTTTACTGATTGTCTCCCATCGTAGCTGATTTCTTCATTATTGTGTAAATTTAGATCATGAGCTCATGTTTAGCTAAACAGCTGACCTTGTAAGACGCTTAGGTGTGAACGCTCGTAAGCTTCAGCAGAAAGACGGCAAAGATTTATTTGTGTCCCCCCAATGAGTTGCCCACGAGGACACCGTTTTCTACAAGTGTTGGTCCAATACTCCCTCTAGAGGCAGGGGACTCCGACAGGGCTGATTGGCGGCCCACGATCTGGGGCAGGGGCAGTGGGCAGCCTGTGCCCCGGGCAGGAGCCTCTTTGCATGTGTCCCTGGGACACATCTGCCTGCGAACTTCGGTCACCTGGCAGGAAGCTACGATGCCCAGACCTATGGTTAGCTGTGCAGCGAGGTGTACTGTGAGGACAGGTTCCACACACACTTCAAGTAAGAGGTCGGCCTGAGTGGAAAGGTGAGAGTTTGGGCAGCTGTGCAGACAAAGAAGGCGCACTTTGGCCTGGGCCTAAATGCTTGTGACACCCCACTGGACCTGCCGTGCTCTGAGGGCCCTGCCCTGGGCCCACTGCTCCCCTGCCCTTTGTTCAGTCACAGCAGAGATGGCCACACCCACTCCTTCAATGAGGGCAGAGTTCCAAGCAACCTCAGCCCCGTCCCCTCTCCGCAGGTTACCATGGACTACAGAGGCTGCATCCTGAGGCCAGGGCGTTCCGAGAATGCCAAGGGCAGACAGGATGACCTTAAATGATTTCCTCTTGTGTCAGGTTTGGTAAACTTTAGGAGCTAGGAAATGGTCCACTTTACAGAAATGTTCAAATTTACTGGCATTTCATATATTCTCTGCTATAACTTTGTCCTGATTCTTTCTGTATATTCTTTACTTATGTTTTTGTTTTCCTTAATCAAAGTGTGTCTTTTCAATCTTTTCAAAGAAGATTCTTTGGACTTACTAAATCACCTCAATTTTATACGTTTTCTGTTGTATTAAGTTCTGCTCATATCTTTATTTTTCTTTTTTCTATATTCTCAGGGTTTATTGTTTTGATCTTCTGATGTCAATTAAAACACTTGGTTATTCATTTTAATAAATATTTTACTTATAAAGATTTGAACTTTTGAAGATTCCAGCTTACTTGTAAGTTTCTAAGGGTCAGGTCCACTCCTTTGTTGCTGGCGTAAGGTTTAGTTCACCAAATAGCAATGTATATATTGACCTATTTTCCCCTCGACTTTCTGTGATTCCCTATATCTCACCTTTCTTTGCAGACAAGCAATTTGAAATACCCTTAACTTATTTCACAGCCAATAAGTCATTGAAATAATGTGTATTTTTTAGAGAAATCTTCTTATATAATTAGGCAGAAAATCTCACCTGCCATAGTTTTCAAAACAGCATAATTTCACTCTTCTCAATGCTTAATCTGTTGTATTACACAACCTTTGAGTATTTAGCTTTATCAATGACATGTCCTTTAAAAATGTTTTAGAGATCCTACCAGTCTTTGAAAACATCCTTGTTCCTTGTTTCAGTTCCAGTTTTATGTATATATTCTGCCTTGCACCTGATTATTCCAACAATTGATGGATGGCCTTGGGAATCTAATTCTGGTATTGATAGTCTTTACTGATTGTCTCCCCTCGTAGCTGATTTCTTCATTATTGTGTAAATTTAGATCATGAGCTCATGTTTAGCTAAACAGCTGACCTTGTAAGACGCTTATGTGTGAACGCTTGTAAGCTTCAGGAGAAAGTCGGCAAAATTTATTTGTGTCCCTCCAATGAGTTGCCCACGAGGACACCGTTTTCTACAAGTGTTGGTCCAATACTCCCTCTAGAGGAAGGGGACTCCGACAGGGCTGATTGGCGGCACCCGATCTGGGGCAGGGGAATTGGGCAGCCTGTGGACCGGGCAGGAGCCTCTTTGCATGTGTCCCTGGGACACATCTGCCTGCGAACTTCGGTCACCTGGCAGGAAGCTACGATGCCCAGACCTATGGTTAGCTGTGCAGCGAGGTGTACTGTGAGGACAGGTTCCACACACACTTCAAGTAAGAGGTCGGCCTGAGTGGAAAGGTGAGAGTTTGGGCAGCTGTGCAGACAAAGAAGGCGCCCTTTGGCCTGGGCCTAAATGCTTGTGACACCCCACTAGACCTGCCGTGCTCTTAGGGCCCTGCACTGGGCCCCCTGCTCCCCTGCCCTTTGTTCAGTCACAGCAGAGATGGCCACACCCACTCCTTCAGTGAGGGCTGAGTTCCAACCACCCTCAACCCCGCCCCCTCTCCGCAGGTTACCATGGACTACAGAGGCTGCATCCTGAGGCCAGGGCGTTCCGAGAATGCCAAGGGCAGACATGATGACCTTAAATGATTTCCTCTTGTGTCAGGTTTGGTAAACTTTAGGAG
Source organism: Mesoplodon mirus (assembly GCF_964341445.2). NCBI lineage: Eukaryota > Metazoa > Chordata > Mammalia > Artiodactyla > Ziphiidae > Mesoplodon > Mesoplodon mirus. Next base: position 186,176,785 of record NC_138976.1, on the reverse strand, counting down.
CTAGGAAATGGTCCACTTTACAGAAATGTTCAAATTTACTGGCATTTCATATATTCTCTGCTATAACATTGTCCTGATTCTTTCTGTATATTCTTTACTTATGTTTTTGTTTTCCTTAATCAAAGTGTGTCTTTTCAATCTTTTCAAAGAAGATTCTTTGGACTTACTAAATCACCTGAATTTTATTCGTTTTCTGTTGTATTAAGTTCTGCTCATATCTTTATTTATCTTTTTTCTATGTTCTCAGGGTTTATTGTTTTGATCTTCTGATGTCAATTAAAACACTTGGTTATTCATTTTAATAAATATTTTACTTATAAAGATTTGAACTTTGGAAGATTCCAGCTTACTTGTAAGTTTCTAAGGGTCAGGTCCTCTCCATTGTTGCTGGCCTAAGGTTTAGTTCACCATATAGCAATGTATATATTGACCTATTTTCCCCTCGACTTTCTGTGATTCCCTACATCTCACCTTTCTTTGCAGACAAGCCATTTGAAATATCCTTCACTTATTTCACAGCCAATAAGTCATTGAAATAATGTGTATTTTTAGAGAAATCTTCTTATATAATTAGGCAGAAAATCTCACCTGCCATAGTTTTCAAAACAGCATAATTTCACTCTTCTCAATGCTTAATCTGTTGTATTACACAACCTTTGAGTATTTAGCTTTATCAATGACATGTCCTTTAAAAATGTTTTAGAGATCCTACCAGTCTTTGAAAACATCCTTGTTCCTTGTTGCAGGTCCAGTTTTATGTATATATTCTGCCTTGCACCTGATTATTCCAACAATTGATGGATGGCCTTGGGAATCTAATTCTGGTATTGATAGTCTTTACTTATTGTCTCCCCTCATAGCTGATTTCTTCATTATTGTGTAAATTTAGATCATGAGCTCATGTTTAGCTAAACAGCTGACCTTGTAAGACGCTTAGGTGTGAACGCTCGTAAGCTTCAGCAGAAAGTCGGCAAAGGTTTATTTGTGTCCCTCCAATGAGTTGCCCACGAGGACACCGTTTTCTACAAGTGTTGGTCCAATAATCCCTCTAGAGGCAGGGGACTCCGACAGGGCTGATTGGCGGCCCCCGATCTGGGGCAGGGGCAGTGGGCAGCCTGTGGACCGGGCAGGAGCCTCTTTGCATGTGTCCCTGGGACACATCTGCCTGCGAACTTCGGTCACCTGGCAGGAAGCTACGATGCCCAGACCTATGGTTAGCTGTGCAGCGAGGTGTACTGTGAGGACAGGTTCCACACACACTTCAAGTAAGAGGTCGGCCTGAGTGGAAAGGTGAGAGTTTGGGCAGCTGTGCAGACAAAGAAGGCGCCCTTTGGCCTGGGCCTAAATGCTTGTGACACCCCACTGGACCTGCCGTGCTCTGAGGGCCCTGCCCTGGGCCCCCTGCTCCCTTGCCCTTTGTTCAGTCACAGCAGAGATGGCCACACCCACTCCTTCAGTGTGGGCTGAGTTCCAACCACCCTCAACCCCGCCCCCTCTCCGCAGGTTACCATGGACTACAGAGGCTGCATCCTGAGGCCAGGGCGTTCCGAGAATGCCAAGGGCAGACATGATGACCTTAAATGATTTCCTCTTGTGTCAGGTTTGGTAAACTTTAGGAGCTAGGAAATGGTCCACTTTACAGAAATGTTCAAATTTACTGGCATTTCATATATTCTCTGCTATAACATTGCCTGATTCTTTCTGTATATCCTTTACTTATGTTTTTGTTTTCCTTAATCAAAGTGTGTCTTTTCAATCTTTTCAAAGAAGATTCTTTGGACTTACTAAATCACCTTAATTTTATTCGTTTTCTGTTGTATTAAGTTCTGCTCATATCTTTATTTATCTTTTTTCTATGTTCTCAGGGTTTATTGTTTTGATCTTCTGATGTCAATTAAAACACTTGGTTATTCATTTTAATAAATATTTTACTTATAAAGATTTGAACTTTTGAAGATTCCAGCTTACTTGTAAGTTTCTAAGGGTCAGGTCCTCTCCATTGTTGCTGGCCTAAGGTTTCGTTCACCATATAGCAATGTATATATTGACCTATTTTCCCCTCGACTTTCTGTGATTCCCTACATCTCACCTTTCTTTGCAGACAAGCCATTTGAAATACCCTTAACTTATTTCACAGCCAATAAGTCATTGAAATAATGTGTATTTTTAGAGAAATCTTCTTATATAAATAGGCAGAAAATCTCACCTGCCATAGTTTTCAAAACAGCATAATTTCACTCTTCTCAATGCTTAATCTGTTGTATTACACAACCTTTGAGTATTTAGCTTTATCAATGACATGTCCTTTAAAAATGTTTTAGAGATCCTACCAGTCTTTGAAAACATCCTTGTTCCTTGTTTCAGTTCCAGTTTTATGTATATATTCTGCCTTGCACCTGATTATTCCAACAATTGATGGATGGCCTTGGGAATCTAATTCTGGTATTGATAGTCTTTACTGATTGTCTCCCATCGTAGCTGATTTCTTCATTATTGTGTAAATTTAGATCATGAGCTCATGTTTAGCTAAACAGCTGACCTTGTAAGACGCTTAGGTGTGAACGCTCGTAAGCTTCAGCAGAAAGACGGCAAAGATTTATTTGTGTCCCCCCAATGAGTTGCCCACGAGGACACCGTTTTCTACAAGTGTTGGTCCAATACTCCCTCTAGAGGCAGGGGACTCCGACAGGGCTGATTGGCGGCCCACGATCTGGGGCAGGGGCAGTGGGCAGCCTGTGCCCCGGGCAGGAGCCTCTTTGCATGTGTCCCTGGGACACATCTGCCTGCGAACTTCGGTCACCTGGCAGGAAGCTACGATGCCCAGACCTATGGTTAGCTGTGCAGCGAGGTGTACTGTGAGGACAGGTTCCACACACACTTCAAGTAAGAGGTCGGCCTGAGTGGAAAGGTGAGAGTTTGGGCAGCTGTGCAGACAAAGAAGGCGCACTTTGGCCTGGGCCTAAATGCTTGTGACACCCCACTGGACCTGCCGTGCTCTGAGGGCCCTGCCCTGGGCCCACTGCTCCCCTGCCCTTTGTTCAGTCACAGCAGAGATGGCCACACCCACTCCTTCAATGAGGGCAGAGTTCCAAGCAACCTCAGCCCCGTCCCCTCTCCGCAGGTTACCATGGACTACAGAGGCTGCATCCTGAGGCCAGGGCGTTCCGAGAATGCCAAGGGCAGACAGGATGACCTTAAATGATTTCCTCTTGTGTCAGGTTTGGTAAACTTTAGGAGCTAGGAAATGGTCCACTTTACAGAAATGTTCAAATTTACTGGCATTTCATATATTCTCTGCTATAACTTTGTCCTGATTCTTTCTGTATATTCTTTACTTATGTTTTTGTTTTCCTTAATCAAAGTGTGTCTTTTCAATCTTTTCAAAGAAGATTCTTTGGACTTACTAAATCACCTCAATTTTATACGTTTTCTGTTGTATTAAGTTCTGCTCATATCTTTATTTTTCTTTTTTCTATATTCTCAGGGTTTATTGTTTTGATCTTCTGATGTCAATTAAAACACTTGGTTATTCATTTTAATAAATATTTTACTTATAAAGATTTGAACTTTTGAAGATTCCAGCTTACTTGTAAGTTTCTAAGGGTCAGGTCCACTCCTTTGTTGCTGGCGTAAGGTTTAGTTCACCAAATAGCAATGTATATATTGACCTATTTTCCCCTCGACTTTCTGTGATTCCCTATATCTCACCTTTCTTTGCAGACAAGCAATTTGAAATACCCTTAACTTATTTCACAGCCAATAAGTCATTGAAATAATGTGTATTTTTTAGAGAAATCTTCTTATATAATTAGGCAGAAAATCTCACCTGCCATAGTTTTCAAAACAGCATAATTTCACTCTTCTCAATGCTTAATCTGTTGTATTACACAACCTTTGAGTATTTAGCTTTATCAATGACATGTCCTTTAAAAATGTTTTAGAGATCCTACCAGTCTTTGAAAACATCCTTGTTCCTTGTTTCAGTTCCAGTTTTATGTATATATTCTGCCTTGCACCTGATTATTCCAACAATTGATGGATGGCCTTGGGAATCTAATTCTGGTATTGATAGTCTTTACTGATTGTCTCCCCTCGTAGCTGATTTCTTCATTATTGTGTAAATTTAGATCATGAGCTCATGTTTAGCTAAACAGCTGACCTTGTAAGACGCTTATGTGTGAACGCTTGTAAGCTTCAGGAGAAAGTCGGCAAAATTTATTTGTGTCCCTCCAATGAGTTGCCCACGAGGACACCGTTTTCTACAAGTGTTGGTCCAATACTCCCTCTAGAGGAAGGGGACTCCGACAGGGCTGATTGGCGGCACCCGATCTGGGGCAGGGGAATTGGGCAGCCTGTGGACCGGGCAGGAGCCTCTTTGCATGTGTCCCTGGGACACATCTGCCTGCGAACTTCGGTCACCTGGCAGGAAGCTACGATGCCCAGACCTATGGTTAGCTGTGCAGCGAGGTGTACTGTGAGGACAGGTTCCACACACACTTCAAGTAAGAGGTCGGCCTGAGTGGAAAGGTGAGAGTTTGGGCAGCTGTGCAGACAAAGAAGGCGCCCTTTGGCCTGGGCCTAAATGCTTGTGACACCCCACTAGACCTGCCGTGCTCTTAGGGCCCTGCACTGGGCCCCCTGCTCCCCTGCCCTTTGTTCAGTCACAGCAGAGATGGCCACACCCACTCCTTCAGTGAGGGCTGAGTTCCAACCACCCTCAACCCCGCCCCCTCTCCGCAGGTTACCATGGACTACAGAGGCTGCATCCTGAGGCCAGGGCGTTCCGAGAATGCCAAGGGCAGACATGATGACCTTAAATGATTTCCTCTTGTGTCAGGTTTGGTAAACTTTAGGAGCTAGGAAATGGTCCACTTTACAGAAATGTTCAAATTTACTGGCATTTCATATATTCTCTGCTATAACATTGTCCTGATTCTTTCTGTATATTCTTTACTTATGTTTTTGTTTTCCTTAATCAAAGTGTGTCTTTTCAATCTTTTCAAAGAAGATTCTTTGGACTTACTAAATCACCTGAATTTTATTCGTTTTCTGTTGTATTAAGTTCTGCTCATATCTTTATTTATCTTTTTTCTATGTTCTCAGGGTTTATTGTTTTGATCTTCTGATGTCAATTAAAACACTTGGTTATTCATTTTAATAAATATTTTACTTATAAAGATTTGAACTTTGGAAGATTCCAGCTTACTTGTAAGTTTCTAAGGGTCAGGTCCTCTCCATTGTTGCTGGCCTAAGGTTTAGTTCACCATATAGCAATGTATATATTGACCTATTTTCCCCTCGACTTTCTGTGATTCCCTACATCTCACCTTTCTTTGCAGACAAGCCATTTGAAATATCCTTCACTTATTTCACAGCCAATAAGTCATTGAAATAATGTGTATTTTTAGAGAAATCTTCTTATATAATTAGGCAGAAAATCTCACCTGCCATAGTTTTCAAAACAGCATAATTTCACTCTTCTCAATGCTTAATCTGTTGTATTACACAACCTTTGAGTATTTAGCTTTATCAATGACATGTCCTTTAAAAATGTTTTAGAGATCCTACCAGTCTTTGAAAACATCCTTGTTCCTTGTTGCAGGTCCAGTTTTATGTATATATTCTGCCTTGCACCTGATTATTCCAACAATTGATGGATGGCCTTGGGAATCTAATTCTGGTATTGATAGTCTTTACTTATTGTCTCCCCTCATAGCTGATTTCTTCATTATTGTGTAAATTTAGATCATGAGCTCATGTTTAGCTAAACAGCTGACCTTGTAAGACGCTTACGTGTGAACGCTCGTAAGCTTCAGCAGAAAGTCGGCAAAGGTTTATTTGTGTCCCTCCAATGAGTTGCCCACGAGGACACCGTTTTCTACAAGTGTTGGTCCAATAATCCCTCTAGAGGCAGGGGACTCCGACAGGGCTGATTGGCGGCCCCCGATCTGGGGCAGGGGCAGTGGGCAGCCTGTGGACCGGGCAGGAGCCTCTTTGCATGTGTCCCTGGGACACATCTGCCTGCGAACTTCGGTCACCTGGCAGGAAGCTACGATGCCCAGACCTATGGTTAGCTGTGCAGCGAGGTGTACTGTGAGGACAGGTTCCACACACACTTCAAGTAAGAGGTCGGCCTGAGTGGAAAGGTGAGAGTTTGGGCAGCTGTGCAGACAAAGAAGGCGCCCTTTGGCCTGGGCCTAAATGCTTGTGACACCCCACTGGACCTGCCGTGCTCTGAGGGCCCTGCCCTGGGCCCCCTGCTCCCTTGCCCTTTGTTCAGTCACAGCAGAGATGGCCACACCCACTCCTTCAGTGTGGGCTGAGTTCCAACCACCCTCAACCCCGCCCCCTCTCCGCAGGTTACCATGGACTACAGAGGCTGCATCCTGAGGCCAGGGCGTTCCGAGAATGCCAAGGGCAGACATGATGACCTTAAATGATTTCCTCTTGTGTCAGGTTTGGTACACTTTAGGAGCTAGGAAATGGTCCACTTTACAGAAATGTTCAAATTTACTGGCATTTCATATATTCTCTGCTATAACATTGCCTGATTCTTTCTGTATATCCTTTACTTATGTTTTTGTTTTCCTTAATCAAAGTGTGTCTTTTCAATCTTTTCAAAGAAGATTCTTTGGACTTACTAAATCACCTTAATTTTATTCGTTTTCTGTTGTATTAAGTTCTGCTCATATCTTTATTTATCTTTTTTATATGTTCTCAGGGTTTATTGTTTTGATCTTCTGATGTCAATTAAAACACTTGGTTATTCATTTTAATAAATATTTTACTTATAAAGATTTGAACTTTTGAAGATTCCAGCTTACTTGTAAGTTTCTAAGGGTCAGGTCCTCTCCATTGTTGCTGGCCTAAGGTTTCGTTCACCATATAGCAATGTATATATTGACCTATTTTCCCCTCGACTTTCTGTGATTCCCTACATCTCACCTTTCTTTGCAGACAAGCCATTTGAAATACCCTTAACTTATTTCACAGCCAATAAGTCATTGAAATAATGTGTATTTTTAGAGAAATCTTCTTATATAAATAGGCAGAAAATCTCACCTGCCATAGTTTTCAAAACAGCATAATTTCACTCTTCTCAATGCTTAATCTGTTGTATTACACAACCTTTGAGTATTTAGCTTTATCAATGACATGTCCTTTAAAAATGTTTTAGAGATCCTACCAGTCTTTGAAAACATCCTTGTTCCTTGTTTCAGTTCCAGTTTTATGTATATATTCTGCCTTGCACCTGATTATTCCAACAATTGATGGATGGCCTTGGGAATCTAATTCTGGTATTGATAGTCTTTACTGATTGTCTCCCCTCGTAGCTGATTTCTTCATTATTGTGTAAATTTAGATCATGAGCTCATGTTTAGCTAAACAGCTGACCTTGTAAGACGCTTAGGTGTGTACGCTCATAAGCTTCTGCAGAAAGATGGCAAAGATTTATTTGTGTCCCTCCAATGAGTTGCCCACGAAGACACCGTTTTCTACAAGTGTTGGTCCAATACTCCCTCTAGAGGAACGGGACTCCGACATGGCTGATTGGTGTCCCCGATCTGGGGCAGGGGCAGTGGGCAGCCTGTGGCCCGGGCTGGAGCCTCTTTGCATGTGTCACTTGGACACATCTGCCTGCGAACTTCGGTCACATGGCAGGAAGCTACGATGCCCAGACTTATGTTTAGCTGTGCAGCGAGGTGTACTGAGAGGACAGGTTCCACACACACTTCAAGTAAGAGGTCGGCCTGAGTGGAAAGGTGAGAGTTTGGGCAGCTGTGCAGACAAAGAAGGCGCCCTTTGTCCTGGACCTAAATGCTTGTGACACCCCACTGGACCTGCCGTGCTCTGAGGGCCCTGCCCTGGGCCCCCTGCTCCCCTGCCCTTTGTTCAGTCACAGCAGAGATTGCCACACCCACTCCCTCAGTGAGGGCAGAGTTCCAACCACCCTCAGCCCCGCCCCCTCTCCGCAGGTTACCATGGACTACAGAGGCTGCATCCTGAGGCCAGGGCGTTCCGAGAATGCCAAGGTCAGACATGATGACCTTAAATGATTTCCTCTTGTGTCAGGTTTGGTAAACTTTAGGACCTAGGAAATGTTCCACTTACAGAAATGTTAAAATTTACTGGCATTTCATATATTCTGTGCTATAACATTGCCCTGATTCTTTCTGTATATTCTTTACTTATGTTTTTGTTTTCCTTAATCAAAGTGTGTCTTTTCAATCTTTTCAAAGAAGATTCTTTGGACTTACTAAATCACCTCAATTTTATACGTTTTCTGATGTATTAAGTTCTGCTCATATCTTTGTTTATCTTTTTTCTATGTTCTCAGTGTTTATTGTTTTGATCTTCTGATGTCAATTAAAACACTTGGTTATTCATTGTAATAAATATTTTACTTATAAAGATTTGAACTTTTGAAGATTCCAGCTTACTTGTAGGTTTCTAAGGGTCAGGTCCTCTCCATTGTTGCTGGCCTAAGGTTTAGTTCACCATATAGCAATGTATATATTGACCTATTTTCCCCTCGACTTTCTGTGATTCCCTACATCTCACCTTTCTTTGCAGACAAGCCATTTGAAATACCCTTCACTTATTTCACAGCCAATTAGTCATTGAAATAATGTGTAGTTTTTAGAGAAATCTTCTTATATAATTAGGCAGAAAATCTCACCTGCCATAGTTTTCAAAACAGCATAATTTCACTCTTCTCAATGCTTAATCTGTTGTATTATACAACCTTTGAGTATTTAGCTTTATCAATGACATGTCCTTTAAAAATGTTTTAGATCCTACCAGTCTTTGAAAATATCCTTGTTCCTTGTTTCAGTTCCAGTTTTATGGATATTTTCTGCCTTGCACCTGATTATTCCAACAATTGATGGATGGCCTTGGGAATCTAATTCTGGTATTGATAGTCTTTACTAATTTTCTGACCTCGTAGCTGATTTCTTCATTATTGTGTAAATATAGATCATGAGCTCATGTTTAGCTAAACAGCTGACCTTGTAAGACGCTTATGTGTGAACGCTCGTAAGCTTCAGCAGAAAGTCGGCAAAGATTTATTTGTGTCCCTCCATTGAGTTGCCCACAAGGACACCGTTTTCTACAATTGTTGTTGCAATACTCCCTCTAGAGGCAGGGGACTCCGACAGGGCTGATTGGTGGCCCCCGATCTGGGGCAGGGGCAGTGGGCAGCCTGTGGCCCGGGCAGGAGCCTCTTTGCATGTGTCCCTGGGACACATCTGCCTGCGAACTTCGGTCACCTAGCAGGAAGCTACGATGCCCAGACCTATGGTTAGCTGTGTAGCGAGGTGTACTGTGAGGACAGGTTCCACACACACTTCAAGTAAGAGGTCGGCCTGAGTGGAAAGATGAGAGTTTGGGCAGCTGTGCAGACAAAGAAGGCGCCCTTTAGCCTGGGCCTAAATGCTTGTGACACCCCACTGGACCTGCCGTGCTCTGAGGGCCCTGCCCTGGGCCCCCTGCTCCCCTGCTCTTTGTTCAGTCACAGCAGAGATGGCCACACCCACTCCTTCAGTTAGGGCAGATTTCCAACCACCCTCAGCCCCGCCCCCTCTCCGCAGGTTACCATGGACTACAGAGGCTGCATCCTGAGGCCAGGGCGTTCCGAGAATGCCAAGGGCAGACATGATGACCTTAAATGATTTCCTCTTGTGTCAGGTTTGGTAAACTTTAGGAGCTAGGAAATGGTCCACTTTACAGAAATGTTCAAATTTACTGGCATTTCATATATTCTCTGCTATAACATTGTCCTGATTCTTTCTGTATATTCTTTACTTATGTTTTTGTTTTCCTTAATCAAAGTGTGTCTTTTCAATCTTTTCAAAGAAGATTCTTTGGACTTACTAAATCACCTCAATTTTATACGTTTTCCGTTGTATTAAGTTCTGCTCATATCTTTATTTATCTTTTTTCTATGTTCTCAGGGTTTATTGTTTTGATCTTCTGATGTCAATTAAAACACTTGGTTATTCATTTTAATAAATATTTTACTTATAAAGATTTGAACTTTTGAAGATTCCAGCTTACTTGTAAGTTTCTAAGGGTCAGGTCCACACCTTTGTTGCTGGCGTAAGGTTTAGTTCAACAAATAGCAATGTATATATTGACCTATTTTCCCCTCGACTTTCTGTGATTCCCTACATCTCACCTTTCTTTGCAGACAAGCAATTTGAAATACCCTTAACTTATTTCACAGCCAATAAGTCATTGAAATAATGTGTAGTTATTAGAGAAATCTTCTTATATAATTAGGCCGAAAATCTCATCTGCCATAGTTTTCAAAACAGCATAATTTCACTCTTCTCAATGCTTAATCTGTTGTATTACACAACCTTTGAGTATTTAGCTTTATCAATGACATGTCCTTTAAAAATGTTTTAGACATCCTACCAGTCTTTGAAAACATCCTTGTTCCTTGTTTCAGTTCCAGTTTTATGTATATATTCTGCCTTGCACCTGATTATTCCAACAATTGATGGATGGCCTTGGGAATCTAATTCTGGTATTGATAGTCTTTACTGATTGTCTCCCCTCGTAGCTGATTTCTTCATTATTGTGTAAATTTAGATCATGAGCTCATGTTTAGCTAAACAGCTGACCTTGTAAGACGCTTATGTGTGAACGCTTGTAAGCTTCAGGAGAAAGTCGGCAAAATTTATTTGTGTCCCTCCAATGAGTTGCCCACGAGGACACCGTTTTCTACCAGTGTTGGTCCAATACTCCCTCTAGAGGAAGGGGACTCCGACAGGGCTGATTGGCGGCCCCCGATCTGGGGCAGGGGCAGTGGGCAGCCTGTGGCCCGGGCAGGAGCCTCTTTGCATGTGTCCCTGGGACACATCTGCCTGCGAACTTCGGTCACCTGGCAGGAAGCTACGATGCCCAGACCTATGGTTAGCTGTGCAGCGAGGTGTACTGTGAGGACAGGTTCCACACACACTTCAAGTAAGAGGTCGGCCTGAGTGGAAAGGTGAGAGTTTGGGCAGCTGTGCAGACAAAGAAGGCGCCCTTTGTCCTGGGCCTAAATGCTTGTGACACCCCACTGGACCTGCCGTGCTCTGAGGGCCCTGCCCTGGGCCCCCTGCTCCCCTGCCCTTTGTTCAGTCACAGCAGAGATGGCCACACCCACTCCTTCAGTGAGGGCAGAGTTCCAACCACCCTCAGCCCCGCCCCCTCTCCGCAGGTTACCATGGACTACAGAGGCTGCATCCTGAGGCCAGGGCGTTCCGAGAATGCCAAGGGCAGACATGATGACCTTAAATGATTTCCTCTTGTGTCAAGTTTGGTAAACTTTAGGAGCTAGGAAATGGTCCACTTTACAGAAATGTTCAAATTTACTGGCATTTCATACATTCTTTGCTATAACATTGCCCTGATTCTTTCTGTATATTCTATATTTATGTTTTTGTTTTCCTTAATCAAAGTGTGTCTTTTCAATCTTTTCAAAGAAGATTCTTTGGACTTACTAAATCACCTCAATTTTATACGTTTTGTGTTGTATTAAGTTCTGCTCATATCTTTATTTATCTTTTTTCTATGTTCTCAGTGTTTATTGTTTTGATATTCTGATGTCAATTAAAACACTTGGTTATTCATTTTAATAAATATTTTACTTATAAAGATTTGAACTTTTGAAGATTCCAGCTTACTTGTAAGTTTCTAAGGGTCAGGTCCTCTCCATTGTTGCTGGCCTAAGGTTTAGTTCACCATATAGCAATGTATATATTAACCTATTTTCCCCTCGACTTGCTGTGATTCCCTACATCTCACCTTTCTTTGCAGACAAGCCATTTGAAATACCCTTAACTTATTTCACAGCCAATAAGTCATTGAAATAATGTGTAGTTTTTAGAGAAATCTTCTTATATAATTAGGCAGAAAATCTCACCTGCCATAGTTTTCAAAACAGCATAATTTCACTCTTCTCAATGCTTAATCTGTTGTATTACACAACCTTTGAGTATTTAGCTTTATCAATGACATGTCCTTGAAAAATGTTTTAGAGATCCTACCAGTCTTTGAAAATATCCTTGCTCCTTGTTTCAGTTCCAGTTTTATGGATATTTTCTGGCTTGCACCTGATTATTCCAACAATTGATGGATGGCCTTGGGAATCTAATTCTGGTATTGATAGTCTTTACTGATTGTCTCCTCTCCTAGCTGATTTCTTCATTATTGTGTAAATTTAGATCATGAGCTCATGTTTAGCTAAACAGCTGACCTTGTAAGACGCTTAGGTGTGAACGCTCGTAAGCTTCAGCAGAAAGTCGGCAAAAATTTATTTGTGTCCCTCCAATGAGTTGCCCACGAGGACACCGTTTTCTACAAGTGTTGTTCCAATACTCCCTCTAGAGGCAGGGGACTCCGACAGGGCTGATTGGTGGCCCCCGATCTGGGGCAGGGGCAGTGGTCAGCCTGTGGCCCGGGTAGGAGCCTCTTTGCATGTGTCCATGGGACACATCTGCCTGCGAACTTCGGTCACCTGGCAGGAAGCTACGATGCCCAGACCTATGGTTAGCTGTGTAGCGAGGTGTACTGTGAGGACAGGTTCCACACACACTTCAAGTAAGAGGTCGGCCTGAGTGGAAAGGTGAGAGTTTGGGCAGCTGTGCAGACAAAGAAGGTGCCCTTTGGCCTGGGCCTAAATGCTTGTGACACCCCACTGGACCTGCCGTGCTCTGAGGGCCCTGCCCTGGGCCCCCTGCTCCCCTGCCCTTTGTTCAGTCACAGCAGAGATGGCCACAGCCACTCCTTCAGTGAGGGCAGAGTTCCAACCACCCTCAGCCCCGACCCCTCTCCGCAGGTTACCATGGACTACAGAGGCTGCATCCTAAGGCCAGGGCGTTCCGAGAATGCCAAGGGCAGACATGATGACCTTAAAGGATTTCCTCTTGTGTCAGGTTTGGTAAACTTTAGGAGCTAGGAAATGTTCCACTTTACAGAAATGTTCAAATTTACTGGCATTTCATATATTCTCTGCTATAACATTGTCCTGATTCTTTCTGTATATTCTTTCCTTATGTTTTTGTTTTCCTTAATCAAAGTGTGTCTTTTCAATCTTTTCAAAGAAGATTCTTTGGACTTACTAAATCACCTCAATTTTATACGTTTTCTGTTGTATTAAGTTCTGCTCATATCTTTATCTTTTTTCTATGTTCTCAGGGTTTATTGTTTTGATCTTCTGATGTCAATTAAAACACTTGGTTATTCATTTTAATAAATATTTTACTTATAAAGATTTGAACTTTTGAAGATTCCTGCTTACTTGTAAGTTTCTAATGGTCACGTCCTCTCCATTGTTGCTGGCCTAAGACTTAGTTCACCATATAGCAATGTATATATTGACCTATTTTCCCCTCGACTTTCTGTGATTCCCTACATCTCACCTTTCTTTGCAGACAAGCCATTTGAAATACACTTAACTTATTTCACAGCCAATAAGTCATTGAAGTAATGTGTATTTTTTAGAGAAATCTTCTTATATAATTAGGCAGAAAATCACACCTGCCATAGTTTTCAAAACAGCATAATTTCACTCTTCTCAATGCTTAATCTGTTGTATTACACAACCTTTGAGTATTTAGCTTTATCAATGACATGTACTTTAAAAATGTTTGAGAGATCCTACCAGTCTTTGAAAACATCCTTGTTCCTTGTTTCAGTTCCAGTTTTATGTATATATTCTGCCTTGCACCTGATTATTCCAACAATTGCTGGATGGCCTTGGGAATCTAATTCTGGTATTGATAGTCTTTACTGATTGTCTCCCCTCGTAGCTGATTTCTTCATTATTGTGTAAATTTAGATCATGAGCTCATGTTTAGCTAAACAGCTGACCATCTAAGAAGCTTAGGTGTGAACGCTCGTAAGCTTCAGCAGAAAGTCGGCAAAGATTTATTTGTGTCCCTCCAATGAGTTGCCCACGAGGACACCGTTTTCTACAAGTGTTGGTCCAATACTCCCTCTAGAGGCAGGGGACTCTGACAGGGCTGATTGGCGGCCCCCGATCTGGGGCAGGGGAAGTGGGCAGCCTGTGGCCCGGGCTGGAACCTCTTTGCATGTGTCCCTGGGACACATCTGCCTGCCAACTTCGGTCACCTGGCAGGAAGCTACGATGCCCAGACCTATGGTTAGCTGTGCAGCGAGGTGTACTGTGCGGGCAGGTTCCACACACACATCAAGTAAGAGGTCGGCCTGAGTGGAAAGGTGAGAGTTTGGGCAGCTGTGCAGACAAAGAAGGCGCCCTTTGGCCTGGGCCTAAATGCTTGTGACAGCCCACTGGACCTGCCGTGCTCTGAGGGCCCTGCCCTGGGCCCCCTGCTCCCCTGCCCTTTGTTCTGTCACAGCAGAGATGGCCACACTCACTCCTTCAGTGAGGGCAGAGTTCCAACCACCCTCAGCCCCGCCCCCTCTCCGCAGGTTACCCTGGACTACAGAGGCTGCATCCTAAGGCCAGGGCGTTCCGAGAATGACAAGGGCAGACATGATGACCGTAAATGATTTCCTCTTGTGTCAGGTTTGGTAAACTTTAGGAGCTAGGAAATGGTCCACTTTACATAAATGTTCAAATTTACTGGCATTTCATATATTCTCTGCTATAACATTGTGCTGATTCTTTCTGTATATTCTTTACATATGTTTTTGTTTTCCTTAATCAAAGTGTGTCTTTTCAATCTTTTCAAAGAAGATTCTTTGGACTTATTAAATCACCTCAATTTTATACGTTTTCTGTTGTATTAAGTTCTGCTCATATCTTTATTTATCTTTTTTCTATGTTCTCAGGGTTTATTGTTTTGATCTTCTGATGTCAATTAAAACACTTGGTTATTCATTTTAATAAATATTTTACTTATAAAGATTTGAACTTTTGAAGATTCCAGCTTACTTGTAAGTTTCTAAGGGTCAGGTCCTCTCCATTGTTGCTGGCCTACGGTTTAGTTCACCATATAGCAATGTATATATTGACGTATTTTCCCCTCGACTTTCTGTGATTCCCTACATCTCACCTTTCTTTGCAGACAAGCCATTTGAAATACCCTTAACTTATTTCACAGCCAATAAGTCATTGAAATAATGTGTATTTTTAGAGAAATATTCTTATATAATTAGGCAGAAAATCTCACCTGCCATAGTTTTCAAAACAGCATAATTTCACTCTTCTCAATGCTTAATCTCTTGTATTACACAACCTTTGAGTATTTAGCTTTATCAATGACATGTACTTTAAAAATGTTTTAGAGATCCTACCAGTTTTTGAAAACATCCTTGTTCCTTGTTTCAGGTCCAGTTTTATGTATATATTCTGCCTTGCACCTGATTATTCCAACAATTGATTGATGGTCTTGGGAATCTAATTCTGGTATTGATAGTCTTTACTGATTGTCTCCCCTCGTAGCTGATTTCTTCATTATTGTGTAAATTTAGATCATGAGCTCATGTTTAGCTAAACAGCCGACCATGTAAGACGCTTAGGTGTGAACGCTCCTAAGCTTCAGGAGAAAGTCGGCAAAATTTATTTGTTTCCCTCCAATGAGTTGCCCACGAGGACACCGTTTTCTACAAGTATTGGTCCAATACTCCCTCTAGAGGAAGGGGATTACGACAGGGCTGATTGGCGGCCCCCGATCTGGGGCAGGGGCAGTGGGCAGCCTGTGGCCCGGTCTGGAGCCTCTTTGCATGTGTCCCTGGGACACATCTGCCTGCGAACTTCGGTCACCTGGCAGGAAGCTACGATGCCCAGACCTATGGTTAGCTGTGCAGCGAGGTGTACTGTGAGGACAGGTTCCACACACACTTCAAGTAAGTGGTCGGCCTGAGTGGAAAGGTGAGAGTTTGGGCAGCTGTGCAGACAAATAAGGCACACTTTGGCCTGGGCCTAAATGCTTGTGACACCCCACTGGACCTGCCGTGCTCTGAGGGCCCTGCCCTGGGCCCCCTGCTCCCCTGCCCTTTGTTCAGTCACAGCAGAAATGGCCACACCCACTCCTTCAGTGAGGGCAGTGTTCCAACCAACCTCAGCCCCGCCCCCTCTCCGCAGTTTACCATGGACTACAGAGGCTGCATCATGAGGCCAGGGCTTTCCGAGAATGCCAAGGGCAGACATGATGACCTTAAATGATTTCCTCTTGTGTCAGGCTTGGTAAACTTTAGGAGCTAGGAAATGGCCCACTTTACAGAAATGTTCAAATTTACTGGCATTTCATATATTCTCTGCTATAACATTGTCCTGATTCTTTCTGTATATTCTTTACTTATGTTTTTGTTTTCCTTAATCAAAGTGTGTCTTTTCAATCTTTTCAAAGAAGATTCTTTGGACTTACTAAATCACCTCAATTTTATACGTTTTCTGTTGTATTAAGTTCTGCTCATATCTTTATTTATCTTTTTTCTATGTTCTCTGGGTTTATTGTTTTGATCTTCTGATGTCAATTAAAACACTTGGTTATTCATTTTAATAAATATTTTACTTATAAAGATTTGAACTTTTGAAGATTCCTGCTTACTTGTAAGTTTCTAAGGTTCAGGTCCTCTCCATTGTTGCTGGCCTAAGACTTAGATCACCATATAGCAATGTATATATTGACCTATTTTACCCTCGACTTTCTGTGATTCCCTACATCTCCCCTTTCTTTGCAGACAAGCCATTTGAAATACCCTTAACTTATTTCAAAGCCAATAAGTCATTGAAATAATGTGTATTTTTTAGAGAAATCTTCTTATATAATTAGGCAGAAAATCTCACCTGCCATAGTTTTCAAAACAGCATAATTTCACTCTTCTCAATGCTTAATCTCTTGTATTACACAACCTTTGAGTATTTAGCTTTATCAATGACATGTCCTTCAAAAATGTTTTAGAGATCCTACCAGTCTTTGAAAACATCCTTGTTCCTTGTTTCAGTTCCAGTTTTATGTATATATTCTGCCTTGCACCTGATTATTCCAACAATTGATTGATGGCCTTTGGAATCTAATTCTGGTATTGATAGTCTATACTGATTGTCTCCCCTCGTAGCTGATTTCTTCATTATTGTGTAAATTTCGATCATGAGCTCATGTTTAGCTAAACAGCTGACCTTGTAAGACGCTTAGGTGTGAACGTTCGTAAGCTTCCGCAGAAAGACGGCAAAGATTTATTTGTGTCCCTCCAATGAGTTGCCCACGAGGACACCGTTTTATACAAGTGTTGGTCCAATACTCCCTCTAGAGGCAGCGGACTCCGACAGGGCTGATTGGCGGCCCCCGATCTGGGTCAGGGGCAGTGGGCAGCCTGTGGCCCGGGCAGGAGCCTCTTTGCATGTGTCCCTGGGACACATCTGCCTGCGAACTTCGGTCACCTGGCAGGAAGCTATGATGCCCAGACCTATGGTTAGCTGTGCAGCGAGGTGTACTGTGAGGACAGGTTCCACACACACTTCAAGTAAGAGGTCGGCCTGAGTGGAAAGGTGAGAGTTTGGGCAGCTGTGCAGACAAAGAAGGCGCCCTTTGTCCTGGGCCTAAATGCTTGTGACACCCCACTGGACCTGCCGTGCTCTGAGGGCCCTGCCCTGGGCCCCCTGCTCCCCTGCCCTATGTTCAGTCACAGCAGAGATGGCCACACCCACTCCTTCAGTGAGGGCAGAGTTCCAACCACCCTCAGCCCCGCCCCCTCTCCGCAGGTTACCATGGACTACAGAGGCTGCATCCTGAGGCCAGGGCGTTCCGAGAATGCCAAGGGCAGACATGATGACCTTAACTGATTTCCTCTTGTGTCAGGTTTGGTAAACTTTAGGAGCTAGGAAATGGTCCACTTACAGAAATGTTCAAATTTACTGGCATTTCATATATTGTCTGCTATAACATTGTCCTGATTCTTTCTGTATATTCTTTACTTATGTTTTTGTTTTCCTTAATCAAAGTGTGTCTTTTCAATCTTTTCAAAGAAGATTCTTTGGACTTACTAAATCACCTGAATTTTATACGTTTTCTGTTGTATTAAGTTCTGCTCATATCTTTATTTATCTTTTTTCTATGTTCTCAGGGTTTATTGTTTTCATCTTCTGATGTCAATTAAAACACTTGGTTATTCATTTTAATAAATATTTTACTTATAAAGATTTGAACTTTTGAAGATTCCAGCTTACTTGTAAGTTTCTAAGGGTCAGGTCCTCTCCATTGTTGCTGGCCTAAGGTTTAGTTCACCATATAGCAATGCATATATTGACCTATTTTCCCCTCGACTTTCTGTGATTCCCTACATCTCACCTTTCTTTGCAGACAAGCCATTTGAAATACCCTTAACTTATTTCACAGCCAATAAGTCATTGAAATAATGTGTATTTTTAGAGAAATCTCCTTATATAATTAGGCAGAAAATCTCACCTGCCATAGTTTTCAAAACAGCATAATTTCACTCTTCTCAATGCTTAATCTGTTGTATTACACAACCTTTGAGTATTTAGCTTTATCAATGATATGTACTTTAAAAATGTTTTAGAGATCCTACAAGTCTTTGAAAACATCCTTGTTCCTTGTTTCTGTTCCAGTTTTATGTATATATTCTGCCTTGCCCCTGATTATTCCAACAATTGATGGATGGCCTTGGGAATCTAATTCTGGTATTGATACTCTTTACTGATTGTCTCTCCCCTCGTAGCTGATTTTTTCATTATTGTGTAAATTTAGATCATGAGCTCATGTTTAGCTAAACAGCTGACCTTGTAAGACGCTTAGGTGTGTACGCTCGCAAGCTTCAGGAGAAAGTCGGCAAAATTTATTTGTGTCCCTCCAATGAGTTGCCCACGAGGACACCGTTTTCTACAAGTGTTGGTCCAATACTCCCTCTAGAGGAAGGGGACTCTGACAGGGCTGATTGGCGGCCCCCGATCTGGGGCAGGGGCAGTGGGCAGCATGTGGCCCAGGCTGGAGCCTCTTTGCATGTGTCCCTGGGACACATCTGCCTGCGAACTTCGGTCACCAGGCAGGAAGCTACGATGCCCAGACCTATGCTTAGCTGTGCAGCGATGTGTACTGTGAGGACAGGTTCCACACACACTTCAAGTAAGAGGTCGGCCTGAGTGGAAAGGTGAGAGTTTGGGCAGCTGTGCAGAAAAAGAAGGCGCCCTTTGGCCTGGGCCTAAATGCTTGTGACACACCACTGGACCTGCCGTGCTCTGAGGGCCCTGCCCTGGGCCCCCTGCTCCCCTGCCCTTTGTTCAGTCACAGCAGAGATGGCCACACCCACTCCTTCAGTGAGGCCAGAGTTCCAACCACCCTCAGCCCCGCCCCCTCTCCGCAGGTTACCATGGACTACAGAGGCTGCATCCTGAGGCCAGGGCGTTCCGAGAATGCCAAGGGCAGACATGATGACCTTAAATGATTTCCTCTTGTGTCAGGTTTGGTAAACTTTAGGAGCTAGGAAATCGTCCACTTACAGAAATGTTCAAATTTACTGGCATTTCATATATTCTCTGCTATAACATTGTCCTGATTCTTTCTGTATATTCTTTACTTATGTTTTTGTTTTCCTTAATCAAAGTGTGTCTTTTCAATCTTTTCAAAGAAGATTCTTTGGACTTACGAAACCACCTCAATTTTATACGTTTTCCGTTGTATTAAGTTCTGCTCATATCTTTATTTATCTTTTTTCTATGTTCTCAGGGTTTATTTTTTTGATCTTCTGATGTCAATTAAAACACTTGGTTATTCATTTTAATAAATATTTTACTTTAAAGATTTGAACTTTTGAAGATTCCAGCTTACTTGTAAGTTTCTAAGGGTCAGGTCCTCTCCATTGTTGCTGGCCTAAGGTTTAGTTCACCATATAGCAATGTATATATTGACCTATTTTCCCCTCGACTTTCTGTAATTCCCTACATCTCACCTTTCTTTGCAGACAAGCCATTTGAAATACACTTAACTTATTTCACAGCCAATAAGTCATTGAAATAATGTGTATTTTTAGAGAAATCTTCTTATATAATTAGGCAGAAAATCTCACCTGCCCTAGTTTTCAAAACAGCATAATTTCACTCTTCTCAATGCTTAATCTGTTGTATTACACAACCTTTGAGTATTTAGCTTTATCAATGACATGTAGAGATCCTACCAGTCTTTGAAAACATCCTTGTTCCTTGTTTCAGTTCCAGTTTTATGTATATATTCTGCCTTGCACCTGATTATTCCAACAATTGCTGGATGGCCTTGGGAATCTAATTCTGCTATTGATAGTCTTTACTGATTGTCTCCCCTCGTAGCTGATTTCTTCATTATTGTGTAAATTTAGATCATGAGCTCATGTTTAGCTAAACAGCTGACCTTGTAAGACGCTTAGGTGTGAACACTCGTAAGCTTCAGCAGAAAGATGGCAAAGATTTATTTGCGTCCCTCCAATGAGTTGCCCACGAGGACACTGTTTTCTACAAGTGTTGGTCCAATACTCCCTCTAGAGGAAGGGGACTCGGACAGGGCTGATTGGCGGCCCCCGATCTGGGGCAGGGGCAGTGGGCAGCCTGTGGCCCGGGCTGGAGCCTCTTTGCATGTGTCCCTGGGACACATCTGCCTGCGAACTTCGGTCACCTGGCAGGAAGCTACGATGCCCAGACCTATGGTTAGCTGTGCAGCAAGGTGTACTCTGAGGACAGGTTCCACACACACTTCAAATAAGAGGTCGGCCTGAGTGAAAGGGTGAGAGTTTGGGCAGCTGTGCAGAGAAAGAAGGCGCCCTTTGGCCTGGGCCTAAATGCTTGTGACACCCCACTGGACCTGCCGTGCTCTGAGGGCCCTGCCCTGGGCCCCCTGCTCCCCTGCCCTTTGTTCAGTCACAGCAGAGATGGCCACACCCACTCCTTCAGTGAGGCCAGAGTTCCAACCACCCTCAGCCCCTCCCCCTCTCCAAAGGTTACCATGGACTACAGAGGCTGCATCCTGAGGCCAGGGCGTTCCGAGAATGCCAAGGGCAGACATGATGCCCTTAACTGATTTCCTCTTGTGTCAGGTTTGGTAAACTTTAGGAGCTAGGAAATGGTCCACTTACAGAAATGTTCAAATTTACTGGCATTTCATATATTCTCTGCTATAACATTGTCCTGATTCTTTCTGTATATTCTTTACTTATGTTTTTGTTTTCCTTAATCAAAGTGTGTCTTTTCAATCTTTTCAAAGAAGATTCTTTGGACTTACTAAATCACCTGAATTTTATACGTTTTCTGTTGTATTAAGTTCTGCTCATATCTTTATTTATCTTTTTTCTATGTTCTCAGGGTTTATTGTTTTCATCTTCTGATGTCAATTAAAACACTTGGTTATTCATTTTAATAAATATTTTACTTATAAAGATTTGAACTTTTGAAGATTCCAGCTTACTTGTAAGTTTCTAAGGGTCAGGTCCTCTCCATTGTTGCTGGCCTAAGGTTTAGTACACCATATAGCAATGCATATATTGACCTATTTTCCCCTCGACTTTCTGTGATTCCCTACATCTCACCTTTCTTTGCAGACAAGCCATTTGAAATACCCTTAACTTATTTCACAGCCAATAAGTCATTGAAATAATGTGTATTTTTAGAGAAATCTCCTTATATAATTAGGCAGAAAATCTCACCTGCCATAGTTTTCAAAACAGCATAATTTCACTCTTCTCAATGCTTAATCTGTTGTATTACACAACCTTTGAGTATTTAGCTTTATCAATGATATGTACTTTAAAAATGTTTTAGAGATCCTACAAGTCTTTGAAAACATCCTTGTTCCTTGTTTCAGTTCCAGTTTTATGTATATATTCTGCCTTGCCCCTGATTATTCCAACAATTGATGGATGGCCTTGGGAATCTAATTCTGGTATTGATACTCTTTACTGATTGTCTCTCCCCTCGTAGCTTATTTTTTCATTATTGTGTAAATTTAGATCATGAGCTCATGTTTAGCTAAACAGCTGACCTTGTAAGACGCTTAGGTGTGTACGCTCGCAAGCTTCAGGAGAAAGTCGGCAAAATTTATTTGTGTCCCTCCAATGAGTTGCCCACGAGGACACCGTTTTCTACAAGTGTTGGTCCAATACTCCCTCTAGAGGAAGGGGACTCTGACAGGGCTGATTGGCGGCCCCCGATCTGGGGCAGGGGCAGTGGGCAGCATGTGGCCCAGGCTGGAGCCTCTTTGCATGTGTCCCTGGGACACATCTGCCTGCGAACTTCGGTCACCAGGCAGGAAGCTACGATGCCCAGACCTATGCTTAGCTGTGCAGCGATGTGTACTGTGAGGACAGGTTCCACACACACTTCAAGTAAGAGGTCGGCCTGAGTGGAAAGGTGAGAGTTTGGGCAGCTGTGCAGAAAAAGAAGGCGCCCTTTGGCCTGGGCCTAAATGCTTGTGACACACCACTGGACCTGCCGTGCTCTGAGGGCCCTGCCCTGGGCCCCCTGCTCCCCTGCCCTTTGTTCAGTCACAGCAGAGATGGCCACACCCACTCCTTCAGTGAGGCCAGAGTTCCAACCACCCTCAGCCCCGCCCCCTCTCCGCAGGTTACCATGGACTACAGAGGCTGCATCCTGAGGCCAGGGCGTTCCGAGAATGCCAAGGGCAGACATGATGACCTTAAATGATTTCCTCTTGTGTCAGGTTTGGTAAACTTTAGGAGCTAGGAAATCGTCCACTTACAGAAATGTTCAAATTTACTGGCATTTCATATATTCTCTGCTATAACATTGTCCTGATTCTTTCTGTATATTCTTTACTTATGTTTTTGTTTTCCTTAATCAAAGTGTGTCTTTTCAATCTTTTCAAAGAAGATTCTTTGGACTTACGAAACCACCTCAATTTTATACGTTTTCCGTTGTATTAAGTTCTGCTCATATCTTTATTTATCTTTTTTCTATGTTCTCAGGGTTTATTTTTTTGATCTTCTGATGTCAATTAAAACACTTGGTTATTCATTTTAATAAATATTTTACTTTAAAGATTTGAACTTTTGAAGATTCCAGCTTACTTGTAAGTTTCTAAGGGTCAGGTCCTCTCCATTGTTGCTGGCCTAAGGTTTAGTTCACCATATAGCAATGTATATATTGACCTATTTTCCCCTCGACTTTCTGTAATTCCCTACATCTCACCTTTCTTTGCAGACAAGCCATTTGAAATACACTTAACTTATTTCACAGCCAATAAGTCATTGAAATAATGTGTATTTTTAGAGAAATCTTCTTATATAATTAGGCAGAAAATCTCACCTGCCATAGTTTTCAAAACAGCATAATTTCACTCTTCTCAATGCTTAATCTGTTGTATTACACAACCTTTGAGTATTTAGCTTTATCAATGACATGTAGAGATCCTACCAGTCTTTGAAAACATCCTTGTTCCTTGTTTCAGTTCCAGTTTTATGTATATATTCTGCCTTGCACCTGATTATTCCAACAATTGCTGGATGGCCTTGGGAATCTAATTCTGCTATTGATAGTCTTTACTGATTGTCTCCCCTCGTAGCTGATTTCTTCATTATTGTGTAAATTTAGATCATGAGCTCATGTTTAGCTAAACAGCTGACCTTGTAAGACGCTTAGGTGTGAACACTCGTAAGCTTCAGCAGAAAGATGGCAAAGATTTATTTGCGTCCCTCCAATGAGTTGCCCACGAGGACACTGTTTTCTACAAGTGTTGGTCCAATACTCCCTCTAGAGGAAGGGGACTCGGACAGGGCTGATTGGCGGCCCCCGATCTGGGGCAGGGGCAGTGGGCAGCCTGTGGCCCGGGCTGGAGCGTCTTTGCATGTGTCCCTGGGACACATCTGCCTGCGAACTTCGGTCACCTGGCAGGAAGCTACGATGCCCAGACCTATGGTTAGCTGTGCAGCAAGGTGTACTGTGAGGACAGGTTCCACACACACTTCAAGTAAGAGGTCGGCCTGAGTGGAAAGGTGAGAGTTTGGGCAGCTGTGCAGACAAAGAAGGCGCACATTGGCCTGGGCCTAAATGCTTGTGACACCCCACTGGACCTGCCGTGCTCTGAGGGCCCTGCCCTGGGCCCCCTGCTCCCCTGCTCTTTGTCCAGTCACAGCAGAGATGGCCACACCCACTCCTTCAGTGAGGGCAGAGTTCCAACCACCCTCAGCCCCGCCCCATCTCCGCAGGTTACCATGGACTACAGAGGCTGCATCCTGAGGCCAGGGCGTTCTGAGAATGCCAAGGGCAGACATAATGACCTTAAATGATTTCCTCTTGTGTCAGGTTTGGTAAACTTTAGGAGCTAGGAAATGGTCCACTTTCAGAAATTTTCAAATTTACTGGCATTTCATATATTCTCTGCTATAACATTGTCCTGATTCTTTCTGTATATTCTTTACTTATGTTTTTGTTTTCCTTAATCAAAGTGTGTCTTTTCAATCTTTTCAAAGAAGATACTTTGGACTTACTAAATCACCTGAATTTTATCCGTTTTCTGTTGTATTAAGTTCTGCTCATATCTTTATTTATCTTTTTTCTATGTTCTCAGGGTTTATTGTTTTGATCTTCTGATGTCAATTAAAACACTTGGTTATTCATTTTAATAAATATTTTACTTATAAAGATTTGAACTTTTGAAGATTCCAGCTTACTTGTAAGTTTCTAAGGGTCAGGTCCTCTCCATTGTTGCTGGCCTAAGGTTTAGTTCACCATATAGCAATGCATATATTGACCTATTTTCCCCTCGACTTTCTGTGATTCCCTACATCTCACCTTTCTTTGCAGACAAGCCATTTGAAATACCCTTAACTTATTTCACAGCCAATAAGTCATTGAAATAATGTGTATTTTTAGAGAAATCTTCTTCTATAATTAGGCAGAAAATCTCACCTGCCATAGTTTTCAAAACAGCATAATTTCACTCTTCTCAATGCTTAATCTGTTGTATTACACAACCTTTGAGTATTTAGCTTTATCAATGACATGTCCTTTAAAAATGTTTTAGAGATCCTACCAGTCTTTGAAAACATCCTTGTTCCTTGTTTCAGTTCCAGTTTTATGTATGTATTCTGCCTCGCACCTGATTATTCCAACAATTGATGGATGGCCTTGTGAATCTAATTCTGGTATTTATACTCTTTACTGTTTGTCTCCCCTCGTAGCTGATTTTTTCATTATTGTGTAAATTTAGATCATGAGCTCATGTTTAGCTAAACAGCTGACCTTGTAAGACGCTTAGGTGTGAACGCTCGTAAGCTTCCGCAGAAAGACGGCAGAGATTTATTTGTGTCCCTCCAATGAGTTGCCCACGAGGACACCGTTTTCTACAAGTGTTGGTCCAATACTCCCTCTAGAGGCAGGGGACTCCGACAGGGCTGATTGGCGGCCCCCGATCTGGGGCAGGGGCTGTGGGCAGCCTGTGGCCCGGGCTGGAGCCTCTTTGCATTTGTCCCTGGGACACATCTGCCTGCGAACTTCGGTCACCTGGCAGGAAGCTACGATGCCCAGACCTATGGTTAGCTGTGCAGCGAGGTGTACTGTGAGGACAGGTTCCACACACACTTCAAGTAAGAGGTCGGCCTGAGTGGAAAGGTGAGAGTTTGGGCAGCTGTGCAGACAAAGAAGACGCCCTTTGGCCTGGGCCTAAATGCTTGTGACACCCCACTGGACCTGCCGTGCTCTGAGGGCCCTGCCCTGGGCCCCCTGCTCCCCTGACCTTTGTTCAGTCACAGCAGAGATGGCCACACCCACTCCTTCAGTGAGGCCAGAGTTCCAACCACCCTCAGCCCCGACCCCTCTCCGCAGGTTACCATGGACTACAGAGGCTGCATCCTGAGGCCAGGGCGTTCCTAGAATGCCAAGGGCAGACATGATGACCTTAAATGATTTCCTCTTGTGTCAGGTTTGGTAAACTTTAGGAGCTAGGAAATGGTCCACTTTACAGAAA